>NW_026047549.1:1405153-2025746 GCF_023864345.2 Schistocerca serialis cubense
GGACATATTAACTGTGTTTTAAACCAGAAAGATCAACAACCCAATTTCAACTACTCGCCACAGTTAAAAAAGTTAGTAAGTGATCTACAACTCAGAGATGTATAGGAACTTCAGCACCCGACATCAGTCGACTTCACGTATATAACCAGCCACTCCCGCTGCAGACTAGATAGAATTTACGTACCACCAAATTTGGAAAATTTTTATTAAACGTTGAAACAGTTGCCATGTATTTTAGCGATCACAGTACACTTTTAACTTGTTTTAAGTGTACAGCCAACCCGTCGATTCAGAGGGCAATGGAATTTGAATATATCTGTTTTAACTGGCGAAGAACTGGAACAGGAAATAAGAGTAGCGTGGACTATGTGCCTCCGCACAGCAGCCAAGCACCCAACAGTCACTGACTGGTGGACTAGGAGGGCTAAACCAAGGCTGCTGAAAGTTGTCGTGCAGTATAGTGTAGCGAGGCGCAGGGAGTTGAGGAATACAATGGAGTTTTATTATAAAGTTTTAAGAGACTTATAGCAAAAGGCACATGATGACGTAATTCGTCTGAATGATATCAAAAAATAAAGGACAAGTTATTAAGCAATAAACAGCAACAGATGGAGGGACTAAAAATTAAATCGAAAGCCACATCAGTAGTAGCTGATGAAACTGCTTCTCCGTATCACTTGGTGCGGCATGCTAAAAACAGACGTCAAGCTTTTATTCCTGAAGTCCAGACGCATACTGGTACTATGACAACTTATATGCCCCTACCACAGTGGACGATGCAGCTCTCGAGGACTTTCTCACTATTTTAGGTCCACAATTGTCGGGAACAAAAAACGCTGACATCCTGTCACCTATTACTAAAGATGAAGTGCATGAGGCAGTACGTAACTCACCTCTCAAAAAATCTCCGGGACTTGGTGGCCTCCCTGTGGATTTTTATGCCCGCTACTGGTCTATAATTGGGGACAAGATCACTTCCATGGCGAATGTGGTCCTGACCGGAAAAGCGGTCCCTGCAGAGTTTAAGGAAAGTAAAATATTACTGATTCCTAAGAGTAAAGGCAAAACCAACTTAAACAATTTTCGGCCTCTTTCGCTACTAAATTCTGATTACAAAGTAATTTCGCGTATTATCAACAAAAGACTCCGAGCCTTTTTCAACAAAATATTGAGTCATCATTAATCTTGATCTCCAACCAGAACGATATTCGAAAGTCTATTTGCATACAGAGACGTCATTGCAATTATGTCAGTGGCAAGTATAAAATGTGCTTTAATCTTTATAGATTTCAACAAAGCTTTTGACCGCGTTAGTCATAGATACCTCTTTGCGGCGCTGTCAAGAATGGCTTTCCACTCTCAGATTGTCAGCATGCTAAGAAAGATTGCAACAGGTATAAATGCGAAAATAGCAATCAATGGCCAAACATCTAAACCCATACAGATAAGGCGAGGGGTTCCACAGGGCAGTCCCTTATCTATGTTTCTATTTTCCGTATCTTTAGAGCCCTTTCTCCGCACTGTCCACGAAGGATTAACAGGCATACCATTGAGAGGTGAGAAAACCATCATACGAGCTTATGCTGATGACGTGGGTGTTGTAATAAGGAATAAGGAGGAGACAGTTACACTGGAAAGAGAAATCCAAAAGTATTGTCTAGCGTCGGGAGCGACAACCAATGAAAACATAAGTAAAATATTGAATCTGCGGGGCCTAGATCACCTCCGACTGGCATGGGCAAAACAAGACAACAAACATAAAACTTTGGGAATAACCTTAATGGCATGTCCGATGAGGATGACTGCTTTTAACTGGACGGAAGCTAGGAGGAAAGTTCATGGTTCTGTAATGGAGAATATCCATCGAACTGTGGACCAGGTGCGAAAAGTCAGATTCATGAACTGCTGCATTTTGTCTAAAGCGTATTTCACTACACAGGTATTTCCAATCCCCAAACTAGTAGCGAAAGGGATCATGTCCACTGTTACCAATTATTTATGGCGAGGAGACATATTCAGGGTTGGTGCGACTACCGTTATACTGGATGTCAGAAACGGGGGCCTCGGTTTGGTGGACATTCGAAATAAAGCGTCTGCTCTGTTCCTCAAACGGACTTTCCATATACTCAGAGAACTTCCACAATGTATAATCGCAAAGCTCTTGAAACGTCCCCTTTAAACAATTATATATGACTGTACTTAAACTGACACACAGTATTTTGTTAGCGCAACGCAATCTGACTTTCAAAATTCCCTACAAAAGAATGGCCCTGACTAACATTAAACTATACCTTTCACAAATCACTTACCTCACAAAAATCTTCACTGCTCAAGCTACTGCAATACAGCGAGCGCCACTACTGCCAGCTAAATAAAAGATTCAAACTATGGAAGGCACTAACTACTGATAGGGATAGTTAGCAAATGAAAGATATTAATAGAGAACAAACAATGTATTTACCTTGATATCATCATATATAAATATAGCAGTTCATGACAAATTTCAAAACTCCGCCATCTCTCTCCCCACATCCACCACTGCTGGCGGCTCACCTCCAACTGCGCAACGCTACGCGCTGTTCACAGCCAGCTGCCTAACACTACAATGGCGAGTATTACAACAATGCAAAGCAGCCACAGACTGCACACAGCACAGCCAGTGATTTTCATACAGAGGTGGCGTTACCAATAAAAAAACCTAAACAGCCTACTTACATAGACCCCATGCTCCCCACAAAAAATTTTACAAATTGGATTGGGCAGTGGCCAATACAGATTTGAAAAAAATTTTTCATAATTACAATAACAAAGATATCAAATGCACACTCTTATTGATACAATGTTGGTCAAAAGCTAAAAATTTCTCACAGTCCATAAGGACAGTCCAGATTGTTCATCACAGTAAAAATGCAGAGTTTTTCTCAAAGTCTGAGCAGTAAAAGAAAATGCACACAGAAGTAGTGGATTTCCATGCAGTCGTGAAGAAGTAGTGTTGTCCTTCCAACGGAAAGACAGTGCTGACTCTTGACATGCATACAGGTCATGGGCCACAACAGAGCAAACCCACAGCAGAGTCATTCGACGTTTTGAAGAATATTGGTAGGAAGGTCATCACAGAGCAGACCCACTGTAGTCCTTGTAGAGATAATGGTATTGGTGGGCCACCAGAGGTGCAGACCCACTGTAGTCCTTGTAGAGATGGCCAGCAGCCATCTGTTGCGATTGTGCAGGTGCACATTCACCATCGAAGGGTCTTGCGGAGAATATAGCAAGTCCATAAACCACCACTTGCGCACTCACAAAGTTTTTTGGAATTGTCCTTAGAACGAGCAATGCTGTTATCCAGTCCCTTGCTGAATTATCAACACACGTGCAAACACTAACAGTCCCTACTTCTCACATATTGTCCATATACTATGACCAACAGAAACGTGTGCAGTGAAATGTAACTTACAAGTTAATAATAATATGAACTGGTGTCAATTACAATTTTATAACATGAGAATACAATTACAAAGGTACAAAATACATCATTAAAGAACATAACAATACAGATAACATTTGTAGTAAAACAGGCGTTACAAAAGAATAGAAATAGACATATACGTCAGTGTTACAGGAATTATGACATGAGTACATACATAAAAGATCAGAATAACTTTCGAAACATCAACTTCACACATGAGCATTAACACAAAACAGAATAAATAATGTCTAAACATCTTTACAAAGTAAATAACACATTATTAATGCCAATTGTATTTGAGGATAACAGTATTCCTCATCATAGTGAATGTAACTTAGTATTAGAAGAGAAAAAAGTTCTATGAAACAGTACACAGAGACAGGAAGAAAACAAATACACAAGCGTACACAAACACATAGTGGGATAACACCAATAGGAAAGGACAAGGTTCGTTTTCAGTGTAACATTTGGTACTGCAGTCCAACCCAAAACTTCATATATCTTTCCTCTTATTTCATCCTTTGTTTCCACCAAAAAAATTCTATCTAAGCATGCTTTCTGTATTTATATGTTCACACATTTCTTACATCAACATTTATTTCCAAGAAAATCCTACCTAAACCCTGTTTTCTGTACTTTTTTTCGTATAACTTCTCAATGCATTTCTTCCAATTCATCACAACTCATTCTCTTAGAGGCTACCCCTTCTGAAGCTAACTTAAATCTACTGAGCTCAGATGCTAAACTAAGGGACGAGGCAATGCAGCAGCACAAAATAAGTAACACAAACAGCAATGACCAAAAAAATGGAAAATTGCAAAGCAAGCTACAGTAAATCTAAATTACCAAGCAATGCAACATTACAACTAATATGAGCCAATGCGCAGCAACAAGAAAAATAAATGAGTAGTAAAACTGGCTTAGCAGAGTAACACAAAGTCAAATTCAGTAACACTATGCCTGGCAAACAGCAGTTTATATCTAAACATGACATAGCTCAAGCAGAAAAAATAGTACTCTAAAGATAACAATGCAGATAAGGGAAATGTATAATCACATCTTAATGTCTAAGTAATTAAAGTGGTGCACCACAACCACTTATTGTAAAAGAAATATTACCATGTACTTGAAAAGAATATTATGTACGCAGTTACTGTTACTAGTCCGTTCTTATTGTTCTTTCCTTTCCAAGTGCTCCTTTTGTGAAGAATGTGGGTCACAAAATTATTATTTAATAGATCTGTTGACAGAAAGTGTTCACATTAGCAAATGCATCTAAGTTTATTTTATAAAACTAATGCTGTAACACAGCTGGAAAACAGGTATCAAATGAAATAAGCAATTACGCAAACCAAAGCATAAAAATATCATTCAATAGTCATGTGACATTTCATAAGTTAGTAGAAATTCTCTCAACTCTCGTAGAAAGACGCTTGTCGTAATCAGGTGTGCAGATGTAAAAATATTTCTCGTCATTTCATTAGGCATTTCAGTAAATATCATAAATTACGAGCTCCACAGTATGCTTTCAACAAGGAAATGTCAATAGCGAGGATAATGGCCTCCCCCTTTTTTTCTTCTACCTGTGCTTCCGGAAAGGCACACCTTAATGGCTTGTTCTCCAGGTGTCTGACACAGCGGTGTGCCGATGACGCACGTGCAGGTAGTCACTTAACTTTCTTACGGAAATATTTACGACAGCAGTTTCCGCTATAGTGACAGTCTCACATAAAAATCTTTGACAGGTCAAGAATTAGCGTTGCAAATCTGTAGAAAGAAAATCCTATAAATATAAGTGTCCAAATAAAATATTCGTCAGCATTGTGATACAGTCACGCATTTACGCACATTTCATAACTCTTAAAGTACGATTCTTGGTTTCCAACATACTTCTTATTCCTCATATACGGTAGCATCATCTTATTGATCATAAACATATCTCAACAGCATAGTACACATCGTCGTCGTAATAATAACATCATAACACCTCAGTCAAATCTCAAAAACGTCGTAGCTTTCTGCAATAATTTCAAAACCTAAAAAAAATTCTCTGCTCATTTCAATAGTGTCATCTACCTCAAACGTACTTTAAAATCATGCTCCCTTACCAAATACATCATTCAAAGCTCTCATAGTATCACAATGATTCCGAAAAAATATGAACAGTTTACAAAGTACAGACAAAATACAGTTTCAAATGTGTATTGCATAAACATGTGTCACTGATGTAGTAAAAAAAATGTTTATCTCTCAGTTAAATGATCAGATAGCTGTGTAATTTGTGTGTTAGAGAAATATGGTACCGATGTGTAAAGTTGTATAAGCAAATACCATATTAGCTAGGGTTCCTTGTGGTTGCCACACACATGGTACACAAAGTAAGCGTGTACCCCCCTGAGGATTAATGTAATTATATCCTCAGGTGTTACAGATTACAGCAATGGAATGAAACGTATCACGGAAAACTTTCTTTGTAATTCAAAAATCTTTAAAAATAAATGTTTTAAATACAAAATTAATCACTCAAATACGTGTACTGTAGCGCTAAATGTGCCTTTTGCTGTAAGATAATCTCTGTGGAAGTGTCGTAGTTATTGTCCTCCGAAAGCTAAGTTCTGCAGAAGTCAATGTACTTACGTCATAATACACAAAAGTGAAATGCTTTGCGTATAAATGTCTTAGTTATTACGCTTATTGCCGTGATGAGGAAAGTACTGTGCTATAACGTATTGTTGTGCTACGGAAAAGGCAGTCTCCTTGTAGCTATACCACAAAAGTTACTACTAAAACATGTCTCACTTTACAGAAGAATTCTGAAAAACTGTGCAGATATAAAACAGAAACACTGCAAAAGCAACATTGTAAATTGTCATTGTAGCGTCATGATAAAATCGTGTAGCTGTTACATTAACTAACCACTGTGTCATCTGGTATCTCCCAGAAAGTACTTTAATTCAGAATGTATTTTCAAGTACACCAAAATGTTGCATTAAAATCTCATTAGCAGTACTGGTAAATGTTCTAAGTATGTAAGCCTTATAGTCGTTCCATATCGTGCAACTAACAAGCAAGAATGTACACACACAATAACACTGTGACGTCTGTTCACTATAACAATGCATTCGTCATTTCTGTTTCAATAAGTTCTCTTGGTTCTTGACTGGATATTTAACTTCAAACATTGTTGCATGTTAACAGATTCTAAGTCTGACAAGCATACTAGTAATGTAAAGTGAAAAGTTTTATGGCAAGGACAAAGTTAAAAAGCAGATTATCTTTCAATAAACGGTTTTACATTTGAAATGTGGTACAATCTTTTACTCTTCAAAGTACTCAGAGTTTCGGCTTGAACGCAATTATCATGCAGTATACGTCGGTAAAGATAGGGATAGTTAGCAAATGAAAGATATTAATAGAGAACAAACAATGTATTTACCTTGATATCATCATATATAAATATAGCAGTTCATGACAAATTTCAAAACTCCACCATCTCTCTCCCCACATCCACCACTGCTGGCGGCTCACCTCCAACTGCGCAACGCTACGCGATGTTCACATCCAGCTGCCGCTGCCCAACACTACAATGGCGAGTATTACAACAATGCAAAGCAGCCATAGACTGCACACAGCACAGCCAGTGATTTTCATACAGAGGTGGCGTTACCAATAAAAAAACCTAAACAGCCTACTTACACTCTTTGAGGCTGTGACACCCCATAGCCGGCAAGCACCGATTGATGTGCGAAGGATTAATGGCCGTCTGCAGTATGTGAGGAACTTTTTCCTCGAAGCAAGTTACCTTAGTGACGAAATCAGAAGCAACACATGTACCACAGTGCGCGACATCATACTTGAAAAGAAGTTAAATGAGGGCAGAAACAAAACTGAAAAGAAATTCCCTAATTGTGACCTGAAAGCTGTATGGCGGAACATCAACTATGCCGGGCTGTCTGCAGACGCTATTTCCGCAGTTAACAATGTCATCAGCACCAACGAGAGACTATATGGGATCGGTTTAAACCAGACACACCTTTGTGGAAAACGCAGTCTGGTGGATACACTCATCCATAGATTCACCTGTGGCGGCAGTGTGAATAACTGGAATTGGATCAGGTAACAAATCACCTTTCTCGTCAGATCCTCGACCGAATATATAACGCAATCAGTCCTCCTGAGACCAGACGTGGCATACTTTCCGAAATTAAAAACCAACGCCATTAGCTGGTTACTGGGAAAATATGTTAGTTATGTCATCAACAAACTTGGGTCGGACAACGAGATAGAATTCTGCATTTACGTGAAGTGTGAATACTCAAAAATCAGCACGTCTTGCAACCCCAAGAAGCACTACGGCAACATGCTGAAGATCATTTTTGAAAGAATGGGTGTCGGTTAAATATGTGGCACCACTACAACACCTTGAACGAGAACGAACAGAAGAAAATTAAAAGTCAGTTGTGTTCTTATTATTATTTACTATTACCTTGCATCCGAAACTTCTATGTTACACGAAGAGTTTTCTCAAAACATTTTGTTCAGAATTACTCGTGTTCGACTTTCAAAGTATTTGTGTGATTCAAGAAGAATTGTTAAGTTTTTATAAGTGTTCAGTTTCTACTCAGAGAAGAGGATTCTTTGTTTTTCTGACATCGGAGAATGGGAATTTTGTGTTAAGATTTCTGCACACCTAGTGCTATTACCCAACTGGGGACATGAAAAAAGGGGTGGGAGGGGTTTGGGCCTCGACGCACCGGCAGTGCCGTGAAGAGACCCCACTGCTAGTGCGGCGTGTACCACGCCCTGTGACCTTCAAAAAAAAAAAGAAAAGTAGTTAGCGCGCGGGAATAGGATACGGAAGGTCATGGGTTCGTGCGTGGGTGGATGCGAAAAATTTTCTTTTCCTCTTCATAAAAAAAAGAAAAAAAAGTTGATAGAGCACTTGCCCGTGAAAGGCAAAAGTCCCGAGTTCGAGTCTCGGTCCGGTACACAGTTTTACTCTGCCAGGAAGTTTCATATCAGCGCACACTCGGCTGTAGAGTGAAAATTTCATTCTAGAAACATCCCCCAGGCTGTGGGCAAGCCATGTCTCAGCAATATTCTTTCTATCAGGAGCGCTAGTTCTGCAAGGTTCGCAGGGGAGCTTCTGTGAAGTTCGGAAGGTAGGAGACGAGGTACTGGCGGAATTAAAGCTGTGAGAACGGGGCGCGAGTCGTCCTTTGGTAGCTCAGTTGGTAGAGCACTTGCCCGCGAAAGGCAAAGGTCGCGAGTTCGAGTTTTAATGTGCCAGGAAGTTTCATATCAGCGCACACTCCGCTGTAGAGTGAAATTTTTGATTCTAGAAAGAATTGGTACACGGGGAAACGTATAATTTTAGAATTGTACATTTGCATTCGAAACGTTCTCAGAAAGATGTATGCGTTAATGGCACATGCTGTTGCTGATGTCCGTGTCTGCTATTTCCAGTTTGGCTGGTATCTCGGTATTGCAGATGACGTGCAGCGACATGAACAACGGCATGTGCTACTATGGTACACATGTCTGTTATAACGTTCTAAGCAAAAATAACACATTCCCAAAAATATGCGTATCGCAATGCTATTTTATACTCTTTACTCTGCAGAAGAATAAAGGAAACCCGCTGGTGATAATGAGATATGGCCGAAATACGTATCGGTAAAAAGAGAAGAAACCGTGTTTGTTCAAGGTTGAATCTTTTCAAATTTTTGTTCTTAAATCAAAGACGAGATAAAAAAAACTGAGATTTCATGTAGAGAAATCACCTCAAGATGAATACCTACTCACAACATTCCAAGAAGCTGTATGAAGCGAAGAATCTGAGAATACAAGACGGACGCCTGGCTATCGCTCTCGTAGGGCCGGCAAAGACGAGGTCGCACTAATTACAGGGCACACAGGAGCTAAGTGGCCGGGGAGACGGTCCAGTATGTGCTACTGCAGGGAAAACCCTCTACCACGCACTCCGTAGGGGTTTGTAGAGTATGGAAGTGGAAGTTGATTTAGATATTACCAACATGTTATTTTAACAGTCTTATGACTGAATATTTACTTTCGCACAGGAAAAAATAAATTTCACGAGCTAGGTGACTGACGCAAAAGCGGTAGTGCATGATATAGAAAAATATACTGTCCCAAATAATATACGATCTCAAGCACATGCACCCTTATTTATTCTGTAATTACTGCTTCCATTTCCTTACAGTTTGCTTCCTTCAGCTTTACCTTTAGTTGCCCACATTAAAAATGGTGTTACAAGCAATATGAGTGAGTGAGGCGCAAGAGTTTGAACTTTCTTCGACGTACAAGACTTTATTGTTTAAACGTTTGCATATCCCGTTAACGTTAGTAACGTCTTCACACTACGACATTCAGTAAACAGATAACCGAAGATTTCCGCTGCTCGCCTGGCATTGTCCTCGTTGTATACCAGCGTAATTTGATGTTATTCTCAGATATGTACATACTACTCACACAGCTGATACCATCAGCTGGTCTAATGACATTTCTCAATATATTGCAGTGTTCTCTGTAATTATCTCTAGTTGATGGCTCTTGATACTGCTGTATTCCTTGGTAATATTATGCTTTTAATATGTGTTATTCTGATGCATTGTGTTTTACACGCTTGCTGTTTGTCACTTTTAAAAATGGACATCTTTTCCCTGGAATATATGAAACGAACATATGTGAAGTATTACATCTTACATCCAACCTGTGGCCACCGGTGACGCCTCAGGAGTTGACTGAATGACTTCGCCGAAGCTGGGTAGGGGCTTATAATCACGGCCGGCCGCGCCGTGCCACAAGTCACGCGTGCAGCGTGTCTGGTCCACGGGCCCGGCCTGCCTGCCGCTCGGCTCCGCTCGGTCCTTCTCGGAGGCGCCCGGAAGAGCGCGGCGCTTCATCCGGCGTCGCGGTGCGGCGTCTTCCGGCCGGGACAAGTCCCTCGAGTCCGGCAGACTCGCGCTGTCAGCGCTGTCTACCCTTCGCTGTGTGATCTCGGTACGATGGAGGTTCACTGGGCCAGTGGCTGTTTGCACGAAGGAGGCAGTCGAGCGGTCTACCGTTGCGATTCTTTGAAATGAGTGGCAGTGACAGAAGAGAGCGAAGAGGTTTCTCAATTCATATACGTTACAGGTAGTGCATATCTACTGTGAAACGACATTAGATGTACATGTACACGGATGATCTGCAGATCACACTTAAGTGCCTGAAGGAGGGTTCATCGAATGACCTTCACAACGATTCTCGATTATTCCAATATCGAACAGTGCGAGAGAAAAACGAATGTCTATACCTTTCCCTGATAGCTCCCGTTTCCTTTATTTTATCACGACGATCGTTTCTCCCTGAGTATCTCTGCGTTAGCAAAATATTTTCGCATTCGAAGGAGAAAGTTGGTGACTGAAATTTCGTGAGATGATTCTGCCGCAATGAAAAACGCCTTTTTGATGTCCACCCCAAATTCTGTAACAGGTCAGTAACACTGTTTCCCCTATTTCGGGGTAATACAGAACATGCGGCTCTTCTTTGAACTTTCTCAATGTACTCCGTTAACCCTATCTGTTGAAGATCCGACACTGTGCAGCGGTACTCAAAAAGAGGGCATACAAGTGTAGCGTAGGCAGTCTCTTTAGTAGATCTTACATTTTCTAAATATTCTGCTAATGAATCGCAGTCTTTGGGTTGCCTCCCCCTCAACATTATGTGTTCTTCCCAATTGAAGTCGCGTCTGCCCATTCTGATTTAGGTTTTCCGTGATTTCCCTAAATCGCTCCGGGCAAATGCTGGGATGGTTCCTTTGAAAGGGCACGGCCGACTTCCTGCCCCATCCTTCCCTAATCCAATGATACTGATGACCTCGCTGTTTGGTCTCTTTCCCCCAAACAACCCAACCCAACCCCAACCCCCAATCTAAGTGGCTCGTAATTATAATTCCTAGGGTTTTAGTTGAATTTGCGGGCTTTAGATTTAGTGATTTATCGTGTAACCGAAGTTTAACACATTCCTTTCAGCACTCATATGGAGGATTTCATTATCTAGGATCAACCGCCACTTTCCAAAATATGCAGATATATTTTCCAAATCGTTTTGCATTTTTTGATCTCAGATTGTTCCTCAGATTGTTACTAAATCATTTATATAGATATGGAACAGCAGTGGGCCTATAACACTACGTTGGGGAACGCCAGAAATCACTTCTGTTTCACTCGATGACTGTCAGTTATAAGGAACTGTGACCTCTCTGACAGGATACCACGAACCCAGTTAGGTAACTTAGATGATATTCCATAAGCACCCAATTTCAGCACAAGCCGCTTGTGTGGTACAGTGTCAAAGGCCTTTTCGAAATCCTTGTCGATAGCACTCAACACTTCGCGCTTCACAAGATTGATGTTTTCTGAATCCGTCTTTGCTGCTTGTCAATAGACCGTTTTCTTCGAGGTAATTCATAGTCCTCACACGCAATATATGTTCCACAATCCTACTGGATATCGACGTTAATAATATGGATCTGTAATTTACTGGATTACTCCTTCCACCGTTCTTGAATATTGGTGTAACCTGTTCAGCTTTCCAATCTTTTCATACGGATCTTTCGTCCAGCGGACGGTTGTATAAGGTTGTTATGTATGGAGCTGTTGCATCAGCATACTCTGAAGGAAACGTAATTGGTATACAGTACGGACCGGAAGACTTGCTGTTATCAAGTGATTGAAGTTGCCTCACAAATCGGACGATATCTGCCTCTAGGTTACTCATGTGGAGAACTGTTCTTGATTCGGATTCTGGAATATGCAGAAAGAGTTTAAAGATTTGATTGACAATGAAACAGGATAAAATCACGAATGTCGACAGACGAGATTCCTTGTTTTGTACATCAAAAAGCACTTTGTGCTAAATTTGCAGGCCTTTGGCACATGGCGAAATTGGAAGAAAGCATAGTATAATTGCTGAAGTCACACGCATATTCCGTTTTCAGCTGCAACGGTTTTCAGTGAAACTGAACGATTCCTATGGAGACTTCATATCGTACTGCAAAGTATGTAGGTTATGTCGAGAGACATACCTGGAACGACTTAAAACTTGCTAGCGTTTAATGAAGGAATGCAGGAACGAAAATTAAAACATATGCAATCTAGTGCAGATTTCACATTTTAACTGGACTTGACTGCACACTGCCCACAGTAATGCACTGCAAGGTAACTTTTTCCTCATTTGATGGGGATGGATTTAAAAAGAAAATCGCGTTTCTGGAACGGACACATTCTGACAAAGACAGTGAAGTTCCCTAAGATCACTAGTGTTAGAGGAAATGCGGAGTTTGAAGAATACGTTGTGGCCTAGAAAGAATTACAAGGGTAGTTTTATAAAGTTTTTGAGATTTTTAAAAGTTTGTTTACATTAGCGCTTCATTGCGTATTAATACAGGTTACGTAACATCAGTGCTCTTGTGCCATGTTATCCTCTTCCTTTGTGTAAATTTTCCTGTCAAAACATGTCTAGCAAATGTGATGTTTGCTGTAGAAATCTTAAGGCGGGGGTGTGAAGACTGTGTAGGTTATGGTTTATTGGGGCGAATGTAGCGGCGAGGAAACTGGGTAGATAAAGAGGCTCCTTCATGGCAACGTATGTTATGTAGAAAGGACAGAAAAGTTGCTGAAGATGAGGCAAAAATTTGTGCCCTTAAGGCTGAATTAGAAAATGAGGACTTGGAATTATGTAGGCTAAGGGAAGAAACAGGGACGGGAAAGGTAGGAGCAAAAAGAGAAACTGTTGAAAAAACTTTGAAATTCAGTTAGTAAATCAGTTTGGCTTGCTATCTGAATTAGTGCAGGAAGGGCCTCATCCAGATGTAGTTGAATGTATTTTGAAGCAGAATATTAGCTTCAAGAAAAAAAGACATGTAGGGATCAAATCAGAATAGTAAAAGAAGAATATTGCTTCTAGTTAACAGTCAAGGCCAGGAGCGTCAGGAGGAGTTAGGTGCAGCGTACCAGCTCACAAGTTTTGTGAAAACAATGCTAGGGAGATGAGGTAATTACAGTTGGAGCAGCAGGAAGCAGCCTGTGGTATGAATCCAAGGTGTACTATTGCGAGAGACTTGGATGAAATAGGAACATGAACTGGCCACACAAATGTGGTGTCTGTGGAGGTCTTTCAGCGCCATGTTCGGTCCTGCGTAAACACTGCTGTAAGGCGTGATAACACTTTGGCTTGCTATCTGAAGTAGTGGAGGAACGGGATGTTCCAGATACCGCCAAAACCACACATATGCGATGTTCCTGTTGACACTACTGGTAGGTGAGGACACACTACGCATGGCCTGCACCTAAATAGGAAGGGGAAAGATAAGTCAGCTTCTCTATTAGCAGACACTGTAAGGGGGAGCCTCAGTCACACGAGGGTGGCCCCTGTGGTTAATGGGACCAGGTAGACAGGTTTTTTATGTTAAGGTCAAAGTCCAAACAGGCAACACTAAAAAAAATAGAACAAAAGAAGCTCCGTGTACAGTAAATAGGCATGAGCTAAGGGTAGTATCAACTTACTTCATCAGAATATCAGGGGAATAAAAAATAAAGTAGATGATCTGTTAGTATGTGTAGATGACCTCACAAATAACAATGAGATTGATATACTTTGTCTGAACACCATGTAACTGTGGTGATGGATAGTGTCAGTATAAATTAGTATAATTTAGCCTCTTACACTTCCAGATATAGCATGGATAAAGGAGTGGTTGCCGTTTACAAAAACAAGGATATAAATACAAAACTGGAGAAGTAAGCAAATTCTGCATGGATCAGCACTTTGAAGTTTATGCATATAAACTACACCTAGATAATGTAGTGTTGATGGTAGCAACAGTGTACAGGTCCCCATTAGGAGATTGGGAGCTACTCATAAAAAAGTTTACGCTGTCTATCAGCCAAAAACAGGAAGTTATTAATCTGTGATGATTTCTATGTAAACTTTCTAACCAGTTCAGATGGGAAAAGTGTAAGTGTTATTAATTACATATAGAATCAGCTATCAATTTCCCTACACATATAGCTCAAGACAGTAGCGCTCTAATAGATTATGTATTTGTACAGCAAGAGGATATAAAACTAACATATGCTTTCCCATTGATAAATGGATTATCAGCCCATGATGTACAATTGATTAAATTAGAAAACACAGCAAGGTGTACAGTTCAGAAACCATGAAATAAAACTGTACGGTTGCTCAACTCAGTGTTTATTGAGCATTTCAGAGAAAATTTAAGAAATGTTAATTGGGGAGATGTATATAATGAGCCAAATACACTTGTGCCTGGGCATGGCCCATGTGCTGATGTCTTGGCCACCCCTTCTCTAAAGATTTCTCCCCTTTCTACACTCATTTCTTTCGTGATTCCTACAAACACTAACACATGTGCTCGTACTGATAAATAATTTAAATACAACCTACTGGTGAATTTTGCTTAATAGGTATTAGGCCACTGTCCATGGCATATTTCTGTGCCTAAGACTTCGTCCCCTAAATCTGGAGGCACCACCAGAGACACTACCAGAGGCAATAAGCACTGAGACATCAGTACCTTAACGAAACGTGAAAAGAAACCTGTCCGAGACTTCAATTTTTATGTATTCTTGAGCCTCCAGCAGATAAGGGCAATGCTACAATGCTAATGAAATAACGAACCTACTGCAGTATAACAACCAGGAAGGTACAGGGAGTTCAAAAGCACTCCAACAGCAATACTTTGGGAAATGCATCAGCTAGTGAAAGCCTCTTCGAATTCTCCCACAGACTATAAATGTCTTTTTAAATCAGATCTGGTCCCACCAAGATTGTGTGGTGTGCCAAAAATTCACAAACCCATCATTCCATTAAGACCAGTTGTTAGCGCTATGGACTGTTCGACAAGCATGGCTGCCAAGCACTTAGCAAGTCTTCTACAGTCCTCAGTAGCAAAAAAAGACATATAAAAGGTTTAGTTCATTTATGCAAAAAATAGAATCCTTCATGCTGAGCCCATCACATATTAGCCTATTTAGACATTCTATCACTGCTTACTAGAAGAAGGAATCGGTTGGCAGGACATATTCTGAGGCATCAAGGGATCACCAGTTTAGTATTGGAGGGCAGCGAGGAGGGTAAAAATCGTAGAGGGAGCACGATGTTACATATAGAAATTACACTCTTCGGCAAAAAACGGAACTATCTGAAAGGTCCAGAAACTAATAGATGTTCCGTACATGAACAGACAAACAAGTGGATGACTTATTCGAGAGAGAAGCTTCACAGATTAAGCAAGTCAATAATGCGTCCTTATGTAAGCAATGCATCCTGATGTAAGCAATTTTTCAGCTTCGCATTGATTGACAGAGTTGTTCGATGTCTCCCTGAGGAACATCATGCCATATTTTGTCCAAATGGTGCGTTAGAGCCTCAGAATCTCGACCTGGTTGGAGGTCCCTGCCTATTTTCTCCAATTATTCTCAATTGGGAAGAGGTCTGGCAAACTTATTGGCCAAGGTAGGGTTTGGCAAGTCCAAAGACAAATAGTAGAAACTCTCTCTATGTGTGAGTGGGCGTTATCTTGGAAAAAAGTTAGCCAGTGATGGCTAACCTAGAAGGGCAGCAGAACGCCATAGGCGAACTGGTGTGCTGTAAGGGTGCCACAGATGACAACCAAAGAGGTCCTGCTGTGAAAACAAATGACACTCTTGAGCATCAATCCAGGTGGTCAGACCATATAGCGGACGACAGTAAGATTGGTATCCCACGACCATCTGGGGCATCTCTAGACGCGACTTCGGCCCGGAATCTCATTGACTGTAACAATGATGAACCTCACTTCTAATTGAGCCCCAATGTCCAGCAAAGATGTGTCTGGAGGTGCCTTGGAGACTGGGGGGGGGGGGGGGGGTATCGACCTGCCTCTCGCCCACCATAAGTCCCAACAACCGGGAGTGATGGGGTGCTGTTCACTTTCATAGCAGGACCACTTTAGTAGTCACCCGCAGAGCAGAGCGATATGTCGATGATATTCCACATCCAGTTTTGTTGCCCGTCATAGCAAGCCATACTGGCCTTACATATCAGCAAGGTAATGCCCGCCCACACTCAGAGCGATAGTTTCTATTGCTCGCCAAACATACCTTGACTAGGAAGGGCGCCAAACCTCTCCCCAACTGACAACGTTTGCGGCATACTGGGTAGGGCCCTCCAACCATCTCGGGGTTTTCATGACTTAACCTGCCAGCTGGACATGATTTCGAACAATGTCCCTCAGGAGGATATTCAACAGCTCTGCCAATAAATGCGAAGCCAAATAACTGCTTGCAGAAGGACCAGAGGCGGACCAAATCGTTATTAACTTCGCTCAGTTTGTGAGGCTCTGGAATATATCATCCAGTTTTCTGAAACTGTATTCATTACAACATTACAGGGAACACATTTAGCACAGTTACAGCGGAGTTCTATATGTAAAACTGGAAGGAATAGCTCATCAGCCCAGTAAGAAAAATCCCTATCGTTGGTTTTGTTATATTGATGACACTCATACTTCGTTAAATAGCCTCATGGACGAAAAGAACTCAGAATTTCTAAACTTTCCGAATGATATTAGTTATAATATAAAATCCAGTATAGAGAAAGAGAAAGAAGTTGAAATATTTTAAAATGTACAGCTACTTAGAAAATCCACAGATGTTAGGCACAGAAGGTCTGCAAAAACCTCACTCACACATGTGCATACATTCACAAAAATTCCAGTCATTGTCACAAACTGAAAAGAGCAGTAATAAGAACATTGGTCGGCTTGGCTTAAATAATGTGTCACCAGAGTAGTTGGAGGAACGCTCCGACCATTTAAACACTACTTTCAGAATAAATGATTAATCTGAGAAAGAGATAAATAGGGCAGTAAGTCCATAAAGGTATGGAGCTTCTCATGAAGAAGAAACAAAGATTTACTCCCATTCGTAAAAGCAGTCATGGTTCACATGATAAGAGTACGTGGAATACATAGTATTGATGCAGTGTTTATACCAATTACGAAGGAGCGTGAATGTTTTGAACACTGTTAAGAATGTACGGTCAGCACTTGCCACAGGAGGAATATATAAATTGTCTTGCATACACAGTGAATCACACATGTGTAGTACAAACAGAAGTACTCATTTCTTGCTTAAGGAACAGAAGAGCAGTTGTCATCTGCGAAATAGCAATAAATCGGCAGTCGCAGAACATCCACTCGGACCAGGGAAACTAAAAATTCGTCTCTGCAATACAGAACCAATATTACGTGCTTGAATTTACAGAGAGGGCATTCAAATTCCAAAGCACGAAAGCAACTTTAACGGAAAGAGGAATGAGAGAAATTAGACGAGCTGCTGGCCTCAGTGCTGAATACAGAAACCAGCGCCAAGTGTTCCCCAGCAGAAGCTCGACAACACACGCACTCGTGACTCTGCGCTCTTAAGCAGCCGTCTGATGACGTCACAGCCCGACTGTGGCAGGGATCCGAACAAACAGTTCAGCTTGTAGAGTTTATAGAAGTTTCAAACTGCTGCCTGAGCCTTTATAGCCTCTGAAGATGTCTCCAGCATTTGGAGACGAAACGTTAGAGACCTTTCCAATTTTTTTTTTTTTTTGAGTCATCTGTCTTCTCATTCGTTTGATGTGGTCCACTACAAATTCCTCTCCTATGCCAACCTCTTCACCTCAGAGCAGCACTTGCGACCTACGTCCTCAATTATTTGCTGGATGTATTCTCCAATTTCGTACCATGGAAGTCATTCCCTGATGTCTTAGCAGATGTCCTATCATCGTGTCCCTTCCACATATTCCTTTCCTCTTCTATTCTGCGCAGAACCTCCTCATTCCTTACTTTGTAAGTGGACCTAATTTTCAGTATTCGTCTGTAATACATCATCTCAAATGCTTTGAATCTCTCCTTTTCCGGTTTTCCCACAGTCCATGTTTCACTACCATTCAAGGTTCTGCTCCAAACGTACATTCTCAGAAAATTCTTCCTAAAATTATGGCCTATCTTCGTTACTAATAGACTTCTCTTGGTCAGGAATGCCTTTTTCGCCGGTGCTAATCTGCTTTCGATGTCCTCCTTGCTCCATCTGTCACTGGTTATTTTGCTGCCTAGGTAGTAGAATTCCTTAATTTGATATACTTCGTGACAATTAATCCTGATGTTATGTTTATCTCTGTGCTCATTTCTGCTACTTCCTTTCGTCTTTCTTCGATTTATTCTCAACCTATATTTTGTACTCATTAGACTGTCCATTCAATTCAGCCCATCGTGTAATTCTTCTTCACTTTCACTTTCAGGATAGCAATGTCATCAGCGAATCGTATCATTCATACCCTTTCAACTTGAATTTTAATCCCACTCCTGAACCTTTCTTGTATTTCCATCATTGCTTCATCGATGTACATACTGAAAATACGGGCGAAATACTACATCCCTGCCTACATCCTTCTTAATCCGAACACTTCATTCTTGGTCATCCACTCTTATTATTCTCTCTTGGCTTTTGTACATATTGTGTATTACCTGTCTCTCTCTACAGCTTACCCCTGTTTGTCTCAGAATTTCTAACACTTTGCGCCATTTTACATTGTTCAACATCTTTTCCAGGTCGACACATCCTATAAACGTAACTTTATTGTTCTTTAGTCTTGCTTCTATCACGGACAGCAACGTCGGAATTGCCTCTCTGTTGCATTTACCTTTCCTAAGGCCAAACTAATAGTCATCTAACTCATCCTCAATTTTCTTTTCCATTCCCCAATATATTATTCTTGTCAGCAATTTGGATGCATGAGCTGTTAAGCAGACTGTTCGATAATTGTCGCACTTGTCAGCTCTTGCAGTCTTAGGAATTGTGTGGATAATATTTTTCCGAAAGCTAGATGGTATGTCGTCGGACTCATACATTTTACACACCAACATGAATAGCCGCTTTGTCGCCAGTTCCCCCCAATGATTTTAGACATCCTGATGGAAAGTTATCTACCCCTTCTGCCTTATTTGATCTTAAGTCCTCCAAAGCTCTTTTAAATTCTGATTCTATTACTGGATCTCCTATCTCTTCTAAATCGACTCTTCTTTCTTCTTCTATCACATCAGACAAATCTTCCCTCCTCATGGAGGCCTTCAATGTACTCTTTCCATATATCCACTTCCTCCTCTTTATTTGACGGTGAAATTCCCACTGCACTCTTAATGTTACCACCCTTTGCTAACAATTTCACTCAAGGTTGCTTTGACTGTCTTATGCGCTGACTCAGTCCTTCCAATAATCATTTCTTTTTCGTTTTCTTCAATTTTTTCAGGCAGCCATTTCGTCTTAGCTTTCCTACACATCCTGTCTATTTCATCCCCCAGGACTTGCATTTCTGTATTCCTGAATTTCCCTGAACATTTTTGAACTTCCTTCTTTCATCATGGGTAATAAAAGAAATACTTCAGTTATTTTTTTTATTTCCCATGGTTTCCTCGCAGTTACTTTCTTTGTACCTATGTTTTTCTTTCCAACTTTTATTATTGTCCTTTTCAGAGATATCCATTCCTCTTCAAGTGGACTGCCTACTGGGATATTCCTTGTTGCTGTATCCATAGCCTTGCAGGTCTTCAAGAGTATCTCGTCATTCCTTAGTACTTCTGTAACTGACACATTTGCGTATCGATTCTTTCTGACTTATCTTGTAAACTTCAACGTACTGTTTATCATTACTACTTTGTGATATGAGTTTATATCTGCTCCTGCGTATGCCTTACAATCCACTATATCTTTTCGGAATCTCTGTCGGACCATGATGTAATCTAACTGTAGTTCCCCATATCACCCAGCCTTTTGCAATTATACATCCTCCTCTTGTGATTAAGAGTATTCGCTATTACTAGTTGAAATTTATTACAGAACTGAGTCTTTCTTCTCTCTCATTCCCTATCCCAACCCCATATTCTCCAGTAACCATTTCTTCCACGTTTTCCCCTACAACTGCATTCCAGTCTCCCAATAGTAATGGAGTTTCATCTCCCTTTACGTCCTGTATTACCCCTTCAGTACCTTCATATACTTTTTCCTGTCTCTTCATCTTAAGCTTCCGACGTTGGCATGTAGTGTCTGAACTATCGTTGTGGGTGTTGGTTTGCTGTCGATTGTGATAAGCATAACTGTATCACTGAACTGTTCACTGTAACACACTCTCTGCTCTACCTTCCTAAAGAATCCTACTCCCATTATACTGTTTCGTGCTACTGTTGATATTACCATAATAGAAGCCCAAAATACGACAGTCCCGCCCCACAGCAGAACCCATGGATAGAGACCTGCACCGGTACCTGGTCACCTACACAGCCTTGTACGACGATCCCCAGTCGACATTCGAAACCTGTACTCGCCGGTGAACACAAGCCCACTCCACTGATCCAGGTTCCGTTTCACGTGTCCCCTTAGGCAATTTCTTCGCACTCCAAGGTAGTTGTTTATTGTTGTGGTCGCCTAGTGACCACATTCATTTAGTGGAACTGGCTACTTACTGACTGTGTCGACAAGCCTCCAAGTTGACACCAAACAGTGGGAGTACTTTTACAAATAGAGACTCCAGCAAAACACAAGCGGAACTGAGCCCACAGAGTTCTACCTCCATGATACAGAGGCACACAGGCAGTCATATGTGCCCCTGGTTAGGACAAAAATTTCCGGCAGCTACTTCCTTAATTACCTTGGTGCCTCCCTCTTCCTGTCACTGTCATTTATGCAACACTGCGCGGACCTGTGAAAGTCGTTTGGTTCTATTCTAAATCAACTGCACTACATTCCTGCAAAAAAAAACTGTGGAGCAAATATAGACAAACAAAACAACGCTGCAATTTCTGTTGGTTATTGAGCTGTCGCATATTGTGCTAAAGCGTTAAGGAGCCATGTTGACTATTAATGACATTGCTACAACAGCTCCCACTTAGGGGTTGCATGTTCTGTTAAATTTTGTCCCTGCTAATCTCACAATCAAGGATGCCAAGGTACTAATTCTTAAGACAGAGTGCAATAAGTATTCAGTCCAACTGAGTAAGGTAGCGTAGTATGGTCTTTCTTGTCACGAAAGATCAAGATTCAACCTCATCCAAATAACACAAGAGAGACATGGCAACGTCTTGAAAACGTGGTGTTATAGTGGAAGTGCTGCTCGTGATTATGGCGCCAAGGAGCAGACGGTGAGCCATGTTGTGGGGGAGCGCCCACTCCATGCCTTTGAAGGCGGTCTGCCATGCTTGTCCAATCATAGTTCTGGCTGCATGTTTGTATGTGAATTCTTGTATTTCATCAGAAATGATCGCCAGAATATGTTAGCAGACTCGCATACCAGCCGTAATTTACGCCAGAATTCCTGTCTGACACCTCGATTCGTCTCTAATGGGCTGTCGACCTCTATCAATGGGAAACGTAAAAGCTGGAGAAGGGCAAGTTCAGTTTAGTTTTCACTATTCTAGTCTACAAAATACAGTCATGTTTCAGGATATCATCTGTCACATAAGCTGACTCCATTTTATTTTGAAAGGTTGAACAACACGGAATGGAACATGACAACGCTGCAAAAGGATGATCTGAGGCATCATATCCTGTCCCAGTCATTGCATGCTGTTCGACGCATCACAAGAGCCACGTTCGGCAGGGTGAGATGTGAGAGGCGGCGTCATGTTCAGTTTAAGTGGAGGAATAAAACTGGTGAGTATATTATTTGGAAGTTCGTTATTGTTAAATAAAGTGTAATGTTCTCATTTAGGTATTCTATAAAAACTCTCGTCGATGCTTATGAACACATGATGATGGAGTTGCACCACATTTGAAAATTCAGTCCTAATGACAGTGCATAGAAATAAAAACATCAGAATAAATAATAATCACACTGGATAAAAGAAACAGTTATCTAATCACAACCGATTGCATCTAACAAGAGAAGATCACCAACCTGGTCTCACATACAAAACGCACACTTGCAAGGTGTGAGCCCCAGCTGTCTATGTCGCGCGGAGATTTGCGCCACGATTATGACTGTACGCAGTTAAGACCTTCTGACCACATAGGTTTTCAACGCTCGTGTACCACTTTTCTGGCACGCTCCGCTGCGTTCGCCCATTGTCGGAGCTCGAACAACTGTACGGTACGGTGAGTAAGAGGCTCGCGTTTATAGTGCCGGTCAACCGACAAGCGACAGTGTGGCACCTCCAGGAGCAGTATACAGCGACGGTCAAATTGCCACGTTTAAACGTCAAAGCTCGCGACAGTTGTGAGCGGTAAGCGTCGTTATATGTGGCTATTCGACTAACTCGTACACCAGGCAAAAGAAACTCTATGAGCGATTCTTTGTGCTGCTATTTGTACCTTGCGATTTAGTTGCGGCAGTCATAGAGAAGACCCGTTAAATGGAGAGAAGAATAGTTGATTGACGTTAGGCTATTCTTTATGAGAGGATGGTGGTGACAATGATGACGACACCCTTTCACCACGATCATTTTCGTCAAACAACTTCATTGGCACAATGCGACGGAGACGTAAAATCACGAACTGACTGTTTAGGAAGCTTGGTTTGAAGAAGTAATATTGTCAGATTTCACCTTGCCCCTGTCCGTAACAGAGATCTGTGTGTGTGTGTGTGTGTGTGTGTGTGTGTGTGTGTGTGTGTGTGTGCGTGTATTTTATAAAAAACTGCTGCAGAATATGTCCTAAAATATTGCTAAACAGTGTTGACCATATATGCACATGGCATTGAAATACTATCTGCTCATATTGCTTACCCGTTTTTCACGTTAAATAACATGTGTTCTACTTGAAGAACAAAGTTTCTAAACACATGGGACAGACGTGACCGGCTCCACACACGCCTTCCCACACTTGCGACATGAAGCGGGTCTGAGGTCTCTGGACGTCACCCCGCTGCACAGTACTCTGCAGTCGTGCATCAGGCAGCTGCAGTGGGGTGGAGCCAGTGGCAGGCAACCCGCACCTACTGAACTTTAAAAACTCTGCATTCAAGACGTCTGAAATGAGTATTATCATACGTATGGCCATTTATTTTAAGAGAGGGTGGGTGTTTGGTATCTAGGGTTGAGATCTTGCAAGTTTACGTTTTTCTCCTTACAAAACAAGGTCGAGTTAGTTATGTTTATGTGGAAGGTTACAAGTAATAAACGTGAAGAATGAGGACAGATTTCACAACACAAATCGTGACCAAAACAGACACCACCCGTATGACAACCGTTGGCAGATAAGGAGAGATCATTCTGACACAGGAGTAGAGCACACCGCCTCTAGCCTCGACAAGGGTCTGAGTTCGCCGACAAAGAGAGTCCACGAGTCTCTCCAGTTGTGTCGTGTTCTGCTTGAAACGTCCCCTTTAAACAATTATACATGACTGTGCTTAAACTGACACACAATATTTTGTTAGCGCAACGCAATCTGACTTTCAAAATTCCCTACAAAAGAATGGCCCTGACTAACATTAAACTATACCTTTCACAAATCACTTACCTCACAAAAATCTTCGCTGCTCAAGCTACTGCAATACAGCGAGCGCCACTACTGCCAGCTAAATAAAAGATTCAAACTATGGAAGGCACTAACTACTGATAGGGATAGTTAGCAAATGAAAGATATTAATAGAGAACAAACAATGTATTTACCTCGATATCATCATATATAAATATAGCAGTTCATGACAAATTTCAAAACTCTGCCATCTCTCTCCCCACATCCACCACTGCTGGCGGCTCACCTCCAACTGCGCAACGCTACACGCTGTTCACAGCCAGCTGCCTAACACTACAATGGCGAGTATTACAACAACGCAAAGCAGCCACAGACTGCACACAGCACAGCCAGTGATTTTCATACAGAGGTGGCGTTACCAATAAAAAACCTAAACAGCCTACTTACATAGCCCCCATGCTCCCCACAAAATATTTTACAAATTGGATTGGGCAGTGCCCAATAATGATTTGATAAAATTTTTCATAATTACAATAACAAAGATATCAAATGCACACACTTATTGATACAATGTTGGTCAAAAGCTAAAAATTTCTCACAGTCCATAAGGACAGTCCAGATTGTTCATCACAGTAAAAATGCAGAGTTTTTCTCAAAGTCTGAGCAGTAAAAGAAAATGCACACAGAAGTAGTGGATTTCCATGCAGTCTTGAAGAAGTAGTGTTGTCCTTCCAACGAAAGACAGTGCTGACTCTTGACATGCATACAGGTAATGGGCCACAACAGAGCAAACCCACAGCAGAGTCAGTCGAAATTTTGAAGAGTATTGGTAGGTAGGTCATCACAGAGCAGACCCACTGTAGTCCTGGTAGAGATTACGGTATTGGTGGGCCACCAGAGGTGCAGACCCACTGCAGTCCTTGTAGAAATAATGATATTGATGGATCATCAAAGATGTAGACCCACTGTAGTCCTTGTAGAGATAGCCAGCAGCCATCTGTTGTGACTGTGCAGGTGCACAATCACCATTGAAGAGTCTTGCGGATAATATAGCAAGTCCATAAACCACCACTTGTGCACTCAGAAACTTTTTGGAATTGTCCTTAGAACCAGCAATGCTGTTATCCAGTCCCTTGCTGAATTAGTAACACACGTGCAAACACTAACAGTCCCTACTTCTCACATATTGTCCATATACTATGACCAACAGAAACGTGTGCAGTGAAATGTAACTTACAGGTTACTTAATTTGATGAACTGGTGTGAATTACAATTTGATAACATAAAAATACAATAACAAAGGTACAAAACACATCATTAAAGAACATAACAATACAGATAACATTCGTGGTACAGGTTTTACAAAAGAATCGAACTAACATATACATCAGTGTTACAGGAATTATGACATAAGTAAATACACTCCTGGAAATTGAAATAAGAACACCGTGAATTCATTGTCCCAGGAAGGGGAAACTTTATTGACACATTCCTGGGGTCAGATACATCACATGATCACACTGACAGAACCACAGGCACATAGACACAGGCAACAGAGCATGCACAATGTCGGCACTAGTACAGTGGATATCCACCTTTCGCAGCAATGCAGGCTGCTATTCTCCCATGGAGACGATCGTAGAGATGCCGGATGTAGTCCTGTGGAACGGCTTGCCATGCCATTTCCACCTGGCGCCTCAGTTGGACCAGCGTTCGTGCTGGACGTGCAGACCGCGTGAGACGACGCTTCATCCAGTCCCAAACATGCTCAATGGGGGACAGATCCGGAGATCTTGCTGGCCAGGGTAGTTGACTTACACCTTCTAGAGCACGTTGGGTGGCACGGGATACATGCGGACGTGCATTGTCCTGTTGGAACAGCAAGTTCCCTTGCCGGTCTAGGAATGGTAGAACGATGGGTTCGATGACGGTTTGGATGTACCGTGCACTATTCAGTGTCCCCTCGACGATCACCAGTGGTGTATGGCCAGTGTAGGAGATCGCTCCCCACACCATGATGCCGGGTGTTGGCCCTGTGTGCCTCGGTCGTATGCAGTCCTGATTGTGGCGCTCACCTGCACGGCGCCAAACACGCATACGACCATCATTGGCACCAAGGCAGAAGCGACTCTCATCGCTGAAGACGACACGTCTCCATTCGTCCCTCCATTCACGCCTGTCGCGACACCACTGGAGGCGGGCTGCACGATGTTGGGGCGTGAGCGGAAGACGGCCTAACGGTGTGCGGGACCGTAGCCCAGCTTCATGGAGACGGTTGCGAATGGTCCTCGCCGATACCCCAGGAGCAACAGTGTCCCTAATTTGCTGGGAAGTGGCGGTGCGGTTCCCTACGGCACTGCGTAGGATCCTACGGTCTTGGCGTGCATCCGTGCGTCGCTGCGGTCCGGTCCCAGGTCGACGGGCACGTGCACCTTCCGCCGACCACTGGCGACAACATCGATGTACTGTGGAGACCTCACGCCCCACGTGTTGAGCAATTCGGCGGTACGTCCACCCGGCCTCCCGCATGCCCACTATACGCCCTCGCTCAAAGTCCGTCAACTGCACATACGGTTCACGTCCACACTGTCGCGGCATGCTACCAGTGTTAAAGACTGCGATGGAGCTCCGTATGCCACGGCAAACTGGCTGACACTGACGGCGGCGGTGCACAAATGCTGCGCAGCTAGCGCCATTCGACGGCCAACACCGCGGTTCCTGGTGTGTCCGCTGTGCCGTGCATGTGATCATTGCTTGTACAGCCCTCTCGCAGTGTCCGGAGCAAGTATGGTGGGTCTGACACACCGGTGTCAATGTGTTCCTTTTTCCATTTCCAGGAGTGTACATAAAAGATCAGAATAACTTTCGAAACATCAACTTCACACATGAGCATTAACACAAAACAGAATAAATAATGTCTAAACATCTTTACAAAGTAAATAACACATTATTAATGCCAATTGTATTTGAGGATAACAGTATTCCTCATCATAGTGAATGTAAATTAGTATTAGAAGAGAAAAAAGTTCTATGAAATAGTACACAGAGACAGGAAGAAAACAAATACACAAGGGTACACAAACATATAGTGGGATAACACAAAAGGGAAAGGACAGGGTTTGTTTTACTGCAGTATTTTGCATGGAAATCTCCCTTTGTTCATCATTATTCCCAAAAAGTCCTATCTAAGCCTGCTTTTTGTATTCTGTTCATATTTCTTTCAAAATAATTATCTCTGATTGTACAATACTCATTTGGGCCCAAATCTTTTTCATATAACTTCGCAATGCATTCTTTACCTATTCTCCATAGTCAGTTTCTTATATAGTCTACCCCCTCTTAAGCTAACTTAAATCTACTGAGCTCAGATGCTAAACTAAGGGACAAGGCAATGCAGCAGCACATAAAACAATTAATATAAACAGCAATAAAAGAAATGGAAAATCGCAAAGCAAGCTACAGTAAATCTAAATTACCAAGCAATTCAACATTACAACTAATATGAGGCAATGCGCAGCAAACAAAAAAATAAATCTGGCTTAGCAGAGTAACACAAATTAAAGTTCAGTAGCACTATGCCTGGCAAACAGCAGCTTATATCTAAACATGACATAGCTCAAGCAGAAAAAATAGTACACTAAAGATAACAATGCAGATAAGGGAAATGTATAATCACATCTTAATGTCTAAGTAATTAAAGTGGTGCACCACAACAACTTATTGTAAAAGAAATATTACCATGTACTTGAAAAGAATATTATGTATGCAGTTACTGTTACTAGTCCCTTCTTATTGTTCTTTCCTTTCCAAATGCTCCTTTTTTTGAAGAATGTGGATCACAAAATTATTATTTAATAGATCTGTTGACAGAAAGTGTTCACATTAGCAAATGCATTTAATTTTATTTTATGAAACCAATGCTGCAACACAGCTGGAAACCAGATATTAAACAAAATGAGGAATCTCTTAACTACAAAGACAATAGATGTAAAATGTTTCTAATCATTTCATTAGGCATTTTAGTAAATATCATAAATTACGAGCTCCACAGTATGCTTTCAACAAGGAAATGTCAATAGCGAGGACAATGGCCTCCCCTTTCTTTTTTTCTACCTGTGCTGCTGAAAGGCTAATGGCTTTTTTTCGGGCGGCTTTCGCCCAGGTGGGTGCCCGCGACACATTACGTGCAGGTGGTCACTTAACTTTCTTACGGAAATATTTACGACCGCAGTTTCCACTACTGTGACAGTCTCATATATAAATAACAGAGTCCAAAAAATTTTCGCCGGCATTGTGATATATTCACGCATTTACACACGTTTCATAACTCTTAAAGTACGAATCTTGGTTTCCAACAACCTTTTTCACACACCAGAGTCCCTAAACACTAATCATTATTCCTTACCTTATTCGTCGACACTTCTTCAATATTTCATCATAACAGCTACGTGGCTTAATCAAATAACTCATAAGCATCAGCCTATTAATCATAAACATACCTCAGCAGCATAATACACATCGTCGTCGTAATAATAACATCATAACACCTCAGTCAAATCTCAAAATCGTCGTAGCTTCCTCCAATAATTTCAAAACCTAAAAAAAATTCTCTGCTCATGTCGAAAGTGTCATCTACCTCAAACGTACTTTAAAATCATGCTCCCTTACCAAATACATCATTCAAAGCTCTCATAGTATCACAATGATTCCGAAAAAATATGAACAGTTTACAAAGTACAGACAAAAAACAGTTTCGTAAGTGTGAAGTTACCCAACTGTGTATTGCGTAAACATGTGACACTGATGTAGTAAAAAAATGTTTATCTCTCAGTTAAATGATCAGATAGTTGTGTAATTTGTGTGTTAGAGAAATATGGTACCGATGTGTAAAGTTGTATAAGCAAATACCATATTAGCTAGGGTTCCTTGTGGTTGCCACACACATGGTACACAAAGTAAGCGTGTACCCCCCTGAGGATTAATGTAATTATGCCCTCAGGTGTTACAGATTACAGCAATGGAATGAAATGTATCACGGAAAACCTTTGTATCATTGTACTCCAAATATCTTTAAAAATAAATATTTTAAGTACAAAATCAATCACTCAAATACGTGTCCTGTAGCGCTAAATGTGCGTCTTGTTGCAACATAATCTGTGTGGAAGTGTCGTAGTTATCGTCCTCCGAAAGCTAAGTTCTGCAGAAGTCAATGTACTTCCCTCATAATACACAAAAGTGAAATGCTTTGCGTATAAATGTCTTAGTTATTACGCTTATTGCCGTGATGAGGAAAGTACTGTGCTGTAACGTATTGTTGTGCTACGGAAGAGGCAGTCTCATTGTAGCTATACCACAAAAGTTACTACTAAAACCTGTTTTACTTTCCAGAATAAAACAGAAAATTGTGCAGATATAAAGCAGAAACACCGCAAAAGCAACATTGTAAATTGTCACTCATTAGTAGCGTCGTGATAAAATCGTGTAGCTATCACATAAACTAACCACTGTGCCATCTGGTATCTCACTGAAAGTACTTTCAATCCAGAATATATTTTCAAGTAAACCAAAATGTTACATTAAAATCTCATTAGCAGTACTGGTAAATGTTCTAAGTATGTAAGCCTTATAGTCGTTCCATAATCGTGCAACTAACAAGCAAGAATGTACACACACAATAACACTGTGACGTCTGTTCACTATAACAATGCATTCGTCATTTCTGTTTCAATAAGTTCTCTTGGTTCTTGACTGGATATTTAACTTCAAACATTGTTGCATGTTAACAGATTCTAAGTCTGACAAGCATACTAGTAATGTGAAGTGAAAAGTTTTATGGCAATGACAAAGTTAAAAAGCAGATTATCTTTCAATAAACGGTTTTACATGTGAACTGTGGTGTAAACCTTTACTCTTCCTAGTACGCAGAGTTTCAACTTCAACGGAATCATCGTTTGGTATATGTCAGTAAAGAATAGTGGAATTTTTCTCAAGGTTAGCGTCTGTGTTATTTTTCTCTGAGCCAGCCGGCGCACGTGGGTGCCTGCGGCGCGAGTCATTGTCTGTCTCTTTGTTGGCGTGCGTTGTTATTGGGATTAGGAGACCTAACTTCTACAAATTCACCGTGACGAGAGGGCCCTGCCCTGTTTAAGTCCCGCCAGTTCTGATGCAATTCAGGTCTGTCGTTACGATCACATCGTCTGTCGTCATGTCGGTAGTTCCTGTAGTTTCTTTCTTGTCTGTTAAGTGGTGGAGAATTTCTCCCTGAATCGTAACTGCATACTGGACTGTTGCATCTAAAGTTATTGTGTCTCCCTTGATAATAATTATTTTGTTTCCCAAATTGTCTGTTTCTCTGATTGTCTCTGTGATAGTCACTACTGCGGAGAGGTGATCTTTCCCTGTAATTATTACTACTCTGCCAACGGTTGTCATACGGGTGGTGTCTGTTTTGGTCACGATTTGTGTTGTGAGAATAGCCTTGTCGTGTCAAGTTATTACTTCTTTCATCGCGGAATTGCGACGGATGTGACCTGTAATTGTTGTGTTCCTGGTTTCGCATTCCGCGATTGTCAGTGTCAATTTCTAATTCTTGTAAGAGTCCCTGAAATGCTTCAATGTCGTCTTTGCAACGTCCTGCCAAAATAATATGTCGTAAATGTTCAGGCACTTTGATTAAGCAAATGCGGATGAGTTCTGAGGGGCTGTATGGGTTTGAAAGATACTGATTCTTATGCAACATGTCTTCAAAATATTTCATAAGACTGGAAAATTCAGATTGTTCGAAACGTTTCATCATTATGATGCTATGTTTTACTCGGTCTTGTGTGGCTTGAGACCAATATGCTGAGAGGAAGGCATGGTAAAACTCTCCTTCACTGTGGCAATCGTGAATGACCGATCGCATTCTTACAGCTGGTTCATTCTCTAAGTAGCCACACATAAATTCTAATCTGTGCTCTAATGACCAGTTGGGAGGAAAACAATGAGAGAATTGATGGAGCCACGCTTGTGGATGAATGTCGTTGCCAGAATTCTTAAATGTTTTGAATTTACGTGTAGTAATGAACAGCTTATAGTCAAAGTCATCATGTCGGCGAGTCGCATATCGGTCATTGTTACGTCGTTTCGGCGGTTCCATCTCAAAATTCGGTGCACATTGCCAATTTCTTTCATAATTTCCGGAATGCGCTGTGTTATTATTTTGTGGCTGTTCCGTATTTCTATGTCCCTCTTCCCATATTGGGGCGCGAGTGTCCTCTGAAATACGTAATTCTTGTACTACTTGTGCCAACTGATCTTGCACTTCCCGGATTTCTCTTTTGTACTGTGTATTGATTTGATTTTGATTTTGTTTGAATTTTCTAATTTCTACATACTTTTCAGTGTCAGTGAAGGCTACAGGTGTTGTGTTATTCAGATCATCATCTACCTTTGTAGATAAGTTAGTGAACTGATCTGAAAGTTCGGCTACTTTATCCGATAGTGAAATTATTTCCTCTGTATGTTTTTCTGAACCAAGTTTCAGAGTATCTACTGTGTCCTTTAAGTTTTCCTGAGTTTTTGCAAGTTGCGTAACCGAATCGGTAGATGCAACTGAGTCAATTTTAGCTTGCAAGGTGTCGTGATTTTCATGAACAATGGTTTGCAGTTCTTTTATGGCTGCTTCGTGATTCTGTAATACATTTTCATGCCGCGAAAAAATAGGTTGAAAATGCTCACAAATTTGTGTCTTTACGTCATTACAGACTTTTTGACATTTCGATTCAATGTTATGTAACTCAGTAGTTAAATCTTCACGTGTTTGTTCAAGTGTGGTATCTAACTTTTGAAGATTTTGTTCCATTGTGTCTAACTGTTGCTGTGTTTGTCTCTGATGTTGTTCCATTGTGTCTAACTTTTTAAGATTTTGTTCCACTGTATCTAACTTTCGAAGATTTTGTTCCATTGTGTCTAACTTTTGAAGCTTTTGCTGTGTTTGTCTCATTTGCTGTATTAATTGTAATAACAATGCACTAGTGTCTGGAACATGTTCCTCAGTGCTTTTCGGCAGTGAAGTTGCACCGGCAACATTCACATTTTGACAAGCAGAAAATGTTTCTTGACTCATTTGAGAAAACGGTGAGAACCCAAAACCTAAGTCTACAGTATTTGCAATATTGTGTTCTGTCATTCCCGATTCCTGAGGCGAGCTGTTGCCGATCGATCGATCGATCGAGAATGCTTCCCTGTTCACTAATTGTTTCACTGCCTACGCCATTGTTTGCCGCCCGCTCAATTTCCCTATGCACAATTACCAAATTACTACTTTGAACATTAGTTAATTCATTACTCTGCGGCGCTAACACACTGCTTTCGTCTTCACTGTCATTTCTCAGTTTACTTTGGAGCCTAGTATTACGTTTTTCACACGCCATAATTGTCACAATATTTCACACGATAACACAGAAAAGCACAATCTGAAGAGCAAAAATAGGGGAACACGTTAACATAGCACTGAAAATAATGTTTAGTTAATTGCAAGCGCAGCTGCGAAAAACTTGCTGCAAATCTACATGCATGCCACAACTGTTTTACTGTACAACAATGAAAGACTGCAACTACAAAGGAGATTCTCTCTACAATTACGCGCTAGCAATAAACAAAATCTACACTAATTACACAAGCTACAACAAAAAATCAGAAGATTCCAGTGAGGTATCCTCGGCTAAGGGTCGACATATGAAACGTCCCCTTTGAACAATTGTACATGACTGTGCTTAAACTGACACACAATATTTTGTTAGCGCAACGCAATCTGACTTTCAAAATTCCCTACAAAAGAATGGCCCTGACTAACATTAAACTATACCTTTCACAAATGACTTACCTCACAAAAATCTTCGCTGCTCAAGCTACTGCAATACAGCGAGCGCCACTACTGCCAGCTAAATAAAAGATTCAAACTATGGAAGGCACTGACTACTGATAGGGATAGTTAGCAAATGAAAGATATTAATAGAGAACAAACAATGTATTTACCTCGATATCATCATATATAAATGTAGCAGTTCATGACAAATTTCAAAACTCCGCCATCTCTCTCCCCACATCCACCACTGCTGGCGGCTCACCTCCAACTGCGCAACGCTACGCGCTGTTCACAGCCAGCTGCCTAACACTACAATGGCGAGTATTACAACAATGCAAAGCAGCCACAGACTGCACACAGCACAGCCAGTGATTTTCATACAGAGGTGGCGTTACCAATAAAAAACCTAAACAGCCTACTTACAAGCTGACGTCACTCAACAGGTCCCGTAGAGCCGCCAGATCGCAGGGACGTTGAGACCGTCGCTGTCCACACGCTGGACGCAGACATTTGCTGTGAGGCTGAGACCGGATGGCTTAGCGGGCATGTCGGGATGCGGCAGGATGGCTGAGTGTTCGGTCGTCCAGCTAGGAGCGTGTCCACGCGGTCTGTGAACACGGCTGCTGTCTTCGGAGCATCCCCAGGGTACTCAGCATGAAGGTAGCGCACAGGTCCGGATTAAAAAATCACTATGCGATGTGATGCGATCTAGACTGCTCGCTCACTAAACTTCAGCACAGATCTCTGACACGTGACGTTTTAAGACTCCCGTTCATTGTCGTTGTGATAAAAGTGACAATGCAGGAAGGTACTGTAACTTTTCCGAAATTTTTAGACCTTTAATGCCATACGCTACAGAGCGTACGGGGATCCACTAAGAGTCGCAAGAAACGACAGAGCCCGTGTCCTTAGAAATAGTGTAAAGTGCGTTATAAAAAGTAGCGGAATTTGGCACATTGTGTACATTTATTTACTTCTTCATGCGTTTATTCCACCTGATAAAATTAAGGCATTCGTGCACTCTCTTATATATAACCTGACATCTCAGTGAGTCAACATTACGACATGCGAAGTACACGAGCAGCACACGGTAGTGATAACTATACTACTTCTGCTAATAACAACAACAACAACATTGGAGACACATAAGAACACACGTTTCTCTTGATGGGACATGCACAACTGCTGATACACATCCCAGTAATAAAATCAACCGCTGATGTACAATTTTGCAACTGTAGCAGGTATTATCACTGATGACAGAAATTAATGTATGGGGTTTCATAAATTCCACATGTTATGCTTTATATCAGAATACACATACTACAAAATTGTAGCTCTGCATCTTTAAGTTGACTTAGATGTAAGACAGTGTACCTGTTTCAAACTGTGGATGCATTACTTTTACATGTTTGTTCGCCTTTCTTTTAACAAACTACATAATGATAAAAATATCAAAACTTTACATACTGCAATTACATAACATTATTGATTCAGTACAAACAGTCATGATTGCACACGACGTTTGGCCTTGGAGCGGAGTGGAAGAGAGGGGAGTCCCTTTCTCTCTCCCTCTGTCGCTCTTTGTTTTAACTCGCAACCGTCGGTAGCTATCGAAAACCCTCGCTTCCCCACGGGAGGTATGCTTCGAAAAGGATCGAGGCACAGGAAAGTTCCATCTGAGGTTACGTCCTGGCGACACTCTTGTTAATACTCGTACATCTGTATTTATGGGAAGAATTGTCCGATTATCTATGTCTAGCAGTCGAAATTATCGTTTTCTAAATCCTGCTCTTCGATTGTGTGGCACACCTAGGGCCAGATATAAGCTCAGATGTCAACTGAATTGCGATGAAGAGTGGATTGAAGTTTAAGAGAATGGTCTGGAAGAACAAAATGCGGAAAGGAGTGGGACACTAAAGTGCAAAGCAATCACGAAATTCATTTGAATTTCTCTTGGTCTGTAGATATTACGTTGATGAATACCACACAGGCAGTTCATTTGAACAGAAATGAACACCTATGAAAAGGGCATCGTAGAAATTGGACAAACAAAGATAGATATAAGGAGCTAACGGAAAAGAAACCTTGGGAAACAGAAAAAAACACAGCAATTGATCAGCAAATCATTGGCGATAGTGTCAACCAAGAATTATTGAAGTTGGCGTCTAGAATATACGAGAATGGTGGATACACCATTAGACACAACCATGAAGATAAGAGCGGAAACTTGCGGGCCTATCGCACAACTAGCATAACACCTCATGTATGGAATTTGTCGACAGGACTAATATATACAGGGGAATGGAAAAGGTAATAGAGAATATGATAGATGACGATCATTTTGACTGTCAGAAGGCTAATAGCATGAGAGGGCGGTAGGTCTGATATTGTGACTGATGAGAGAAAGAAAACTTGGAAAATAAAATGGCCACATTCATAGACCCTATAGACCTAGAAAAAGCATCCGGAAATGTAAACTTCTGCAAGATGTTCGAAATATTGAGAAAAATGGGAGTAAGCCGCAAAGAAATACGGGTGATACGTACAAGAACCGAGAGGAAACAATAAGGTTGCATGACCAAGAACAAAATACTGTCCCATCTTCCTACCAAAGCGTTTGGTATGTTCCATTCTTCACCGATTCTGCTGAGAACCTCATCATTTTTTCTTTTATCAGTCCATCTAATTTTTGACATTCGTCTCTAGCACCACATCTCAAACGCTTCGATTCTCTTCCGTCCCGGTTTTCCCATTGTCCATGTTTCACTTTCACAGAATACTGTGCTCAAAACTTAAGGGGTAGATTTTGGGAAAGTCACCCAGAACTGTGGGTCAGGGGAAACTTACTGTACGAGATGAGAAGGGAAGACTAATTGCTGAGGACTGCATCGGACGAGATTTGAAAACCTAAGAGCTTAAGACAAGGTGATATGCACGACAGAGATTACTGCTAAAACATTGATCACAAGTTATTAAGAGTCAGAAGGTAAGCACATTGTACATAACAGAGGTGGGGTGGGGCGGTGAAAAATGGATGGGAATGACAATGAAAGATGCAGGAAACTGAAACGGAGTGAAGCAAAGAGTAGTTACAGTGATAAAAAGCTGGATGGCGAGAACCAAGGACACGTTGTAGAGTTAGTTCTCACCTACGGAGTCCTGAGATACTGGTGTCTGGGGAAGGAATCCAGGTGGTGAAACAGGCGCTGGTGTCACGAATGTCATGTTGTATAGAGTGCTCTGCAACAGAATATTGTGAGTTACCAGTATATACCCTCAGCCTATGCCCATTCATCCTAACTGATAATGTGATGGTAGTCATGCCTATGTAGAAGGCTAAACAGTGTTTACGTAGTAGCTGGAATATGACTTGTATCTTTTCGCAGCTGGCTCTCCCTTTGATAGAATATGTTTTGTCAGTTACAGGGCTATTATTGGAGGACACACTCTTGTTAACTCGAGATCAATGTTTTAGCAGTAATCTCTGTCTTGTATATTACCCTATCTTCCCCCTTTAAGCTCCCTGGATGCGGTACCCAACATTCCTTCTCATCTTGTACGGAAAGTCTCCTCTGACCCGCGGTTCTGGGTGACTTTCCCAAAATCTACCCCTTTTCCCCCTTTTCCTAGACCTGTCCAGTCCTTCTCCTTAACCCTTCTTCCTTCCGTTTCAACCCTTTTACCTGCAGAAGGAGCCACTGGCTCCGAAAGCTTGCCAATCACAACGGTTTCTATGTGTGTTCTGCCGCTGCTCCGTGAGTCGATTCTTTTATCTATCCTATTAAATAATTTTATCAATGATTGTTTGATTTCGTTGTTACAAAACTGACAGTTGATGTTAGTTGACTTCGTTTGGCTGTGAACATCCTCTTTGAATGTTCTTCTCTACTCTTTGTTCTCTTTCATTTTTCCATTATGAGTTAGTTTGTCCTTGGTTAAAATGCCTCTCAGCACTATGGGACTCAACTTCTGAGGTCATTAGTCCCCTAGAACTTAGAACTAGTTAAACCTAACTAACCTAAGGACATCACACACATCCATGCCCGAGGCAGGATTCGAACCTGCGACCGTAGCAGTCTCACGGTTCCAGACTGCACCGCCTAGAGCCGCACGGCCACTACAGCCAGCTACTTTGTCCTCAAGGTAGCAGAATTCTTTCAGTTCGTCTTGATCCTCGTCTACAATTCTGACAAATTGAACACTGATCTGATTTCTGCTAGACATCATTAATTTACAGAATGAGATTTTCACTCTGCAGCGGAGTTTGGAAGGTAGGAGACGAGATACTGGCAGAAGTAAAGCTGTGAGTACCGGACGTGAGTCGTGCTTCGGTAGCTCATATGGTAGAGCACTTGCCCGCGAAAGGCAAAGGTCCAGCGTTCGAGTCGCGGTCGGGCACACAGTTTTAATCTGCCAGGAAGTTTCATCATTAATTTAATCTTTCTTTGGTTTAGTCTTAATTCATAGAGTCTACCCATTAGATTGTTCATTCTACTCAACATCTCCTACTGTTACCTCTGACTTCCGTTGAGAACAGCAATGACATCAGCTATTCCTGTCACTGATAACCTTTCAACATGAGTTTTAATTCCATGTCTGAACCCCATTTTTAATTCCGTCATTGCTTCTTCGATGTACAGATTGAATCGTAGGGGCGATTAGATGTATGTCTTTTACCTTTCCTAACCTAATCTGTTTGTTATTGGTCTTCCTACTTTATCCTCTTGTTTGATGTACAAATTGCACGTAACCCTTCTTTCCCTAGAGGTTATACCCATTTTCCTTAGAGTTTCGGAAATCCTGCAACATTTTAAATTATCGTACGATTTTTATCTAACTACAAATCCTACGGACATGCCTAGATTTTCCTTAAGTCTCGCTTTAATCATCAATCGCCAACTGAGAAATCCTTCGCTGATGCATTTATCTTTCCTAAAACCAAATTGATCGTAATCTAGCACTTCCTCAATCTACTTTTTCCTCTTATATACATATTCTCGTCAGCAACTTGAGTGTGAGAGCTCTTTAGGTAATTGTGCGGATGTCCTCGCACTTAAGTGTTCTTGAACATACAGAACTATGTGAATGATATTTTCAAGAGATACTGATTGTTTATCTGGGGAACCAGTTTGAATAATAATTTGGCTTCCAAATTTTCGAAATTCCTAAGAACTGTTCCATGTGCCTTCCACATGATTTGATCGCGAGTCTTCCTGACCCCTGTTTGTTTCTGTGGGCTGGAGAGGTAGGCATCTCGACGACCGCTGCTTCCCGTGACGTCTCACGAGGCCACCTGAGGACAGAGCAGCGTCGACCTGACCGCCACAGGCAAAAGCGACTCCCGCCGCTGAACACCACAGAACGCCCTACACTATGCTGCTTGTGGTGTGGTGTCAGTGGTAGCCGCAGATCTCAACCCAGGTTACATCGGTCTGTCTGTGATGGCTGGTGAACTTCTCCCAACCCGTTGCTATACATTCTGCAGTCGTTGCCCTACAGCCAGATGCCAATGTAATGTGTCGGTACGATGCTCTCAAGTCCCTCATGCCGATGATTCGTTTTTTTTACAAAGTCATTACGATGCACGTTCTTTGGACTTTCTCTTTTGCGATTTGCGCTGAGTAATTCCAATAGCATTAGGAACAGAACAAACATCGTGTACACACATCATTCTCCATCAGTAGCAATGTATTTTTTGTACTGAAAATAGGCTCGTATAAGAACGAAATGCCAAAAATCTGGCACAGGCATAAAAATAATGCAGTATTTTTCTTAAAGACGTTGTGTCTGCCATTAACTGTAACATTATATGTTTTCACGACTACATTTTCGATCCTATGCCCTTTATACGGGTATACAGCAATAACCGAAGAGGGAAGTGCAGATGGCATGTATAGAACGCCACTATCCTCCCATACATGAGGCAGTTATATTACAAAAAATGCTAAAAACAGCACATCACTTGCATCGGGCCACTGGAGGTGTCAAAATTTACAAATCTTCTGACGTATGTATATCTCACTGTTGTCTCTGTATGTTGAGTCTCCTAACTGCGAGTGTACATCAACTTTAGGTGAGCGTAAGGATCATAGCAATGGCATAAGGTAAATTTATTGTTACTGATGTTTACATCACTAACATGAATCTCCTCAAATCACTGTTCATGTTGTTTATAAGACAACTGAGGCGGTTGGTGGGGAACATATTCACAAGTCGTTTCTTCTTTGCCCTTAGCAATGATTGTACATGCCACAGTAAACGTTTTATACCAGAGTATCTTAATATCGTGTTTACATTTGTTAACAAAATTTGGCATTCTGTTTACGATACAAGCATTTGATGTAAAGAAATAAGATACGACATTTCTTTATTGTGATAGTGCGTAATAGTACATATGGTATCCATCGCCAAAGGCTTACAGTGGCTAGGCTGCTCATAAAAACATGGCAGTAATAATCATATATATACTTACATTATATATATATATATATATATATATATATATATATATATATATATATATGGATTCCGTAGAAATACTGACCTTACGACTTATCTTAGAAGAAAGATTAAGGAAAGGCAAACCTACGTTTCTAGCATTTGTAGACTTAGAGAAGGCTTTTGAGAATGTTGACTGGAATACTCTCTTTCAAATTCTAAAGGTGGCAGGGGTAAAATACAGGGAGCGAAAGGCTATTTACAATTTGTACAGAAACCAGATGGCAGTTATAAGAGTCGAGGGACATGAAAGGGAAGCAGTGGTTGGGAAGGGAGTAAGACAGGGTTGTAGCCTCTCCCCGATGTTGTTCAATCTGTATATTGAGCAAGCAGTAAAGGAAACAAAAGAAAAATTTGGAGTAGGTATTAAAAGTCATGGAGAAGAAATAAAAACTTTGAGGTTCGCCGATGACATTGGAATTCTGTCAGAGACAGCCAAGGACTTGGAAGAGCAGTTGAATGGAATGGACAGTTTCTTGAAAGGAGGATATAAGATGAACATCAACAAAAGCAAAACAAGGATAATGGAATGTAGTCTAATTAAGTCGGGTGATGCTGAGGGAATTAGATTAGGAAATGAGGCACTTAAAGTAGTAAAGGAGTTTTGCTATTTGGGGAGCAAAATAACTGATGATGGTCGAAGTAGAGAGGATATAAAATGTAGGCTGGCAATGGCAAGGAAAGCGTTTCTGAAGAAGATAAATTTGTTAACATCGAGTATAGATTTAAGTGTCAGCAAGTCATTTCTGAAAGTATTTGTATGGAGTGTAGCCATGTATGGAAGTGAAACATGGACGATAAATAGTTTGGACAAGAAGAGAATAGAAGCTTTCGAAATGTGGTGCTACAGAAGAATGCTGAAGATTAGATGGGTAGATCACATAACTAATGAGGAAGTATTGAATAGGATTGGGGAGAAGAGAAGTTTGTGGCACAACTTGACCAGAAGAAGGGATCGGTTGGTAGGACATGTTCTGAGGCATCAAGGGATCACCAATTTAGTATTGGAGGGCAGCGTGGAGGGTAAAAATCGTAGAGGGAGACCAAGAGATGAATACACTAAGCAGATTCAGAAGGATGTAGGTTGCAGTAGGTACTGGGAGATGAAAAAGCTTGCACAGGATAGAGTATATATTATATATATATATAATTTCACATGTGTATTCTTTGTACCACATTAACATCACAAAGGTATAAATCGCATTCACAACAACTTTCATACATGAATTGATCCGGTGGGAAAATAAAAAGAAAAAGGAGTACAAAAAGTGAGATAAAAACATGTGATGGGATACATGTCACACATTACAGAACATTATGTGTATCATAATGTAATTGTAATTTGTACTGTTAATATGTAAGGTACTGTACCAGTACAAATGTAGTTATAGATTTCCATGGTCCTTAGAAAGTTTAGGCCGAGAATGGCTTTTTCAGCTACACTTGCAAAACACCTTATACAATTTTTTTACTGAATTACTAAAATATATTACTTATGTTAAAATATATACATCCTAAATATAAAAACGTTTATGAGTGGACATAATTCTTCCTCATTTCCATACATATCATACAACTCACGGCACGGGAAACGTTGTAAAGACTACTCATATTATAAAACCAGCATAGACACGATTCTGTGCAAATCGTTACGTCCTATGCTTGTCAGTAAGTCAAAGTCAAATAGCCAAACTATACATCCTCATTTATGTTACTTTCTATTATTAGCAAATAAAACTGACTGGAATTTATCTCGAGGTCTCTTATTGCTTAAATCTGTCTTATTGTTGGGCAAGCTGTGTGGGTGATTTTTGAAATAGTTGTATATTTCCACTTCTTCAGGTATTTTGATACTTCTACCATTACGTTAATTTTTATTACTAGATCTACGTTAGGTGATGGTACTCCTCTCTCTTTGCTTGATGTGCTCTTCAAATTTGTCGCTGGAATATGAGCTTTGTAACGTCTGGTCAAGATGTTCGTGCTGTAACTCATACGATTACTGACATTGTACACTCCTGGAAATGGAAAAAAGAACACATTGACACCGGTGTGTCAGACCCACCATACTTGCTCCGGACACTGCGAGAGGGCTGTACAAGCAATGATCACACGCACGGCACAGCGGACACACCAGGAACCGCGGTGTTGGCCGTCGAATGGCGATAGCTGCGCAGCATTTGTGCACCGCCGCCGTCAGTGTCAGCTAGTTTGCCGTGGCATACGGAGCTCCATCGCAGTCTTTAACACTGGTAGCATGCCGCGACAGCGTGGACGTGAACCGTATGTGCAGTTGACGGACTTTGAGCGAGGGCGTATAGTGGGCATGCGGGAGGCCGGGTGGACGTACCGCCGAATTGCTCAACACGTGGGGCGTGAGGTCTCCACAGTACATCGATGTTGTCGCCAGTGGTCGGCGGAAGGTGCACGTGCCCGTCGACCTGGGACCGGACCGCAGCGACGCACGGATGCACGCCAAGACCGTAGGATCCTACGCAGTGCCGTAGGGGACCGCACCGCCACTTCCCAGCAAATTAGGGACACTGTTGCTCCTGGGGTATCGGCGAGGACCATTCGCAACCGTCTCCATGAAGCTGGGCTACGGTCCCGCACACCGTTAGGCCGTCTTCCGCTCACGCCCCAACATCGTGCAGCCCACCTCCAGTGGTGTCGCGACAGGCGTGAATGGAGGGACGAATGGAGACGTGTCGTCTTCAGCGATGAGAGTCGCTTCTGCCTTGGTGCCAATGATGGTCGTATGCGTGTTTGGCGCCGTGCAGGTGAGCGCCACAATCAGGACTGCATACGACCGAGGCACACAGGGCCAACACCCGGCATCATGGTGTGGGGAGCGATCTCCTACACTGGCCGTACACCACTGGTGATCGTCGAGGGGACACTGAATAGTGCACGGTACATCCAAACCGTCATCGATCCCATCGTTCTACCATTCCTAGACCGGCAAGGGAACTTGCTGTTCCAACAGGACAATGCACGTCCGCATGTATCCCGTGCCACCCAACGTGCTCTAGAAGGTGTAAGTCAACTACCCTGGCCAGCAAGATCTCGGGATCTGTCCCCCATTGAGCATGTTTGGGACTGGATGAAGTGTCGTTTCACGCGGTCTGCACGTCCAGCACGAACGCTGGTCCAACTGAGGCGCCAGGTGGAAATGGCATGGCAAGCCGTTCCACAGGACTACATCCAGCATCTGTACGATCGTCTCCATGGGAGAATAGCAGCCTGCATTGCTGCGAAAGGTGGATATCCACTGTACTAGTGCCGACATTGTGCATGCTCTGTTGCCTGTGTCTATGTGCCTGTGGTTCTGTCAGTGTGATCATGTGATGTATCTGACCCCAGGAATGTGTCAATAAAGTTTCCCCTTCCTGGGACAATGAATTCACGGTGTTCTTATTTCAATTTCCAGGAGTGTATATTGATCTAGTTTCAAAAGGTAAATGCTACCTGCATACACTTTGTGGGGGCAGAAAGTGAAAGCTGTGCTTCCTACAGAAGTCTGATCCACTGGCTTGTTCACCAGTCCGTCGTCTCCCGTCTTGTGCAGATCTGCAGGCCGAGGCGGATGTTTTCCGGAAACGACTCTCCAGCAACAGGCAGGACTTGGCGCAGCTGCTCTCACTCGGTGCGACGCACGCCTCGCAGCTGTTGCTTCCCCTCGCATTCGAACGAATGGTAAGTGGAGTTTTTTTCCTCCTCTTATAAACTGTAGTATACGTACAGGGGGTGAGAAAATGACACACACCATCTGGCCAGTTCTTGGAGACTGTTTCCCAGATTACCTTCTTCACACTGTAGCTATCTTTGGCTCTCCAGTTCTAATACTAACCTTCTGGAAGAATTCTGAACCAACCTCTACTTCTGTAAGCCTTTTGGGGCTATGGTACAGGGAGGCTAAGCTCGGAATGGTTAGAGATCGAAGAAAATCGTCTGTATCTTTCTTTTCTCGTATGCGCTAGCTACTTCTTTAACAGATTCAGATAACTTTGCACCCAATCCTGCTTTACAAGCTGAAGCATGTCAGCTTCATATTTAGTGGAGAGTGGTCTAGAGTCTCAGTGTGGCATTTCAAGTCACCATCAGCATCAACCTGCAGTTGAGGTCCACCAGTTAGCGCGTGTTGCGTCTGCGAGTGGCTTTGTTAAAGGCACTGCGATACTGGTCACAACCAGAACATTTTATGAATATGTCAAGGCCAATGAAAATCTCTGTCAGACTAACCTGAAACCGGATGCTGCTTTCTGAGAGCATTCATCTCAGTCGTTAGCCTTTCTGCACGTGTCTCGTGGCCTAACTCGAACCATTATCGAGTCTGAATTCTCTGTCTGTAATTTATGAACACTGCGACCAGTGATTTTCCCACTACCGAGAATAAAAGCTGTGGCCTAACTCGAACCATTATCGAGTCTGAATTCTCTGTCTGTGATTTATGAACACTACCACCAGTGATTTTCCCACTACCGAGAATAAAAGCTATGTGAACACATACACTGGACTCGCATTCGGGAGGACGACGGTTCAATCCCGTGTCCGGCCATTCTAATTTAGGGCACGGCTGACTTCCTTCCCCATCCTTCCCTCATCCGATGAGACCGATGACCTCGCTGTCTGGTCTCCTTCCCCATACAACCCAACCTTAACACACAGAATGGCCACTGTGCATTATGACTGTTTGCATTCTGACAGTAGTATACATGGAAAGCAAAAGGCCGCAGTATGATCTGTGTCTTTGTGTAACTTTTTGTGGCGTATGTAGCAACGTGCCAGTCCCTAAAATATCATGTGAGCCTCAATTTCGATCCTTTGAGAAGAGAATTAGGCGATACCTGTTTTAGTGAACTGAAAAGGTTCTGAGTAGATTAAATCTTTTTTCTATAAATATTACGGATGTTTGCTGGATGGTAATTTCAAAGATTGATAGTTGCGGGTTCCGCATTTAAGAATGGTTTCTGCCGACATCGTATCATGTCCTGTCATTGCATCTTCTTTTCGTTACCATCATCTATGCATTTCACTGCAGCAAAGGCAATTTACCTGATACGTATCCAATATTTTGTAGAGTTAGTACCTCACAGCTTGCGAGAATGTTTAAAGGACGACTTCTTTATTACATTTGCGGTGCAGATGCGCTTCGTTGATCATACACTGCACCTGCTTAGGAAAAGTGTAATTGCGAAAAGTTATTCCGTGAAACCAATGTTGTACAGATAGTTTCGATTTAAAGACGCACTTTGCTTTCTGAATGAAACTTGAGTCTTCAGACAGCTGCAGCAGTCTTGAGGTATTCGTATTCGAGATAATTCCTCTCGTGGTTCTTCACTACAGCCCTGCAGAGTATTATGGCAAAGCGTGCTGTGGTCCAGGTAAGGACGCAGCTTACGATTTTGGGCTCTCACACAATACTGTGCACAAATATGTATGTATGTATGTTCAGAATAGTTCAAATGGCTCTGAGCACTATGGGACTTCAGAGGTCATCAGTCCCCTAGAACTTAGAACTACTTAAACCTAACTAACCTAAGGACATGACACACATCCATGCCAGAGGCAGGATTCGAACCTGCGACCGTAGCAGTCGCGCGGTTCCAGACTGAAGTGTTTAGAATCGCTCGGCCACACCGGCCGGCATAGATTAGGTCTAGATGGCAGAAAGCGCAGTGGCGCCATGGCAAGGACGACGGATTCAACGTTTTGGAAGGTGCAGATTCAAAAGTGTGCACCACCTTCCAATTCACTGCTCCTGCACAACGAGGGAAATTCTGAATTTTATTTTTCGTTTTCTACACTGCTTATCGACGTACCGGTAAGAGTCGTCAGCAGCCACGTGTCACCACTGCAGTGAGTTTGGGTTTGTCCGTACGCCGGGCCCCCTACTGTGTGGACTCGGCCCGTGTCGCTCGCTGGCCTCCCTCGCCCTGTGTTGCTGTGACGCCCACAGCCGGGCTGTCGGAAACTGGAAGCGGCTCAGACCGCAAACGGTATGTTAGCTGCCCGCTGCCCGCTAACCGCATGCTGTCACAGCGAGGACGAGACGCACGTCCCACACACACACACACACACGTAAACGCGTGGAGTATTCCTGGCGCACATCCGCAAAGCTCTACTTACGCAAATACGAATTGGAGGCGAGAAATCGCGATACCGTCTAGAACCGGTCGGCCATGTATGTATGTATGTATGTAAATTTAAAAAATATTGTATTCGAAAAGGATTTCTTTTTTCTCTGGCTCCTACCATTAATACAAAACAGATAAAGGAGGTATTTCATTCAAAAAATATGAAAAAGAACAACTGTATTGTGAAAACAACTGAAAGCTTTTTAATTTCCATTTCTTCTCGTATTTGTGATATAAGATTTGTGATATACGTAACAGTTTTGTTATTTCGTAATTGATTCATTACAATATACACATTCTTTTGTGAATAAGGTAATGTTTTAAATTCCAATGTCTATTAAACACTTATTAATAACTCAGAGAGAGAGAGAGAAGTTTTCAGTGTGTACATACTTAGAACAGCAACAGCAATGGCAGCTCAAAAACAATACACACACACACACACACACACACACACACACACACACACACACACACAAACACACACACACACAAACACACACACACACAAACACACACACACACACACACACGCACGCACCATAAACATATAAAATACTTTCTTTACACGGATGCATATTGTACATGCTCCACACGAAATATATACTCTCTCTCTCTCTCTCTCTCTCTCTCTCTCTCTCTCTCTCACACACACACACACACACACACACACACACACACACACACACATGGACGCACGCAGTGTGCAATGAAACATTCATAATCTCAAGCATGCAGTCAGAACTGTGACAAACAGTTCATCAAACTATTCCACACACACCCAGTCAAGTGGAACACCTTTTTACTAACGAATAAACCCACCCAGACGCATCAGTAAATAGCCCTGGGTGCAGCAGATTTCCACACCTATGCCCCCCGATGAACCACTTGTGATCGTGATAGGACACCCCTGCTTCCAGCTGGAATTGCAGTATATACCTCAGTATGTAACCTCAATCGAAATGTCTCCTGATAAGCATTTGTGGTGCAGCGCCAATGCCCTAGAGGCGGCACCTGTTGAGGTCCCTGAACGTGAAAGTCTTTCAGGCTGTGCAAATCACCGTGTTTGTCATGCAGACTTGTGGGATAGTCCAGCTCTACCTCTAGGACATATCCCTCAACAGCATCATCAGCAGCCACATATTTGATCTCTTTCCTCAGTCTGGTGATTTCCCCTTTGGACATCCATGAGAGCCCTTGAAAAGGAAGACTTTGTTCCATGGTTTGCCTTTGGAGACAGTTTACATCCAGGTACAGGATGAAACTGAAATCGTCAGACAACCTGTACTCCCCCTCAATTATTTGCAAGTTATTTGCCTTGGCATACCTGCGCACACATTGGCAAAGTCACTCGTGGACCGCATGTTCCAGGAAGACATGCATCTCGACGATGGTCAAGAATTCGCTGCTGGCTTGTGTCTTTCTTACCATGGCATCCCACGAAATCTCAGCCATATGCTACAGAGCTTCTCGAAGATGTTGCCGGTCAGATGTATATGGTGTTCATCATTTTACGTGTTCTGATAAATCAGAGATGCCGAAGTCCTGCTGTTCATTCACCAAGTGCCCGTTCTTTCCATTCATTATGGAAATGCCTCTTAGTTTACTAGAGAATCCAGATATTCGTATGGAAAGACCCCTTCTCCATCACAAGTTGAAACTCTTGAAACTCTACATCATCGAGATAAGTGGCTCCCTTACCTAAGAATATCTTCAGGACGCGTTGGTTCAGCAAATTTCTAAAGAGACGTGAGCATGAAGAGTTGTGAATCCAGGAAGTGGTGTGATCCTCTGTGAAGCGGCATGTATTTGTCAACGGTGTCAGCAATGACACTGATCTTATCATCCTACTACCCAGACTCGTCAAAGTGCTGAACTAGAAAGTGGGCATCATGCTCACTGAAATTGTGGAAAAGATGGCTGTGTGCTGTGGCAGTTGGTACTTACAGTTACACGGGTTGTCAGCTGCACACTGGGACTTCCCCGTTACGTGGCCACAGTCTCTACAGGGAGCTTCCTCACCTCTGTCCAGTCACAGTCCACAGGTATAACGATCAGCTGCCTGCTTGTACAGTGCATCATTCTCCTTCACGTTGGTCATGACGTTTTCACTATAAATGTTATAAACATCCCGTACAAGACTTTCAAGCTCAGTGAGCAGCCATCTCGCACTATTCCCTTGACATAAGATTTTAATTTTAGTGCACAGAACTTGATGGGTAGCCACATATCGTATGCATCATTTTGTGACAGTGATATGGGAGGCAGAAGCACCACGTTCACACTGTACCACAGGAGCTAGGAGGCGCTCTAAATCGACGTAAACGACGAAGGGACAGAAGTGTTGGTGAGAGGCATTCTTAAACTTCGAGAACCGTTTATCCTTGATAAGCATTTCCACACCTATTGTTTCCTGGCTCTAGCAGTCAATCAAGTGTCTTTCAAGATACATGCTCTTGGTAAACGACTTGAGACATCTACAGCAAAAATATCTTGCACCTTTTTTGTTTTCATTTAAGAGGAACGTAGGTGCGACATGCATTTTATCCAAACATTGTGTTGCCTATCGTCTTCAGAGATTAGCAGCAGGTCTACACTTTTTGGATGTTTCTCGGCTAATATGGACAAAAAGAGGGGACCACCTAATTTACGGTCGACTTCTTTGTCGATGTGCCACACAGCGTGTTAATGTTTGTCTTCTTCTTATGGCTTTCCTACATCCGGCCATAAACGAGAAATTAGAACGTCAGTGGACATCTGGTGTTTGTTGTGTATCTGTATGCACTGTATTTTTTGGTTAATTTCTATCACTAGTGAGAAGCAACCATGGAAATCAATTTAAATTCCTCTCATCATGATTCTGAGCATTAGGACATTCTTTTTGTTAGCAGTATATACTTTTGAACAGAGACGTAACTGGACCCCACAATAAATTGATCAAAATCTTATGAACATAAATCAAGGTAGAGCATACAGCTGAGTGTCTTACAGGACTCCCTTTCCTGCATCTCAGAAAAGTGACTCAGTATGACCACTCTGGTATCGACTCACCTCATGATGTCACGACAGCTCTCCCCCTAACTTGGACAATGCTCTTCCCCTAAACAACACGTCGAACTCCTAATAACTCTGCACACGAGAAGGAGAAAGAGACGCAGTTAATAAGTATCTAAGGAAGGAGAAATAAAAATCCGTATTTGTATAATAATAGTAATAAATTCTGAGTACTTACAAGTAAAACTGTTGTTGTGTTCATTACTGGAATACACTTCCAACAACTCATCATCAGTGGGCATGTTTGTCATTAAGGGCATATCCAGCATGGGTACTAGAGGAGGTGTACGACGTCGGCAGGGCAATGTGTCTGAAAGAATACGGACAAACCCAAACGAAAACACAAGTGCAAAAGAACTAGTAGCTGGTGCTCGTGTCTAAACACCGATGTTCGCATTGAGAATGTCTACAAACTAGAGCATCCCAAAAATAACAAACAAAAAATTTAACACTGTAGAATAAGCGATATCTGCCTCTGAACAATCGAAGTCGTTCCCCAGAGATCATCATCATCGTCATCATCATTATCAGCTGCTGGGTTCTGATCCCACAGCGAGTAACGCCTGCTCACACCTAGAAAAGAAGAAGTGGAACCCATAAGAATCACTTACACTACTAACCATTAAAATTGCTACACCAAGAAGAAATGCAGATGATAAACGGGTATTCATTGGACAAATATATTATTCTAGAACTAGAGTGACAGTGACATTCTAGGCAGTGATTACATTTTCACGCAATTTGGGTGCATAGATCCTGAGAAATGAGTACCCAGAACAACCACCTCTGGCCGTAATAACGGCCTTGATACGTCTGGGCATTGAGTCAAACAGAGCTTTGATGGCGTGTACAGGTACAGCTGCCCATGCAGCCTCAACACGATACCACAGTTCATCAAGAGTAGTGACTGGCGTATTGTGACGAGCCAGTTGCTCGGCCACCATTGACCAGACGTTTTCAATTGGTGAGAGATCTGGAGAATGTGCTGGCCAGGGCAGCAGTCCAACATTTTCTGTATCCAGAAAGGCCCGTACAGGACCTGCAACATGCGGTCGTGCATTATCCTGCTGAAATGTAGGATTTCGCAGAGAGGGTAGAGCCACGGGTCGTAAGACATCTGAAATGTAACGTCCACTGTTCAAAGTGCCGTCAATGCGAACAAGAGGTGACGGAGACGTGTAACCAATGGCACCCCATACCATCACGCCGAGTGATACGCCAGTATGGCGATGACGAATACACGCTTCCAATGTGCGTTCACCGCGATGTCGCCAAACACGGATGCGACCATCATGATGCTGGAAACAAAACCTGGATTCGTCCGAAAAAATAACGTTTTGCCATTCGTGAACCTAGGTTCGTCGTTGAGTACACCATCGCAGGCGCTCCTCTCTGTGATGAGCGTCAAGGGTAACCGCAGCCATGGTCTCTGGACTGATAGTCCATGCTGCTGCAAACGTCGTCGAACTGTTCGTGCAGATGGTTGTTGTCTTGTAAACGTCCCCATCTGTTGACTCAGGGATCGAGACGTGGCTGCACGATCCGTTACAGCCATGCGGATAAGATGCCTGTCATCTCGACTGCTAGTTATACGGGGTACTTTGGATCCAGCACGGCGTTCCGTAGTACCTTCCTGAACCCACTGTTTCAATAGTCTGCTAACAGTCATTGGATCTCAACCAAAACGAGCAGCAATGTCGCGATACGATAAACCGCAATCGCGATAGGCTACAATCCGACCTTTATCAAAGTCGGAGACGTGATGGTACGCATTTCTCCTCCTTACACGAGGCATCACAACAACGTTTCACCAGGCGACGCCGGTCAACTGCTGTTTGTGTATGAGAAATCTGTTGGAAAATTTCCTCATGTCAGCACGTTGTAAGTGTCGCCACCGGCGCCAACATTCTGTGAATGCTCTGAAAAGCTAATCATTTGCATATCACAGCATCTTCTTCCTGTCGGTTAAATTTCGCGTCTGTAGCACGTCATGTTGGTGGTGTATCAATTTTAATGGCCAGTAGTGTATAAACAAAACACTATAGAAAATATGTATACTTGCTTCATCCTCAGCCAAGGTGACCATGATGAATGACATCACAGCGTCGTCGGTAAACAGTGACAACAGTGCGGCGTCATCATTGTTATCCAACGTGCGTGGCCATGACTGCGGTCACCATCGTCGTCACGGATACCGCACGAGCGCTTGACTCCGATATCAGGGCTGGCTGGCAGTCGGAGAGAGAGAAAGACTCGGGTCGCCCTCCGCAGGGCTGTTTACAAACCCCTTCAGCCACGCAGCGTGCGCTGATCAGCAATTCAAGTCGCAATTCATCACGCTTCTTCTCTCCCCACTAACATTACTTACACATAGCGCATTGCGACAGTGCCCAGCATGTTGGTACACATTTGAACATGCCTCTCTCAACTTGCTACCACTCTCATTACTTACCAAGCGTTGACGCAAGGCAGCACAAACGGGTTTATTTCTCGTAAGAAGAAGAACTTCCACATATTAAACGAGTGGGATTGTGCTGTGACAGAAATGCACGAAATGGAATATGCTGGCTACAAGTAGCTGCTGATCGGTTACGTTTTGAGCGACACATTGCAGAAACTTGGGAAATCATCTCGACAGTTCTCCAAAAAGAGTGTAGATGCCGCCTGGTAAATAAACACAGCTGACAAAAGAACTGTAAAAAATGAGCTCGGGAGTATTTAAATAAGTACAAAAATTTTATTAAGAAAATAATATTTGCACATATCTGCAACACAAGTAAATCCGTTTTTCTCTCCACCACTGTACACTTGCCTAAGGTGTCTGACTGACATACAGTTGAACGATTCCAAATTCAGGATGGCAGTGTTCTTGAAAATATCCTACATTCATACCACCACCTCACGACCTTTGACGTGCATGACGCTCTCTCTGTGATCAGTTTCGGAGTGATGTCAGCATATCCTCACAGGTCATTCCTGTATCGTGGCGGCTACTGCGATAGTGGAATCGAGTCAATCACGCTACTGTCTTCCAAGACATGTCACACTGCATTGTTCTGAGCAGCTGGGCGGAAGTGACAACTGTGTAGAAACTTGTCGAAACACAGACTGAGTCGATGCGTGTGACAACAGCCACACCTTTAATCATCTTTAAACATGAGGCGGCCGTACTCGTCGTGGAGGCCTCGCCCGTGAGCAACAATGTTGTACCAGGAGGCGGGCAGCTTGGACCCTGGCAAGCAGGTCTTCAGCTGTATCTACAGGTGTTTCGTACACCTACATCTTGGCATAACCTCAGAGAATGAAGTCGAGGGTTGTAAGATCCAGCGATCGCAACGGCCATCAGAGAGGACCCCCCCCCCCCCTTTCCAGTCCTACAATGAGGTGAGTATTCTTCAGGTGCTTGCAAACATTAACATCAAAGTGGAATGATCTTGGATAATGCCCTAAAATACCTTGACTGAGAATCTTTGCTGTTGGCCTCCGATATGGCTGGCGTGGGTGTTGTCCTCATTCTAGATCTGCCTGTTTGGTTTTTGAAAACAACATCACGTATGAATGAGGCCTCATCCACAAACAATACAAACTGTATGAAGTTGGACACTACAGCGCAGAGAACGATACAGGATTGACACAAGCAGACATAGGGCTCAAAATCCGTTCGTCGCAGTGCTTGCACATTTCATCTTTGATTACTCATTGTGCACTGTACACAGCAACACACCTCACCATGAACACGACACAAGCTATCTGATGCAATGGACAGCTGACAGCAGGGTCAGTGGTGTGCTTGCGGCACAGGTTAATGCGCCACTGCGATGCTTGAGTGCTACGTGCCTAGTTGTGTACAGTAGGTCCGTTTGGTGGTCAGGTGTGTACACTGTTTATCAGCTGCTACTGTTCGAATGCACAACGGACACCCGAGATCATGGCCAGAGTGTGAAGAACTGCAGGCCTCATTGCAATACATGCATGCATTCAGACTGACAGTCGTTGCTTTGAAGAATTGCTGTGAGCTACATTGTTGTTAGGTGGTGTATGCTGCGTATGTCCTTAACACAATAAATATGCACTTTCGAGTGTTGGTTCCCTATCTCAATATAATCTATTGCGGAACCACTGTCACCTGTTTCAGTGTGACCCAAAAGGATTGGGGACCCCACGTACAGAGAACAAGAGCAGTTCCGTCCCACTTCCCTCAGACACTCCCGACGGCACCCATGTCTGTGGTGAGCACTCACCTTCCAGAACAACATACTGGGTGATGCTAGGGTAGATAGAAGAAAGGAAAACAGAATGGGCAAGTGAGAGAGGGACTCACGCACTAAGGGTTCTGTACAGACTCCCCATCCTGGGAATCGAGATTCCCAATGATTTTTGCCTATTATCGAGACTCTGTAACTTTACTGGCAAGATACTGGTCCCAGGAATACCAAGATCGATTCAGAAATTCTATGTTATTTCCTCAGCCCAGCCCAAACAAACAAGAACAAGCAAGCAGAGGACTTTAGTTTATGTATGTAGGGAGAGAAGATTTAATAACACATTTCTGTTTACGTACTAGATCATGAATACAACATAAATTTTATGTTTGGATGCAGTAATGTTCGTATGTTATAATTTCAACAGGTCATGAATACAATGTATGTCCAAATCGAAAACGACATTTTTATGTGATATAATTAAAAGTTAACAAGTTTCAGATTTTTTGCTTTACTTGTACCGGAAAACTTAGTTGTTGCCAAATCTCATGATTCCAAGTCAATGGAGAGCACCCTATAGGTTTCGATGAGTGAGTTTTCGATTATCAAAACACGAGACATAAAGGGCCGTATCTGTTGACTGGAGTCAGTTATAAGCTTACAGTTTTTACGCCGCCAAGGGTCGATATACCTTTGTATGTGACATAATTTGAACATGATACCCAGAACTTATCCAGAGAAAAAGATTCCTAAGAGATGGACAGACAAATAGACAGACTGTTAAAAAATAATACGAAAAGTATTTTCTAGAGTTATATAGTTACCAATTACGGATTTTAAGATTTTGTCCTTTATTTGCACTGTGAAATCTGGCTTCTTCCAAAATGTCATGATTCTAAATCAACAAGGAGCACCTTATGGATTTTTGTGAGTGAATTTTCAAGTATGAAAATATGTAATTTAAATGGCCATATATTTATTGCCGTGACTTAGAAGCCTACAATTTGTACAACGCCAAAGTAGCATAGACCTTAATATGTGATATAAATGTGAACTTCGTACCCGGAAATGGTCCAGAAAAAATGATCTTAACACTCGGACAGTCAATACATTCCTTCAAATCTGCAATATTCGAGACGTGTTCAGATACAGACGACATCGTGTTAGATGACGAGCAACAAACGCAAATTTTCGGCAAAAGCGATCAGCCAGGCAATAGACAAACGATACAAAATTTTGAGTCAAACTGACATTTCCCGTGTGCACAACTAACTCAGATAATGTTTCAGATATGGAGCGGCTGATGTCTATCATTGCGTTTGTAGAAGGTCATAACATGTGTTCAGGTTTCTCACAGCGTTGGTAACGAGTAGGATTTTGACGGATTTGTCAACAGTCTGGCCATTCTATTTTCGAAAATCGTTCAAAAGTTTGAATAGAATCTCCTCAGAGTTCCAGCCACGCCATGTGGCTTTACACGTAGGAAGTCGACGCTGCTGGCAGCTCCAGAACATTTCAGTTGGATACATCGTTACGGGAGTATACATTCATACATTCAGACGTCTGTAATGTCAGCTACCAAGAAATATCTGCACCTCTCTTATCTGATGTCACAGTTTGAGAAATGTATTTATTTAATTTAACCCCACTAGGCATCTGCTGTGCATTAATGTTTTTATGCCTGTACAAAACTGAATGTACTACACTCATGCGCTGGCAGTAATTTCAGTGTCATGTAATAGCGCTACATGTAACTGTATATTAAGACAGGCTGCTGCTTGTGGATGTTATGAAAGTAATTTGAACTATTTTCTGTGTGTCTCAGGGTAACAATGCAAGTGATCAGCAACTCCACGGTTGGATTAAGGACATGGAACGTGTGAAAGACATGCTGCGCACAAAACTAACCGGATGGTTACAGGACTTGCAATTAGCCAGCAAACAGGTGGAGCACTACGAGGTGGAAGAAGACAAGGACAGGCCAGGGCACTTGATACTCAGGTATAAACCAGTGTACACTCAAATGTCTGTCGTACTCACTATGGTTATTTGGAGTTTATCTCACTTTTATCCATTAAAGTATTCATTACAGTTATAGAAAACACAGGGATCATTTATTTCAGAATCGAGTAAAGAACTAGTACTAAGAGACAGTAGTGAAGGACATGGTTAAAGATACTCGTGATTTACAAAGGTTTTTGACTTCCTTTAGCCCTCGATTTTTTGATTCGTATTGTGTCTTAAAATGTGCCACGTATTACGTAACAGACCAGCGGAGAGAACTGACACAATAAACGGTGTTACTGCATTTACTAGAGAAAGTATTGATGGTTACAGACACTTCCGAAGTTTTCATAATTTGGGGAAACAATGATGTGGAACCTGACACGAAAAGTGTGCGTGTCCTCGTCTTATTCGGGACAAAAAAAAAAAAAAGAAAAAGAAAAAAACACTTCGGGAGAAATTACGGTAATACCATGTAGTAGCGACTCTAGTCCAGATACTGGCATCCAGTCGGTGAGGAAAAGAGGCCACAAGTCATGTTCATCTCAATAGATGGAGGAAAAATCCAAGCAGCGATGAGGGAAGATGGGAAGACGTCAGCAGAGGGGAGGAAGCGGATAGCCATCGTTCTTATATTTTGTCCTGTGGTTGGTGTGTTTAAATCAGTCCGTAGCATAGAGCGTAAATACTGGAGGTTGTGAGAGGGAGGAAAGCGGAATAGTCTCTCGAGTGGTTGACATATGGGGCCGTGGAATGGAGTATTGTAGGAGATATGTTGGCACTATGGAGGGTGACCAGGTGGCTTCCTATGTGGGAATGGGTAAGCTCCCAGCAGGCATCTCAGGTCTTGTGGCGGTGTTGTTGGATTCTTTCAGGTGGCTTATTGTGGGATAGCTATGGAGGTGGAGAACATGGATTGCGATGGACAATTAGACTCAGTCGTGATTGCTATCAATTGGATGAAAGACTTCTGCAGTTATATCTGAAGAGGTCGATAGGAGAGTCACTTTGGGATGAGTGTGTCTGGGAAATGGACTAGGTCTTCTGAAACGAAGGTGATCAACCGACATCCACAGTTAAGTTCATCATGGGAACTGATGTGGATATAAAGCTGTGGTCAGTGTGAGGAACGAAATTATGTGCTATAGGATGATGACAGAGACAGGCAGTAGCACAGATCACGGCCAGGGTGGTAAAATACACAATCAGGATAAAGTATTATGCAGGATGATTGAACATGATTTGTAGCCCACTGAAGCTGTTTTTGAGGAACGGTATTGTTACTCCACAATGTTTATTGTGTGGGGATTTTTGGTTTGCTACTCCACATCTGTCATCAGAACTGTGAGTGGGTTACTGGTTCACTGTGTATAGACACATGCAGATAGTGTGACGGGATAAAACTATCGACATTGTGTCAGGCAGTGGGAATGAAGGTAACAGTGGTTGGGAAGGTGAACTGAAAATCGGAGATGGGTAGATTTCAAGACAGGGGTGCACTACACAAAGGAAGCAGCTGATCGGATAGCAGAGTACTTGTGGAGTGCACATGGGGGGTTTCAGACTAGCCAGTAGTTTGAAGTACTCTCATGAACACTCGCCAGTTGGTACACATGTAGGGAAATCAGATAGCTTTCAGAGTAAAGTTAGTTCGACTCTGAAACTTTTATCAGTCAACTGTCGAAGTATTTGTAACATAGTTCCCAAATTTACTCTCCTCCATGAACGTTCTCAGCCTCAAATTATTCTTGAATTGAGAGCTGGCTAAGACCCTAAGTAAAAAAACTCTGAGATATCTAGCGAGTCTTGGAATGTTTATCGGAAAGACATATTCGACGCCGTAGGAGGGGTAGCGTTCATTGCAGTTTACAAAAAATATTCTCTTTACTGAGGTTGAATTTGAGTGCAATAGTGAAGTTACGTGGTCGCACATAACAGGACTAGGTGAAACCATATCAGTTGTTGGATGTTTTTACCACGCACCCGACTCCACTGGGACAGATGTGTAGCCATTCAAAGAAGGTAAATAGTCAGCATTGCATAAATATCCAGATCACGCGACACAAGCTGGCGGTGACCTTAACCTACCGAGTATAGACTGGGACGTCTATGGATTCACTGCAGGTCGTGCAGACAGACAGTCTTGTGAAGGACTTCTGAGCACGTTTTCCGAAAACTTTGTTGAGCAGCTAGTTCGTCAGCCAGCACAAACAGGCAGGACCTTATCGATGGCGTCAGCATAGAGTGGGGATTAGTGATCATGATGTCATCATAGCGACTATGGTTACGAAAGTCAGTAAATCAGTCGAGAACGCTAGGAGAGTTGATATGCAGTTGTCAGCGTCTCACTTAGACAATAAAATACAATCATTTAATTCCAGAATTATGGCCATGGAGGAATTATGGCTAAAGTTTAAAGAGACTGTAAATCGTGATCCGGAAAAGTATGCGCCTACTAAGTGGATCAAGGGCGGAAAAGACTCATCGTGCTTTAATAACAAAATTCGGAAAATGCTGAGGAACGAAAGGCTGTTACATTCTCGGTTCAAAAGAGAACGCGCAAATGAGGACAGCAAGGTTTGTAGATATTCGTGCGTCTGTGAAAAGATCAGTGCGCGAAGCATACAACAGCTACCACCGGAGAACCGGAAAAAGTTTTGGTCCTCTGCAAAATCGTTAAGCGGATCTAACGCTTCCATTACAGTCACACGTTGACCAGTCTGCTTTGGCGCTAGAATATTCCAAAAGGAAGGCCGAAGTTAAAAATTCCTCGTTTAAGAAATCGTTCACGCAGGAGAATGGTACAAACGTGCCGTCGTTTGACCGTCGCACAGAGTCCCGTGTGGAAATCATAGTAATGAGTACCGCTGGCGTAGAGAAACAGCTGAAACAGCTGAAAATAAATAAGTGGCAATGCCTAGGTGGAATGCCAGTTTGGTTTTACAGAGAGTAGTGTGCGGCACTGGCCCCTTACTTAGCTCGCATTTACCGCGAATCTTGCGATTAGCGCTAAGAACCAAGCGAATGGAAACAAGTGCAAGTGACTCTAGTGTATAAGAAAGGTAAAAGAACGGACCCACAAAATTGCAGACCAATATCCCTAACACCTGGTTCCTGCAGAATCCTTGAACATATTCTCAGTTCGAACATAATCAACTTTCTTTAGACTAAGGAGCTGGAGTTTATGTGCACAAATCAACACGGTTTTGGTAAGCATCGCTTCTGTGAAACTCACCTTTTCCTTTTCTCGCATGATGCACTGAGAGCTATGGATGAAGGGCAACAGGCAGATTCCATATTTCTAGATTTCTCGAAAGCATTTGACACGGTGTCCCATTGTGGGGTGCTAACGCAAGAACGAGCACATGGAATAAGTTGAGTGACTGCAGGTTGACACAAGATGACGTCGAAAAAATTTCTAGTTGGTGTGATGAATGGCAGGTGGCTCTTGCTGTAGACGAAAGCGGATGAGTAGCAAAAAACGAACCCGCAATATCCGGATACGGCACTCCAAGTGTTCTGCTTACCACAGTCACTTCGTTGAAATATCTGGACGTAATGTTGCGAAGCGAGATGAAATTGAATAAACGTGTGAGGATTCTGGTAGGAAAGGCGAACGGTCGACTTGGGTTTATTGGGAGAGTTTTGTGAAAGTGTGGTTCGTATGTAAGGGAGAACCCGTGTAGGACGCCAGAGCGACTTCTTGTTCAACATTGCTCGAGTGTTTGGGATCTGCTCCAGGTCGGATAGAAAGAAGACATCGAAACAATTCAGGGGGAGCAGGTAGATTTCTTACCGGAGTTTCGATCAGCATGCAGGGAATTGTTGGAGGGAAGAAGACACTCATTTCGAAGAAAACAACTGAGGAAGTGCAGAGAACCGGCACTTGAACCTGGCAGCAGAACGATCCTAATGACGCCAGCATACATTTCTGGTAGGGACCACGAAGACAAGATACGAGGAATTACGGCTCCTAAGGAGGCATATAGGCAGGCGTCTGTCCCTCGCTCTGTCAGCGAGCGGAACAGGAAAGGAAACCACTAGTTGTGGAACAGGGTACCCTCCGCCACGCACCGCACGGTGGCTTGCGGATCATGTATGTAGATGTAGATACAAAAGACGATAGTTGAGAGGAATTATTGGTTTCATGTCCGTAAATTTAGTGAAATCATTTTTGGCTTGGTTTCATTTGGAATCGTGAGGTTTTATCCATTCTATTTCATTTGTTTGGTCTTATGACTGCATGCATGAGGGTTGTGGTGTAATAGGTGGCCCCAGTAGGGTGTAGATAAGGACATTGACAGGAGTTTATGACGGCGGTGACGAAGCTACAGTGGTGGTGGATGTGGTTGGAACTTCCTGCACCGGCAGTGGTGGAGGCGATGGGGCGGGCCGCGGTTTGGGGCTGGCGACGGTGTTGGCGACAGAGCCAGCGACGCTGCTGGAGAGGGAGTCGACGGTCGCGCAGGTGGCGGCGACGGTGGTGGAGCATTTGACGGAGGCAGTGGCGAAGGAGCTGCCAGACTACGGCTCTCTGTGAGTGGTGAAGCAATGAGGACGACGACGAAGGGTGGGAGATGATCGGCGAAGAACCACTGGGAGAGTCCAGGTGAGAGCTGAGGTGCTGGTGAAGTATAGTGGGGCCTGTCAGTAAAACGGAGGATATACTTCGTACTGGAAATTTTGGGAGGACATTTTGAGGTTAACATGAGTAAAGCGAGTCAGAGAATATACTCCAGCCGAGAATGTGCTCAACGTGAGTAAAAAGGTGAGGGATGTTGCTTAAGACAAAGAATGTTTTCCGATTACGTATGAATAAAACTAGAGGAGCTTCTCACAATCGGAAAACATTGAAACGAGCTCTTTGGCATTCTTTGAGCTGAGCAAGTTCTGTTCAGGTTAAGTTTTACATACTTTTTGACAGTAATGGCAGAATTCATGCTGCTTCGAAGGCAATGAAAGATATATGTAGCCCAACAAAATGCTGAACAGAGACACTGTAGAAGTTTATATGGGTTTCACAATAAGAACATTACTTGGCTGGTGAACTTCCCTCCAGAAAATCACCAAAGAAGAGGGGACGACCTTTCAAAAGAAGTTAAAATTAAAACATTCTTGCTGGTTTTTAGTAGACCTAAGTTTTCAGACTAACGTACGAGAAAGCTTCGGTGTAGGCCTACACCAAACAACGGTGTCACTGACACTTCCAGATGTTCACCATGTTGTCTTTTGACAGCATAAGTCTCATAGTTTGGTACGTTATAAATAAGTAGGCGGATCACAAAAATTAATAACTGGTTTCTTACAAACCTAGCGACCTGTTTCTCGTAAGAACAGAGCGGGCAACCGCTTTCGAACTTGATAAGCGAGCAGAACACTGTGCGCCGTATTTAACCAAAATTATCTCGTGTTAGAGAACTCTGACAGAGTTCCGGCTTGGAGTGGATAAAAAGTCATGTAATCTTAAGATTTCGTTCGCATAATGTTCGCCTAACTTCTATAACTGAAAAGTTTTCCGCATGTTGTAAATTCGGTAACATCTCAAGAAAATGCATTTTCGTAAGCTGTACGTAGTTGTCTTACTAATTGGTTGCCGCACATAAAATAAACAAAATGAAACGTAGTGCAACTCTGCCTGAACACACTGATGCCGGTTCCAGACATGTCGCCCGTTTGAGCGAGCTGAATGACACGTGACACTGCGCGTGCTTTCGTTGCCGGACACGGCAGACCACACACACCGAGAACTCAGCAGGGAGCAGAGGTAGTGAGAAAAAGGAACCCTCTCGTCACAGATTATGGCTTCGAATGTTTTGCTCGTAAGAGCTTTCTCAGAGCATGTTCTTTTGCTCCGAGAATCTTCTCCAGACAACGTCGTCTTGTTTATTCATCTGACCCAGCGTGTTTAACTTCTGTTAGATGTCAGTAAAAAGTCGAAAACCAGATATGCAAGAGGGGAGGGCGTGGTCACAGACCTCCAGCGGCAGTGGTGCAGCTTAGGTACCGCCCTCCTAGTTCAGGCAGCGCACCATTTCGTGTCTCTTCTGTAGTTCACGTATCGCCATTTACAGTCGGTCATTTCTAAATTCCGCCAATCCACTTCATTACTGGACTCGCATGATACCTTTAGTAATGGCTCCAGCACTACAGGCCAAAGCCGCCTATAGCACACTGACCCTGCCTCTGTACCCTGATTGACGACGATTGCCTTCCGTGGTAGCGGTCTGCCTCGCTTATCGACACTCCACGTCCCTGTGGCGAGTATTGATTGCGTCTTCTGTGGATTCGCCACTCTGTGTGCCAACGCACGTTCCCCCAAAATGAATATGGCAGTTAGTATTGTAGTATTACTGCTGTGTAGTACATAGGCAAATTGTCCAGAAGTTTCCGGGCTTTCTTTACCATTTTAGTGGAGATTGTATGTTCACCTCAAATGGTTCAAATGGCTCTGAGCACTATGGGACTTAACATCTGAGGTCATCTGTCCCCTAGAACTTAGAACTACTTAAACCTAACTAACCTAAGGCCATCACACACACCCATGCCAGAGGCAGGATTCGAACCTGCGACCGTAGCAGCTGCGCGGTTCCAGACTGAAGCGCCTAGAACCGCTCGGCCACACCGGCCGTATGTTCACCTCCTTGCTCCACTTAAATACTTTCTTTGGTTGCCTTATGAAATGAACGGTTCCATTGCGTTAAAAACAGCCATTTCCCGAAATTCTTTGCCAAAAAAATCTCAGTATAATGATTATTCAGATCATTGTCAGTATGCATCTACTTCCTGGATCTGTGGCATGCAAACGATAAACTTTATCACGGCACGGATTCTGAGTCCCAGCTTGTCAGTGGAGTAGGTGTGGTACTGTACCTCTAAGCAGAACAGCGTGCTGGTGTACGTAGCGTGGAAATGATTTGCGAGCCTTAGCACCATGGCACCACTTGTCTTATGGGAGGGACTGCTTTCCGGTCGAACTGGGGACCCAGACATCACACGGAACTCATTATGATGCAGCTTCATGCTTTAACTGACAACATCGTTTTCAAGTAACAGTGATAACCAAGGACCATACTACAAGGAGTACAGGGAGTACTGATTGTTCTGCATTGTATCTGGCAGTATGGGAACTTTCCATCGTTGATGGGCTATAGGCAATGCAGTCGTAGATTAATAAGGAAAAAATTGTCTCATACCCGATTCTGAGGGCTCCATTCTCATCATAAGATGTACCTGACACATATGTATCGAATCGATGTACGGAACACTGACCTTAGGACAAAGTTTTACGGCCAACAATTTCTGTATGATAATTTCGACTGCCAAACGAGAGACCCGCACCAACCACTCACGAAACGAGACCGAGGGAATGCTTCAGAGCCAAATAAACAAACATTTGTATGCAATAGTGAAGCGTCATTTTGTCAAGTTTTGCGTCAGCAGACATGTACTTCTGCACGTCAAGCATACAAGTGTGAGATGGTGGGATGCACACTGCCGGATGTAAGCGGAAACATTGTAAAAATGCCACAACTGATAATGAGTAAAACAAAACACTTATTGTGAAATAAAAAGACATGTTTTGTACTTGCAAAGACGGATTTGAAATAGCTTAAGTCATCGTATGGCGATGTCCTTACCCGTTGGATTAGCTGAAAGGGACTCAATAAGTGGACCTGCTAGACGGTACATTTACGTTTGTCCATTGAACTCATCTTCCGGTGGGAGTTCTCCTTTCAGCTGTCATACAGTCTTTACGGAAAATTATCGCAGATGTCACATCACCTAATGCAGATAGGAAACTCCCTGGCAGGTCGTATCCCCGACGTTTCAAGTGATTGCACTCTCCACTGCAGAGTGAGGATTCGCCCAGGAAGCAACTCGCGAGGCCTCTGGTCACTGCAGTGCCCATCCTTCCGGGAGCGCTGGTCCCGCCAGCCGTGCAGGGGAGCTTCTGTGACGGCTGGAAGGCAGTGGCTGAGCTACTGGCGGAAGTAAGGCTGTGACGGCGGCTCTCGGTTCCTGCCTGCCCAGCTCGATGTCTATTTTTTTAAGGACGTCATATTCGCCATTGACTTTAGAAATTGTTTTACAATTGCAGTTTCGGCGTTTTGAGCCATTTTCAAGTGGTAATGCGGAAGATTTTGCTTCAGCTCATGACAGACATGTCTACATGTCAGCGTCTAAAATCATCTATAATTAATTTGAACAAGTCATTCATATCCTTAACATAAATATCACATGTTCACTCTCTTGCAATGCATACAAAATTCTTCTTTAAAGAAAAGAGGTACTCTGCGGCAAGCGCTGCAGTTCTGCTGTTTGATGTGTTTGAAACCAGTCAAAACGATATAGCAGCACAGAACGGAGTGGATGATCTGCAAGAAATAGTTACAATCGGTATATCACTCAAGTGCTCTGAAATCTAAAGATGAAACCTTGATGCGCTAAAATGCTAAAAAGACCAATGGATTTGCGATTGTTTGCTGTGTTACAATGCATCCTTTAAAGAATGAAAAAGTTCCAGGTTTGTGTCCCAGTCTGGCACACAGTACTCATCTGCCAGGAAGTTTCTAATCCACTGCTGAGTGGAAATCCGTTCTGGATACTTTTAGCCGCGCGGGATTAGCCGAGCGGTCTGGGGCGCTTCAGTCATGGGGTGCGCGGATGGTCCCGGCGGAGGTTCGAGCCCTCCCTCGGGCATGGGTGTGTGTGTGTCCTTAGGATAATGTAGGTTAAGTAGTGTGTAAGCTTAGGGACTGATGACCTTAGCATTTAAGTCCCATAAAATTTCACACACATTTTTGGATACTTGTACGTTCTTACATAAACTATACATGCTAGCTTTTTAACTTTTTACCTGGCACCTTGTGTGCTACAGGTGGCCGCCGTTGAGTGAACGCCTGCTGAGCTATCAGCCGTGGAACCTCTCCTTTGACGACGACTTCAGTGCGCTGTGCAAGGAGCGGCAGCCAGAGGCGTCGCAAATGTTCAGCCTCGCTGATGAACTGTACGCCTTCTATCGTGTCTACTGGTACACTACAGCTGAGTACATCGATTCATTCTACGAAGATGATGTCAAGATTGTAGGTAAGTTTAATACTGGGACTCGGCCACTTCACTTCATGGTTATGCGCTGACAAGTGTTCAGTTGTTCGAGGAATGAAATTCAAATATCCTTCAGAATATGTAGTTTTAGCTCTTGCGTGATTTTGCATGCCACGCAAGGTAATCTCTGGTGCTCTTTCCAAAGTCAGTGTTTAGATTCCTCGGCAACTCTCCGTCTGGATCTATGACAAGTTTATGTGACACAAAGGTCATAGGTGTACCCTCCACCTGCTCGTGGCCCATGAACGTTTCGATGCCAGCGATGTACAGAGGCTGTGTGATGTTTTCGAGACGTTACTCAAGTGCCAGCTGGCTGCTAATGATAGTGCAACACACTCGAAACAAGTGGGTGTCTCACAAATAATGTTTGCAGCCTCAGCATAAGAGGCAACCACCTCACCTGGGGTGTCTGCCAGTGTCTGGTACACTGAACAACTCGTCTCCCTCCCGTAGGAGGCACGCAACTCCTCTAAAACAGTGCCCATCCCACAGCACTTTGGACACCGTCTCTGAACGCCAGTGCAGATACGACCTTCATACATGTGCGACACGTGCCTCATATAAAAAAGTGTTCCTTTTTATCTTCTATAAACGCTCTAAACTTCTGTACACGTAGTTTTTTTTCAGACCTAGTCTAAGGCTTGTTTTAAAAATGGCGAATGGTTTCTGCAACTTAACGGCTTCAGACAAGCTAATGTTTTGTCAATACTGTAACTGGTGTAGTGTTCTACATTTCTCATCTATGATCCTGGCATGATACTGTTCGTATTTACTAATTTTCTTTGACGAACAATATTTCGATTTGTAACTGAACAGTTAATTGTATCAGATACCCTGTTAATATTATCCTTAGTAGTATTAATACTGAACTGTAGTAGGGCTGAAGAAACACAGCTATCGCACCTGTCTGCTAAACAACTGTATTTGTTCGAATCACTATATTTTTTAAATTTATTATTTTATTCTCTTTGTTGGACTTTATCTCTTACTCGATCATCTATCTATCCTGCACCAGACATGAAACGAGTTCTAATCGTTTAATTCTCTCTTTGTATCTCCCTGATAGCTACTTGTTCGGTAGGGAGTAACTCCATTTAAATGAGAGGAAGGGAGGACAGTGGGCTTGTGCTCTCTCAGCGGAATAATTATTTATGCCTGCCGTTGTCACTATTGACCGCTTCAGGCAATCGAACTTGCAGGGTTTTAATTGGTAGTAAACCGACTAATTAAGAAACTAAGGTGGTCCAAAAGCGTTACAACAGATAAAGAAGTAAGTTATCATAAGAATATGCGTATATTAGAACCAGGGACTGTAATACTGCGAAGAACGGCCTTAGCAAAATTTCGGCTGCAGCCGATAATTTACTGCAGACACTCATAAGAATAATAGTGGCACATAAACGGAAACACGCATTGTTAGCTAGTTACTAAACAAGCAGACTCTTACCCCATCTGTTTCTAGACTCAGCTGCACTCGGCAGCAAGTCTATAAGTATGACTGAAACTGTAATGGACACCAAGAACAAACGTGTGAGGTGAAGTTGATGTTTCTATTCCTCGCGAGTAGCGACAAGATATTAAAGAATGAGCAGCGACAAGAGCTTACAGAGTTGTAGACAACTAACCGTTTGTCTGGAAGCTAACTTTAAGCCCGACATTAAAGATATCTTCAGGGGAAAGTTGTCATGATAATCCCGAGAGATCGGAGAGATCGTGGCAGTTCGGTCGAGATAGGGAGTGGGGGAGGGGGGGGGGGGAGGGAAAGAAGAAACGGGTGCGAATCTCTTCTGAGCACGCTAATGAAATTTCTATATCAAGTTTAAGATTGTTATTGAATGGCAGAATGGCTGAGAGCTGCACCTGCTCGACTTGAATAATTATCGGTTAGAATGTTGCTAGGTACAGTCGAGTGATATGCAGTGAAGGGTACTGTTGTGGAGGAAATTTGGGGGTCACAAGACCTGTAGCTGTGATGACTGCTGTCTGCGCCGCTCGCTGCCGACAAATAAGATAACTCTCGTTCTATCTGGATTGACTTTCGCCAATCAAACTCTCCCTACGCCTTGATGAAGTCAAGGACTCCTATTCGCCCCTAGTCTAGCTATTGGCGTGGTACACAGGTCAGATAACCAGTCCACCGTGATGCCATTCAAAAATTCGCTCGCAGGCGTTTAACTATTACTCAGTCCGTTCACACCGCACAATAAGTGTGGTGGCCAACACAGTGAACAACGCTTAATCGCAAGGACTCAATATACAGTTGCACTTCGATATGCTCTCGACAGAGGTGCTCTCCCAGTGAAGTACTGAGGAGAGACTTGTTCCTCGCTCTTTGAGTACACGTACGAGCGCGCACGCTCTCGTTACGTGTTCTCGCTCCAAGAGCGACAACGGAACGGCCCCTCTGCACACCAGTCGTGAAGGGGTATATCTTTCTATCTCTTCCATTACTCCTTCAGCTCAAGGCATCAGAAATATCGTCTGCCAATCAGCATTGATCTTCTAAAACGGGAGAATGACGTTTTGTTTAAGGCGACCAATCCGGAAATCTGTAGTATCGGTGTTTGGCGTTTGCTGTCTCCCTGTGAAACTGCATGCTATGTGTAAAGAATGTGTAGGCTAACCGCTCCCACACAATGTAGCGGAATTTGCTTTTAAGCGGAACACGGTGTCGTCCTTTCACTCGGGCTAACGCTGTCTGCTCTACAGGCGGTCACTGGCCGACGTAGATAGCTTGGGACCGGCCTGCTGGGGTGCAGTTGCCTCTCTCGAACTAAAAGCTCCTGTGACCGTCGTGTCTGGAACGTATGTGTGTACGCCAGCCTCGAGTATTTGAACCACGGTGCGCACTTGCGATTTATTAATTATTTGCATATCGTTTACATGAATTCATACAATACTGACTTTATCTTTTCGAGTTTGGGCTCGAATGAAGCGTCTTGATGTGCAGAATATGATTGTGAGGGCGGAATATGTAAGCAATGAAGGAGACCACGACGTCTTACAGTTTCAGGAAATTCTTATGAGAGGCTGCTCATGACTCCATTACTTTCGACCTTCTTAAAAAAAAAAGACTCTTATTTCCTACCAGCTCCAGTCAAGTTGTGTGATATCATACTGTATGCAAGTTTATATCCCATGGCTCACCTATGATTTAAGGGTAGTGTCTTTGTATACTAATCAAAACGTCATGGAACCCAGGTTCGAACCTCGCTACTGCTTAAATTAGAACAAAAATCGTCAGTAATGATGGATGGGCGGATAGAGCTTCAAGGCACTTTTTTCCCCTGCTCCTAAAACCCTGAAGAGTCAGCAGTGCTCAAAGGCATGAGAATGCAGAAGGTAATCGGAACCACTGGTATCTGTCCACAGGACATGTGGCCTATAATTGAAAAGTGGTATGATGACTGCTCCATTGGCGAAATATTCCGCAATAGTCGCACATTCGGATCTCTGGGAGGAAACTGGCAAGTGCAAGTGTCCCAATGAATTATGTTTCCTGTATCGCTCCTTGTCTGGCACACCATGCTTCTTTTGTCACTGTAAATCTTACTCAACAGCATATCTCCATCTGCCTCGATAACTTCACCTCTTGGTGTAGCCTCTGTTACATCAAAATCACTTATGTTAAAAACCCAAGGAATTATTACAATAAACACCACCAATCATTTCTCTCACCCTAACTTCCACCATGGCACACATAAACATGACTGTGTGGTGGTACTCTCTTCAAAAGTAAGCTGATTCGAATCCAGGTGATGGAAGAAATTTGCATTGCTGGTATTTCCCCTGTAATGGGAGGGGGAATTGAAGCATAAAGTTTCTCATCACCAGACCTCGTGTCAGTGTTCTACATTACATTACCTCTCCTCAGTGTATCATGATACACTGATGCCTGTGACACTGTTGAAGGTCACACATGTGGTGTCGACGATAATCGCCTACAGCAAATCGACAATCGACCACCGGAGAGATGCTGTACACCTAAGCAGCATCGCCACCGCCTATGAGAAAGAAGTAGTAAGCCACGCCTCCTGTAACTTCGAGGCGCCACACACGACAAGTATTTCCAGCTCTGCTAGTGCTTGGTACGAGTTCTGCCAGAGTCCAGCCTGACTTCTGTTCCGTCTACGAGGGTATCAAGAGTTCCACGACGACTGCAGAGAAGCGACGAATTTCTGCCTTCAGAGTGCAGTGTCGGCGTAACGTCACTCAGTGAAGCCTAGGCCAAGCATGCACGTACAGAGAGTCGAGGGCCAACAACAGACACATATTTGGCACAGTTGTAGTAAACGTTCAGTGCTCATCGTCTGCAGACTTGCACTGTAATGCCGCTCAGTGTTTTCAGTAGCTCCTGTGTATTTGGACCCCAATTAATACCACACGTGCTCACACAGCCACAGCCACGAGGAGCTAAAGATAAGTGTATTGCTTTCCAAACAATAAGGCGTTCTGATCATTGACTGTTTCATTTATCTGCTTGTAAATTTATTAAAAGCATGACACAACAACATGTGTGTCAGATGTGGTTGTTAAGCTCTTAACGCATCCATTACAGTCACGTACACTCAACAGATAACTCCGAGTCACAGTTCTCTTACAAAGCAAGGACAGTGCCCAATTACGTGGAGGAAGATAAGCGCTTGCAGTAAAGCGGTGGACCTGCTGCTCCATTCCTCTCTGCTGACATGGGCAGAGGACTCTCACTTTCTCATATCTTGGAATAATCACGCATCCTCAGCTTACAACAAACTCAAATTAAGAAGACAGGAAACTCGACAATGTGGGGATTCCATCATTCAGCCATCCTCTGTACGTGGTTAAAACCCACTGAACGAGGCGATGCTGTGGTAAGCTGTTGGCTCCAAACTTGATTTTCGACCATATTTAGTTTCTCTTCGATGTCCCTACACAGCTTAAGGTGAATGACACGACGGTTCCTATGGATGGACCCAGTTGTCCTGCTTCCCCGTTCTTCCCAATTCTGGGTTATGCTCTAATAGCTGTTTCACCAACAGGACGTTAACCCCTGATCTTGTTTCTTCCTTCGTCTTTCCAAAAGCCTTAGTGACCCCAGTGTTACTTTCGCCAATATAGCTTGGATCTCAGCACTCTCAAAAATTTACCATTCCTTACAGTCTTAGAACACCTTGCACTCCGTATCATATTTGCCGTCTCAGACGCAACCTCTGCCAGCTGATTACATTACCCTCTCTTCTGAAGTTCCTCAGATTTTGTCACAAATTATAAATGTTCCATAAACGTGGGGAACAAAAGCAATATTTCTCGCCTATCCTCTGGATACCTAGGCTTCTGGTGCGCCTATACCAACATGTCATATCCACCCTCCAATTGCCACCCTTCTGTATCCTATTCGAGCGGAACTTCAGCTGGCTGGTTCTTCCTGTTCCAAAATAGTATGTAGACACCTACTCCTCGAACCAGCTATAATCCTAGCGTATATGCCTCTTCAGTATGTAGATGACCCCGCTTCCAGCCTCCTGACCACTGTCATCCCTCCCTCACACCTCCCTCTACCCACACCAACTTGTCAATCATACTTCCCAGCCCACTCCAACACCTTGAATACATACATCCTTTCTGGCCGGCACCTGCATCATACTGTATTACCCTCGTAGTAGTTATTGGGAACTGACTGCCAGTGACTTGCCAGAAGCACGAACCTTATCTTCACCATAGCACCATCATCAACTTCAATGTACATGTGTTTATGTAGAGACGCTATGGCTTTTATTTTTTTGAAACCTATCATTTCATTCTTTCTCCCATAAAAGCTAAACTGGCCTAACTTCGATAGGCTGAAGAGCAGCAAAGTGTCCGAAGCTTGCGCACCACACGATAATGTGGTGGGAGTGGAATGAATAACAAAGAAAGTGGAGTGTTTACGACAAAGTCGTGCATTCGGCCTTTCACAGAATGTGCCTGTGTAAAAGAATCTTTCAGAACTTATTCGTCTTACTGGGTATACATTGGCGCTCAACACGCCAATGAACCTTACAGGGTGAGTCACCTAACATTACCGCTGGATATATTTCGTAAACCACATCAAATACTGACGAATCGATTCCACAGACCGAACGTGAGGAGAGGGGCTAGTGTAATTGGTTAATACAAACCATACAAAAATGCACGGAAGTATGATTTTTAACACAAACCTACGTTTTTTTAAATGGAACCACGTTAGTTTTGTTAGCACATCTGAACATATAAACAAATACGTAATCAGTGCCATTTGTTGCACTGTAAAATGTTAATTACATCCGGAGATATTGTAACCTGAAGTTGACGCTTGAGTACCACTCCTCCGCTGTTCGATCGTGTGTATCGGAGAGCACCGAATTACGTAGGGATCCAAAGGGAACGGTGATGGACCTTAGGTACAGAAGAGACTGGAACAGCACATTACGTCCACATGCTAATACCTCTTTATTGGTCTTTTTCACTGACGCACATGTACATTACAATGAGGGGTGAGGTACACGTACACACGTGGTTTCCGTTTTCAATTATGGAGTGGAATAGAGTGTGTCCCGATATGTCAGACCAATAGATGTTCAATGTGGTGGCCATCATTTGCTGCACACAATTACAATCTCTGGTGTAATGAATGTTGTACACTCCGCAGTAATGTCGCCGCAAGCTGCCACAATACGTTGTTTCATATCCTCTGGGGTTGCAGGCACATCACGGTACACATTATCCTTTAACGTACCCCACAGAAAGAAGTCCAGAGGTGTAAGATCAGGAGAACGGGCTGGCCAATTTATGCGTCCTCCACGTCCTATGAAACGCCCGTCGGACATCCTGTCAAGGGTCAGCCTAGTGTTAATTGCGGAATGTGCAGGTGCACCATCATGTTGATACCACATACGTCGACGCGTTTCCAGTGGGACATTTTCGAACAACGTTGGCAGATCATTCTGTAGAAACGCGATGTATGTTGCAGCTGTTTGGGCCCCTGCAATGAAGTGAGGGCCAATAAGGTGGTCGCCAATGATTCCGCACCATACATTTACAGTCCACGGTCGCTGTCGCTCTACCTGTCTGAGCCAGCGAGGATTGTCCACGGACCAGTAATGCATGTTCCGTAGATTCACTGCCCCGTGGTTTGTGAAACCCGCTTCATTGGTAAACAGGTAGAGCTGCAACGCATTCTCTGTTAAAGCCCACTGACAGAATTGCACTCGATGATTAAAGTCATCACCATGTAAATGCTGATGTAGCGACATATTAAGCGGGTGAAAGCGGTGACGATGCAGTATGCGCATGACACTACTTTGACTCAGTCCACTGGCTCTCGCAATGTCCCGTGTACTCATGTGTGGGTTCATGGCAACAGAAGCTAACACACCAACTGCACCCGCTTCTCCTGTGACGGGCCTGTTACAGACCCGTTTGCGTGCTACGACCATACCTGTTGCATACAGTTGGCGGTAGATGTTTTGCAATGTGCGGCACGTTGGATGCTCTCTGTCCTGGTACCGTTCTGCATACACCCTGCAGGCTTCAGCTGCATTTCGTCGACACTCGCCATAGATGAGTATCATCTCCGCCTTTTCAGAGTTCCAATACACCATGGGCACAGTTCCTACAACACTACACTATCACAGACGTCTGGTAACATGGTGTACTACAGTTGGACTGCGTGCGGAGACGAATGCAGGATAACAATAGCAGCAAGCGCTACATGCGGACACTGCGACAGCTAGACCAAACCACAACAGTGCACTACAGCCACACTCGTAAACACGGTCGTCATCGTAAACGTGTCCCTGCAGATGCTGCTCGCCGACCGTGGCCCGTGTTTGTTACAAGACGCAACTGAACGTCGGAGGTTTCAAGCATCAACTTTAGGTTACAATATCTCCGGATGTAATTAACATTTTACAATGCAACAAACGGCACTGACTACTTCCGTGCATTTTTGTATGGTTGGTATTAAACAATTACACTAGCCCCTCTCCTCACGTTCGGTCTGTGGAATCCGTTCGCCAGTATTTGATGTGGTTTACGAAATATATCCAGCGGTAACGTTAGGTGACTCACCCTGTATACATTGGATGATGTGTAGCATATCAGTATCATTCTCCTTTCATTTGTACTCTGAACAGGAATAGTGGTCGAGGAAAACGACCATCAGGACTTCTCAGAATGCAGTAGGTAAAGCCGTCATCAAGCTGAAGCCTGGTTTGGTCACCACAGTGCTTCGCGAGCCACTGTCCTACTGCAGGTTGTGGTCAGTCGCCGTCTTCCTACTTTTGAACTAACTTACCCAGTTAATAATTGTGGGAGAAAGTTAATTATTGGGTCTCCGAACAATTCAACAGTTCCAAACATTTTCGATTTCCATAAATCAATGTCAGAGGTGAAAGAAGAGATAAGTGACAGAAGGAATCTCGGGAGCAATGCCTGAATCCCAAATCTCTGGAGTTGTAATCCCACATTCATCCACTCAGCAGCTGAGGCATGTATGTCCCAATTGCATTTATTTCTGCGTTATTATCATTACACAAGGTACGAATGAGACGAAGTAATTACATTTTTTGCGTGTTTTTGAATGTATGCAAACAGAGTATTAACAGTAAATCGTTCATTGTGGTAAAGGTACTTCCAAAATCGTCAGTTACTGTATTTTGTTGTGCTGTTTCTCGACTATCTCGTGCTAACGAAACAAACTGGTGACAAATATGCTCCATCACTTTTTTTTACGCTGCGTGATGGGGTCACTAAGTTGTTCATTAAGAAACCCACACATCTGAACAACAAAACGAGACTCAAGCTCCTTCCTTCTACAACCACACAAGATCCGTGATTGCCTTGTCATGGAGCTGAGATACTGAAAACTTATGTTGTACTGAGAGATGGAAGTTCCCATTCATGTAATCTTCAAAAGAATGTGGTCCTAACAGGTATTCTGATCACACAATGACCCACATAAGGTGAGGTGGGTTCCTTTCCAACTCTTGGTAATATTGGTACTTTCCTTAGACAAGAAAACAATTTTTTGCTGATCAAATAGTGGTATATGGCACATTTATATGTAAACAACAGTCTTGAGCGAGACATGGCAGAAGTCGCCACAACAAAGTACGGTAGGTTACAAATCGTTGCTCCGCACTACTGTCAGATAATTCAGTAACAAACATGGGCCTAAATCCTTTCGTATTCATATTTTTTCAATATGGTCGTGCATTGTTGAACAAGATGCTTGAAGTCGAACAGCTCTTTTGCAAACGGTTTTGATTGGAGACTGCTCATCTGATTAAGAGTGGGTGACACACGTTCCTGTCACTTTTTATTGCTTCCAATATGTGGTCTGAGACAGCCTGAAAATACAGGACATTTATCTCAATCAGGTATGGCTACTTTACGAGGGGGACTGAGGCAAATGGTCTCATCATGCGTTACATAGTTTTTCCTATCTGCGGATGTTTATGCACCCACGAATCAGCCACTAAACTCTCCTTTACAAGATGGATTCGTAACTCAAAGACTGCAGTGCTGAAACAAAAATATAATTCTGATAACATTGTTTTTTTGCCATCTTCAGTGCAGGACTATCAATAAAACCTATTTACTTCCTCATTTTTACTATGTCACGAGCGATACAGGGATTTGTTGGACACCCTGTAGATGAAATAGACGCGCATAGTAACATGATATCTGTCTTTGTTAATACTCTTACTTTGTGTTGACATGCCGCCTTACATAGTTCTGGGTAACTGAACCTGGATAATGTGGGTAAACAACGCCCAGGCTCGTCATCCAGAGAAGACTTTGGATTCAGCTGCCTGCAGTGTACGGCCACCACCTACTTGCTGTCGTTTTCTTGCAGACGAGGAGTGGCAGCTGGAGGACAGAAGCCACGATACGCTCTCCGTGGGCACTGACTGCGTGCAGCTGTTGGTGAACGCCCTGGACCACCCCACGTGTCCGCTGGAAGACCTGCCACTGGAAGCCGTGAAGCAGCGCGAGCAGTGCCGCAAGCAGCTGTGGGACGACATGGTGCAGAGGTGGCCTCACATACCCGTCACCAGCTACCTGGCCTACACGCAGAGGGTGGACGTCAACCTCTGTCTGCTGGCCTGGATGGCGGTCAACTCGTACGGCATTTGTCAGGACGTCCCGTTTAGTATGATACAGTCTGTGCACGATGCTCGCTGCTATTTCGATAGTCCTGACGATCAATCATGTCTGCAGTCGAACGCTACAGACGCCATCTGCTCTGTTTCCAGAGCTATTCTGTTGCTAAAGTGTCGCGACTTTTCCGTCATTCGGACTTCCCATAATTGTACGTTCACTAGTTTCGCATTTGGATTATTCCGTAGTACTAACAGTATGCTCTATCAAAAGCTAACAGAAGAAACACTAAACTACAAAAACAGTTTAAACAACGCCACCTTGAAATACAAGGATTTCAAAATCGACAGCTTGAAGCCTTTAGAAATCTCATTTATATTGGTAAATATCATTTTCCGTTTTTCGACTGCCGGAGTATACATGTATCTTCCCCAGTTACGCAACTTGCCTGGTAAGATACTCTTGTCCTTTCAGATCACGTGCATAGTCCAGATCCTGTGTTCTGAGGTCGTGTATCGTATGGCAGGCGTCCCTGACTTACCAACAGCAGTGCTGATAGACAGCGCCCTCACACTTCTCAGCTGTATCTGGCTGAACTCATTCTGCTACCAGATGTATTCTTGTGTTCGCCATCTCAGGCTTCCTGACCAGCTACTACCTGCTGAAGTAAGCCAGTTATTCCGTCGTGAGGTGCTGTGTGTGTTTGTACCGTGGAGTATAGTATGTGTGGCAGCTGTTGCTTTGGAAAAGACGAGTAAATATCACCTGATCCACAGTCGCATAGTAGTCCTTGCAGGGATTTCACTGTCTGTGGCATTCAACTTGGTTTGTCTGGGACTGCTTGGATACATGTACCTACGTACTCGGTGCTCCATGCGGCAACTCAAAATTGTTGATAACAAGAAATTTGCCTCAAAGAAGCAATGTCTTTTTATGTCAGTTAAGGCCATTATATTAAGTGGAACAGGAATTATCATTAGAACTGGGTTCCACCAGGCTCAGGGAATAGCGCAGTTAGTGTACTATATGCATCTAGTTACGATGGTGCAAGGACCAGTGCTCTTCGTCTGTTTCGTTTGCAATGGAACGACGCTCCCCCTACTGAAGAACAGGATACTTCTTTGGTGGAACCCAACCAACATCCCTGCAGGTCTAGAGCTGTGTTCGGCAGCCGAGAGGAATCTGGCCAGGAGAAACAATGAACAGTCTCCCTTTTCAGAATCCTCGCTGTAGGCTCCTTCAGTATTTTTCGCAAATAACTGTCTACACACTACACTGCATTAAACCCAGCAATAAAATGGACTCTACCTGGTATGACAATATCAAATGTCATTAAATCTGATATCGTACAGCCAGTACTTCTCTTTCCTAACGTCTCCTTTATTTATAACTGTGTGCTTATTTGTGAGTGGTAGCCTCTGTCTACCTATTCTAATGCACTGAGACTACTCACTAAAATTGTTGGGAAATGCTTTGTGTATACAATAGGCTGCGTCAATCACACAGCCTGTTATATAAAAGGAAAACGCAGCACGTTGTCGAAGGAATTCCCGTTTGTCAGTGTCATCTACCGTGGCGATGGTGCATTTCTGGACAGATATTCGTATGACGTCGTTTCTCCGTTTTCCTTTGAGGATCTGTCTTTGCAGTATGTCGATTTTATTAATGTATGATATTAGTATATATCATATTATGTTTGAAACAAAGATATATTCCATGTGTGTGTGAAAGATGTACTTTTAAATGATTTGTAATTCAGGTACCATGACAAGAGACATTCAGATACTTATAAAATCAAAAGAGAGGGGCGTGTGACTGAAGTTGTGTGTGCATGAAAGTGTAAATGGGTTTGTTGAGCTTATTAGTGGTTCGATTACATAGAGTGGCTCAAACAGGTATAGTAATAAAGTAACAGATGACTTGTTGTGTGAAATGTGGCTTGAAGTGAACGCAAAATGTCGAATGGCAGAGTTATATGAGATTAGCATTATTGGGTTTGTGAGACAAGATGGTGATTTGTTAAGCTAGAGGTCTGTAAGGGTACTATGGCAGATGTTAAAAGTTAATGTTCCATGTGCCACTCTTGAGCAAGGAAGAACATTACTTAAAGGCGTATTTACAGAAACAGTACTGTGGAAGGATAAACTTGTGCCAGCACTGTGAGTCCTGGAAAACATGTGCCATAGTAGCTTCACTAGAAGCACACAGTACGCCGAAATTGTTGTGATTCGTAATCAATAGACGATCTCCCATTTGTTCAAATAAAACCTGAGTGAGCAAAGTAAAGGAGTGTCTGTGTGAATTTAGTATCCAGCCCAACTGATAATCCTGTGATAAATAGTACTACGTGGAGTGATTTTCGTGAATTGTGAAACTACAGGGCTCATCGCGCACTTAGCAGGCACCCGCAGTGTTAACCGCGATTTCCGTCTGGACGCAGTGGAACCAGAGGCCGCAGCGCCACGAGGGAGGCAGGTGCCGGGTGCAGCCCGCCTGGCCGCAGGGGGCGCCGGCAGCTCAACACATTCTGTAAAACCGTTTGACGAAGATTTGCAGGCCGTGCGCCTCGAGTCTGTCAGCGCAGCGCCAAGCCAACCCTGGCCCGCTTTGCGTGACGTCACAGGAGCGCGCCGCGGCCTTCTCTTTAGGTGGTGGCGGCCAGAGCCGACACGGGGCGCACTGGGGGCGCTTAGCGGCCCACCCACACAAGCGTCCTGCACCACCGGGACACGCGTAAAGTCAGCCCGACACAGTGGTCGCCAGCCGAGCCTCGACCCGCTGGAAAGTATCGAACCTCATCGCTCGAAAGCCAGTAGTTAACGGCCCTCATGCTACCTACTTACCCCCAGGCAAGATCCCGAGTTACTACCGCAGTACTGGGAACATTCACAGCCAAGTCCAGGAAATTACTTTCGACTGGCTGTACGAAATACACAGTTCAAACTCAACAGGAAGACGGTCACTCAAAAAACATGACTCCCAGATTTCGATAACAAACTGAGATTATCGCTATCCAATTACCCCCAGCCAAGTCAGTCATTTGAGTCGGAGCACCACTGCCACCGAGTTTTCCCTGAGCTACAATTCGCCGTAAACGCCCACACTAATTACTATTTCAACATTCGCAGACAACGACAGGAAAGTTCTTAAGCGGTAATAGACGCGCGCAAACGAGAAGGCGTTTGGAAACTCGAGAACACTGTGCGTCGCGACACAGAACTCCGCTCCAGAGCGCCCACGACCCTCCACGTCGGCCACACGGGCGCCGACGGCCAGCTTTCGATTCCCCGAGCTCCGAGCCTCTCCACGAAATCCTTCTACACGTGGGCCTTTCAGCCAATCAGGAGCAGCAGAGGACTGGAAGCCCCACCAATGGCCACTGCCTGCTGCTGCTTACAGCCGCTGCTGTCACGTTCTGGTCTTCAAACAGGCGATCCAGCGAGCAGATATCGGTGGTCGGGGAATCACCTGTTACAACCCTTTCACTCGTGGGGTATCAAGCATTAACTTCTGCAACCGATATATCTATTAAGGGCTTTCCTCTGATATATCTGGAGACAAGCATTCTCGCAGCCGAAACTGCTTGAACTGTTGTTACATGTACGTAGTTGTTCGACAGCACACATGTTACTCAGACGATGTCCCCTGCAAAGTGCATCATGCGTAACTCGCGCCACTGTCGTCAAATGCAGCATTGTCAGAGCGACTCAGACTTGGGATCCGCAGTCTGCACAACCGCCACACTAATGAGACAGGGACGACCAACTCGCATCTGCCGAGGCTAAAGGCACAGAACTCAACGCTGACTGCGAGCGTTCTCAAGCAGGGCGTCCTGCTTCCGATATGCAACAACAGTTTTCAGCGCACCAGACTGAAGTAGAGAACTCTGTCTCCAGCAGATCTCCAGAAACGCAACGCTACGCGAACTAGCCGAAAACCCGGACAAGAAACCCGAAGTAAACAGGCAAAGCCGCCACAAACACGGTACTCCAATTACAAAAAGTTTACACTCATCCAAATACATCTCACGAAGAACAAGGTTTACAACTGGTTGGGTGCAGATGGAATTAAAGCACATCTAATACAACTTATGGCACTTTAGCAAACCCTACAATAAACTATAAACTAAGAAGGTGGCAAAGAAACCGCCAAATCGTTGTAACCTGCACTAAAACAGTTGCCTGGGCCACCAAGTCGTTCACAAAAAAATCCGAAAAAATTTGCCAACATCACAACTCACCCATCAGATATCGAAACCCGAGAGAACAGTTTGAGTTACTTACCGATCTGAAGCAACAGTAACAGAAATCACACCGCACGCCAAACACTAAGCAAAAGAGAACCCACGCAGACTCACGCTCGCCTTTGTGATAACCAATTTTGACCGTGATACAACAAACGAAAAATATGAGGGGGACCTAAAGGTACCAGGAAACTAAATCAAAATTCCCCGCTATTCCTTCCAGTCATCTATAGTTACAAAGAACCAACTAACAAGCTACTTGTTCACCATTTCAGAATGCACTGTGTACCTCACAAGGTTGGACTATTTAAACACTACCTCCTCAATAACAGCTACGTCCATATTGCAACACTTTCCAATAAGCCACGAAAAGCTGCGATATAAAGAGAAATGTGAAGAACGGAGTCGAGCACATCGAATTTTTAATTGCAAAATAGACCTGAAACAAGAAGCACCAAAATGCAGGAGCTGCAACACTGGTATGAGAGTTGCAAAGAAAGACCAAAACAGCCTATCTCAGCAAACAAAACTTGAAAACATTAAGCGCATTGATCCAACTATCACGGTCTTCGTCCAAGAATGACACGAAAACAATCAAACGGGAAACATACTCTGAGTCTTCACTACAGCCCCTCCCAACATGATATTTGAAAGAAGGGAAACAATAACAGCAGTTTCTAAAAAGCTCCTACTACGTTCTTTGGCGAACACGGATCCACGTCTATATCGCCATATTGATAGACAAGGAGGCCTATGCCCAACCTGGCCTGAGACACCAAGAAACAAGAATTAACCTTCACATTCAAGCCTAAGAAAGATATTGCCACTATCTGCATTGTCAACACACTGGGTTTCTGCTCTAAAAACAAACTCCCTAAAGGCATAGTAAGAGAAAAAGAAGTTGGTATTATAGTCGCAGCACGTACCCCATGAGCAGGTAGAGAAATCAGTCTAGATAACTGTATCTGTCACGCAAACCAGACCGTAGTACAGGCTGAGATAGATGCTTCATAGTCTTTCATATAAAACACCACAACGATGTATCCTGCCGAGGAACCGCCAACTGATCTCGTTAATTATATACCCTCATTGTGCCCAGCTAAAGGAACAGGAGACTCAGTATTAGATCTGCGATATTTGCTGAAAAATTGAACGAGAAAGATATTAAACTTGTTGTAGCCATTTTGAATCACGCAAGACTCAGAAATCACTCGCCGCCTTTTATCAATCACTATGGCGCTTCTATCTTAGAACATATACTACGTACAACATAGCTACCCAGATTCTGAAGCTATACTGAATTTGGCGACTGCATAGCTAACGAATACCTCACATTTATTATGCTGTGAACCACAAAAACTAGGAAAAACGATCATAAACTCACGAAATCGGATAGTCGAAAAATTCAGATTGATACGTTTTAGCACAAAACCTAACGAATCAACTATTCAAATCACTCCTTATAACATATTGTAATCACCAAATACAAGTGGAAGCAATACAACCTGCTATACCTAAAACTACCCTAAGAAGAAAATAACAAAGAGAGAGAAAGACTCCTGACGTACATAAGAAACAAAATTAAACAGTAGGGAAAGTCTATAGATCATACGGCACTAACCAAATGGATATGCTACGATTGGCTTGAACGTTTTCAATGACCTAATATGAAGAGAAACCCACCAAATGATGCGCGAGGTAATCACAAGAATTAGGTCCCACAATAGCAGTAGTTTTTGGAAAAAAGTTCCAACAGGTCATAGCACACCATTTGCGAACAGCCATCCTTAATAGCAGATGAGAATGTCATTCATTACTGACGACCTCAAAAAAGTCCCTCAAAGTGCTAGAAAAACATTCACGGTCATCCACGGTATCCAAAATTCGATAAAACCGACGAAGAAATAATACTCGAAAATCCGAATGCAACCGCTTAACATCCACTACTTTATAAGATTGACGAATATGAAATGGAAAGAAAGCAGCTCGGAGACTGGAGGCACTGGAAGATAACAAAATAAATCACTCCTTTCACAAGACACCTGCCTCAAACACATCAGACGTTTCTTCATCGCGGCCATGAAACTGAAAATAGTCTCTCTAAAATAGAAGCAAGCTAAAATCAAGATGATTTCTCAACCCGAAAGACCAAAAAACAACACCAAATCATAGGTTACCGTGCTCTCAGTGACAGGGAAAGCTTTCGAGACAGACCAAAATTGTTCAAGGAATAGAGCAACATAATGGCACAAGAACAAGCCGGGATCAGCGGCAACCACAGCACAGGCGACCCGGTCCCAGGACTGAGCAGCAGAGCGACGCAGGCTGAACGCAACACGGCAGGCGCGACGCCAGCACGCTTTCTAGTGAACTTCGCATGCCAAAGTGTGCAGTTTACTAAAAACATTGCTGGAAACAGGTAAGTACAAGCGCTGCTTGGTGATCACCATTGGACAGGTATTAAGCCAGCTGCAGCGGCGTCACGTGGGACAGTCACGTCTCCAGTGCTACACACCTACAACATGGCTGACATCGCTAAGGGTCGAGGATCGAAAGAAGAGCCCTGTACACAGACGATACTGCCTACTGTTGTCAGGGCCCGACATGCGGCAGAATTAACGAGCAGGTCAGCCCCTTCACAAACAAGCAGGAATCATCGCTAAGCGTAGGTTAAAATACAGTGGATCCACGAAATCTATTCTTCAGCACCAACCTGTGATCTTCAAATACCCCTACTTTAAGTAAATATGTATTCCTCACATCATCTTCAGAGGTACTCTGACAGTCAGTTATAAACAATGAAGAAATACGCCAACTGGAAAATAAGATGTTATAACACAGAGAGAGGTTGTTTCGCCCCTCAGTGTGAAGACTGGTTTTAAAAACAGCTCTCCATTCTACTGTATAGCTTGCAGGCCTCTTCATCTCCAAGTACATACTGCAGCCCACATGCATCCGACCTCTTACTGTATTCACCACCCGGTCTTTGTCTACGGTTTTTAACCTCCACACTTCCCTTCAGGTTTAAACTGGTTACCTGTCGACGTCTCAGAACGTGTCCTACCAACCGCCCCTCCATTTGGTCAGGTTGCGCCTCGCATGTTCCCACGTTTCTCAGGAATCCAAACTTATCTTCCCTGAGGTCGGCGTCTACCAGTTTTTTCATTCTTCTGTAAAGAATTTGTGTTAGTATTTTACAACGACGAGTAATTTTCACACCTACCAGCAACTGCTTTCTTTGGAATTGATAACATTACATTCTTCGCCTGTCTCATACGCCTGGCACAACAGGTGGGAGAGCTCCGCCGTGGCCGGCTCTCCCGAGGCTGCCTGTAATCCTGCCAGAAGACTGTTTACTCCCTGGGCCTCGTTTCGACTTAGATATTTCAGAACACTGTCAAATTTGATCTCGCACAGTTACATCTCCCACCTCATTTACATCCATGACCACTTACCTATCTGTAATATTACCTTCAGTAAGATATATATCTGACATAACTACATTAGCAAAAAACAAAACCTATGTGATGTCATGACAGCAGAAATTCTAAATATGATGTAGCTGTGCTATTGACTATACAAAGACATAGACCACTACACCATTCAGAATGACTCCAGTTTCTTCTATATAACATGGCACTTACCTCTGACTTACACGGTTATGTTACAAATCCCTTCGTATCATACTAGAGATTAGTTCCTAAGCATTAGTCTTAAAGACTACTAGTACAATGTAACAGGACACAAAATGCCATAACGATCGACAAACAATCGCAGGTGATGCTTTTTTAAAGGAAAGTTTTAACCTACTCATAAGGCGAATGCCAGGACTCAGCTGTAAGAGTAACATCGTCCTACAATCCACCAGGATTACACGCTGCGTCCAAACCAAATAAGAGCCTCAGATTAAAGATGAACACTGTCACCACATCATTAAGCCCATTTCCGTTCAAAGAGTAACACGTTTGCTAGGGCACATTGCTGCTTGTACTAAACGTAAATATTTTCATTTTCACCTCTCCCCTGTCAACAGTGACTGTAATTTGGATCAGCAACTCAGAAACAGACATTCTTTAACAAAGTCAGTCTGAAGTAGTCGACGAATGATCTTGACATTAATCACATGTTATTAAGACCTGACTTATCAGGAGCTGCATTAAGTGATCTTATGTATTTCTAAAACATTAAAACTTAATTACGAAACCTTTTAATTTTCTTGATCGCAAAAACACATTGCTTTACCATTCATTACACGTTTTGGTTGCCAATCAACTATTGTTAGCTTGTAAAAGAAACAATAAACAGGGAATTGCCTTAGATTTAACCAAATTTAAGGACGTTACGTAGTATTGCGTAATGATATGCCAATCATGGTAAATACAATGTGGCTATGAATTCTGTAGGCTTGAACGCCATCATCTAATAGCATATCTTGGAACTGTGTAAGTAATTGGAAAGTACCTATCGGGTGTATGTGAATAGTAAACTGTTTTCAGATATTAAAGAAATAAGCGAATAGAAATAATGAAAACATACCATGCTGACTAATGAAACACGTTTTCCATAGACTATTGGTTACACCAACGAAGTTACAGAGTTCAGCTCTCAACATATAGTAACAATCGAAACACACTCTTTCGTTAAGAATAAAGACGCTAGCCCAGCTTAAGAAGCGAAAGTAATTTAAGAAAGAGACACTATCTCTAGTTACTTATATCGAAAATGAGTATGAGCAGAAATTAGTAAGTGTAGCTGCCTTTCTGGCCCTATCAGCTGTTCTCTACACTGCTTGGTGAGAAGCACTTCTTTAGAAATTCACGATTGTGTCGTAAATTTAAGGACTTACCTAACAACATGCTAAACAATAGAGCATTTCATATCCATTCTCACAATGACAGATGCAGGGTAATTAAACCAAATGATAGTTTACTTCAAATGTCTGTTCTGAGTCCACTACCACTTTGGTCTGTACATGCACAGCTTACCAAAAGTCTTCAAAAAAATTGATGTATGCTGATGACATTTGCTTGGTGGCTCAGAGCCTCAACGTTTATGATGCTGAAACCTCTTTATCCACTAATATGGAAGTCTTTTTACATCAATAAATAGTGGCTCCACCTAAATCCACAGAAAATAATTGTATCTACATCACATCTATGCAGAAGACAGTCAGAGTGCACACCAGAAGAGAGATTCAGAGACCAAGTCTCGTTGTACTGCATTACACCATAATACGTAGGAACAGCGCTAGATAGAACTCTTGACTTACAAGTAGCACTCAAAGTCAAAACGAGAAACAACAGTCTTCAAAAATTTGGTGGTATTTTATGGGGAGCTAATGCTCGTGTTTTGAGATCCATAGCTCTAACCCTATCATAGGTGCTCTGTTGCTGAAGATTACTGTTCGACCAGGATCAATAGTGCTCGTACTAAGAAGATAGATGTCCAACTGAATCAGGTATTATGGAATGTATTCAGAGTACAATCGCTCTAAGACTTCCTGTTCTCAGCATCATCCCACCCCCAGCTCTAAGAAACCAGCTCTCCTGAAGGTCTGGAAGAACATTCTGAAGAATCCTGAGCTGGCCAGTCATCGAGATGCTCCACAGGCAGAACATCAACACTTGAAATCAAGGAAACCCTCATCATGCACAGCAGAAAACCTCGTTGTGTTCTCTTTGATTGTCAACCATTTACGGAAAATTCAGTGGAATCCGTCATCAATAGTCAACAAGCATCTAGTCAAGGGCCCATTCATGCAGACAGGATTCGATCTCCCCAGACATCAGTAGAGGGTCTTGAAATGGATTAGCAGTGGAGAAGGCTGATGTGCTTATCTTAAGTATGGGGTGAGTGTTCTATTTACAGACAATTCAATGTCACTTTCTAAATATTCCAGTTTCAATGGCCTCAGTATTATCATAACAGAAACAGGGTCACATGTTGCAGCACGCTTGAGGCAGCTGCATGTCCTGCCCGCTGCTGTGACATCACATGATGATCAAATCTAATGCTAATTCCAGAAATCTCTTTATCCTCACACGTGCTGATTCTATTATGTGCATGCTTAATCATCAGGACATGTAATTACCCAGGGGCTGTCTTCTGGATCCTGAGGTGTATGTCATAATTTCATCAAATAATTACATATGATTTATCAGTTATGTTTCTCCCATGGTCTTGGTCTCTGTATCCTGAAGTGAACTGGACTGTGGATACTGAAATAGTACTTACCGACGAGAGTCGCGGCACAGTGTCATTTTCACTATGTCTTCACTGCTTAGAAAGTGTGTTAACTGCCCTGTCGTCGTGCTATATAATTTTTGCATGTTATTGCATTAAGTCTTGGGATTTCGAGGTCATCTATACTGCAGAGAGGCATATAAACCATACAGTTCTATGATATTATCAGTTCATTTCAGAATGCTACTATTTACCTGTACATACATGTTAGCTTATGGTTCAAAACATGTAAATGTAGGATTACCATGAGATCGTGAGTGTGAAGTTATAGTAGAATCTGAGGATGTCCGTCGTAATGTAAAACACAATTTACAGGTATGAGTTAGGGCGAGCATTGTTAGCCGATGAAGCACACTGAGAAGTTGATGACAAGAGACTAAGATCCTTTTCAACTTCCTCTTCACATGAACATCTGTAGCAATAAGGCAACCATCGTCGACCTGTATAAAAGTGTCGTGAAGTTGTATTGGTTATGCAGTGCACTACGGATTGCAACAGACAAATACGGTGGCAAGTATATGTGAAAGCGTTACTAAACGATGTTGTAGGTTATGTAAGTGAATGTTGCATACAAGATGATTTAGAACAATATGTAAACATATGTATGCTTGCAGCACCAAGGGCTGCTACTATAATCCTATAAATATTGAAACTGTAGAGCCTGGTTTACAGACAGAGAACGGAGATACGACGTTGCTCCTGTTGGATTGAACACAATGGAAGCAGAATTTATAGCGTAAAAAAACCAGTTATTTAAAGAATAATACAGAGATATAAGACAGAACGAATATTAAGAAATGTGTGAACAATTGTTTTTTTTTTATTTTGTGCATGTAAAAAACGTTAATAAACAAAGTTATTTAAAATGTGTATTTGTCTTTCATTGAAAGAGCACCAGTGCAAAACAAATATTATGCAAGATATTTACAGATATGATAAACACGTCATACTATTCTGCAAACCCTCAATCATACATACAGCAAATATATTCACTCACTGAGTGAATAGAGCCAGTATGGTACAGTGTCAAAAAATTTCGACGATATAAACACACATTTAAAACAGTTTAAGAAGGGTTCAAGTTACTTGCAAATACCCACATACTTAAAACAGAGATATGAGCAACTGAAGACGGTATTGACTTTGTAAGAGGAGGTCCAATAGTACTACCTTCAGGCTTTCTGTTAGGACAATGCTTAGCATTTGATGCTAAAAAGGTTTGCAAATCCTATCTGCCTGTAGATACACACATCAAAATGTATTACATCACATCGGTTCCTAGAGATCCAGAACCTGTACAGAAACCTGGAATAGAATCAAGATAAACATCATTTCCGCCCTTCTTATTGCTCATGAAAACCACACATTGCATATTGTTCCACCATACAGCGAGACCTTCAGAGGTGGTGGTCTAGATTGCTATGCACAACGGTATCTCTAATACGCAGTAGCACGTCCTCTTGCATTGATGCATGCCTGTATTCATCGTGGCATGCTATCCACAAGTTCATCAAGGCGCTGTTGGTCCAGATTGTCCCACTCCTCAACAGCGATTCGGCGTAGATCCCTCAGAGTGGTTGGTGGGTCACGTCGCACATTAACAGCCCTTTTCAATCTGTCCCAGTCATGTTCGATAGGGTTTATGTCTGGAGAACATGCTGGCCGTGGGATACAGGAGGATTCCAGTTACATTACATTATAGTCAGGCAGAGGTTCCGCAATCAGGTATTGGATTGTACGGCATACCCAGGAGCAGTTATAGACGCAGCTCACAATTTAATAGTGGTGAAGAGTAGACTGAAGTTTGAAACATTAGTCAGGAAGAAACAATACGCAAAAAAGTGGAGTATGTAAGTACTAAGTAATGGAGAGGCAAGCTTAAATGTCTCTGAAGCTACTGATACTGCAATATAGCGCATTATCCAGTTCAGTAGAATAAGAAGGACACTTCTATAAAGGGCGATCAGAGAGAAACGGTCCAGTAAACGAAGTTATAAAACGCATACCTTATGAGCTATGAGCACTTTTTCATGGTCGATATTGTGGAACGAGCACTAAATAGTTTACCGCTCACTCTTTTTGACGTGTCAGTCCTTTTGTATTTCGTTCTTTGTACCTTACGAATATGTCTATAGTAGTGGAAAAGGCCAGTCACTTGTGTCCTGATAGCAAAGTTTAATCATCCTCCACTCGACCGTCATTTCAGCATCGTCAGAGTTCTGAGGTGCAGCGATCATGGTTCATTAAGTTACTTCCTCAGTTTACACACATACCTGCAAATCCATCGCTATCCTCCGGTGGAAATGATGAAAGTAACTGTGACTGTTCACATGTATGAGCTACGCGTGGGCATTATCGAGGCATTTCGAGCCATGGAACAGAGAATAATTTTAGGAACTGGAAAATATATTTTAGAAAATGCTGCTTGTTCCAGATATAGGCACAGAAGCTCAGGACTACTCACGAGAAATATGCACAGACAGTCCAGTTACGCTGGATTCCCTGAAAAATTACAGCAATCTTAGATAAATAAGGGCATAAATGAGAACTGCGCAAGGGGGAGTGGCACCTCATCTTGGAATGATCAGAAGTAAAAGTCTGCAGTCCTGCGAATGAATTAGGACACAAGCCGGCCAAAGAGCGAGCCCGAGAAAGTGCAACAGGAAACTAGAGCAGAAATTTTGCGTCAGTGAGGAAATGACAGATGCAGCGCGAAAGAGAAGTGAGAAAGAGTGGTCTGAAACCATGAAAGAGACTATGACAAAAAAAATTTTTTTCAGCTGTTCAACATCGCCATTTTAGCATTTACCACTGTCGCCTAGTGTTACAGCTGTGTCGGCTGTGCAGGGGAGATTAAAGGCTCTCTCCAGCTTGCTGAGACAGTTGAGTCTGGTGGGCCTGGCGGAGGGGCGCGAGCCCGGAAACCGAGGGGTCACTCGACGAAATCTCCTCGGGTTATCAGCCGAGTGGTGGCGTCGTCTCGTCCCAACACTCTCTTATACTATGGCTAGCAACTCGCGATCGCGTAAAAGCAGTGGAATTTGGGGTTTCTTCACAGATTTAGGTGATGGGAAATCAAAGTGCAACTGTTGTTCTAAGTGTGTTTCATATAAAGGAGGAAATACATTTAATCTAGCGCGTCATGTTCGACTGCTGCATCCAACAGTGTCTTTGTCAGTCAGGCGCTTAGCGCCCCCTGCTCCTGCATCTTCCGATATTTCTTGGACAAATAACCCGGACAATCCGGAACCAACACCAGCAATTGTCAGAAGCGAACAGCAGTCGGTGCCAGAAAATAACAGTATCACTTCATTATCAGACAGCAGGCATCAATAACACAGGACATTACCGACGTATTTTTCGAAACCTCTTTCGAACAGAAGAAATCAAGAGATAGATTTCACACTTCTGGAGATTGTTGTAAAGGATTATTTGCCCTTCAACATAGTGGAAAGCAAACATTTCCAACGTTTTGTAGGTAAACTAAATGGTGCTTACAGAATGCCAGCTCGGAAGACCATTTCCAATACACTACTACAACAACAGTACACCATGATGAAAGAAATTGTAAGAGTCAAAATAAATTCTGCGGAAGTGGTTGTGCTGACAATTGATGGGTGGACCTCAACCACAAATGAGAATTATTTGTCCGTGACAGCACACTACGTTAAAGACCTGGAGCTGGCATCTTCCCTCCTAGAGTGCTTTAAATACGACGAAAGGCACACGTCACAAAAACTCTCCGAAGAACTGCGACATGTAACAAGGGAATGGGACATTCAATAAAAAGTCGTGTGTGTTGTTAGTGACAATGCTGCTAATATTGTGGCAGCTATAAGACTCACAGCCTGGAAACACAACCCCTGCTTTGCACACACAATCAATTTAATTGCTCAGAATGGGCTTCCACACATTCAACCCATTCTGAATAAAGTAAAAAAAAAATTGTTCAATTTTTTTAAAAAAGTTCATAGGCCTGCACGAAACTGAAAATGATGCAGGAACAGTTAAATGAGCCAGTTCTGACACAAAGACAGGACACTGTTACAAGATGGAATTCAACCTATGATATGCTGCCAAGAACAATCGAGGTTAAGAATTCCCTAATGACAGTTATCACTTTGAATTATCCAGATGTTCCAAATCTGGGTGCAGAGGACATTGCAAGTGTAACACAGGCCTGTGACCTGTTGAAAGTGTTCAAAGACTGCACGGAGAAAAGGTCAAGTGAAAATGTTTTCACTGCTTCTAAAGTTATACTCCTTAGTCGCTCGTTGAAAAAATGGTGTTGCAGGTTTGTTAATAACACTGAAATTCATGTAGATGTGCAGCAAATGGCCGAAAAGCTAGCTAAGGACCTAAAATGACGGTTTCGAAATGTAGAGGAAAATTCCATTTTCGCAAAAGCAACTTCATTAAATCCCCGGTTCAAATTACATGGTTTTTCTGATAAAAATTCTGCTGAGAAGGTGAAATTAAACCTGATCAGGCACTGTGAGAAATTTGTGACGAACACATCCACAGCTACTGCAACAATCTCAGTTCCAACCACTGAATCTAGTTCTAGTCTCTAGCTCGAATTTGACGAAGTGTTTTCCAGGCTGCAGGGTAGTCCACACCCGAGAGCTGCTGCAATAGTGGAAGGGGACAAATATTTACAAGACCCCCGCTACAGAGACAAGGCTGTCGGTATACCCCTCGCTCTTTGAACTTGGAAAAATACGACTGTGTATTGTTGCAACCTCCACGCCGTATGAAAGAGTGTTCTCGAAGGCACGACACCTTATAACTGACAGAAGAAATCGGCTGACAGGAAAAAGTGGAACAAATCATGTTATCAAACGGAAATCTCTGAACATTCGCCAAATCCGTTGATGTTTATTCATAAATATATATGTATTTTTTAAAAGTATAATTAGGACAATCCTTAAGTTGACATTTAGTGTAATTATTTCAATAATGTGTACGAGATAAACAATCCGACATGAACGATTATCTTTCAAGCGTGGATTCGACTGATGCTTCAGTTCCAGACTCAGAAGGTAAGCATTTTACTTTCATACTGGCTGTGCGTGCTCACACAGCCAGCCTCTTCGTTTCTATCTTTAATATTCATTTATCTGCAAGCGCTGCCAACGGTAGGCTACCCGTAGACGCGAAGTATAACTGGACTGTACAAATAGTCACGGGTAATGTTGTCAGCACTGCAGGAAGCAGCTGACGCTGCCTTCCCCTCGCCCCTCACCATCCCAACCCTTCCTAAACCTATCGTTCCCCACAAACACCGCGCGATTCGTCGACAGGCAGTAGAGGGAGGACTGAAGTGAAGAGAGGATGAGTGACGTGGGTGAGGGAGAGGGGAACAGAGTGAGTGAACTAGAAAAATGTGTGGAGTGTGCTATCTGTGAAGAGTTTGAAGTACCAGTTCATTGAAATTGAGTGGTTAGTTGATACTTCACTGGAGTATAGCGTTCATTTGAACGACTCATTCACGAGCTCCCCATCACTAGCAGGCAGTCAACTGTTTCGCGATGGCGATCTACCTGCCCAGTCGTCAACCGGTCAGACTTTCGTGTCCTACATGAGACTTCAACCTTGAACCTTGACCCTAACTTCTTACCGGATGAGCAACCCGGCCACATCTAACGACACTGGTCAAAACACATCTAGACGTGGAATGTTTATGATGTTATGGCAAATGTGCCAACACCTTGTAGATAGAGTAGGCCGAAATGCACGCTATCTAACGCAGACGGGCGTGGATTCTGGAACAGGATAAGTAGTGAATTCTAATAAGAAAAGTATGCAGCTCCTCGAATACTTATCTTTTAATTCCTCATTGGTTTACAACGTTCTTGATGAGACATTTCATACGATAACTATCAAACTATGTAAGGCTAATGGCGCCTTGCTAGGTCGTAACCATGGACTTAGCTGAAGGCTATTCTAACTGTCTCTCGGCAAATGAGAGGAAGGCTTCGTCAGTGTAGTCGCTAGCAAAGTCGTCGTACAACTGGGGCGAGTGCTAGCCCGTATCTCGAGACCTGCCTTGTGGTGGCGCTCGGTCTGCGATCACACAGTGGCGACACGCGGGTCCGACTTGTACTAAATGGACCGCGGCCGATTTAAGCTACCACCTAGCAAGTGTGGTGTCTGGCAGTGACACCACAGTTTGTCTACGCCGTACGCTAATGTCTATGTGAAACGGTTCTGTACTGTGCCACGTCGGTTGTAGTTCACTGACACTGTTAACGGGTTGCCAGAGTACAGACACACTTCTACAACTATGACTTGGGCCGTTTTTACTTTGACCAACGCTTGTCCTTAACAGGTAATTTTATATAGTCAAACTCTGCTATCTACTATTTGTAGAACTTTTGCCCTACTTCGTTTTCTGACGCTTAAGTGTCAGTTTTTATGTAAGAGGACTATTCTGAGCAAAACCTCACTTTGCTTTTGTTTCCATTCCATCACCTGGTAGCAAGGTGAACTGATGCGACGAAAATGACGTCAATAAAGTAACATCCTATGTTCTCCTACATTTTGAAATCACTGAAAGATTCTTTTACACATCAAAATGAGTAAATATATAGAATTGTGAAATTCGCCTGTACTCCGCCTCTCCATAAACTGATGTCAAAAGTGTTAGCAGATTTTTGTGAACCGAGCTTACACACTCCATGGCTAGCGGCGCCACCTGGCAGTCGGCGCTTTCGTGTAGTAAAAACATACACACATATATACATTACATACGCGGCCAGTTCCCTGACGGCCGTAGTACAGCCACTCCCTGGTTCCTGCAGCGTTGCGAGTGACGGGCCATATCTACTTCCGCACATGGGCTGTGTGATAGTTACCTCTGTCAGAGTCTGTGCATTCCAACACAATAGTGGCATTATGAGCAGTGGACCTGTATGGCTGACGTTGCACACTGCGTATCCAGTACGACCTACTTTAGGCAAGTTCAGTGCTTGATTTGTGATGGTACGCATAGGTACTCCCCACTGGTGTCTCGGTCTTGGGGGAAAAAAAAGGATCGATACTGCAAATTTTGAGATGTGGTATGATAGAACATTATCTTTTTAGTAGTAAACATGTTGTACTGTCACTTTTGAAATGCGCAGAAAAGCGTTAAAATACCGTCTTAAGAGGTCAGTTGGAGAAACACACATCTACACATCTGCCCCCCCCCCCTCCCCGCTGCCACCCTGGAAGGTCACACCAGTATCGGAACCTGTTTTTTACAAATCAAGCACTAGCTGAGGTTAAAGCTGTACACCACTTACCAAATGCACTTCATGTCATTATTTTTGTCACGGCATGGCAACAAGAGCGACTCAGCTCAACAGATTATGGCGCTGTGTAACGCCTGGTGGCAGATACGTACCAATAAATATTACTACTTGTGTGTGTGAGTGGAATTTTAAGCATAAAACGTGTTGTGCTATAGTTGCCCTCTTTTATGCTACCTTTTTGTATTTTAGATCTGAAGAAGTCTCGTCAATGATCTGAAACTAGTAATCAGTAGAGGAGTTTTAGCGATCATGAAATACGACTTTTATCCACACATTTTAACATAACAGATTGCCCATCATCACTTTTGAAAATAGGAATAACAACTAACTTTTGTGCCTAAGGGCATATTTTGCACTGGGTTGACGCCACCTGCGACCGATATTCTAATTCGGTCTAAATCTCATTTGGTAACCCAGAATGTCAGTTTGATGGCGCATTGTTGAATGTCTAGTTGCTTAGTTTCATTTTCATGGTTGATTTATAGACTAACCATTATTATTAGCAGTTTGTCACAGTTGAGCAAACGTGTTTCTTTTGAGGAAGATTTTCTACAATGAGTCATAGAGACCTGAACGAGGCGGAAATTTTCGCTTAACATCTAATAGACGAACAAGTATCAGAGTTAAGGGATTTCGAGTCGAATTATATAGACATTGAAGAGAATAAAAATAAAGAAGATGCGGGGAGGGGTGGGGGCAATGAAGAAACAATGCACACGACAACACTCCCAATATGCTACAAGTTCTGGTAGAGTGTATCCAGAAGCAGCTCCAAGAATACGTAAAAGTGGTTCTGCGAACTTGGCCCATAAACCTCAGCGAAGAAGTACAGCTGGGAAAGAAGTATCTGAATCATTCAAAAAAATTTTCGCTCCTGAAATGGTTAGGAAAGTAACTGACGATACAATTGTGTCATGTGAATGCAAAAAATGGATCTCTTGTTAGCGATTCTGAACTACACGCTGTACAGTAACACATACTACAATATACTGCCCTACTTAACGTATTCTGTTATATTAGTTTGCTTTTAGCATCTACGATGTACGTACTCACTTTGCATTTGACGATGTATTCGTTGTGACACCTGATTTGAAACCAACAATCTGCAGAAATCGAATGTTTGAAAATAAGAGTTACCTCCCCAAATAAGCGACAAAAAAACTAACATTGGATCTTACAGCCGATACATTTGTCCGAAAATGGAACAAAAATACGTAGTTTTATTCGGTAAGTCGCAAAAAGAGACGTCCTAAGGGACTTTATAAATACAGCGTCGATATAGGGTTTAGATGAGACCATTAGATTCCTGTGTTATAGCCTAAATGCAGCATTCATGTACGGTTTAGATAGAACCATTAGATTTCGATGTTATAGCCAATAAGTCGTTAAAAGTGATGTCGCTACGAACGGTCTCGACTGAATGTATCCACAGGACGTGTGGCATGTAATTGAAAAAGTGGCGTGCCAACGCGTCTCCTCGAGCCTTTCAGGCTTGCAGCGAAATGACCACGACGAGAAAAAATGAGGAACTGCAGCCAATATAAGAGGCCCTGCCAATGATCGCCTCAACCACGCGACATTCGCGAGCGGAACAGGAGTAGGCGGGTGACAGTATGAGGAGAAATGTTGCTGAGAATAGGTTCTGGGTTCGAACCCCAGTCCAACACAAAGCTTCACGTCACGGCATTCCAAATAAGTTACATGTGAAGAAGCAATATTCAACATCTCTCGTAGTTCGTTAACAAGGACGATAGATGCTGGGTAGGAATCCGCGTCCGTTAAAAATGTTTACGTTATGTAATTTATAGTTGATATTTGCTAACTGATACTGTGTAAACTCGAGGCATATCAATCTCTGTATGCCTAGTCAGGAATGACTGTAGGTTTCCGTCAGTCACGAAATCTTTGCTTAGTCTACATGACCTGGGTTTGAATCCATATGCAGAACGAGACAGTTCGTCGTGTCATTTGAAGTCCATAGATATTCTCAACTAGCTGCTCGTGAACAACTTAAATTTTTAATGGCATTTTGCGTTAAATAATAAGTACGGTATGTTACTTTCAAGAAAAAAATCATGAAAATGACGAACTTACTACGTGCATTACCTATCCGACGTAACAATGAGAGTGGTAACATTTCAGGTATGTCATTTATTGTAATAAATGTGAGCTTACAAGCGTTAAGGACAGTTTATATGTGATAAGGGGTTCCCTGATATTTGTAGTGTCGTGGTATTACTTTACATCTTGAGTTACTGCGATACAGAGCAGTGTTTCCTAGTGATGACTTGTTGGAACCATTTTAAATAGTCAAACGACTGTACTGAGGGGCGATTAGAGGACCTGCTAAACAGCTGCGTTATGCGGGTTGCATGCGAATTAGGCGAAATGCAATTCGATTCGTTCGGATACTTTTGAGCATGACTGTACGTACATAAGTTGTGTACCAGAAAGGAGTATTGTGGGTCCGATGCAAGTAGGCTATTCTCACCATTTACGTACGTAATCGTTCATTGCTTACGGAAAGATTCCGGACAGTAAGGTACACAGTGTAAGTACTGGCATCAGAGGCGGTACCTTCAGTGTCGGCGCTGTGTGGTCAGGAAGGGGCAAAGTGCCAGCACGTTCTGTGAAAGAAATATTAGGCGCTGCAGTCATTAATAGTAAGAGCACAAAAGTATTTTTTTTGTAAACATTTTCGGGGGTGTTCTTGGAGGCAGATTATCTGTGAAAATATTCCTACGTTATTCAAAGAATTCGTAAATACAATATTGTCAACCGATCTGACTAAAAATTGAACTAATTTTTGGCATTACATAAAACCAGAGCGGATCGAAACCATGAGTTGAGTCGCTCAGTGACCGACAGAACGCGAAATACAGAGCTGCCATGAATCATTCACTCGTTTCCAGAATTCTCAATTTTCGGAAATACTGCTTGTACAAATATGATTGGAGCATGAATATAACAGCAAACTCAGCGAGTTTAAACTGTGCTGACCACCTCACATTAACAATGCAGCGCCTTGCCAAAATGCCGACAAAGCGAGATAACACTTTTCTCGTGTTGTAATATGCGGGATATTTGACCAAATGTGGCAGCTGCAATCGTGTAGGCGGGTGAACGAGATTTCTGTACGCGGTCCACAGAAGTCAACAGCAGGCGCAAGCCGCGAACTCTAAGATACCGGAGCAAAGTGCGTGGAACACCGTGCGTCGGCGGTCACACATCGAACCGCGCCGTCTGCATTTCTCACTGCTATTAGAAGCAGAAGGTTGCGGCCGGCTCCTTCAGATTTGCGCCACAATGCACGGACCGGTTGATGGACATTTCGTCCCCATGCTCATACTTAGCAACGAAGCAACTTTGCATTTATCTGAAAATGTTTGTCTCCGCAATGTGAGAGTGTGGCGTACTGTGGATCGTTGTAGTTCCTTCACAGAATAAAAACGGCCCATTCAAGCTTTGTCTGTGACACTGGACAGAAAACATTAACCATCTGCGAATCTGGTTCGTGCGCCGCAATTTCATGAGGATTTTCAGTAGCCCACACTCATATTGCGGAGATTAAGTTTTTCAGATAAATTCTAGGTTGTTTCGTCGCTGAAGATCAGGATGGAGGTTCAGCATGGAGGTTCACCCTCCAGTGATCCCTCCGTTGTGGCGCGAATCTGAAGGCGCCGGCCGCAACCTTCCGGGCTGCAGACGGCACGGTTCGAAGTGTAACAGCCGACGCACGGTCTTCCACACACCTTGCTGCGGTATTCAGAGTTTGCGGTTTGTCGCTGCTGTTGACTTCTTTGTACAAAAATCTCGCTCACCCTCCTCCACGGCCGCAGCTGCAACATTTGGTCAAACATCCTGCACATTCCAACACACGAAAACTCTTCTCTCGCCTTGTCGGCATTTTCGCAAGGTGTTGCATTGTTAATATGAGGTGGTCGGCACAGTCTAAACTCGCTGAGGCGAAAAATATATTCGGAAAATGTAGAATTCTGGAAACCAGTGAATGATTTATTGGTAGCCCTGTATTTCGCCTCCTGTGTCGTCTTCCGTTGCTGTGACGGTATGGTCACTGAGGGACTCAACTCATGATTTCGATCCCGTTGTTGTTTTCACGTGAGGCCAAAAGTTCTCTTAATTATTAGTCGGAAAGGTTGACAATGTTGTATTTACAAATTCTTTTAATAAAATAGATAATATTTGCACACAAAACCTGCCTCCAAGGATTCTCCCGATAATGTTAGGAATCAAAGTACTTCTGTGCATTTCCAATTAATCACCGCAGCGACTAATATTTCATTCACAGAATGTACTAGCACTTCTGTACTAAGTAATCACATACTGCCAAAACTATGTAGTGACTTCAATGCTACTAATTATACTGCGTACATTACCATCTGCCATCTTGCCGTAAGCAATCAACGATGACGTACGTAAATGGTGAGTATATGCCTACTTGCATCCGACTTTTATTACTCCTTTCCAGTACACTATTCAGTAAGTACGAACATGCAACCCAACGCAATTTCGCACCTGACTGACGAACTCATATACCAAGACACAGGCGGTTAATAACAAGATCTACATTCTGCCCTTCTCACTTGTTTGACTCTTCCTGCCCACGTTCCGTTGCCAATCCATTACATATGGAAACATTTCTATACGTCTTTCTTCCGTTGATAGAGCCATTTGGTGGCCAAAATCGGAAATAATTTCTTTCCAGTGTAAATCGGTTCCGCAAGGGGGCTTTAGTATACCAAGTTTCGCTACCATACAACAGTTGCAGTCCACACTGGACCTCTGTGAGTGGCTCAATTTCAGATTATGAGCACCCAGTGGTACAGTACCGTTACGTCAAATATTCTGCTGGTGGAGAGAACACGTGAAGAATAATAAGCACCCAGAAACATTGTACACATTCGTAAGTCACCAGCGATCTCACTCCGTTATTACGGGCAATCGATGTGTGCCTCAGAGAGCGAATTCCACACATTCTCTATTAAATGGCGGCCTTTTTCTGAAACTGTTTTGGCTGCGGCCACTCTTCATCCGTCAACGTCACATCTCCCGACAATTCAGCCAACTGATCTCGCTACCCACGAGACGTTTTGGACAGGTCTTCAATACGGTGGTTCAATTGCGTAGCATATTTTTTGATAGCCGAGAATAAAAACGGAAACCACCACAGACACACACAGACTCTCCAGTGTCACGAAAGTGAGAGCCATTTGGAGCTCAGATTACGGGTTACGCGTTGTTCATAAAATACGTGGAACTTTTATTTAATCATCCGGTCCCTCACGTGTGAAGACAGTCACTTTTATGTGACATCACGCGTCCTGTGCTGCGATTGGATGCGGGGAGCAAACTGGACAGTTGCTGTGCTGATCTACCTGTTTTCATAGTTTTGGTACTCAAACATGCGTTTTATGACGATATGTAGTCTAAATGATACACGACATTTCAGAAGTCTTCAAGATTTTCAGTACTTTATCATGCTAAAATGTCGGTAAATCTGACGTGAGTGGCTACCGATAATTCCCAAACAGTGACTTACCATCAGTAAAGGGTAAGGCTTCTGTAGCAGTATCTGCCTAAACGAAATAATATTTGCTATAGGTTTCAGTCAAATATAATTAGCAAATGCCGCCACAAATGTAATTCCGACGTGATTCAGTGCTCTGACGGAAACTAATACCAAATCTACCTCGATTCTCGCAAATATTGCACTGGAAATGGCACAAATTAAATCTAGATTCTGCCGTCGTTATAGGCCGCATATAAAAATTTACACTGCACTTTAATTGTGTCATTTGAACGTCAGATAAAGAAGTTGGAAAGTGACAGTCATTCACCATCATTCATTCTTTGGTCACGTAAGTTACGACTAATGCGCAAGCACGATTGCGACAACTTTTCTGCACAACAAGCCGCAGAGAACACGACGCGTCTCAAAGACCTCTCATGCGTTGCTTTGTCTCTTATCAGGCAAATAATAACACGTGACAGCCAGACAAAGCACTGCAGAGTTGGGTTCAAATGGCTCTGAGCACTATGGCATTTTACTTCTGTGGTCATCAGTCCCCTAGAACTTAGAACTACTTAAACCTAACTAACCTAAGGACATCACACACATCCATGCCCGCCGGCCGCTGGTGGCCGAGCGGTTCTGGCACTACAGTCTGGAGCCGCGCGACCGCTACGGTCGCATGTTCGAATCCTGCCTCGGGCATGGATGTGTGTGTTGTCCTTAGGTTAGTTAGGTTTAAGTAGTTCTAAGTTCTAGGGGACTTATGACCTCAGCAGTTGAGTCCCATAGTGCTCAGAGCCATTTTGAACATCCATGCCCGAGGGAGGATTCGAACCTGCGACCGCAGCGGTCGCGCGGTTTCAGACTGTAGCACCTAGAACCGCTCGGCCACTCCGGCCGGCGCTGCAGACTTGTACAGAGCAAAAAAATTGTGGTGTGTGATCGCTTCTCTTTGATTAGCAAATCACAAACGAAAGGTGACGTCACAGAACGATAAAAAAGAATAAGGAAGTTTTAATTCATGAAACGCAAACATTACGATAAATTTTCAAGAATTCGCCAACAAGCAACCAAATCTTCGCCTCGGTCTAACGTAGGTTGGGGAAAACAACAGATCGCCCGTGCATCACAACCTAAATTCCGGAAAACTGCAAAAATACTGAAATAAACACAAGTGCTGCGTTTCATCGTCAGAAACATGTCGGCATGACGCCACGAGTTCTGATTCGCGAGTGGAGTACAGGATTCGGAATGCCTATGCACTAAACAACTTCGGACGTCTGATTAGATTGCAGACGAGTTAACGTCTGTAATATTTGACGTTAAGCGTGTAAGCGAGAAAAAGTTTTGGAACTCTTTAAAATTATTCTCAACGTGTGTTCGAAGTCGCCAAGTGCTGAAATACTGGGTGAATAACGTTCGCGTATTTCAGCGCCGTGCGTTACGTTACCTCGCGCCACGCCTTGAGTTTACAACTGTGATACTTTTCTTACTGTGTGAAAGCCGTAACGGCAGGTTATACCTTTGAATGAGTACCTTACAACATTTTAGATGTTCAAATTCGGCCAAATTAAGCGAAATATTGAGAAATAAACTGCTGTCAGCCCTGCAAGGCGCAACAGAGGCAACCTGCTGTCACTCTCGGCTGGCGGTCCAGAATTACAGACAGCCACGGCTGCTGGAATCAGTGGCAACAGACGCCGTGTCGCACTGAAACTCACTCAGTCCGAAGTGCTGACTGTTTGATGGTTTTCGCATACTTGCGTCCTCTACGAACATTGGTTATTTCGTTGCAGTGACGTAGCCAGGAACGCGTGGTTTTCGTTTCCAACAACTGTGGTACGGGAAATCTGCAGGAATCGACAATGGTACATCGGAACACCGCCCGACTGAATATGGCACTATTTTCTGTTCGTTGCACGTTATTCTCGCTCAAGGTATCAGCGATTAAACGACTGTAACAAGGCGATAAATAATAAATTATTAAACACTCGACGCGCTAATTTAACACACTATTCGCCATCCCTTTGTTCGTATCGATCCTAATTTTTAAAGTAAGACAATGTATTAAACACGAGCAGTTCCGCCGTGAGTTACGCGACAAGCCACACAAAAGCGAGCAGAACGACAGCCGCAGCTTCCAAGTACCCCAGTGGAGGCCGGCTGCCCGCCTCACCTGCCTCTGGTGTTCTCGCCGAGAGGCGGGACTGCGCCGCACGCCGCCACACGCCTGGCCGCTCCGCCACAGCTGGGCCGCACAGACGCAGACGCACCAGACCGAGGGCTGAACCCTCTGCGGGAGGCGAAGTACTAGCGCTTTGTGCGCTTCACCTCCTTAAATGATGGGGTGAAAATGTGGGATGACATGGTGGGTGTTTTTGTTACTTGGCTTTTGTGCTGGTGGGTTATTTTTTTTTCCATATAGATAAAAGAAAGATTAAAGGATAGTGAGAGGGACAGTGAGAGAAAGGGAAAACGAACGGCCTGGGTGACTGGCCGGTGGTTATAGTACGAGTCTCCGCTACAGCTGGTGGTTGCCTAGTGTGTGATCATTTCTGAACTTGGCTCATTGATTTCATTTTTTTCCTGACAAATATGTCATCGGGAATCTTCTTCTCTCTCCTACCCTACCGGGCCTCTTCCCACACCCACGATTCAATGACGTCGACCAGGTTGTCCCATTGTGAGGGCGTGAATATTGGGTAAGAGTTAATGATGGCTAACTCTTAGTTTGTGGCTGCGCCATATATATGCCCGTAGGTCGAGCGGTTGATGGGAGAGGGGAGGCTTAGGCTGGCCGGGTGGGGTGTAGGGGTATGGGAGGTGTGACTGGGGGTACGACCCGCTCTTCAGTGACGCGGCAGTGTACTTGAGGATTTCCTGCACATCGTCCACTCTTGGAAATGGTAGCCGCTCCTTCCTCTTCTTCTTTGGTTGCTCGACTTGCGAGCAGTCAGGAGGCGCGGTAGCACCCTTGCTTGTGGCTGCCACCTTGGAGGGGGGCAGCCAGCGCGGCTGCCCCATTTCTCTCCCCCCCCCACCCAAACAACTCGCTGATGTCACGGGGCGGCGTTGCTAGCTCGGCCCGCGGCATGCGAGGGAACGGCTGCAGCAGCGAGAGCGAGGCGTCTACGTCCGTGTCGGCACTGCCGGACCGACTGCGTCCACCTACGCCACAGTCCGTTCATCTCGTTCCGTGTTATGCAGCTAGTAACAACCCCCCCCCCCCCCTCCTCCTACATTTGGCTCCCAAAATCGGATTTCGTAAACCGATTTCCCAAAACCACTTCTGGTGATCGCAACAATGGAACCAAGACGCTGTATTTTCGTCACGGGACCAGGTGAGGTGTGAACAAGATTGTATTCGTAGTTACGCATTAGCCATTCACAGTCGTAGGACCGATTTGTAGTAGATGCAACCGAGGTGGTAGTGTTGGGTCTCTATGGGAACAAACTGCTGACGTCATCGGTCCCTAGGATTGCACACTACTTAATCCAACTTAAACTAACTTACACTAAGGACAACACACACTCCCATGCCCTACGGAGGACTCGAACCTCCAAAGGGCGGAGCCGTGCAGATGCCACCGACGCGATGTCTCCGGACTGTTACAGACAACAGTGAGAGGCAGGCGGCAGATGCAACACAGGTTTCGGCGAGCTCGCTTTAGCGCGCCCCATTGTCTGTTGGCTGCGGTGTGTAAAACTAACTCTCGTCCCTTAATACGAGGAGAAGAAAATGTGATTCCATTCCTCTAAAACGATGAAAGAAGAGTTCCCTTTCTTGAAGTACACCACGACTATACAACCATACGCTGTGTCGTTCTGTGTTTCTCATTGAACAATGGCGGACGTGTCGATAAAACACAACTCACAAAGAAAAACAAGCAGCTGTTGCCAGTTTTTGCAAGAATTTCTAGCAGCGTAACTTTCTTTTCAAGTACGAATAAACTACAAACAGAGGAAGACTTTGGCGTATCAGGTTGAAAATTATGTCACATTCTAGCGTCGATGGCGAGATGGCAGTGCTAAAGTTTTGTGCTTGTGGCTGAAGCCAGGGGAAAGTTACGGCCACTTATGTGACACGCTTGAACAGTCGAAACGACGAGCGGTGAAGAATCTCTTTTAAATCTGACGACCAACATGCATCCATACCTTAAACGCATTCAAGGATTTTTAAACAGGTTTGTACAGTCATTTGGGCTAAAATTGTTTCTTTTGAAATAGAGTGTTCAAGCATTCCTCATTGCTCCGTGACTGAGCAAACTATAACGACTTTTGTTCCACGTGTCAGTCTGCAACCACTTGCATATTTAAGCACTGCCGATAATTCACTACCGTCCATCCATCCCGGGAAACACATAATGTGCAGATGTAGACACCTACTTTAGAAAATGTACACATATTCTGTACTGATCGCGGCCGGCCACGTTCCATGATACACAGCCGTGACGTCATAACATGGACACACTCGTCCTGTCTATTACGACCGACTCTGCAGCACCACGTATACAGCCCCTACCATCGACAGAGCTTGGTCTTACATTCTTCTTACTCACGATGATACACTTAGTATTGCAAAAGATTTGTCCTACTATTAAGTTTTACCACTTAAATCCTGCAATTTTTGCGTTGCTACTGTTTTAATATACTCTCAAAACATATAAATGGCGTACATCTAATCGATCGTTATGAAAACGGTGATCAGAAGTGCCAAATGCACAAATTTCCATCACTTTATTTTCTGCATCGACAATCGAATCGTACAACCTTTGTTGTCAAAGGGTTTTTGTTGCAGTTTGCTTCCTCCTCAGCGATTTCTTACACATTCCAGCCACGTATCAAATCGGTATGAAGGTTGCCTTGATGGCAATAGAGAAGAAATTTATCATTACTAGGTGTTCGTACGAAGTATGGTGTCCGTTCTCCGACGTGTCCGGAAAGTCCATAATAGAAAACTGTACTACAAACTGGCACGCATCGTTCATGTACCTAATCACTGAAAACCATGTCCCAACTAGGGCAAACACAGTTGCTAAGGTAAAACTAGTGTGTGCTATTAGAATCTTGTCTTTAATATACTGAGTTTACATAGGAAAGCGACCCAGGTGCTCAGAACATTTCTGTGAATGACGCATACTTGTTCTGTTTCGATCAGACCGATGCTTCGAAGTATCAAAAATTGCAGATTCTGTTTTGGACTTTACATGCATACGGTTCCGGAGGCAATATGTAGCAGCTTTCCGTCTAATCAAGATTGCTAACAAATGATGCTACGTTGTCTTCTCTTCTTAAGAAACTTATAGGCTCTCTGTTCCGACAGAGTATACTTAATCATTCCTCCACGTGGACTACAACGTCACACACGCTATGTTAGTCTTGTGGTGCAGGTATATACTGAGACTACAAAGAAAAAAAAAGATGAAGTCATTATAAATAAGTTCCTTCCATTGATTTCTGTGTATGTTATTCAGCTCTCTGTGTATGCAATGCTTTTTTGGGAAGTAAGGATGCAGCTCTAGTTAGTAACGGTAGCAAACTTTTCCCCACAGCTGAAACTCCGGTTCCAAACCCGAGACGCCATGAAATGAGGTCGCCCTTACTAACTAGGCGATGAAGCGAGTTGATCAACTATGGGTAAATTTTCTGTTTTTTACTTTCATCGCTTACGGGAATAGACTGAAAGATCATTGGGTTGTCTCCCTCAACCCAATTTACCGCTCTCCCGATTAAACTACAACTAAGAAAAGCCTTCACCTCATCACCGTAATCGCAATTCTTTCCAGTTCGCCGCTCGGTAGTTCGTCAGTATCATATAAACGGACGACTAAAACGACACGGCGTTTATAATAAACCCGCGAAACCTGCTGTGGGCAGAAAATTCCGTTACAGCTGGGAACGGAGTTGCTCGCGACGGAATTCTTGCGTCAGACGCCGTCCGTGTTCTTACCGAGTTAAAACTTTAATAGCAGTTGGAAATTATTTAAAACAGGTCCATCGCCTTTATTATTCGGGACCGTATCACTGTCGTCGTGCTGCCAGGGAACATGTCGATGTCTGCGACGCTGTTTCCCCACGTAGGTTGGTTGGTTGTTTGAGGGTAAAGGGACCAAACAGCAAGGTCATCAGTCCCTTGTTTCAAATAGACTCCATTCTGCTAACGGGACATCTCAGTATAGTCAGAAAAATAAAACAGAAAAAGGGGAAACGTAAAAGGGCAGTCACGTTGTCATTAGTAAAAACAAATGAAGGAAGTTGGCAAGAGAACGGACCCAACACTATGCTGAAGCAGCATAAGCAAGACCACCTGTGTCTTAAAAGGTACAACTGCTATAATGCAGAAAGTACGGATGGGAATAGAAAAACTAACCAAGCCTTAAAAAGAAGGGGTAAAAACAGAGTAAAAGGGAAAGAAAAGAGGATTCCGGTCAGGGAGGTGAATCGGGAATCTCTGAACACTGCCTACAGTGGGAGACACCCAAACACTCACCGCCCCGCCCCAACACCAGAGGGAGATTAAAAACTTTAAAACTGAGAATAAAAACCACTCTCCCGGAGGAAACCTAGAACCAGAGAGACCATCCGGGAATCGTCAGCCAACATCAAAGGTAAAGTGTGGGGGAGTCTGTACTTTGCACGCAGAGCCAAAAGAAGGGGGCATTCAACCAAAATGTGGGCCACTGACTGGAAGGCTCCACAACCACATAGCGGGGGTGGCTCATCACGCAAAAGGAAACCATGGGTCAGCCTGGTATGGCCAATGCGGAGACGACACAGTGTGGTCGAGTCCTTGCGGGAGAGGCTAAAGGAAGAACGCCATGGGCCTGGATTCACCTTAATGGCACGAAGTTTATTAGACAGTGGAGTAGCCTCCCAAGAATTGGCCCATGACTGTGCAAAGTGGGATTGGATGTGAAGCAGTAAATCCGCTGCAGGAGGGGTTACAGAAAACGGGGGGTAAGTAACTGCTCCCCCAGCCAAACGATCAGCGAGCTCATTACCCGGGATACCCACATGGCCCGGGACCCATAGGAAATCAATGGAACAAGCAGCACGGTGAAGATCAGCGAGATGGTCATGGATGGCAGAGACCAAGGGATGGCGCGAAAAACACCGGTCAATAGCAACAAGGCCACTCAACGAGTCCGTACATAACAAAACGCGGTTGTGTTGGGATTGTTTAATAAAGGTAAGGGCCCGGGAAATTGCCATCAATTCCGCAGTAAACACCCCACATGAGGGTGGCAGTAGATGATTTTCCGTTCCAACAAAGGACGTGAAGGCATACCCAACATGATCAGCAGATTTAGAGCCATCAGTGTAAAAAACAACAGCATCCCGAAACTCCCATAAAATTTGGCGGAAAAAGGAACGGAACACCACCGGGGGGATGGAATCTTTCGGACCGCGGCGGAGATCCATCCGAATTCGAGGCCGAGGAACTAACCAAGGAGGGGTGGAGGGGAGGGAGCGAGGAAGACAGGACAAAGAAGGAAGCCGAAAATCACGGGTAAGAGACGCAAGGCGCAGCCCAACCGGTAAACCCGCCCGAGGGCGGGAGTCAGGCGGGCGACGTCCATGGTCTGGGAATAGGATAGAATAGGAAGGATGAGCGGGAGAAGAACGGATAGTAAGGGCATAAGACACCAGAAGCTGGGACCGCCGAACAGAAAGGGGGGGGATCCCAGCTTCAACCAAGAGACTATCAACAGGGCTCGTAGGGAATGCACCGGTGGCCAAACGGATACCACGATGGTGGACTGGATCCAGCACGTGCAGCGTGGAAGGAGCAGCTGAACCATAAACTTGACAACCATAGTCCAAACGTGACAGAACTAGAGCACGATAAAGACGGAGGAGGAGGGAACGGTCCGCACCCCAAGAGGAGTGGGCAAGGAAGCGAAGGACATTGAGTTTTCGGAAACATCCTACCTTCAGGAGTCTGATATGGGGCAGCCAAGTGAGCTTGTTGTCGAAAAGAAGACCTAGGAAACGAAACTGTGGAACCACAGGCAATCTTTGTGCAGCGAGATAGAGCTCTGGATCAGGGTGGACCGTAGTACGGCGACAGAAGTGGACCACCCGCGATTTTAAAGGAGAGAATTGAAACCCGTGTGAGAGGGTCCATGCAGAGGCACGCCGTATAGCCACCTGGAGCTGCCGTTCTGCAGATGGCATCGAGGAGGAACTAACCCAAATGCAGAAATCATCCACATACAGGGCAGGGGCGACCAAGGGACCGACAGAGGCCACAAGTCCATCGATAGCAATGAGGAAAAGAAGGACACTCAAGACAGAACCCTGTGGGATGCCCGTCTCCTGGGTCCGTGGAGAACTAAAAGCAGTACCAACTCGAACTCTGAATGACCGATGGATCAGGAACTGGCGGATAAAAATCGGGAGTGGGCCCCGAAGACCCCACTGATGAAGGGTTAGTAAGATGTGATGGCGCCAGGCCGTGTCATAGGCCTTGCGAAGGTCAAAAAACACTGCAACCAAATGGCGGCGCTGGGAAAAAGCCTGCCGAACTGCGGATTCCAAGCGAAGCAAATGATCGATTGGAGATCGTCCCTCTCGAAAGCCACACTGGTAAGGGGACAATAGATCCCGAGATTCGAGGACCCAAGTGAGCCGACGGGCTACCAGCCGTTCAAGTAACTTACAACCAACATTGGTCAAACTAATTGGCCGATAGCTGTCAACAGATAGGGGGTTCTGACCAGGCTTAAGGACAGGAACCACAATGCTATCCCTCCACTGAGAAGGGAAGTCACCCTGGAGCCAGATACGGTTAAACACCCGAAGAAGATGGTGCCGTTGTGGAGCACTGAGATGTTGAAGCAGCTGGTTATGAATGGAATCTGGGCCAGGGGCCGTATCATGAGAAGAAGATAGAGCAGAAAGAAATTCCCATTCAGTGAAAGGTTCGTTGTAAGATTCTGACTCGCAAGTGGTGAAACATAAGGTGACAGCTTCAGCCTGCTGTTTTTGATGAAGGAAAGCAGCTGGATAGGAGGCCGACGCTGATGCCACTGCAAAATGGGTCGCAAGATGTGCTGCGAGAACTAATGGGTCCGTACAAATGCCATCTGGGAGGTGAAGGCCTGGGAGGGTGGACTGCCGATGGCAACCTTGGAGAGAGCGAAGTGTAGCCCATACCCGTGACAGAGGGACAGTGGAACCAAGGGAAGAAACGAATCGTTCCCAACATATCCGTTTGCTCTGTTTAATTAAATAACGGGCTTTAGCGCGAAGGCGCTTAAAGGTAGAAAGGCTGGCTACAGATGGGTGCCTCTTAAAGTGTTGCAAAGCTCGACGGCGATCACGGATGGCAATGGCAATGGCCGTACTCCACCACGGGACTTGCCGACGACGAAATTGTCCAGATGAGCGCGGGACAGCGAGGTTAGCAGCGCGAACAATCGCGGCAGACACGTCACGTAGGACGTCATCAATACAACCCAACAAAGAGGGAGAAAACTCGACCTGTGCAGTATATAGAGGCCAATCGGCGCGGTGGAAAGACCAACGAGGTAACCTGTCCATCGGGGAGCGGGAAGGGAGCGTGATAATCAACGGGAAATGGTCACTATCACAAAGGTCGTCGTGTGGCGACCAGTGTAATGAAGGGAGGAGAGAGGGAGAAGAAAGAGAAAGATCAATGGCAGAAAAGGTACCATGACCAGCACTGAAATGAGTAGGGGAGCCATCATTAAGAAGGCATAGGTCGTGGTCTGCAATAAATTGGTCTATAAGAAGACCTCGTCTAGATGGAAAGGCACTGCCCCACAAAGGATGATGAGCATTACAATCCCCAAGGAGGAGGAAGGGAGGAGGAAGTTGCTGAAGAAGGGTGGTTAAGGCAGCAGGTGTAAGAGTCCTGTCAGGAGGGAGATAAAGATTGCATACTGTGACTGCAGAGTCTAAGTGGACCCTAACAGCAACCGCTTCCAATGTAGTGTGGAGAGGAATCCACGTGCTAGCAATGTCTGTACGGACTAACGTACAAACGCCACCAGAAGCCCGCAAGGGTCCGACCCGATTTCGACAGAAAACACGGAACCCACGGAGGGTCGGTGAGTGAGCATCAGTAAAATGAGATTCCTGGAGAACCACACAAGCTGCTGAGTAGGACGAAAGAAGGGATTTCAATTCCGGAAGGTGACGATAGTAGCCATTACAATTCCACTGGAGAACCACAGAACGATGGTTTAAATGAGGGCTGAACACGCTAAATCCAGTCATACCGCCGGGTCCCCACCCGTCACCGACAAGGAGGGGGCGACATCCATAAACGACAGGTCAGAATCCGGTTGTGAAGCCGGGGAAGGGACCTCTGGTGACACCAGAGGCTCTTTGTCCCGGGACTTATGTTTCTTCTTCTTTTCAGGCTGAGATCGAGGAGGGCTGTGTGGCATAATGGAGCCAGCTGCAGCAAGATCAGGAACAGAAAGAGACCGGGCGACCGGGGGGCCGATAGACCGCGGCTCTCGCGGTCGCCGCGCTGCAGCAGACCTTTGACCTGGAAGGTGCCGGGAAGGGGCATCCCGGGAGAGGCGCCCTTGACCGGCAGACGCCGAAGGAGTGGGACACTTCTCCGGCTGGGGAGGGGGAGCAGCGCCCAGAGGAGAAGGTGTGGGAGCCGCAGGGGAGGGGGGAAGGAGAGGGGTCCGGGATGGGGGTAAGGAAGGGGGAGGAAGGGATGAAGATGTAACCAAGGCGTAACTAGATGTCATGGACACAGGGTGCAATCGTGCGTATTTCTTACGGGCCTCTGTGTAGCTTAAACGATCAAGAGACTTATACTCCTGTATCTTTTTTTCTTTCTTATAGACGGGGCAATCTGCTGAACGAGGAGAATGACTACCACGACAATTTACACATACAGGAGGGGGAACACAGGGACTCCCCTCATGGAGTGGACGTCCACAGTCACCACAGAGAGGGTCCTGGGTACAGCGAGAAGACATGTGGCCAAAACGCAAGCACTTAAAACACCGCATAGGAGGTGGGATGTACGGCTTCACATCACAGCGATAGACCATAATCTTAACTTTCTCAGGAAGGGTATCCCCTTCAAAGGCCAGGATAAAGGCACCAGTATCAATACGATTATCTTTAGGACCCTTCTGAACACGCCGAACAAAGTGAACACCCCGCCGTCCGAGATTGTCCCGAAGTTCCTCATCAGTTTGAAGGATGAGGTCTCTGTGAAAAATCACACCTTGTACCATATTTAGAGACTGGTGAGGGGTAATGGACACGGGAATTGTGCCAAGATGGGTACAGGCACGAAGGGCCGCAGATTGGGCGGCCGAAGCAGTTTTTATCAGTAACGAACCCGACCGCATCTTGCTCAGGGAGTCCACTTCGCCGAACTTGTCTTCAATGTGTTCCACAAAGAATAAAGGTTTGACACTGGTGAAAGTATCTCCATCAGTCCTGGTGCAAACTAGATAACGGGGGAAAGGTTTTGCCCCTAGACGACGCGCCTGACCCTCCTCCCAGGGGGTAGCCACGGAAGGGAAGGCCGAAGGGGCAAGAGAAGCAGCACTTGAGGAATCAGTACCACGCAGAGAGACGGCCGCAGAAGAGCGGCCAGAGTTTTGGACCCGTATGCGTTTCATCTGCATAGCGTCCGCCCTGATACCACCCACTCCGATCAGGGGCTCTCCTCACGGGCGCCACCCAGCCACAGCAAGGGCCGTCTGGCACGGCGGCCATTGCCGGGAGTTCCGATGCTCCAGGATGACGAGCAACCACTCCAAGGCATGCATGAGGAGGTCACAGCTCAGGTATCAGAAGTGTGATCCCTGTGTGTTCAGGGGGCTCAACCAAAAGGGTACATAGCGACCCCACCACACGGGCTGGCTACCGTGCTGGCTATGCACCCTAGCATCAGACAACGACGTAAAAGAAAAGGTGGAATGTACTATGAGGGCACACGTCGGAGACACTAGGTAAGGTGCTCTTCCCCAAATGGCTCACACTACGGAAGAGAAATTTTGGAATGGAGGTCAAACCCCAGAGGGGGACCAAGGAACGCCAAAAGGAGGAGATGATTACGCAAAAAAAGCCGGAGTGTAGAACCAACAGAACCAGGAGGATAGCGGGGACCAACATAAGCAAGGACACCAATAGAGAGAGAGGAGAGGGCGAGGGGAAAGGGGTATGGAGGGGAAAGGAGGGGAAGGGAAAGGAAAGGAAATGCAGCCCGGGAGAGAAAGAAGGCTGCAATGGCTCGGGGCCCCGTGCTCGCCACGCACGTATCCACGAAAGAGTTGTGGACCCCCTGGGGGGTCCCCACGTAGGGACGTAAATGATTCGACGAACTGTTCTGGAGAAACGCCGCTGTCTCGATTGAAATTACTGCTCCGAAATCTGATCTGTGTGGCCTCTCTGATAACAGAAAACGTAAAGCATTATGATGATATAGAAATGTCTGTATTCTCCGGTTTTGCGTTGATAACAGTACTGTAAATATTTTTGTCGGAAACAGAAGTGGGGAATATTAAACATAGATAAGTCGAATTTATTTTCTCGTTAATTTTTCGTCTACTGCAACCGACAGAACTTTCTTTCTCACTGCCTCAGCGAGTGATTGTTGCTGTTAGCATCGCGGATTGTTGCCACTTGTAACTCTCCCGCGAGTAGTGGCTGTTATATGAAGTAAACGAGAACGACAAAGAAATTTGCGTGCATGAGTTTATCATCGAAATGAGAGTGAATCTATATTTGACGCAGGGACTACGTTTTTAAAATGTACCCACACCACAACCTCGCGTATTCCTCAAGCTGCGAGACGCGTGTCCACTCCCACATATGAGTCACACTGACGGTCGCTGGCCAGTTTCACCATCTTAACGCATCCACACAGTTCCTGTTTCGCACTCGACACGTTCATGGATGGCCTTCTGTCTCAGCTGCCTGCAGCTGATGTTACTCTACAGTCCCGAGAAGGAGGCGATTGGGTGAGAAGATCTTCCGGAAAACGTGTAGAAATCGTCAAAAAATACCGTCTAAACGTTTTTATCCAAACAAATTAACACATGTGATACGTTTATTATACTCAACTGGATGACATGCGGAGTGAGGAATAGGAATAGCAGTAAGGGGTGGAACGTATTTACAGTCCACTGTTTTGAAGACGTGTAACTGCCTAGCAAAATTCCTCTAGAGTCAAGGCGAATTCCTAATCACGTACATAGTATTAGCGGATATGTAACTAGCCACTGTTTGTGATCAAGTAATAATGAAGTTGACAGCATCATCTGTTTTTTATCGATGCGAAATCTAAACTCAGAGTGAGAACTTGTTTTAGTTCGTGGCAATGTATCCAGCTGTTCACCTTCTGTTTGTACAAATTGCATTCGTTAAACGGTAACAGATAAAAAACGATTCGTCGAGGGTCTTTACACACTCCACATGAGAGGAGGAGGGCCACATTCGAGTCAACAATTAATTTCTCTGAAAAGGCGATAAACAGGGAAAAGCTTGTTTCAGTGGTGTTATTTTGTCGTGTCGCAGGGCGGCGCCGATCGGGAGAACGAAGATCACCAGAGCTTTATTTTACTGCGCGTGATTGCGTTATAGGCCGCTCGTTGGCGCATGTGGACTCACACCAAGTTTCATGCGTTCGGCCACAGAGGTACACATATAGACGGCGGGTGCATCTATCCATGCCGTGTTGACATTCGAAACCAAATGGATTAGACAGTTACATTATCTACACCTGGAATCAATTATTGACTTCAAAACTGATCTCGTTGTATTAGTGTCACACATGTAGTAAATCAATTAACCTACTTTCTCCAACAGTAGCAATGTTAATGCGACAACTATCCTTGTTACGTTTGGCCAGGTAGAGCGACAGCAAACGTTTCAAACACTGTCCTGACAATTCTTTATTTACACAAACGACACAATTGCAGTAATTTGAGAATTCCTGTTCTTGTTGGACTGCGGCTCATTTAGCTGGCCGCTTCCACGGAAGACTAAATGTCAGTTTCACGGGAAGCACATATTTTTCTAGCCCCCTTCCTTCCTCAGGACTGCGTGTCATTATGCTTTAAGAAGAAACATCCGTAGTCTCCTGTTTTTATACGGAATGAAACGCTATGGCTTCTGCTTAATCCAGTACAGATGCCGACACAATATCGAGATGACGTTACTTGAAGAGTAAATTCATAATAGTGGGTTAGAGAGAGACGTTCTGTCGTGTCAAAAATTTCCGCCATTCGTAGAGCTTTCGATCTGACGACCGACATAGCCTACATCCCTACTTTCATCCAACCCATGGATTTTGGAAAGTGTTTGCTGCGTAGCTTGTGCTATTCTGTTTTAACATATAAATGGCGTATAACTAACAGCTCGTTTGGAACAGTGTGGGCTACAAGTGCCAAACGCACAAATTTCCAGCGGTTTGATTTCTGTCTCGACAATCGAAACGCGCAACTTCTGTTGCCAAAGTCTCAACGTTGTAGTTGCATCCTTCTCTGCAAAGTAGTTCTGCGGCATCTTACACACTCCAGCCACGTATCACATCAGCATCAAAGATGCCTTGATGACGACAGGGAATAAATTTATCATTAATATCTGCTTTTACCAAATGTGCTGTGCGCTCTCCGTCGTGTTTAAATAGTCCTTACTAGAAAACTGTAGTAGAAATTGGCGCGAATCGTACATGTGCATAACCTTTGAAAACCGTGACCCAATTACGGGAAACACAGTTGCTGTACTTGAATACGGTGTGCTACTAGAATTTTTAATTTGTCACTGATACACTGACTTTTACATAACAAGGCGTGTGTTGTACTCTGAAGATTTCCATGAATAACGCACACTAAAGCCCTCGTCATCTAGGGCGGCGCTTCCGCATACAGACGCGGAGCGGAAAGGATGAGTGGGGGTGTGGTGGGGGGGCGGAGGTGAGAACTGCGCGCGTGCCAGCAGCAGAGAGCGGGCAAACAAAGTCCACGTGGCCGAACTGCATTGCTAGGGACAACATTCAGGCTCGTTTGCCTATGGTACATCGTATTATAGGTTCAAATCTCCGAGAGAAATACACTCCTGGAAATGGAAAAAAGAACACATTGACACCGGTGTGTCAGACCCACCATACTTGCTCCGGACACTGCGAGAGGGCTGTACAAGCAATGATCACACGCACGGCACAGTGGACACACCAGGAACCGCGGTGTTGGCCGTCGAATGGCGCTAGCTGCGCAGCATTTGTGCACCGCCACCGTCAGTGTCAGCCAGTTTGCCGTGGCATACGGAGCTCCATCGCAGTCTTTAACACTGGTAGCATGCCGCGATAGCGTGGACGTGAACCGTATGTGCAGTTGACGGACTTTGAGCGAGGGCGTATAGTGGGCATGCGGGAGGCCGGGTGGACGTACCGCCGAATTGCTCAACACGTGGGGCGCGAGGTCTCCACAGTACATCGATGTTGTCGCCAGTGGTCGGCGGAAGGTGCACGTGCCCGTCGACCTGGGACCGGACCGCAGCGACGCACGGATGCACGCCAAGACCGTAGGATCCTACGCAGTGCCGTAGGGGACCGCACCGCCAATTCCCAGCAAATTAGGGACACTGTTGCTCCTGGGGTATCGGCGAGTTTTTTTTTTTTTTTTTTTTTTTTTTTTTTTGGTAGGGTTTAAGGGCGCTCAACTGCTGAGGTCATTAGCGCCCAGTCACTGGTGTCAGAGCACAAGGAACCTGCTAAAACTCAAGGGGATGGGGGGACATCAAAAGGACCGGACAAAGATGCAGATGAAATAAGTAAAAGGTTAAATGTCTTTGGTCAAGCCAGTTAAAGTTATAAAACGCAGAAGACGAGCAGCTGCTCGAGCGTCATCAGCTAAAACATCCGGTAAGGTAGATGGCAGGGACAGGACAACACGAAATTGACTAAAACGGGGACACGACAATAAAACATGGCGCACCGTTAATGCCTGACCACAAGGGCACTGTGGGGCTGGGTCACCAGAGAGCAGGTAGCGGTGGCTAAACCGGCAATGCCCAATCCGCAACCTGGTCAGAAGGACCTCCTCGCGCCGAGATGGTCGGGAGGAAGTTGTCCAAGCAGTTGGGAGTGGTTTTACTGCCCGGAGCTTGTTTCCTTGGAGGGATGACCAAGCATCCCACCACAAGGACACAAGCCTCTTACGGACATCCCCACAAACGTCAGATGACGGGACACAATGGGAGGCTGGGCGAGGCTGGAGGACTGCAGCCTTGGCTGCAGCATCCGCAGCCTCATTCCCAGGCACTCCTACATGTCCGGGGACCCACAGAAGGCTGACAGAACCGCCATTATCAGCGAAACTATGGAGGGACTGCTGTATTCGGTGAATCAAGGGATGGACCGGATAGGGAGCCCCAAGGCTCTGAAGAGCACTGAGTGAGTCAGTGCAGAGGACATACGATGAATGGCGGTGGCGGCGGGCATACTGAATGGCCTGATGGAGAGCAAAAAGCTCGGCCGTAAAGCTGGAACATTGGTCGAGGAGCCGGTATTTAAAGGTGGCGGTCCCGACGACAAAGGCACAGCCGACACCATCGTCAGTTTTGGAGCCATCGGTGTAAATAAAGGTGTGACCAGCAAGTCGAGCACGAAGTTCGACAAACCGTGAGCAATACACAGCAGCCGGAGTACCCTCCTTCGGGAGTGAGCTGAGGTCGAGATAAATACGAACCGGAGCCTGGAGCCAAGGTGGTGTCGGGCTCTCACCCTCTCTGAAGGTGGTAGGGAGGGCAAAATCCAATTGTCGAAGCAGGCGACGGAAGCGGACTCCGGGGGGCAGCAGGGCAGACACATATAACCCGTACTGACGGTCGAGAGAATCAGCGAAGAAGGACTTGTAAGAGGGGTGGTCGGGCATAGACAACAGCCGGCAGGCATACCGACACAGCAGTATGTCGCGCCGGTAGGTCAACGGTAACTCGGCAGCTTCAGCGTAAAGACTCTCGACAGGACTAGTGTAGAAGGCTCCGGTCGCAAGACGTATCCCCCGATGGTGGATGGAGTTGAGCCGGCGTAAGAGGGATGGCCGAGCGGACGAGTAGACGAAGCTCCCATAATCCAGCTTCGATCGGACTATGGACCGATACAAGCGAAGCAGGACAGTGCGATCCGCTCCCCAAGATGAACCGCTAAGAACTCTGAGGACATTAAGGGAACGTGTACAACGGGCCGCCAAATAAGAGACATGTGGAGACCAACACAGTTTCCGGTCCAACGTGAGCCCTAGAAACTTAGTTGTGTCCACGAATGGGAGAACAACGGGACCAAGATGTAAGGATGGCGGAAGGAACGCTTTATATCGCCAAAAGTTGATACAAACCGTCTTCTCTTCAGAGAACCGGAAGCCATTTGCCACGCTCCATGAGTAGAGGCTGTCTAGACAACGCTGGAGGCAGCGCTCCAGGAGGCATGTTCTCTGGGCACTGCAGTAGATCGCGAAGTCATCGACAAAGAGAGAGCCTGAGACATTAGGTGGAATGCAATCCATAATTGGATTGATCGCGATGGCAAAAAGGGCTACGCTCAAGACGGAGCCCTGAGGCACTCCGTTCTCCTGGAGGAAGACGTCGGACAATACGGAACCCACACGTACCCTAAACTTTCGATCCGTTAAAAAGGAATCAATAAAAAGGGGCAGACGACCGCGTAGGCCCCACTTGTGCATAGTGCGGAGGATACCTCCTCTCCAACAGGTATCATAAGCCTTCTCCAAGTCGAAGAACACGGCGACCGTTTGGCGCCTTCGCAAAAAGTTGTTCATGATGAATGTCGACAAGGTCACAAGGTGGTCAACAGCAGAGCGGCGGCGACGAAAGCCGCATTGGACATTAGTAAGTAGTCGTCGAGATTCAAGAATCCAAACTAACCGAGCATTAACCATGCGCTCCATCACCTTACAGACACAGCTTGTAAGAGAAATGGGGCGGTAACTAGAAGGAAGGTGTCTATCCTTCCCGGGTTTGGGTATAGGAACAACAACGGCGTCACGCCAACGCATGGGGACCTGACCTTCGGTCCAGACGCGATTGTAGGTACGAAGAAGGAAGCTTTTGCCCGCCGGAGAAAGGTGGGCCAGCATCTGAACGTGAATGGCATCTGGCCCCGGAGCAGAGGACCGGGACAGTGCAAGCGCACGTTCGAGTTCCCGCATGGTAAAGGGGGCATTGTAAGTCTCCAGATTCAGCGAGTGGAAGGAAGGTCGCCGAGCCTCGTCTGCCTCTTTCCTGGGAAGGAAGGCAGGATGGTAATGGGCGGAGCTTGAAACCTCCGCGAAAAAGCGGCCAAAGGCGTTGGAGACAGCCACAGGATCAACAAGGACCTCATTACCTGAGGTCAGGCCAGGTACCGAGGAGTGGGCCTTAATGCCCGACAGCCGGCGCAGGCTACCCCAAACTACGGAAGAGGGAGTAAAACTGGTAAAGGAGCTCGTGAAAGAGGTCCAGCAAGCTTTTTTGCTGTCTTTGATGACTCTACGGCATTGCGCTCGGAGTCGTTTGTATTCAATACAATTCGCCAACGTAGGATGGCGGCGAAAGGTGCGTAAAGCACGTCGTCGAGCACGGATAGCGTCCCTACAAGCCTCGTTCCACCAGGGGACGGAAACGCGACGGGAAGAAGAAGTAGTACGAGGTATGGAACGTTCGGCAGCATTGATGATAACAGCCGTGAGGTATTCGACCTGACTGTCACAACTGGAAAAATCGCGGTCCGGAAAGGTCGCCAGGGAGGAGTAAAGTCCCCAGTCAGCTTTCAGTATGTTCCAGCGCGAAGGACGTGGGGATGGGGTGTGGTGCAGGAGACGAACGACACAGGGGAAGTGGTCGCTCGAATAGGTGTCAGAAAGGACATACCACTCGAACCGACGGGCAAGAGTGGTAGAACAGATCGAGAGGTCCAAGTGGGAGTAGGTATGAGTAGAGTCCGAGAGGAAAGTCGGGGCGCCGGTATTGAGGCAGACAAGATTGAGATGGTTGAAGACATCCGCCAAGAGTGAGCCTCTTTGACAGGATGCAGGAGAGCCCCAAAGGGGATGATGGGCATTGAAGTCGCCAAGCAATAAGAACGGCGGGGGAAGCTGATCGATCAGGTGCATCAGGTCAGCCCGACTAACAGCAGATGACGGTGGAGTGTAGACGGTACAAACGGAAAAAGTAAAAGCAGAAAGAGTAATGCGGATAGCTATTGCTTGGAGTGGGGTGGTCAATGGGATGGGATGGTAATATACATCGTCCCGAACGAGCAACATGACCCCACCATGAGCTGGGATACCGTCCACAGGGGCGAGGTCATACCGCTCCGAGGTATAGTGGGAAAAGGCAATACGGTCAGTCGGGCGCAACTTGGTTTCCTGGAGACCAAGGACGAGCGGACAGTGCAGGCGGAGGAGCAGTTGTAATTCCTCCCGATTAGATCGAATACCCCTTATGTTCCAATGAAACAACGCCATTGCTAGTCTAAAAGTTGGGGGAACGAGACGGGGAAGAGCTGGTCACCTCGATGGCCGCGGAGGGCCAGGTTGCGAGGCAACAACGCTACAACTGACGGCAGGCGGATCCGGTTCCATCGACTCGTCGCCAGCTGCAGCCGCTGTCCCTGATTGTGTAGGAGGGGCCGCATCATTTGCCGACAAAAGGCCGGCGGAACGCCTGGCAGCAGAGCGTCCCGGCGAAACTGAGGACGGCCGGGAGCAGCGACTCACGGATGAAGCGTCAGATGAAACGCGCCGGGGTGGAGAGGGGGATAGAGATTTCTTCTTGGAGGCCTTCTTGGAAGGCCGAGGAGGTACAGGGATGGTGGGCTGGACCCGAAGAAGGTCCTCACGCGCGGGGTCCGTTTTGGAACGCCGGACCTCGGAAGCCGGGGTCCGGAACGTTTCCCCGATGGACGCCTGAGAAGAGGATCGCTTCTCAGGTGGCGTGGGGGGAGGAGGAGGAGGAAGGGTGGCCCCTGGGGCAGGGGGGGTGGGGGCCGCGGGGGAGGAGGATTTGGAAGGGAGGGATTTGGGAGGCGGAGGCAGAGCCCCCTGACGGGCAGAGGAGGCGGAGGGGGGACAGGATAGAGGTGAGGATACAGCGGAAGGAGTGGACACAACGGAGGCAAACGAAGTGGCCAGTGACACGGGATGAAGGCGGTCATACTTCTTCCTGGCCTCAGAATAAGAGAGCCGATCCAAAGTTTTGAGTTCCTGTATCTTTTTCTCCTTCTGATAGGCGGGGCAGTCCGGGGACCTAGGCGAGTGGACGCCAGGACAATTAGGGCACCGAGGTGGTGGGGTGCAAGTATGTTCCTCACGAAGAGGACGTCCACAGTCGCCACAAAGGGGCTCAGCCTCACACCGGGACGACATGTGCCCAAAGCGCAAACACCTAAAACAGCGCATAGGAGGCGGGACGTAAGGTCGCACGTCGCACCGGTAGCACATCACCTTTACCTTCTCTGGGAGAATGTCCCCCTCGAAGGCGAGGATAAAGGCCCCGGTGTCGATGCGACGGTCCTTGGGGCCGCGCTGGACTCGCCGGACGAAATGCACGCCGCGGCGCTCCAGGTTGGCCCTGAGCTCCTCATCAGATTGTAGCAGGAGGTCACGATGAAAAATGACCCCCTGCGTCCTATTGAGTGCCAGATGTGGGACAATGGAGACTGGGATGTCCCCTAGGCGGTCGCACGCCTGGAGTGCCGCCGATTGTGTGGCAGAGGTGGTCTTGATAAGAACGGACCCCGATCTCATCTTGCTGAGAGCCTCGATTTCCCCGAAGACGTCCTCAATGTGTTGAACAAAGAACATGGGCTTGGAGGTGGCGAACGTCCCCCCATCTGTTCGAGAACAGACCAAATAGCGGGGGAAGTACTTCGCCCCAAGCCGGCGGGCCTGTCCCTCCTCCCATGGAGTGGCCAAGGGGGAAAGGGCAGGAGAACCAGAACTAGAAACCGTACCTTTTCTTTTAGAAGACTCGGCCGCAGAGCGACCTGATACATGCTGACGTTTCATATGCGAAACGTCCGCCCCGATACCACCCACTCCGACCAGGGGCTCTCCCCACGGGCGCCACCCAGCCGCAGCAAGGGCCACCTGGCAGGATGACCATTGCCGGGAGTCCTGATGCCCCAAGGAGACGGGCATCTACTCCTTGGCCAACGTGGGGAGGGTGCAGCTCAGGTATCGGCAGTACGATCCCTGTGTTGTCAGGGGGCTACAACCTAGAGGGTACATGACGACCCCACCACAACGGGCTGGCTACCGTGCTGGATTTCTGGTGCCATGGAAAGTCCATCATGATCGCTGGTGCAGATGGAGAGGCACTATGGGCGTAACGTGGACAACCCATCAGGCGTTTAGGCCCAATTTGAGGAATAATGGGTATGGTGACAACGCCGGTGCAATGCTGAGTGCCAAGGTCTTAGTGCACTTAGGACCAGTGGTACACCATGTAAGGTGTCCTTCCCCAAAAGGCTCGTACTTCTGTAAAATTTTGAAAAATGGAGGTCAAACCCCAAGGGGGACCATCACATTAAGGCCAAAACATTTGAGACTCCTTTTAGTCGCCTCTTACGACAGGCAGGAATACCGCGGGCCTATTCTAATCCCCGGACCCGCAGGGGGGGGTATCGGCGAGGACCATTCGCAACCGTCTCCATGAAGCTGGGCTACGGTCCCGCACACCGTTAGGCCGTCTTCCGCTCACGCCCCAACATCGTGCAGCCCGCTTCCAGTGGTGTCGCGACAGGCGTGAATGGAGGGACGAATGAAGACGTGTCGTCTTCAGCGATGAGAGTCGCTTCTGCCTTGGTGCCAATGATGGTCGTATGCGTGTTTGGCGCCGTGCAGGTGAGCACCACAATCAGGACTGCATACGACCGAGGCACACAGGGCCAACACCCGGCATCATGGTGTGGGGAGCGATCTCCTACACTGGCCGTACACCACTGGTGATCGTCGAGGGGACACTGAATAGTGCACGGTACTTCCAAACCGTCATCGAACCCATCGTTCTACCATTCCTAGACCGGCAAGGGAACTTGCTGTTCCAACAGGACAATGCACGTCCGCATGTATCCCGTGCCACCCAACGTGCTCTAGAAGGTGTAAGTCAACTACCCTGGCCAGCAAGATCTCCGGATCTGTCCCCCATTGAGCATGTTTGGGACTGGATGAAGCGTCGTCTCACGCGGTCTGCACGTCCAGCACGAACGCTGGTCCAACTGAGGCGCCAGGTGGAAATGGCATGGCAAGCCGTTCCACAGGACTACATCCAGCATCTCTACGATCGTCTCCATGGGAGAATAGCAGCCTGCATTGCTGCGAAAGGTGGATATACACTGTACTAGTGCCGACATTGTGCATGCTCTGTTGCCTGTGTCTATGTGCCTGTGGTTCTGTCAGTGTGATCATGTGATGTATCTGACCCCAGGAATGTGTCAATAAAGTTTTCCCTTCCTGGGACAATGAATTCACGGTGTTCTTATTTCAATTTCCAGGAGTGTAGTAAATGTTCGAGAACAGCTGACACAGTTTTGTGCAGAAGTTAAGTACCATTTTTCTCAAAACGACATTGAAACTGCTTGCAATAATTAGCATTTATTGCGATTATAAATGCATTATAAGTAGAAATTTAGTACACTACAAAATTAACTTCGAGCACAAACCGAAATCATTATATCTGCTTGACAACTGCTTCTGCTCTGTGTCTAAGGTGGGTGTGTGTGTGTGTGTGTGTGTGTGTGTGTGTGTGTGTGTGTGTGTGTGTGTGTGTGTGTGTGTTTGTCGGTAGTTGAGTGTAATCAGTGCGTGTAAAAAAAGAATTAGTGGTAGAAAAGACTAATGTAAAAGACTACCGTAAGAATGGTCAGTAAGTTGTCATATTTTTTTTTTGTTAACGGGCATTGTGAGTGTAAACTAACACGTTAGATGTTACAGTGAGAGACCGCATCGATAATCAATTGAACAAGCAAAAAATTAAGCTCCACCTGCGAATAACTCCAGGGAATCTGACCGATAACATCGAAAACTACCGATATGTCGACAGGTAACCATCATTGTCATTTTAGAGCCCTGTCCAGTAAGTGCCTTGAAAATGACAGAGGTTTACAATACGGTGGGAGAAGCTTAACTTCTTCTTGGGCAATACATTTGTAGTTTGCATAATTGAAAGGATACAAGTCCTAATCAGAAAGGCTAGGAATTTCTCATTATTATGTATGCAACTGATCTGTTGACAAACACATTTTTAAGCCATGAGTCTTTAAAACTAAGAAATATTACTTTGTTCCAAAGTCTACATTGAAATACCATCTTCACTTGTGTTTGAGTCTGTTTCTGAACAATCTGGTATTAAATTTATGATGATAGGTTCAAGTCTTATATCAATCATCGTTTCCCTGTCAATGTCTTCTTCCTAGCATGCCACACAGACTATGCCCACAGTACAGGTGGGATGTTGTCTGTTGCCTCGTTGCTTATTGCCTCATGTACAAGCGATTCACTGTATGGTACCTTGAATGTTTTGTTTCTTTTTCTTCCACATAGTCTTAACACCCTTTGCCCAAATTAATTCCATGTGGCTACAATGACAGTGACACGTGAGTAAACGCAAAATGGTGTGACCGCATTCATGTGCAAGGAAGTCGTGTGTGAACGTTCTGTCACGTGACTGGTACAGTATAAATTAACGTGCTGCAGAAGATCGACACGAGTCTAGATTATACGATGCTTACTATTTTAATTTTTAAGCTGGGGAAAAATATCCACATTTCAGGTGTTTGTACTTGATGTTTTTTCTATAACAGTTTAACTATAATTGGCAATGACCGACTACGAAGCGAGCTATGACAAGAATTGTGAATCACATCACGAGGCTGGCAGCGTTCATCCAGAATGGTAATCACTGCTGTTTTACTTGCACGTAAATACAAGTTTATTCTCAGAAATAAAACGAGAAGAGTCAGCCTGCATAGTAATTGTCAGAAAACCTATCCCTATGAGAAATTTAAAACCGCCAGTACCATCAATAATTTTCCAGCATATCTTCTTGGAATCATTATAATTGACCCATGTTTCATCAAGGTAATACACTGTTGACCTACCTGCTTCTCTTGTATCGTGAATCTTTATATGGGATGTAGTTCGTGCTGCACCTCTATCATTTGTCTGAACTAAAAACTCTCTTCTTAACGTATCTGGAACCAATGTCTTTGAAAATTCTTTACCTTGACGAAGCGCTTACCATTGAAGCCTGCGTAATTGTAACACGTTTTTGTTATGTCAGGCATTCATCATTCACACGGATCTCTTTAAAACATCATTGTTAAAACTATCCATTTGTGTTACAGGTTCTTTTTGATTTCGATGCTTTCCGGCGACACGAAACCAACTGTTTCTACAGTTCCGACAGTCTTGACACTTCCCTTTACAATTCGCTTTAACAGTTCTTTGCCGACTCCACATGGTTCTGGGGGCCATTGTTGTGCTTTCAAATATCAACCGTAGGAGACGCGCTTTTAAATTCACATTTGAAAAAGTTATAAATGAGTTAAATAATCCGCCTCGCCTGCTTGTGATACACTTCACGTTTATTGCCGTCATATGACTTTTTTTTTTAATCGCTCTTAAACATTTACGAGATACACATTCACAGCTGTACTGCTGCAAGAAAATAAAGGAAAGAAAAAAATTGATAGTTGGATGGACAGTTCGGTTGTGGCGAAGTGCGGCAACAGTGCTGCACGTAGGAGCGAGATTCTCGCTCTCTGCTGGAACTCGCTGCTAGCCGCTCGGAAAGAGCATGAATATTAGTGGCCGCCCGTGGCTAGTGGAGGGGATGAGGAGAACAGCTGAAAATTTGGCCGCCTTCTTACATGACACAGACAATAGGACTCTTCTGATTCGTCCAGACCGATGCTTCGACGTAAATATTGAAATTTCCTGCTACTATTAAAGTTTTGGAGCCAGTGCAGATACGGTTCTGGAGGAAGTACTTAGGTGCTTTCAGTTTACTCAGAATCGGTAACGTATTTGTAGTATATGAAGCTACGATGTCTTCTGGTCAGAAGAAACTGATAGCACCTCTTTGTTTCGACAGATTATACTTCACCGTACCTGCACGTACCACCACCGTGCGACACAGAGTATGTTACTCTTGTGCCGTAGGTTTATAGAGAGACCAGAAAAAAAAGAAACCTGATATCAGTATATTTAACGAAGTCATTCATTTCTGAGTACGTTACTCACCTCTTGCAGGGTGCACTGCTCTATTTGGGAGCTGAGGAAGCGTCGATAGCAGACTCTTGTCAACGGGTGAACCTGGAGGTCGTCCGTACTAGCGATACGATGAAGCGATTTCTCCACTCGGGGCAAATCTGTCTTTTAGTTTCATTGCTTAGGAGACAGACTGAAACGGCATAGCGTTGTCTCCCTTAATCCACAGAAAACACGATAAGAAATGTTACGTTCTTTCGATTAAATTACTGCTAAGAAAAGCCTTGGGATTATCATCGTGATCGCAGTTCTTTCTACTTCACCGCGCTGTAATTCGTCACGGTCACGTAAACGGACAATTAAAATGGCCCGGTGTTTACAATAAATTGCTGTGAAAACAGCTGTAGGGCGGAAAATTCCGTTACAGCTGGGAACGGTGTTTCTCGCGACGGCATTCTTGTGCCACGTCCGTGCTCTTGTCGAGACGAACTTTAGTAGCACTTCAGGATTAATTCAGATAGGTCCATCGCCTTTTTTTTTCGTCTCCGCATCATTATCGCCGTGCTGCCAGACAAGGTGTCGACGTCTGCGACGCTGTTCCCCAAAGTCGGGAAGCAGATGATTCGACGAACTGCTCTGCAGAACAGCCACTGTACAGGTTGAAATCATGTTTGCGAAATCTGATCTGTGCGGCCTCTATGATGACAGAAAAAGTAAAGCCCTTTCCTTATAGAAAGAAATCTGTCTATTCCTCGATATTTCGTTTTAAACAGTGCTCCAAATAGTTTTCCGTACAACGCCTAGCGAAATATTACGCTCAGATTAGGCAAGTATCAAACGAGGGAAAATGTTAGAAATATGGCGGGCTTCCCAGAATCAACTGTTCCCTTCGCTTCAGAGGTGTTACATATATTCAGATCTCGGGAGGGCGTCTATCGCTGACAGTATGGTGACGTCATAACATCTTACTCACATTGACGAATAAGTCACACGCAACACAGATTCACTCTCAGGGAGCCCACTGTCATACATGGACATACTCACACAGTCATACAAATGTTGAACACATGCCAGAAGGCTAAGTTCGAAGCTGCAGTAAAATGTTGACCTAATGGACCTGCAAGCTTCTCATTAAAGTAACATTTGAGAATTATCTACTGGTGCCCAACTCAAACACACACATACTTCTGCATGAAGCCAAAAAGACAAACAATATCTCTATGCTTCATGGTTGAGACGTTTAACCACCCTCACGCCGTTTCCCTGAACAGAAAGGATGATAAATATTTTACAATGATCGATTGGCTGATGGTCCATTCACCATTAACCAGAATTGTAACCACAGATATTCCGCTCACATAGACAAACAAAAATACTCTCGTGTAACAGTAGCATATTATTGTATATAACATTTTGTAACTATTGAAATTTGTACACATAGTGACAATTGACAGGCATGAACATAGTGAGATAGAGAGATATAGTGTACATAGAAAGACAGAAATTTCGTAAGTGTACCTGTGTGATCGAAGATTATGTAACATAGTGTGCATCACCAAAAAAAATTGTTCCAAACTGACATGATGATAGGGAACCAGGATATCTTTAACGTGAACATGTACATATAAAAAAAGAAGACTGAAAGCTATAAAGCAGAAAAATATACATGTATTTGACATTGAATTTCCAATCTCTAGTGTCTGAAATAAAGTTTGGGGGCAAAAAGAAAAAAAAAAACTAATGTTTTCACTAAAAGCACAAATGTTAGTGTGTTCACGCAGATGTCTGAGCAAGAAAAAAAAAAAAAAAGAAAACAGTTGACCCTAACGTCCTTCGCATGCTAACGTCACACAACGAATCACTCAACACACGAATATTGCGACACTCGTGTGTGGAGCGGGATGGTGGTTCCTGGCGTGGAGAAAGCGGCGCCAGCTGGAAGCAGTGCGACTGGTGGTGTGGGCCACCAATCTAATGTTTCTGGGAACCAGGCGCGGCACCCGGAAGTTGCTCCAGTCATCGTTCACTCTCTGTAGTGGCACTGTCCATCGACAAGAATCTCGTGGGGTGGTACGACAGCCTATTGTTGATGTGCAGTACAGTGCGGTACGGTGGCAAGTACACGTACGGGCTCTGATTGTATTGAGGACCGCAAGAATCGGGACAGAGCCGTAGCACAGGTAGTTGGCCGTCCTAAGACAGTACACTTGGTCTTATCTAGAACGAAAAATTGCAATACGGGATTCTACTCTCAGAGTGACTGCAACACTCGTGGATTCATCTGATGGAGGATGAAACCAGGATAGCAGATCGATCAACGTGGCTGATTGCTCGGAACTGCTCTCTGTAGGAGAGAACATAATCACGACAAACTGCAGTCCATCAATACCCGGCACAGAACTGCTTTGGGCGTGCAGTCCGGCCTGTTATAGTGATTTATGCAAAGTGGTGCAGGAACGGTAAACGGCGTCCGTCATAAGCGCGCCTCAAGAGATCTCTCCGACTCTCCGTGCTGCCACTGTCAGAGTACGCCCTCGTCGTCTGGCACCTCTTCTGCAGTGGAATCCCCATTTCTAGTGGAGTCCCCATTTCTAGTGGAGTCCCCATTTCTGCGTCACCGCTGAGCGGTGCCGTGCTGTCTCCTCGGCCAGCCGCCAACGGGGTCGCCCGTCCCGGTGGGATCCCGGGATTGTGTCCGCCTTCAGCTGGCCGGAAGCTGTCGGCCAGGTGAGCCGCCGCCTCGCTCAGCAGGTGGGCGGCACGCGCCTCTGAGCCGTCGCGGAGGGGCGGGGCGTGTCGTGACTGACAGCCGCCTCGCTCAGGCGTCTGCCTGCCGCTCGGCCTCCATTTACTCCACACCGACCACCGTGTAGCGTCACTTCTCGTCCAGCAGTCACTCGCTGTTCGCAGTACCTGCGCAATACTTACGACCTTTCATAAAGAGTGCCTCCTCAAAACTTTTTACTAAAACAGCATTCGGAATTTGTAAAGATCGTATTTTGTACATTCCATAAAACAAATTAATAGAGACGAATATTTACATGAATACAACTGTTACACTAATACAACACAAAACTCTTATACTCTGCTGAGAGACTTTATAATTAATGCTTATTGTAAAGAATAGTGACTTAACCTATGGGCCCATTGTTAATACCAGGGTACGATTCATTAAGATACAGAGAGGCTCAAGTACTCCACCTGTAACTCTAAAATACTGTACGTAATCCCACCTATGACATACCTGTCACTGCAGCATGCTCACAACTACTGCTGACTCTTTAACTTCACTAACTACGCTATCTACAGGCGCCACTGCACGTCCCTCGCCGTCTCGGATCCCAGAGGCCTCGATGGATCCCTGAAACTGCTCAAGACATGGCGGACGCACACAAATAAACAATGAACACATATTAGACGAGATATAATTAGCTGCAATCGCCTTAGTAATGGAAATTAATAAAAATACTGTATGCAACTTATCGGCTACACCCGTTTACCATACATACTCCCCCGTCCTGCCCCGCTGAGACAACTCGGTGGATGTTGCTGTCTCTGGCGTGGCCGATCGCTGAGTCGGTCGCTACTCATCTGAGATGGAACTGGATGTACACAAGCTTACGGTGGAAAATTTACACACACACACACGCACACACACACACACACACACACACACACACACACACACACACACACAAAAAAAAAAAAAAAAAAAAAAAAAAAAACACGGCAGACTTCGCAAGTTACAATGCAAGGACTCTACCTCTGTACGCAGTTTCTTGTAAATATCATACTTATAGACTTCTCGTGTGTGCTAGGTCTCACACCAAGACACCAGTTACCGGACTTGTTGAGGAATTCCATACGTTCGGCATTACACCGCTCACACGGTAAATCCCGACGACCGCTGACGCTCAGAGACGTGACTTACCACCGTAGGAGAAACTCGCCACACTCCAGAAAGGTGCAACGCGCTGTGGCGTGCCCAACACGCCAACGAAGAGAAAAGCCTCACTGAAAGTAGGTGCAGCACCGCAGCTGTGTGCCCACGGCAGCAGTGACAAATACCGCGCAAACAAACAAGTGGTGCAGCGCTGTAAGGCGTGCCCGGGACACTGTCGGTATGCACCCAGTAGCTCTTCCTCAACAAAGACTCAGTAACTGGTACGGTGTAAAGACAAAACACACGGGAAGGTGCACTCTGTGTTACCAATGACTCGGAAGAGTGGTGGCTCCCGCATGACATGGAAAGTACAGAAAAGTGAGTTAGACCGACCCTTCGTTTTCGGAGTTAACAAAGAATGCGGAAGGTCCACATGTCGCCTCGTAGCCCCTACAAGTTACACATGTACATGTTAAAGAATATAAATAAAATCAAAGTACCACACTTAATGTCTAATACGTACACAACAGAAAGATGTCTATTTTACAAATGTTTCCCTTTTGTTTCACACACAGGCAACACTTTTTTTCTGTACAAAAACTACGTTCTTGCGCTCCTCACATTTCAACATATGTAAACGGCTCTGTCCGAGTATTTGTGCGGATTTTCCACCCCGAGTCCAAACCGCACGGTCCTGCCTTCAAGCTCGCCCTCCATTTCTGTTTCGGTGATTGGAACTCGGGTTAGGACCACGTATTTCGATTCACTCGTCCCGCTCTCCATGTGAATCTCTGCGCCTCCAGCTCGTGTCGTACTGGCGGGTATCGTTTTGTTTCTGCAAGTTACTCTGCCGCCCCAATTTTGTCTCTTAAAGTCCTAGCTCCCTCATGTTCCTCCACGCTGATGGATGTTGTTATTGCGCGGTGCTCCACGAAAGTCGCCATTGTAACACTTATTTTGTCCTTTCCTTCCATCATGCGCTGCTTCTTTTTCGAAAATTAACTCCAACTCGCGCAGAAGGCTTTTCAATGCTTCGATATTCGCTCTGTACTTTCCTACAAGCGCTAGCTGGTAGTTGCTCGGCAGTTTCGCGAAACAGAACTTGATTATTTCACCATCACAATGTGGCACATCAAGAAACTGAGTCTTTCTAATTAAAGCCTCGAAGAGCTTCGTGGGGCTTTTGTATCCTGACGCCTCCGGATACGGACACAAAATGATTTATTCTTTTATTCGGTCTTGCACTTGGCGCGATCAATACTTTGCCAGTAACGCGTCGGTGAATTCTGGGTACATTCGGCATGTACCTGCAACACTACGCATTTTCTCAGCTGCCGTGCCCTCGATGTGCCCGCAGATAAATTCTAATTTTGTTGTCAATGGCCAAGATATTTGTAGCGTGTTAGAAAATTGTGACAGCACAATTTTTGGGTGAAGTGAGCCTCCATTTTCCCGGAAATTTTGGAATTTGAGGACCGATAAAATGTGTTTGTAATCAAAGTCTGGTACCTGTTGCACATTTCTACTGGGTGTAGTATGACACGCACCCGTCTCTTTGACGCGAACTGACACCTCCTGGTTCTGCCCCACAATGATACTGGAACTGAGCGTCAGTTGTGGCGGCCGGGCTGCAGTTTTACAGCCGTGCGCTCCCTGGGCTGCAGAGCGCGATTCGTACTCGACTGCGTCGCGCCGAGCCGGCCGTCGCCTCTGGACGCTGTGTACCAATTTGTACTCGGCGTTCCCGGCGCGCCACATCTTTTTCTACGCTTCCACACCTTTGGGTGGTACCCGCAACGCGTTCTTCAACGCTTTCCATTCTTTGCGTTGTGCTCGCAAGTGCTCCCTTCCACTGGGCTTTCATTGCATTGATTCCTATTGCATTCATGTGTCCAATTCGCCTAGCGATTCTTGCACGGTTATTTGCGGTTTTGGCCAATGTTTTGGCGCCAGCTGCCTCTACCCTTACTAATTCAGCATGTCTCTTCGCTTCGGCGGCCCTTTTCTTGGCTTCGACACTCGTCTTACCGACCTCCGCTGTTTCATATCACATAATCGGTACTGTTTAGTTATGCGGCTCTGATGCAGCTGTCGCGATTTTGCATGTCGCGTGCTGGCGTTCCAGTGACGTGGCGGAATATAGGGGGATGATCGGGCTTGGGACTCATTCAATGACATACGTGTAGCGTACATAAAAAGAGTACAATTTAAGCAGTGCTGGTTGAGCAAGGTTTCCCACCCAGCAACGTTATATCGGGTGCGGAACAACAATCTGACCAAAAGTGCAGGGCGGAAAGACAGTATGAAACGTAAGAATGTGAGTGTCCTAACTAAGGGTCGCACATGCGTATTTTCGGCGCTATAGGAACGTAATTAAAATCTGACAAAGGGACGTCTTTACTCAAAATGTAAGGTAATCCACAGAAAATGTACGCGTGAACACAGTCTTTCGACTAATCAGTCTTCAGGACGAGAAAAAGCGAAACTTAGATCATCACATACACGTTTATCATACTTAGCCGACGTACGAGGCAGTACTTCTTTAGAAATGAAGACAATCACATGTTCATGTTTCATGTAGTAGTTAATGTATAAACGTCGTGACACAAGCGTTTGTTACGTTATTATGGGGCAACATACGAGACCCTACACCATCGGTATTAATGAAAAGAGAGACAGTGCGCCGTTGCTCAATTCCCAATGCACGGAAAATGAAACAACTTTTAATGGCGTGGGTTGCATTGCGCCTATCATCGTCAGTAGAGACGAAATAATTTTATAGCGTCTGTGATGTGGAAGTGACGACTCAGAGACCGATCAATAGTGTGATATCAAGTTGTCTCTGTATCTCCACATACACCTGTCACACAGTAACCTATGGAGCCAAGTTGCCCTCATTTGTCCTCCTGTCAGAGGCAACCCGTATTCTGTTTATTTACGGTTTAGACTGTACTGAAATGTGATGAATTTTGCCTCTACGCCGCCATCAAGGTGTTTGATACCTGCTGCGAGTTCCCATGTTTGTACTGAGCAGTCAAGATGAACGGTACGACAGAGACGACGACTACACGGAAAACAACATTCAGATGGCGAAAATTTGGGAAACCGTTTTCCTCTAATGATGTCGTTACATGTTAAACGTTATTCGACTTTGCTACGGCGAACAAACGTCAATGTCTCGAGCTTCATAACTTTTACACTCATGGTCTGTGCAATGCAGCTATCCTTTGACGAAGCGAACTTATCAGTCTTTTTGTAATACGAAGTGGAGACATTAACAAGTAGTGGATAGTACGGAATCCTGGCAGACGCCAGTGGACTCATGATGTGGTGGAGGGAGAGGAGGAGACTGCACGTAAAGGGATGTTCAAAAGCCTCGTGCACGGCCACTGAAGCGTACGCAGCTGATTTATTAAGCGATCAGGATTACACTCGTTGCGGAAAGAAGCGCGAGATGGGCACTGCTGCAAACATATTTCACCAAAAAGTATTATGCGTTTAGGCACGGCGACAAAACTTCTCAAACGCTACAGACCCATCCACACGGCTGTGCACAGGGGATGTTTTGTCTCCGGCCACTGTTTGCCGTAGCCCTCGCCACTAAACGAGAGGCTGGCTCTATCTATAAGCACATTTCCAGGATCGATATCGCAATGTTACGTGATAAAACGGAACTGGTATTGGCAGATCGATTTGCAAATACTGCCCTACGTACTGTGTAGTAGCAGTCCTACTATTTGACGTTCACAGATACGCTCCCCTACGTAAGTATATTAATGAGAAGTCGGAGATTCGAATACTAGAGAACAATTCTATCATCACAAATGTCCCGCAGATGTGTTTGTGTCATATTGGGCAATGACTTCGAGAGAGTATGTAGATGTACAATTCGCGCCCATCTGTGGTACAGCGTTGCGATGTCGCCTGTTGAAACACGACGAATGGCACGTCTAATAAGAGGAATTAAAAATGACCACTTTTGTTTTCGTGGTCATTCAAAAAAATTTCGGAATTGTTTTAATATATACCAAGAATGTGAAACAGACTACGGTGGAATTTCGAGATGTAAGACGCTGCAGGAATATTATTAGCATGTTGCCAACAGAGAGCACGTGATCCGTATGACGAGGCGAACACAAAACCACAAGGAGTATAAGGTCTGCGTTCATAGCCCGGGCAGGTATCCGCCATCGGACAGATATCGGCCATTTGCACGCTTTCATAGAGGTTTAATACCTACACTAGAAGAAAAAGTGTCTTATTAAACGGAAAGAATCACCTCTTCAGAAAATCATGGATCTTTTTAGAGTACTTAATACATTATTCTAGTGAGAAGCAAAAAGGCCATGCTCACTCGATTTCACACCTAGCACATGTGGCAATGCAGAGCCGTTCGTAATGAATGAGGCGAGTGTGTGGATGTTACGACGTCACCTTAGTGTGTGAGCAACATACGCCTGCAGTGGCCTTTAGATAATGAAGTGCTGTCCCCCCCCCCCTCCCCCCACCCAAAAGAAAAAATGCAGAGATACTCACTAACCTCTTGATAGTACGAGATAAAATAATAATAACAACTATTTCTTTTCGCGTCGCAATGGAAAACGCCATAATAACGAAAGCATGTCAAGCAGTGAACTCTTACAACACAAGTAAGGCCTGAATAAATTCGTCTCCGATGCTGATTTGACGGCGGTGAGTTTCCTGCTCTGCTAATGGTGCATTTGCTTGCCAACGGCCACTAACACATGTGAAAACAGAGACGGTATTACGAAACCTGAATATGCTTAGGACGACAATGCGGGAAAACAGTTAGCAATAAGTATACATATTCGCTGTAGTATTTTAGGCAAAATTAGTTACGTTATTTATATTCAGGTAAAACTATGGTACACCAGTTCCGTGGAAAGACAGGCCGCACAGATGGGAATGTACAGCAGAAACTTGCACCGGCACCACGGCTACCGTCTTTCCTTGAGAAGCTGCACAGGATCTCCGAGACTCGCAAACGTTACTGGAAAGCATCTTACAACTGGCAGCAGACGCGATATGACGTCTGCCTTTTTCATAGAAGATCAAAATCGCAGCATTCATTCACACTATGCAGTACTTAACTCGGTTCGCCCTATTACTAAATATTCAGTTTATACAGTAAAGTATGAATTACATGCAAAGGTAATTGTAAAATCATTCCTCTGTCGGAGAAAGAAATGCTTTGGATAGAGGAATTATTTCCTGGATGATTGCGTGACAGACGCAAGACTGCTTTCTCGTCTGAGCATTTTGCTAATTCCTTACCTAAAAAAAATACGAGAGTGGTAGTAGAAATAGTCAACTTCGTCATGAATTACGGGCTAGGTTATGTGTAGGTCATAAGAAATAGTGTAATTTAGTTGTGTGTAAAATGAAACTTGGCACGGACTATAACTATAGTGAGTTTGTCTGTGGAGGGCGCAACTTAAAACCTGGGTTTCTCTAATTGCTGGTAACTAAATCGCATCACGAAAGTTATCATTCAAAATTGTCATCGCATTAAACTACCAGAAACGTACTGTTTGATTCCGAGTTGCCTCATTCGTTACTCCTTTCTGTTTTCATTCCTTTAACAGAATCCCAGTTACTCGGTAGAAACTCTGAATGTTAACTGCCATCATCCCGTGGCGCCAGCAGCAACAACCGACCGCTGATGCAGCGACAGAGCTCTGTGGTCTGCGGGAGACGGGGAATTAACGGAAAGATAAACTCAGCTTCTACATTACTATGATCTGCAATTGCGATTAATGTCCGAATGTGCTTACAACCAGTACAGTGTCACTATGCGAATCTGGTGCTGGTTTCGTGATTTTGTGGATAGCGCGCTGGCTTTCCAGCGACATGGCGGAATATAGGCGGACAAGCTGGCTGGGTGTCATTCAGTGACATATGTGTAACGAACGTATAAAGCGAATAATTGAAACAGTGCTATTTGAGCGAGGTTTGCCATCCAGCAACGTTATACAGGGCGTGGAGAAACAATTTGACCAAAAAAGGAGGGCGGAAGGACAGCACGAACATAGGAATGTGTGTATGGTGACTAATAGTCGTTAATGCATATTTTCAGCGCTACGGAAACGTAATTGAAATCTGACATACTGAGGTCCTTGTTCAAAATGATAGGTATTTTACAGAGAATGTATACATAAACAGAATGTTTGGACTAACCAGTCGTCACGACGAGAACAAGATAAATTTCAAACGTCACAAACACGTGTATCGCATTCAGCTGACGAACGAGACAGTACTTCTTCAGATATGAGGACAATCACATGCCCATGTTTCTTGTTTGAGTATATTTAAAAAAAGTGAAAAATGAGTGAAAAATGAGCCACCACTTAATTAACAGTAGTATGTATAGAGTATGTTCTAACTGACCACCGTTTCCATGCTGCCGTACCGCCTTAAATATTTAACTGCGACCTGTATTTTCTATACTCAGATTCCTTCGTTTGGCGCTCTCTTTGTGCCCTACGCTTTTGGTCAAATAGTTTTTCCGCCCTGTATATGCCAGACGATGCGTTACAGAATGTTGTTCGAATTCTCAGGAGTCCAGTACACTTAATCGTTCGTAGGATGTGCTAACAACGGCAAAATGTCAGAATGCGTCGGTAGCGATTTGTAACTATAGAGTTCAGTAGACAGTAACTATGTAAAAGGAAATGTGACACATATAACGAGGCACTACGGAATTAGACGTGTAATATGTTTTCTGATTACAAAAAGTTCTCTAGTAGAGCGGTAACCGCATAAATGTCGTGACAAGTGTGTCTGTCACGCTATTATGGAGCAACGTATGAGACCCCACAGAATCGGTATTAGTGAAAGCACGCACCGTTGGTCTGTTGCCAAAGCGTTCAAAATTAAACAAAACACTTAACTGGGTGTATGACATTGGAACTATCATCGTGAATGAAGACGAAATAAATTTATAGTGTCTATGATGTGGAAGTGAAGATTCAGAGACTGATGAATACGGTGAAATTAATTTCTCTCTCTCTCTCTTTTTTTTGATAAATATCTACGACACTATGCAACCAAGTAGCCCCTATTCCTTCTCCTGACCAGAGGCAAACACTATTCTACTTATTAACTGTTTTGACAATACTGGAATGTGGTGGATATTGCTTCTAGCCCTGCACCAAGGCGGGCTAACAGAATCGGATACCTGCCGCGAGTATCCATGTTTGTACTGAGCAGTCAAGATGAAAGGCGCGGCAGAGACATCGACTACGCGGGACACAACAATTAGATGACCAAAATTTCGGAAACCAATTTTCTGTTGTGGTGGTTACATGTGAGACCTTAATAGATTCCACTAGCCGGAAGGAACGCCTGCGGTGCGTTCCAAGCTTCATACGTTTCACACCCATGGTCTCCGCTGAGCAACTGTCGACGATGAAACAAACTTGGCGGTATTGTGAAAGGAAGACGTCAACATGTAATGTAGGGTACGAATTCCTTACGGACGCCAGTGAAAATATAAGATGGAGAAGTGTGAGGAGCAGATCACACGTAATGGGATGTTCAAAAGTCTTATCCAGGCCCATTAAAGCGTTCGTGGCTGCTTTATTAGTAGACCGGAATTACGCTCGTTGTCGAAAGAAATGCGAGGCGGGCACTGGTGGAAGCGTTTTGCACCTGAAAAGATTAGGCGTTTGGATATGGGCAGGAGACTTGGAGTAAATTCACATTCCCACCGCTGTACGCAGGGTTATGGGACGTTTTTGTCACCATCCACTGTTGTGAGCTCGAGCATTTGCCACTAAGCGAGAGGCGGCTGTGTAGCAGTCCTACTATTTTACTGTCACAAAACGATTTGAAGGTCGCATACAGCTCCCCAAATATGTATATAACCGACAAATCAGAGATTCGAATACTAGATAATAATTGTATCATAACGAATTTCCCGTAGATGTACTTGTCCCATACTGGGCAATGATTTAGAAAGCGTACGTAGACATACAAACCGCACTGGCTCGTGGGACAACTTTGCGATATCGACTATTGAAACACGAGTGATAGCACGTTTAATAAGAGACAATCAATATATAATAACTTTAGTTTTACGTGATAACAATAGGACACTACGGCAGAGTTTCGAGATTGGCCGAAGGTACGGAACACGGTTTGTGTCCAAAATTTTGCACAGGCCGGCGTGCAGCGTGTAACGCATTCAGGCACCGTGAACAAAGCTCTTGTGGCGTTGGTTCTCGCGACCGGCTCTGCCCAGCAACAGGACAGAAGAATATGGATGACAAGTTTTTTTGTTTTAATTTTCTGCCGCCTTCTCAGTGAATTACTGTTTGACTTGAACGTGTTCTTTGTCCTCACAGGTGCAGTGTGTAAAGGTTCTGGGTAGATATATTTTAATCTGTTTCCAGTTACGAATGTAACCTGTCGAAACAGAGAAGCAACTGCTGGACTCTCTGCGTTTATATTCCGCATCGGCACAAAGATGATGACATAGTCGACAATTTTTTATGCATCTTCACAATCGGTGTCTGTTGACAAAATAGACGCTGATAATGCGTATATGATTAAGACTTGGCCGCGACTCAAGACGAATCGTTCTAGCCGTTACAAGTCTTCGTAACCTTGGAGCGTAAATACGTAACAACTCTTAACACACAAACCGTGTTATCCAGGTGAGCGCAATAAAACAGAATCTCATGCATTCACTGACCCGGATAAAAATGTTATGACGGTGTTTTTTGACGATTTCTATACTTATTTTCTGGAAGATTTTCTGACACAACCTCCTCCTCCTCCTCCTCAGAAATTTGGGACAGCATCAGCTGGAGGCAGCTGTGACAGAAGGCCAGCCATGAATGTGCGGACTGCGAAACAGCACTGTCGGGATGCTTTAAAATGGAGCAGCTGGCGAGCGGCTAGGCGTGTGATTCGCATGCTGGAACGGACGCGCATCTCGTGAATGGCGGGCGACGCGACGTGCTGCTGTGGCCAGTAGCAGAACGATCGATTAGATGTACGGCATTGTTTTGATAACATATTAAAGCAGTAGCAGAACAAACAGTACACCATTTAAACGCTAAAACTTAATAGCAGGACAAATCTTTCGCAATACTAAACGCATCGTCTTAGTGAGAAGACTGTAAGGCCGAGCTCTGTCGAAGGCAGGGGCTGCACGTGTGGCGCTGCAGAGTCGGCCGTAATAAACAGGGCGAGTGTGTCCGTGTTGTGACGTCACGGTTGTGTACCACGTAACGAGGCCTGCCGCGATGGGTACAGAATGTGCGTCCACTTTCCAAAGTGGTTGTCTACATCTACATATTATGCGTTTCCCGGGCTGCGTGGGCGGCAGTGAATTATCAGTACTGCTTACTACGCAAGTGCTTGCAGACCGTCACAAGCGCACGCGGAACAAAAGTCGTTACAGTCTGCCCAGTGACGGAGCACTGAGGAATGGTTGGACACTCTTCTTTCAAAAGGAAGAATTTTAACCCAACTGACACCACAAGCTGCGCACCAAACCTGATTCAAAATCATTGCACGGGTTGAAAACAGGGATGCGTGTCGTTCGTCAGGTGTAAAACGCTACGAATGGCGAAGATTTTGAGGCGACAGGATGTTAATTTCTAACTGAGTATACGGGCGCCCTCCATCAGTAACGTATTCGGTTCTTCACGCTTCATCTCTCGATGCTGTGTCGGTATCTGTACTGGAGTATGCAGAGATCATAGCCTCTTATTCTGTGTACATTCGGACATCACAGATGTTAGTTCTTAAGGCATAATGACACACACCACACGTACTCCTGAGGAAACGGCCAGAAAACTGTTTGCTTCCGGGCAGGCCGATATTTGCTCTTCTGTAGAAGCGGCCAGCTAAATGAGCCACAGTCTAACAAGAACAGGAATTCTGTCGTTTGTGAAAATAAAGACTTGTCAGGACAGTGTGTGAAACGTTTGCCGTCGTCCCACCTGACCAAACGCAACAAGGATGGATACCGGATTAGCACTGCGAGTCTTGGGGAAATTAGCTTAGTGAATTGCTACACGTGTGACGCTAATACGACACGGAGATCCGTCGTTGAAATGAGTGCTTAATACTGCAACTGCCGTATCCACCTGGTTTCAAACCTCGACACGGCAAGGATAGATGCATTTGCCGTCTACATGTGTGTGTCTACGGTCTAAGGTATGAAACATGGTTTGTGTCCAAAATTTCACATGCGCCAACGAGCGCCGTACAACGCAAACAGGCGCCGTAAAATAAAATAAAGCTCTGCTGGCGTTCGTTCTCGCGTTCGGCGCTGCCCAGAGGCATGACATAACAATATCCCTGACGCAAGATTTTTTTATATTTTTATCACTTTTCCAGTAAATTAGTTGTTAGGTTCCATACGGTGCTCTTCTTCACAGGTGCAGGCCGTTGAGAGATCTTTTTCCGTATCCGTTACCAGATACGAATGCAGTCTGTAGAAAAACAAGGACAACAGCTGGACACATTGCCACGAAGTAAAACATGTTCTCATACTGCGATTATATTCCACGTCGATGCGAAACAGACGACGCTGTCAACCTGTTTATTAAACCTTGACAATCGATGGGTGGTGACAACATATCTCCAAATCCTATGTGCTTGTTTAAGGTTCCGCCTCGGGTCGAGAGGAATTTTTCTAGCCATCATACGTCTTCAAAGCCGTGGAGTGTAAATAAGTTCCATCCCTTACCGCTACGCATATTCTGCACCACGTGTGTCATTAAAGTGAGGAAAATATAAGTAGCACAAGCGTTAACTGGCTTGGATAGAAAGGTTCTGAAGGTATTTTTTGGCGATTTCTATACGTGTTTTCCAGAAGATTTTCTCACAGAATCGTCTACTTCTTAGGAGTGTAGGATACCGTCAGCTGGAGGCAGCTGAGACACAAGTCCATCCATGTAGGTGCGGTGTGCGAAAGAGCACACTTCGAGTACATTACAACTGCCAGCGACTAGATGTGCGATTCACGTGTGGGAATGGACACGCATCTCGCAACTGGACGGCTACGCCAGGCTCTGCTGCTCGTAAATAAACTCCAGGAAATTGAAATAAGAACACCGTGAATTCATTGTCCCATGAAGGGGAAACTTTATTGACACATTCCTGGGGTCAGATACATCACATGATCACACTGACAGAACCACAGGCACATAGACACAGGCAACAGAGCATGCACAATGTCGGCACTAGTACAGTGTATATCCACCTTTCGCAGCAATGCAGGCTGCTATTCTCCCATGGAGACGATCGTAGAGATGCTGGATGTAGTCCTGTGGAACGGCTTGCCATGCCATTTCCACCTGGCGCCTCAGTTGGACCAGCGTTCGTGCTGGACGTGCAGACCTCGTGAGACGACGCTTCATCCAGTCCCAAACATGCTCAATGGGGGACAGATCCGGAGATCTTGCTGGCCAGGGTAGTTGACTTACACCTTCTAGAGCACGTTGGGTGGCACGGGATACATGCGGACGTGCATTGTCCTGTTGGAACAGCAAGTTCCCTTGCCGGTCTAGGAATGGTAGAACGATGGGTTCGATGACGGTTTGGATGTACCGTGCACTATTCAGTGTCCCCTCGACGATCACCAGTGGTATACGGCCAGTGTAGGAGATCGCTCCCCACACCATGATGCCGGGTGTTGGCCCTGAGTGCCTCGGTCGTATGCAGTCCTGATTGTGGCGCTCACCTGCACGGCGCCAAACACGCATACGACCATCATTGGCACCAAGGCAGAAGCGACTCTCATCGCTGAAGACGACACGTCTCCATTCGTTCCTCCATTCACGCCTGTCGCGACACCACTGGAGGCGGGCTGCACGATGTTGGGGCGTGAGCGGAAGACGGCCTAACGGTGTGCGGGACCGTAGCCCAGCTTCATGGAGACGGTTGCGAATGGTCCTCGCCGATACCCCAGGAGCAACAGTGTCCCTAATTTGCTGGGAAGTGGCGGTGCGGTCCCCTACGGCACTGCGTAGGATCCTACGGTCTTGGCGTGCATCCGTGCGTCGCTGCGGTCCGGTCCCAGGTCGACGGGCACGTGCACCTTCCGCCGACCACTGGCGACAACATCGATGTACTGTGGAGACCTCACGCCCCACGTGTTGAGCAATTCGGCGGTACGTCCACCCGGCCTCCAGCATGCCCACTATACGCCCTCGCTCAAAGTCCGTCAACTGCACATACGGTTCACGTCCACGCTGTCGCGGCATGCTACCAGTGTTAAAGACTGCAATAGATCTCCGTATGGCACGGCAAACTGGCTGACACTGACGGCGGCGGTACACAAATGCTGCGCAGCTAGCGCCATTCGACGGCCAACACCGCGGTTCCTGGGGTGTCCGCTGTGCCGTGCGTGTGATCATTGCTTGTACAGCCCTCTCGCAGTGTCCAGAGCAAGTATGGTGGGTCTGACACACCGGTGTCAATGTGTTCTTTTTTCCATTTCCAGGAGTGTATTAAAAATTAAGCCGCTGTGCCAATTATGGATTCACTCTCGATCAGATGATGCATATACATTTTCCCCCCGTTTTCGTTTGTTTCAGAAAACCGCCATTATTCGAGGGAGACTTAAAATTGACATCGTTCCGCGTGGTAGCGGCAACAATCAGTCGCTGAGGCAGCGACAAAGCTCTGTCGGTTGCAGGACATGGAAGACTAACGGAAATAGAAATTCATCTCACACATTACTGCTCTCTACATTTGTGATTAACGTTTAAATATGCACATAATCGGTACAGTGTAACTACGCGGATCTTATACTGGTTTCGTGATTTTCTGTGTCCCGTGCTGGCGTTCCAGCGACGTGCCAGAATATGGGTGGCAGTCACCCACTGACACATGTTCAGCGTTCGTAAAAAATGAATAATTTAAGCTATTCTGGTTCAGCGAAGTTTGCCATCCGGCGTCGTCATACAGGGTGGGGAAAGGCAGCATAAAATACAAAAATTGTGAGTATAGCAACTAGGCTTCGCGATTGAATATTTTGGCGGCACCGGAACGTAATTAAAATCCCACACACGAGCGTCTTGCCTCTAAATGATTGGTAGTTTACAGAAAATGTATACGTAAACACAGGCTGTGTGAACCAACCAACCGCCACCATGAGAACAAGATAAATTTAAAGCGCCACTTACACGTGTATCGCACTTAGCTGACTTAGGACACTGCACGTTTTTAGAGATGAAGAGAATCAGATATTCATGTTTCATTTTTCAATGTCTTAAAAAGGTGAAAATGAGTAAAAACGAGCCGACACTTATTGCTATAAGTATGTCATAGCAAATGTTTAGACCGACCACAGTTGCCATGTTGGCATAGCGCCCGAAATATTCAACTGACACTTGCGATACCGAAATTCCTTCATGCTCTGCACTTTCGGTTAAATTGTTTTTCACCACCCTGTTTGTTCCTGACGTGACGCGACAGTAATGATCGAATTCTCAGCCATCCAACACATTTCGTCTATGGTAGAAAGTGCTACATACGGCAAAATGACGGAATGCGTTACGAGCGATTTATAACTTTGATGTTCAGTAGACAGTAACTACGTAAAAGCACATTTGATACATTTAACCAAATCGTTACGAAGCGAAGTATAAAATAAGTTTCTTGATTAGAAATCTTTGCCCACAGTGGGCAATGATTTCTGAGGAGTATGTAGACACACAAATCGTGCCAGTCTGTGGTACAACTGTGCTATGTCGGTCATTTAAAAGCGACGGATAGCACACTGCAGAAGAGGAAATAAAAATGATAATTTTGTTTTTCGTCGTAAAAAAAAAACATTGCGGGATTTTTTAAACATATAGCACAGAAATGTGAAAGAGACTACTGTCGAATTTCGAGATGGAAGACGCGACGGTAGATTAGATTAGATTAGATTAGATTAGATTAATACTAGTTCCATGGATCATGAATACGATATTTCGTAATGATATGGAACGAGTCGAATTTTCCAATACATGACATAATTAGGTTAATTTAACAACATACTTAAGTTAATATAACAACTTTATTTTTTTGTGTTTTTTTGTTTTTCTTTATTTTTTATTTTTATTGTCAGCATGCTGCCAACAGAGGCCAGGAGATCCGTTTGTCGAGGCGAAGACAATGCCTTAAAAAAGGTGTTTTTGCGCTTATCGCACAGAGAGTAAAGCACAGTCGAACAGATATCCGCCATTTCCACGTTTTCTAACTGTATTACACTTACAGTAGAACAAAAATGAGACGCTTTGAAATAGCGAAGAATTTACTTACTTACACGGCTAGCATATGTGGCAGTGCAGAGCCATTCGTAATGAATGAGACGCGAATGTGGCTGTCATGACGTCACCATAGTGTATCAGCAAGAGACGCCTGCCCTGATATTTAGATAATGAAGCACTGTCGCAAAGAAACTGCATAGATACTCACTAAGCTCTTGATAGTACGAGACACAATAATAACAACTTTTTCTTTTCCATCATCATTGTCATCATGACAATCATAACACTCTCTTAATATGTGGCCGGAATATGTAAAGGGCCACAGCCCCACTTTTCAATGGAAGATGCTGCAATAAGGAAAACATGTCACCAGTGAGCTTGAAGAAACACGGGTAAGGCGAGAAAAATAATATGTGAGGTGTAAAGATGCAAACGGTTGCATATACACCGCTAGATGTTTTTATGGCGTTTTAAAGGTAGAGCCAAACAAAAAGTGCGCCCTTGACATTGCCTAACTTCCTAAACAGACGGGACTTTTCGAGTGCTAATTGTCTTTTCTTAGTGTGGCCAATAACAGAGTAAGCTGTGTATCTTCCAGAATACATGTAAAATTTTGTAAGTACCTTTGTAGGTACGCAAATTACGATCCTGGTTTGACGACGATTAGTTTTCTGCGTTTCTAATGATGCATTTGCTTGCCGACGACCACAAGCACATACGAAAACAGTTAAGGTATTACGAAACCTGAATGCAGTTACTAGTAACTGTAAATATTGGCTGTGGTGTTGTACGCAAAATTAGTTACCTTACTGATATTCAAGTGAAACCGAGGCCCATCACTTGTGTGAAATGCGGAGGAGAATGTACAGCAGTAGCTTGTAGTCGCACGGCGGCTATTGCCATAGCGTTGAGAGATTACAGAGGACTCTCAAGACTTGTTTACGTTTTAAACATAAGGGAAGCAGCGTCGCAGACGTCGACACCTTGTTCGGCAGCACGGCTGGTGTCAGCTGGTCCAGAAAGAGGCGGTGGAGAGATTCGTGCGAATCTTGATTTGTTACTCACGTTTCACCCGGCCAAGAACGGCGAAAGTGTCAGAAGAATGTCGCTACGACACACTCCGTCCCCAGTTTGAACGGAATTTTCGGCACAGTGCTGTTTTAGCGGCATTTAATAAATATCTCGTCTTTGAAACTGTGGGTTTATGTAATACTGAAGAACTGAACGTCCTCGAACTGAGGAGAAATGCATTAAATAATTGACGGAAGATTTAGCCTTGGAAAGAGAACAATTGTGGAACTTAGTGTCAGGTTATAGTGACGAACACGATAGCTACTTTCTGTTGGGATGATCGACGACTTTTGCGATTCGCTTTCCCCTCCGTGCGTGCGAGATTCAGACGCTGTTTCACGACAGTAGATCGTTATCACCGCGTGTGAAGGAACCGGTGGTCGACCGTCACGTGACATGTGTGAACGCAGAGACAATAATAATGAACCCAGATGGTGATATTTTTTTATATCTCCTCCGTCACAATCATTGAACTGTTTTAATATGCGGGCAGACGGTATAACGGAGCACGCATCATCTGATGTTGCAAAGTGCAAGTGTTATAAGAACGCCAGTAGTGGTTACTCGAAGCCAGTATCGGTTTTGAGTGAAGAATAGGATACATTGTTTCGTTTGGGAAGGAAGATAACTTTGCGAGTTTGTCTGCGAAGGCGTAACTCTAAACGTGGGTTTACGTAGCGTAGTTGCAGTTGTGTGTGCCCTACCGACGTAACTCGCCGTTTACAAGTTTACTCGCTTATTACTGTGCCGAACCCAAAGTCTGGCTGGTGGTTGCGCATTTATTATCATTTCTTCCCGTTTTCATTTACGTCAGAAAGGAGCCATTACTCGCGACAGACATTTCGGGGCGTTGGCATCAACTGCCAGCCTCTGAGGCACCGACGAAGCTCTGTCGACTGCAGGAGACGGAGAAAAAATGGCGGAAAGATAAAGTCAGATTCTACACTACAGAGATCTCAAGGAGCGATTAAACGTCTTCAGAGTCATTACAGCGTCAGTATGCGAAACCGAAGGCGGTTTCACGATTCTCTGTAACCCGTGACGAGGGCGCTAACCGCATCCTCAGGCGTCGAATATTTATTCTTTCACAGTGTCGAATGTGCTTCGAAACAGCAAAATGATGGATTGCTGTGATATCGATTTTCATTTTTAAAGTGCAATAAGAAATCATGCAACGGAAACCGCATTTCGACGATCGATACGAAAGTGTTGACATGACGAATCGGAAGTGGTATTCGATCGGTTTATGAAAAACAGATCTGCTAGCCGCATGCAGTATTGTTAAAGTGCGTTCCGTCAGATTGTCTCCAGTGTCCAGAGCCACCCACTCCAGACCTCGGGCTGGAGCCCGCCGGTACCTGCCTTAATGCCGCCTTTGCGGCTGAGCGGCCAGCCCTGCCGGAGGAAATCCCAGAGCCGGCACATCCGGACCAACACTCAGGTCCCACTGTGAAACGTTCCCACCTGCCTGCCACTCGGCTGGCGCACGCTTCAACTTACTGCGTCCTCAGGGCTCGGCGATCAGTGTATTAACAGCAAGTTCTGATGTTTGCATCTAACGAAATTGTAGATCCCCAGATATGCCGTCGTCTGTCGCTGAGCAACTGCGGGCCAGATATTTACCCAAGCGTTCGTCTTAAACTGTGTGCATGTATTCTCGCTCAGTGTAGACGCGGAAACTCCGCTAACGGAGTTTCTGTATGTACAGAAAATGAAAGCGCCACATGTGTCGTCTCGCCTTAGAAATGACCAACTATTCCGATAGGAATGCAATCTCATACCGAATCGCCGAAAATTCGGCGTGTGCGCCTGACACACTCCATCTGTTGTTCTCTGCTGCTACGGTCCACAGGAACGGTACACCACTCTTTCAGTAGATTGAAAACCACTCAAAACTCCTTGTCCGTTCTTCACACGGTCAAACACGCCGGTATTGACTGCACACATCTCCTCACGAAGGTAACGACATATGTACTCCTCGCATTTTCACTAAATTGCCGGCATGTTTTAAGCACCGCGTGCCTCGCGTTTAGCGGGAATATCAACTAATGAAACCAATCGAGGGTGCAACGGACTTGTGTACACTACAAACGAACCAATATTTCGTCATCTTGTACACACGTGTTTTAATTGTCGCATTGTACCCAGAGGAAACTACAGCTGTAATTTTTCCCGAGGGCATGTAGCTTCACTGTGTGCACGGAGAGCTGCATCAAACCAGTCTCTGGACTGAAGACCACAGCAGCAACAACACAGTGGAGGGAGGCTGAACTTGTATTTCAGCCGATAATTGCGACTGTGTGTGTGTGTGTGTGTGTGTGTGTGTGTGTGGAGAGATGCCGAACGATACTTGTGGCCTGCGATTTGCTTATACTGGCGCCAAAGACCGCGCACCTGATAACTTCCGATCACTCAAGTCTAGCAATGCTGCGTCTTATCAGCACTTGGGAGAGTGGGCAGCAGAAACGATTCGCCCCTGTTTAACGTTGCGCCTGTTGGCCGTTCAGATAGAGACAATAAAGGTCATACTAGATTAAGATAATTTTTTAGAAATACGTCCACATCTGGAGCATTCCTTACAGGTCATTCTCGAATACAACACCCTTTCCTGGGCTGTTCGTTCGCGCGCATTAAATGTGCTTTGACCTGTTTTAGCAGACGCATTATGACCAGCAGAAAGACTGAGTGCGTCAATGAAACACTGCTTGTGATATTCGATTGCCTCGGTATAGTAGCGGATGGGGCCTCTCCCGTACTAAGTGTCGTGTAATTCGCCCACGCGTCGACAACTGAACTGAAATGTTGCCGTGTGTGTTGCCACATTTCCCAGGCTTCAATGATGTCGGAACTGGGGTGTGCAACAGCTAGATAACTTGAACTGAAAGAGACAGGCGTATCTTTGTGATGGTATTCCGTAATTTGAGAGCGCATTGGAAGCCACAATACTCAGAAAAATAAGCAGGCAACATTTCCGCACGACACCTTCTATGGCACCACGACGATAGTGACACGGTGCCGAAAAAAAGGCGATGGACTTTTTCAAAATAATCCTGACCTGTTACTAAAGCTTAACTCCCAAGAACACGGGCAGCGTCTGACGCAAGAATGCCGTCGCGAGCAACTCCGTTCCCAGTTGTAACGGAATTTTCGGTCCAAAGCTGTTTCCGCGACAATTTATAAGCACAGCGTCATTGTAATTGTCCGTTTATATAATACTGACGTATTACAGAGCGGTGAACTGGAAAGAATTTCTATTACGATGATGACGTGAAGGCTTTTCTTAGCTCTAGTTAAATCGGAAAAACGTACCATTTCTTACCGTGTTTGCTGTGAATGTTGTTTCAGTCTATTCCCCTAAGTAAATAAATAAAAGAATAAAACAGAAGATGTACCCCGAGCTGGCAAATCACTTCATCGTCTCGCTAGTAGGGAGACCTCCGGGTTGAAAACGGAGATTTAGCCATTGAGAAAAGTTTGCTACCGTTACTAACTAGAGACGCTTCCTTAGTTCTGATATAAAGAAGTACACATAGCGATAGGTGAATGACATACACAGAATCGAATGACGTCGTTAAATATACTGACACGAAGCGCCTTTTTTTTTCTTTCGTGGGGTTTGTACATGCAGGAACAAAGAGGTGCTATAGTTTCTTTTGACCAGAAGACAACATAGCTTCAAATGTTACCAATTCTGACTGAACTGGAAGCACGTAAATACTGCGTCCAAAACCATATCTGCTCCAAAACTTTAAGAGTAGTCGGAAGTTTCGATGTTTACATCGAAGCATCGGTCTGAGCGAAACAAGAGTCGTGGTATGCATCATTCATAGAAATGTTCTCCAGTACGGCAAACGCTTTACTACATAAAATTAATTGTATCACTGACAAATTAAACATTCCAATAGAACATAATAACTCTTGTACAGCAACTGTGTTTCCCGTAATTGGGTCACAGTTTTCAAAGATTACGTACATGTACGATTCCCGCCAATTTCTAGTACAGTTTTCTAGTATGGACTATTTAACCGCACCAGGGAGTGGAGAACACATTTGGTAAAATCAGATATTAATTATATATTTCTTCTGTGCCGTCATCAAGGCAACTTTGATACTGATACGTGGCCGGAATGTGTAAGATATTGCAGCACTACATCGCGGATGAAGGTGCAACTACAAAGTTAACACTTTGGCAGCAGAAGTTGCGCGATACGATTGTTGTGGTAGGAAACGAAGCGATGGAAATTTGTGGGTTTGGCACTTGTAACCCGCCGTGTTCCAAACGACCGGCTAGTTATACGCTATTTATTTGTTATAAAAGTTTATTAAAGCTGTAGCAGAACAAAAAGTACGCCTTTTAAACACGTAAACTTGATAATAGGGGGAATCTTTCAAAACACTAAACGTATCATCTTAGTGAGGAGAGTATGAGGGCAAGCTCTGGCGACGGTATGGGCTGAACACGTGGGGTTTGAGAGTTGGTCGTAATAAACAGGACGCGAGTGCCAATGTTGTAACAGCCCGGTTGTCTGTCATGGAACGCGATGCGCATGGAACACAACTAAATTCCCTAAAGTAGGTGTCTACACCTGCATACGCGTTTTCACGGCTGGGTTGACAGTGGTGAGTTGTCGGTACTGCTTAAGATGCAAGTGCTTGCCGACCACGACAGACACACGTGAAACAAAAGTCGTTGCAGTTTGCCCACTGACGGAGAGCTGAGGAATGTCTGGACAGTCTCTTTCCAAAGAGAGAATTTCAAGCCAAACGACCGCACACGCTACGCGGCCAACGTATTCCAAAATCCTTGGATTGGATGAAAGTAGGGATGAAGGCTATGTCGGTCGTCAGATCTAAAACTCTACGAGTGGCGAAGATATTTGACACGACAGAAAGTTAATCTCTGACCCACTATTATGAATTTATTCTACAGGTAACGTTTTCTGGTACATCTCGCTTATTATCTCGATATTGTGTCGATATCTGTACTGGATGAAACACATGTCATAGCTGTTTATTCCGTGTAATAATCGGAGATTACGGATGCTACTTCTTGAAGCACAGTGCCACACGTGAGGTGGCTATGTGCTTCCCGCCAAACCGCTATTCAGTCTTCCGCGGAAGCGGCCAGCTAAATGAGGCGCAGTGCAGCAAGAACAGGAATTCCTCGAATTGTTGCAGTTTTGTCGTTTGTTAAAATAAAGAGTTGTGAGGACAGTGTTTGAAAAGTTTGCTGTCGTTCCACCTGGCCAAACGTAACAAGGGTAGTTATCGCATTAACATTGCGAATCTTCGGGAAATTAGGTTAATTGAAATACAAGAGGAGATGTTGAAGTCAGTGTTTGATTGCAGGCATTGATAATGTAATTGTCTAGTCCACTGGGTTTCGAACATCAGCATAGCAGGGGTAGAGGCAGGCGCTGAGCATATGTGTGTCTGTATGGTCGAACGTATGAAACGTGGTGTGTGTCTACAGCTTCACACTCGCCAGCGAGGAGCGGATGACAGAGTCAAGCACCGTAAAATGAAGCTTTCACTGTCTTCGATCTCGCGATAGGTGCTGATCAGCGGCAAGACACAATAATATCACTGACGCAAGCTTTTTCCTGTTTGCCGCCTCTTCGGTGGATTGACTGTTGACTTGAATGCGCTGTGTCTCCTCTCATGTGCAGTGTGTGAAGGCCCTCAGCGGATCGTTTTCCATCTGTTACCATTTAGCGAATGCAGTTTGTAGGAACAGAAGGTGAACAGCTGGACACATTGCGACGAAGTAACACAGATTCTCACACTGGGTTTAAATTTCACACTGATAAAAAACAAACGATGCTGTCAACTGTTTTATTACATGTTAACAAGCCAGTGGCTGGTAACATATCCGATCATTCTACGTACATGATTAAGAGTTCGCCTTGACTCTAGAGGAATTCTTCTAGGCATTACACGTCTTCAAAATCATGGAGTGTAGACACGTCCCACCCCTTTCCGCTACGCCTATTCCGCAAAACGCATACCCAGGTGAGCATAATAAAACGGCATCACACGAGTTAACTGGCTTGGATGAAAACGTTTCGACGGTATTTTTAGACGATTTCTATGCGTGTTTTCCGGAAGTATTTCTCACACAATCGCCTCCTTCTCAGTAGTGTAGTGTAACATCAGCTGGAGGCAGCTGTGGCAAGAAGGCCAGGCCATCCATGAATGTGCGGAGTGCGAAACAACACAGTCCATATGCTTACAATGGTACAACTGGCCAACGACCAGGAGAGCGATTCACACGTGTCTCTCGCAACTGGAGGGATACGCGAGGTTCTGCTGTGGGTAGAAATTGAAAATTAAATCGGTGCATCAACTACGGATTCACTCTGATTTCGACGATGAACATTTTTTTCCCGTTTTCATTTACTTCAGAAACCGTCAAATCTCGCGGGAGAGCTAAAACCGCCAACGTTCCGCGATGCTGACAGTAACAGCAACAGTCGCTCGGGCAGCGCCAAAGCTCTCTCAGTTGCAGGAGGCGGAAGATTAACGAAAAAATAAATGCAGCTTGAACATCACCACTATCTGCATTTGTGATTAACGTCGAAATGTGGTTAAAAAATAGTTCAGATGACTCTGAGCACTATGGGACTTAACTTCTGTGCTCATCAGTCCTCTAGAACTTTGAACTACTTAAACCTAACTAACCTAAGGACATCACACACATCCATGCCCGAGGCAGGATTCGAACCTGCGACCGTAGCGGTCGCGCTGTTCCAGACTGAAGCGCCTAGAACCGCACGGCCACACCGGCCGGCCGTCGAAATGTGCTCGTTATCAGTACAGTTAAGTTATGCGGATCTGATGCTGGTTTCGTGATTTTATGTGTCGCGTGGTTGCGTTCCAGTGACGTGGCGGAATATAGGCGGACGATGGGCGTTGGAGTCGCTCAATGACATATGTGTAGCGTATGTCAAAAAGTGAATAATTTAAGTGGTGCTGGCTGAGCGACGTTTACCTTCCAGCAACGTTATACGGGGTGAAAGAAAACAATTTGACCAAAGGTGCAGGGTGGAGTGACAGTGGGAAACATAGAAATTTGAGTAACGCAACTAAGGGTCGCAAATGCGTATTTTCGGCGCTACAGGAACGCAATAAAAATCTGACATAGGGACGTCTTCACTCAAAATGAATGGTAATTGACAGAAAATCTACCTGGAACACAGACTTTCGACTACCCAGTCTTCAGGATGAGGACAAGAAAAAGTTAAAACACCACATATACGTTTATCATACTTAGCCGACCTACCAGACAGTACTTCTTTAGAAATGAAGACAGTAATATGTCCATGTTTAATGTTTCAAGATGTCTAAGAAAAATGAGCCACTACGTAATTAACGTAAGTATGTCGTAGCTAATAACGATAGTCGACTTCTCACGAGTCCACAGATCGCGCCGGAAACGGCAAAATGGCGGAATGCGTTGGTAGCGGTATACAACTTTAAAATTTAGTACACGGTAAGTACGTGAAAGAAAATGCGATACGTTTAACCAAGGTGCTACTATGTAAGATGTAATGTACGTTTCTTGATTACAAAAAGTCCTCGACCGAAGTAGCGAATGTATAAATGTCGGGACAAAAGCGTCTGTCACATTATTATGGGGCAACATATTATGAGCCCCTACAGCATCGGTATTAATGAAATGAGAGACAATGCACGACTGGGCAGTTCCCAATGCACTGAAAATGAAACACAACTTTTATTGGCGCGGTTGCATTGCTCCTATCATCGTGACTAGAGACGAAATAATTTCATAGCATGTGTGATGTGAAAGTAAAGACTCAGGGACCGATGAATACTGTAACATCAACTCCTCTCCATATCTCGATGTATACCTGCGACACAGTAACCTATGGAACCCAGCTGCCCTCATTTGTTCTATTTCTGTGCGGTTTTGACTGTACTGAAATTTGGCTGAAGTCCTCTATCTAGGTATCTAATACCTGCTGCAAGTTTCCATGTTTGTATTGAGCAGTCAAAATGATCGGTACGGCAAACGCAGATCTCCACATTCAGATGAAATTTTGGAAACCGTTTTTCACTAATCATGTACTTACATGTTAAACATTAATCGTCTTTGCTAGGCTCAACAAACGTCGACGCCCCGAGCTTCATAATTTTTACACGCATGTTTTCTGCAATCCAGCTGTCCTTGACGAAGCGAACTTATCAGTATCTGTGTAATATGAACAGGAGACATTAACAAATAGTGCAGAGTACGGATTACTGACAGACGCCAGTGGAGTCATGATGTGGTGGAAGGCGAGGAAGGGACTGCGGGTAGATGGATGTTCAAAAGCCTCGTGCGCGGGCAGCTGACTTCTTAAGCGATCAGGATTACGCTCGTTGTGGAAAGAAACGCGATGGGCACTGCTGCAAACACATTTCACCAAATGGCGTTTGGCGTTTAGGCACGGCGACAAAACTTCTCAAAGAGTAAAAACACACTCACACCGCTGTGCACAGAGTCAGGGGGTGTCTTGTCTCCGGCCACTGTTTGCCGTGGCCCTCGCCACTGAGCGAGAGGCTGGCTGTGGTTATAAGCACATTTCCAGGATCGATATCACAGAGTTTGCGTAATGAGACAGAACAGCTATTGGCAGATCGGTTTGCTAAGACGGCCCTATGTACTACGCAGTAGCAGCCCTACTATTTGATAGAATGAGATTTTCACTCTGCAGGGGAGTGTGCGCTAATATGAAACTTCCTGGCAGATTAAAACTGTGTGCCCGAGTTCGTGTCTCGGTCGGGCACACAGTTTTAATCTGCCAGGAAGCCACTATTTGACGTTCACAGAAACAGACTGAGTACCAGATACGCTTCCCTACGTCATTATTTTACTGAGAAAACGGAGAATCGAACACTAGATAACAATTTTATCATCGCAAATGTCCCGCAGATGGGTTTCTCTCATATTGGGCAATGACTTCGAGATAGTCTCGTAGATATACAAATCGCGCCGATTTGTGGTACAGCTTTGCGATGTCGACTGTCGAAACACGACGGATAGCACGTTTAATAAGAGGAAATAAAAATCACAACTTTGTTTTCTTGGTCATCAAAAAAATTGCGGGTTTGTTTTAACATATAGCAAGAATGTGAAACTGTCTACGGTAGAATTTCGAGATGTGAGACGCTGCAGGAATAATACTAGCATGTTCCCAACAGAGAGCACGTGATCCGTTTGTCGAGGCGAACACAAAGCCACGAGGAGCGTAAAGTTTTGCGCTTGTAGGCCGGTGAGTTAAAACACGATCGGACAGATGTCTACCATTTACACGCTTTCAAAGTGTGTTAATATCTGTACTAACAAAAAGAGTCGTAATAAATGGGGAAAAAATAATCTGTCCAGAAAAGCGTGATCTTTTTAGTGTACTTAATGTATTATTCTAGTGAGAAGCTAAAAGGCCTTGCTCACTCGATTCCAGGGCTAGGATATGTGGCAGTGCAGAACTGTTCGTAATGAATGAGACGCCAGTCTGGATGTTAGGACGTCACCATAGGGTATCAGCAAGAGACGCCTGCCGTTGCCTTTAGTTAATGAAGTACTATCCAAGAAAATAAAAATAAAAATGAACTGCACAGATACTCACTAAACTCTTGATAGTACGAGATAAAATAATAAAAACTTTTTCTTTTCGCGTCGGAATGGAAAATGCCATAACAAGGACAACATATCAAACAGTCAGCTCCTAGAAAACGAGTAAGGCCAGAATAATTACATGTAGGCGACAGAGTTGGAAACGGTTACATACAATCGGCTGAGATGTTTTTAGAGTGTATCGAAGCCAGACGAAAAGTAAGCCCTCGAAATTCCTTAACTTCCTACAACGACGGAGCTGCTCGGGTGCTGAATGTATTGTCTTAGTGTGGCCAATAATAGACCAAGCTCTGTCGCTTCCAGAATACGTGGAAACAGTGTTATTAAACAGTTTTCTAGGCTAGCAAATTCGCATCACATGCTGGTTTGACGGCGGTGAGTTTTCTGCACTGCTAATGGTGCATTTGCTTGCCGAGGGCCAAAAAAACACATGAGAAAACGGTGAAGATATTACGAAACCTGAATATGTTTAGGACGACATTGCGAGAAAACAGTTAGTAATAAATGTAAATATTCGCTGCAGTGTTTTAGGCAAAATTAATTACGTTATTTATATTCAGGTACAACCGAGGGACATCAGTTCCGTGAACAGACAGGCCGCAGAGATGACAATGTGCGGCAGCGACTTCTATCGCCACGCCGGCTGTTGTCTTAGCGTCGAGGAGCTACAAAGGATCTCCGAGACCTGATGACGTTTCAAGCATGGTGGAAGCAGCGTCGCAGACATCGTCACCTTGTTTACCGTTTTAGTTAGTTTGATGGGGGAGGGAACCAAACAGCCAGGTCATCGCATTAGGGAAGGACGGGGAAGGAAGTCGGCAGTGCCCTTTCAAAGAAACCATCTCGCCATTGACCTGAAGCGATGCAGGGAAATACGGGAAACCTAAATGAGGATGGCCACATGCGGGTTTTAACCGTGGTCCTCCCGAATGCGAGTCCAGTGTGCTAACCGGTGCATCACCTCGTTCGGTCTACCGTTTTAAGCACATTCATTTTATCGAGGAATGAGTGCGGAGCTCTTGAGATTGCGGGCAGCACCTCATGTGTAACGGTGCCGGATGACAAAACATCGCTCCAACAACACTGCTTACGTGTGCTTTTTCTCACATACGTCACTGAATGACTTGAAGAGATGTCCGCCTATGTTACTCCACGCCACTCGGACGCCAGCACGGGTTCCACAAAATCGTAAAAGCAGCGTCGGATTCACAATGACACGGTACTGACTTTGAGCGTATTTAATCTGCATCGCCGACCGTAGAAATGTAGAAGGTTGAGTTTATTTTCCCTTAATTCTCCGTCTCCTGCGGCCCACAGAGCTTTGTCGATGCTTCAGCGACTGATTGTTGCTGCTGGCGCTCCACAATATCGGCAGTTCATAACATTCTCGCGAATAATGGCGGTTTTATGGAGAAAATGAAAATGGGAAAAAAGTTATAAGAAATGCACAATCACCAGTCAAACTTTACGTTTATCCAAGTTGTAAGCGAGTAAACTTTTAAACTGTAAATTACCTGGGTGGGGCATGCCTAACTGTATGTAGTCTATATAAACCAGCATTTAGAGTTAGGTCTTCTACACACAAACTCGAAAAGGTATCGTTCTCTCCAATCGAAATTACGCGTCGTATCCTTCAGTGAAAAATGCTACTGACTTCTACTAATGACTTGTGGTGTCTTGTTTGCGTAACAACTTCCACCTTTCGACAGCAAACGATTGTGTACTACTTTACACACTGTCCGCACATAAAAGCACTTCAATATTTCGCAGTAGTAATGGGCGAACTATAAAGATTTATCGCTTCTTAATTATCATGTCGGCATTCTCATATGTAATGTGAGCTTCGAGCACTGGTTTGTTAGCATGCAGTGTTAACGTTTTATTGCTGTGAAATAGCGGTTAAAACTCGATTGCAGACGTGGAAAGTGAATCGCAAAAGTCGTCGTTCGTTCCAACAGGAACTACCTACCGTATTGATCACTAGAAAATGATATTAACTGATATAAGCCACAATAATCTACATAATCGTTCTCTTTCCAAATCTAATTGGTTTGTAGGCTCATCATCGTAGAATGAGGAAAGACAGGAACTAACGAATAAGTACCCGACAAAAATTGAATGTAAAATTGGTAATAATCATTCCGGTCGTAACATAGTATTATAAAGATGGTTTAAATTGATTATATTGATACCTACAAAATATACTGGTGTTCGAATGTGATGATATGCTCGATAAGGCGAAATAAATGATTAGATACAGCGAAACACGTGGCGCGTGCTCCAGGGAGACAGGGGTGCCATGTGACGTCACACGTCCGTCTGGGCTGCCGCTACGTCTGTAACGGACATCAGCCGCTGTGGCCGCCATTAAGACTTGACGGACGTCTCAGCTGCCACTGCGGCTCTATGATGGCAGACATCTGTAGCCGAGTCTTAGTATTTTGTGCTCGTTGTTCTTTGTTGCCGCCAAAATTGCAGCATTCATTCACACTATGCAGTGCGTAATTCGGTTCGCCCTTTTACTAAATGTTCAGTTTATAAAGTTAAATATGAATTAAATGCAGAGGTAATTGTAAAATCATTCCTGTGTCGCAAAAGGAATTGCTGTGGCTGGAGGAATTATTTCCTGGATGATTACATGATAGACGCAAGACTGCTGCCTCGTGTGAGCATTTTCCTCATTCCTTACCTAAGAAAAATACGAGAGTGGTAGTAGAAACAGTCAACTTCGTCATGAATTACTGGCTCGATTGTGTTTAGTTCATAAGAAATAGTGTAATTTAGTTGCGTGTGACATGAAACTTGGCAAGGACGATAACTTTAGTGAGTTTGTCTGTGGAGTGCCCAACTTAAAACCTGGGTTTGTGTAATTGCTGTTAACTCAATCGCTTCACAAAGCTCATCGTTCAAAATTGTCACCGCATTAAACTAACAGAAACGTACTGTTTGATTACTAGTGGCCCCGTCCGTTACTTCTTTGTTTTCATTGCTTTAACAGAAGCCCAGTTACTCCGGAGTAACTCTGGACGTAACTGCCTTCATTCTGTGGCGCCAACGGCAACAATCGACCGCTGATGCAGCGACAGAGCTCTGTGGTCTGCAGTAGACGGAGAATTAACGGAAAGATAAACTCGGCTTCTACATTACTACGATCTGCATTTGCGATTAATGTCTGAATGTGCTTACAATCAGTACAGTGTCAGTATGCGAATCTGGTGCTGGTTTCGTGATTTTGTGGATCGCGTGCAGGCTTTCCAGAGACGTGGCGGAACATAAGGGGGACAACCTGGCTGGGAGTCATTCAGTGACATACGTGTAACGAACGTATAAAGTGAATAACTTATACAGTGCTGTAGGAGCGAGTTTTGCCATCCAGCACCGACATACAGGGCGTGCAGAAACCATCTGACCAAGATTGCAGGGCGGAAGGACAGCATGTAACATAGGAATTTGTGTATGGCAACTAAAAGTCGTAAATGTATATTTTCAGTGGTGCAGGAACGTAATTGAAATCTGACATACGGAGGTCCTTGTTGAAAATGATAGGTAATTTACAGAAAATGTATACGTAAACAGAACGTTCGGACTAAGCAGTCGTCACGATGGGAACAAGATAAATTTAAAACATCACTAACACGTCTAGTACTTCTTCAGGAATGAGGACACACACATGTCCATGTTTCTTGTTTGGATATATCTCAAAAAGGTCAAAATTAGTGAAAAATGAGGCACCACTTAGTTAACATGAGTATGTATAGAAAATGCTCAAACTGACCACCGTTTTCACGCTGGCATAGTGGTTCAAAGATTTAATTGCGACCTGTATTTTCTATACTCAGATTCCTTCATTTGATACTGTCTTCGTCAGATTGGTTTTCCGCGCCCTGTGTATGCCAGACGATGCATTACTCTCTGTTGTTCGAATTCTCACGAGTCCAGTACACTTAATCTTTGGTAGAAAGTGCTAAGAACGGCAAAATAGCGGGAATACGTTGGTAGCGACTAGTAACTTTAAAATTCAGTAGACAGTAACTACGTAAAAGGAAATGTGACACTTATAACGAAGCACTACTGAATTAGACGTGAAATACGTTTATTGATTACAAAAAGTCCTTCTAGTAGAGTGGTGTACGCAGAAATGTCGTGACAAGAGTGTCTGTCACGCTATTGTAGGGCAACGCATGAGGCCCCACAGAACAAGTATTAGTGAAAGCAAGCACCGTTGGTCGGTTGCCAAAGCGTTTAAAATTAAAGACGAAATAAATTTATACTGTCTATGATGTTGAAGTAATGTTTCGGAGCAGCATGAATACGGTGAAATTGATTACTCTTTCTTAGTTCGATATATATCTACGACACAAGAACGATACTCTATGGAACCAAGTAGCCCCTACTCCTTCTCCTGACCAGAGGCAAACACTATTCTACTTATTAACTGTTTTGATTATACTGAAATGTTGTGAATATTGCTTCTAGCCCTGCATCAAGGTGGGCTAACAGAATCGGATACCTGCTGCGAGTTTCCATGTTTGTACTGAGCAGTCAAGACGAAAGGCGCCATACAGACGGCGGCCATGCGGGACACAACATTGGGATGACCAAAATTTCGGAAACTACTCTTCTGTAGTCATGTTTACATGTTAAACCTTAATCGATTCTAGTAGCCGGAACGAACGCCTGCGGTACGTTCCAAGATTCATACGTTTCAGACCCATGGTCTCCGCTGAGCAAAATATAGACAATGAAACGAACTTAGTGGCGTTTTCGTATTGCGAAACGAAGGGGTCAACAAGTAATGTAGAGAACGAATCCCTTACGGACGCCAGTGAAAATATAAGTTGGAAGAGTATGATGAGGTCAGACGTAAGGGGATGTTCAAAAGTCTTATCCAGGCCCACAACATCGTTAGTGGCTCCTCTGCTAACCGACCAGGATTACGCTCGTTGTCGAAAGAAATTCGAGGCGGGCACTGGTGGAAGGGTTTTGCACCTGAAAAGATTAGGCGCTTAGGGATGGCCAGAAAACTTGTGATAGAGTAATCAATCAGTGTTGTGTGATGGAGCCTATGCCCCTAAGGGAGAGGTTGGCTGTGGTTATAAGGACATTTGCAGCATCGATATTGCAGTGTTTCCGTGATAAGACGGAACTGCTACTGGCCGATCGATTTGCAATGACGGCCCTATGTGGAATGTATTAACAGTCCTACTATTTTACTGTCAAAGAGACGATTTGAAGACCTCACGCATGTCCCTAAATATGTATAGTACCAACAAATCAGAGATTCAAACAGTAGATAATAATTGTATGATAACAAATTTCTCGCAGATGTGCTTGTCCCACACTGGGGAATGATTTAGAAGGAGTACACAGATATACAAATCGCACTGACTTGTGGGACAACTCTGCGATGCGACACGAGGGACAGCTCATTCAATAAGAGGAACTCGAAATGATGACTTTTGTTTCACGAGATAATAAAAAAAAATTTCAGAGTGCCTTAATAAATGGCAGGAATATGAAGGACACTACGGCAGAATTTCGAGGTCGGCCGAAGGTACGGAAAATAGTGCGAGTCCAAAGTTTTACACTGGCCAACGAGCGGCAAATAACGCATTCAGGCACCGCGAATGAAGCTTTGGTGGCGTTCGATCACGCGACCGGCTCTGCCCAGCAACAGGACAAAAGAATATGGATGACACAAAGTTTTTATTCTAATTCTGTACCGCCGTTTGTCATGAACGTTATCTTTGTTCTCATGGATGCAGTGTGTGAAGGCCCTGGATAGATCTCTTTCTTCAGTTGCCAGTTACTAGTGGAACATGTATAAGCAGAGAAGCAACTGCTGGACACATTGCCCCAAGAAAGGAAACAGTTTCTCACACGGCGTTTAAATTCCGCATCGGCACATAACGGATGATATTGTCGACTGTTTTTATTACATTTTCACAATCGATGCCTGTTGACAAAATACACGTTGATAAAACATATATGATTAAGATTTCGCCTCGACTCAAGACGAATCTTTCTAGCCGTTGCAAGTCTCCATAATCTTGGAGCGTAAAAATACGTTGCACCTCTTACCACGCATCGCGTGTCATCCAGGTCAGCACAATAAAGCAGAAACAAATGCGTTACCTGGCACGGATAAATATGTTTTGACGGTATTTTTTGACGATTTCTATCCGTGTTTTCTTGAAGCTTTTCTCACAAAACCTCCTCCTCAGAAGTTTAGGATACCATCAGCTGGAGGCAGCTGTGACAGAAGGCCACCCATGAATGTGCGGACTGCGAAGTAGCAGTGTCCGGATGCACTAAAACAGTGCAACTGGCCAGCGACTAGGAGTGTGATTATGACATGTGGGAATGGTTAAGCATCTCGTAAATGGCAGGTGACGCGACGTTCTTCTGTGGGCATATTCGAAAAAGTTTTCACGCTTTCATTTACGCCAGGAAACCGTCGTCACTCGCCAGAGAGTTGATCCGCCGACCTTTCGGAGCGCCAGCAGCGACAGTCAGCAGCTGAGGCAGTGGCAAAGCTCTGTCGGCCGCAGGGACGGAGAACTGGCGGAAAAATGTATTCGGCTTAACTGTGTATAGATGAGTGGCAGGAATAAAATACAGGGAGCGAAAGGCTATTTACAATTTGTACAGAAACCAGATGGCAGTTATAAGAGTCGAGGGGAATGAAAGGGAAGCAGTGGTTGGGAAGGGAGTGAGACAGGGTTGTAGCCTCTCCCCGATGTTATTCAATCTGTATATGGAGCAAGCAGTGAAGGAAACAAAAGAAAAATACAGATTCCTAGTAGTATGGACTTTTCGGACACGTCTAGGAGCGGACACCAAACTTCGTACGAGAACCTTGAAATGATAAATTTCTTCTCTATTGTCATCAAGGCAACTTTCATACTGAGCTGATACGTGGCTAGAATGTGTAAGAAATCACAGTACTACTTCGCAGAGGAAGAAACAAACTACAACGAAAACTCTTTGGCAACATAGGCTGTGCGATTCGATTGTCGATGCAGAAAACAAGCGAGGGAAATTTGTGTGTTTGGAACTTGTAATCCCTTTTTTCCTAGCGATCGATTAGATGTACGCCATTTATATGTTTTGATAGTATATTAAAGCAGTAGCAGTACACCATTTAGATGCTAGAACTTCATAATATGGCAAATCTTTCGCAATACTAAACGCATCGTCTTAGTGAGAAGACTGTAAGGCCGAGCTCTGTCGTTGGCAGGGGCTGCACGTGTGGCGCTGCAGAGTCGGCCGTAATATAACAGGGCGAGTGTGTCCGTGTTGTGACGTCACGGTTGTGTACCACCTAACGAGGCCTGCCGCGATGGGTACAGAATGTGCGTACACTTTCCAAATTAGGTGTTTACATCTGCTTATTATGCGTTTCCCGGGCTGGGTGGACGGCAGTGAATTATCAGCACTGCTTACTATACAAGTGCTTGCAGACCGTCTCAGATACACGCCGAAGTGGCCGAGCGGTTCTAGGCGCTACAGTCTGGAACCGCGCGACCGCTACGGTCGCAGGTTCGAATCCTGCCTCAGGCATGGATGTGTGTGATGTCCTTAGGTTAGTTAGGTTTAAGTAGTTCTAAGTTCTAGGGGACTGATGACCTCAGAAGTTGAGTCCCATAGTGCTCAGAGCCATTTGAACTATTTTGAAAAGTGGTGTGTGTCCGCATGCGCCGAAGAGCAGCGTATAACGCAGTCAGGCACCGTAAAATAAAGCTTTGGTGACTTTCGTTCTCGCGATCATTGCTCTCCGGCGACATGACAGAGTAATATCGCGGACAGAAGATTTTTTGTTTTTTGTTTTTATCGCCTTTCCAGTAAATTAGTTTTGATCTTCACTGCGGTTCTCGTCTTCACATATGCAGTGTGTAAAAGCCGACGATAGATCTTCTTTCTTATCCGTTACCAGATACGAACGCAATCTGTAGAAACGGAAGGACAACAGCTGGACACATTGTACGAAGTAAAACACGTTCTGACACTGCGATTTTAATCCGCGTCGATACGAAACACACGTCGCTGTCAACTTCTTTATTTTTGTCTTGACAATCGATGGGTGGTGACTACATATCTGATAATCCTATGTATGTGTTTATGGTTTCGCCTTGACCCGAGAGGAATTTTTCTAGCCATCATACGTCTTCAAAACCGTGGAGCTCCGTCCCTTATCGCTGCGCATACTCCGCACAACGCATGTCATGCAAGTGAGCATAATAAAAGCATCACATACGGTAATTGGCTTGGATAAAAACGTTTTGACGGTATTTTTTGACGATTAGTATACGTGTTTTCCGGAAGATTTACTCACAGAATCTCCTCCTTCACAGGAGTGTAGGGTAAGATCAGCTGAGACAGAAGGCTACCCATGTAGGTGCGGAGTGCGAAACAGCACACTCTGAATGCATTACAATGGTACAACTGCCAGCGACTAGGAGTGTGATTCACGTGTGGGAATGGACACGCATCTCGCAATTCGCGGGCAACGCAAGATTCTGCTGTTCCTAAATATTAACAATTAAGTCGCTGTGCCAATTACGGATTCACTATCGTTTCGATGACGAACACTTGGATATATATTTTCCTCCCGTTTTCGTTTATCTCAGAAAACCGCCACTACTCGCGGGAGAGCTAAAATTTACACCGATCCTCGTGGTAGCAGCAACAATCAGTTACTGAGGCAGCGACAAAGCTTTGTCGGTTGCAGGAGAAAGGAAGACTAGCAGAAAAAGAAATTCAGCTTCTACATCTACATCTACATCTACATCTATACTCCGCGAGCCACCTTATGGTGTGTGGCGGAGGGTACTTATTGTACCACTATCTGATCCCCCCTTCCCTGTTCCATTCACGAATTGTGCGTGGGAAGAACGACTGCTTGTAAGTCTCCGTATTTGCTCTAATATCTCGGATCTTTTCGTTGTGATCATTACGCGAGATATATGTGGGCGGTAGTAATATGTTGCCCATCTCTTCCCGGAATGTGCTCTCTCGTAATTTCGATAATAAACCTCTCCGTATTGCGTAACGCCTTTCTTGAAGTGTCCGCCACTGGAGCTTGTTCAGCATCTCCGTAACGCTCTCGCGCTGACTAAATGTCCCCATGACGAATCGCGCTGCTTTTCGCTGGATCATGTCTATCTCTTCTATTAATCCAACCTGGTAAGGGTCCCATACTGATGAGCAATACTCAAGAATCGGACGAACAAGCGTTTTGTAAGCTACTTCTTTCGTCGATGAGTCACATTTTCTTAGAATTCTTCCTATGAATCTCAACCTGGCGCCTGCTTTTCCCACTATTTGTTTTATGTGATCATTCCACTTCAGATCGCTCCGGATAGTAACTCCTAAGTATTTTACGGTCGTTACCGCTTCCAATGATTTACCACCTATGGCATAGTCGTACTGGAATGGATTTCTGCCCCTATGTATGCGCATTATATTACATTTATCTACGTTTAGGGAAAGCTGCCAGCTGTCGCACCATGCATTAATCCTCTGCAGGTCCTCCTGGAGTACGTACGAGTCTTCTGATGTTGCTACTTTCTTGTAGACAACCGTGTCATCTGCAAATAGCCTCACGGAGCTACCGATGTTGTCAACTAAGTCATTTATGTATATTGTAAACAATAAAGGTCCTATCTCGCTTCCCTGCGGTACTCCCGAAATTACCTCTACATCTGCAGATTTTGAACCGTTAAGAATGACATGTTGTGTTCTTTCTTCTAGGAAATCCTGAATCCAATCACAAACCTGGTCCGATATTCCGTAAGCTCGTATTTTTTTCACTAAACGTAAGTGCGGAACCGTATCAAATGCCTTCCTGAAGTCCAGGAATACGGCATCAATCTGCTCGCCAGTGTCTACGGCACTGTGAATTTCTTGGGCAAATAGGGCGAGCTGAGTTTCACATGATCTCTGTTTGCGGAATCCATGTTGGTTATGATGAAGGAGATTTGTATTATCTAAGAACGTCATAATACGAGAACACAAAACATGTTCCATTATTCTACAACAGATTGACGTAAGCGAAATAGGCCTATAATTATTCGCATCTGATTTATGACCCTTCTTGAAAATGGGAACGACCTGCGCTTTCTTCCAGTCGCTAGGTACTTTACGTTCTTCCAGCGATCTACGATAAATTGCTGATAGAAAGGGGGCAAGTTCTTTAGCATAATCACTGTAGAATCTTAAGGGTATCTCGTCTGGTCCGGATGCTTTTCCGCTACTAAGTGATAGCAGTTGTTTTTCAATTCCGATATCGTTTATTTCAATATTTTCCATTTTGGCGTCCGTGCGACGGCTGAAGTCAGGGACCGTGTTACGATTTTCCGCAGTGAAACAGTTTCTGAACACTGAATTCAGTATTTCTGCCTTTCTTCGGTCGTCCTCTGTTTCGGTGCCATCGTGGTCTACATTTGTGATTAACTTTTAAATTTGCTCACACTCTGTACAGTGTAATTATGAGTATCTGATGCTGGTTTCACGGTTTGTGTGTCGCGTGCTAGCGTTCCAGTGACGTAGCAAAATATAGGTGGACGATCGGCGTGGGAGTCATTGAATGACATATGTGCAGTGTACGTAAAAAATTAAAAATTTAAGCAGTGCTGATTCAGCGAAGTTTGCCATCCCGTATCGTTGTACAGGGCACATAGAAAATATATGATGAAAAGCGTAGCCTGGAAAGGCTGCGTGAAACACAGAAATTTGAGAATAGCATTTAGGCGTTACAATTGCACATTTTCGGCGGTACCGGAAGGTAATTAAAATCTCCCACACGGGCATCTTGGCACCAAATGATGGTTAATTTACCGAAAATGTATACCTATGAAATGATCGATAAAAATAAATGATTAATTGCAGCGGATACAAGAAGACTTGGTTGCCAAGTGACGTCACACGTCAGTGTGGTCTGCTGCCGTCTCTAAACGCCCATCAGCCGCTGTCGTCACCATTAACACGTCACGGTAGACTCAGCTGTCACGACAGCCCTATGATGGCAGACATCTATAGCCAAGTCTTTCTATTTCTTTGCTTGTTTATCGCTGTTGCCGAGAAAACTGCCGCATTCATTCACGCAATGTAGTAGGCCTACGTAATTCAGTTTGGAAGGTCACATATGAATTACATGTAGAGGTAATGACAAAATCATTCATGTGTGGCAACAGGAAATGCTCTGGCTGGAGGTATTGTTTCCCGGGTGATAGCGTGCTAGACACAAGACTACTATCTCATGTTAGTGTTACGTAAGGAAGATACAACAGTAGGAATAGTAACAGTCAACTTCGTCATGAATTACAGGCTTAATTATGTGTAGCTCATAAGAAATAGTCTGATTCAGTTGTGTGTAAAATGAAATGTGGCAAGGACGATAACTTTTAGTGAGTTTGTCCGTTGCGAGCGTAACTTTAAACTTTGATTTTTTTAATAGATAAAACTCTATCTTTTAAAATTGTCGTCGCATTAAACTTAAAAAAAAAGTTCTGTCTGACTGCTAGCTGCCGCGTTCGTTACTTCTTTCTGTTTTCAATTCTTTAATAGAATCCCAGTTACTCCGGAGAAAGTCAGAATCTAACAGAGCTCTGTGGTCTGCGAGATATGGAGAATTAACGGAGAGATAAACTCGGCTTCTATATTACTACGATCTGCATTTGCAGGACGTGTATACGTAAACAGAATATTTGAGGAACAGGATAAATTTAAAGTATCACACGTGTATCGGACTTGGCTGACGCACCATGTTTCATTTTTCAATATCTCATAAAAGAGCCAAAATGAATGATGGATAAGCATCTACTTAAATAACATAATTATCTGTAGCAAATGTTCAAACCGACCACCGTTGTCATGCTGACTTAGCGCCTTAAATATTCATGTGCGGCCTCTGGCTTCTATATTGAGATTCTTTCACTTGATGCCGTCCTTGTGCCCTACACTTTTGGTCAAATTGTGTTTCCGCACCCTGCATATGCCAGACGAGGCGTGACAGAGGGTTGGTCCAATTCTCTAGAGTCCAGTACACTTAATCTTTGATGGAAAGTGTGGAAAACGGCAAAATGACGGAATGCGTTGGTAGCAATTTGTAACTTTAAAATTCAGTGGAAATAGATGTGAAGTACGTTTCTTGATTACAAAATGTCCTCAGGTAAAGTAGTGAGTGTACAAGTGTCGTGACAAGCTTATCAATCATGCTATTATGGGGCAACACGTGAGACCGCACAGACTCAATATTAATGAAAGTAAAGACTACGCACCGTCGGTCAACTGCCAAAGCATTGAAAACGAGGCAAAATTGTTAACTGCGTTGGTCACATTGTTACCATCACCGTGAGTAATGGCGGTACTCTTTTTTATCGTCTGTGATTCGGTAGTGATGACTCAGAGGCTGTTGAATACGGCGATATTAACTTCTCTTTGTATTTCAATAAACATCTGAAATATGTGGACAACAATCTATGAAACCACGTAGACCTCGACCAGAATTTAATATTTTCTGTGATTTAACACCTAGCCTGGTTACTGTGCAGGTAAGGTGTACGGTACGACAGATATGACGTTTACACGGGACACAACATTCACAAGACGAAACTTTGGGCAACTGCTTTTCTCTAGTCATGTTTGCATATGAAACGTTAGTCCGAAGAAGCCTCTATTTTGCGAGCTTCATAACATTTACGCTCATAGCCTCTGCATTGCAACTATCCTCGGTACAGCGAACTTTTCGGTGTTTCCGTAATATCGAGAGGAGACATTAACAAATGATGGAGGATACGGACTTGTTACGGACGCCAGTGAAAACATGGGGAGCAGGAGGAGGTTGCACATAAACGGGTGTTCAAAAGTATCCACGTCCGTTAAAGCGTTGGAAGGTGCTGTACTGAGCAACAAAAGTTACGTTTACTGGTGCACGGTTGTGAACTAAGTCTAGATACAGGTTGCGCACTTATTTCTTTTGCGGCTTTGTGGTACCAAGTATTCAAACACGATAGAGAATGGCCAGCATACTTGACAACAGGTTACAAAAAGGATAACTTTACGTGTTTCCACATTGCCAAGCAGACGAGTACTGGCCTGTTTTTATACACGACCGGAATGTACAGGAGACCACAGCACCACTTCCGGGAAGAAGATGTCACAGCGATGTAAACATGTCGTCTACTCGGCTCGCGCGATCCTTTTGCACAATCACCAGACAGAGCGATTAATAATTATATTAGCTGGCAGCTGTAGCTAGCAGAGTTGAAACCAGTCGGAAAGATGTCCGCCGTTTACGTTTTCAAGGTGTATTAAGCGTATAGTAGAGCAAAAATGAGACACATTGAAATAGAAAAAAATTGTTTCTTCAGTACTTTAGTAATAAGAATGTGAGGCCAGGGTCACTAGATTACAGGCGTGGCTTGTTTGCCAGTGCAGGATCGTCGGTAATGAATGACTCGCGAGTGTCGATGTTGCGACGTCTCCACAGTGTATCAGCAAGAGACGCCCTCCCCAGACCTGAATATGTGTAACACAACTGAAGCGAAGGGAACAGTCAAGTCTGGGAAGCACGCCATATTTCTAACATTTTCCCTCGTTTGCCACTTGCCTCATCTAAGTGTAATACTTTGCCTAGCGTTTTACGTAAAAATATTTAGAGTACTGTTACCAACAAAAAATATAGGAATACAGACTTTTGTATAAGACAAGGGCTTCACATTTTTCTGTCGTCAGAGATGCCGCAAAAATCAGATTTCCCAAAAAAAAATTCAATTTGTGCAGCGGCTATTCTACGGGGCAGTTGGTCGAATCATTTGCGTCCGGACGTGGGGGAGCAGCGTCGCAGACGTCGACACCTCGTCTGGCAGCACGGCGACAGGAGACGAATCTTTCTAAAGTAATCCTGAACAGATACAAAAGTTTAACTCGGCAAGAGCACGGACAGCGTCTGACGCAAGAATGGCGTCGCGAGCCACTCCATTCCCCTTTGTAACGGAATTTTAGGCGCACAGCTGTTTTCGCAACAGTATATTGTAAACACTGCGTCATTTGAATTGTCCGTTCATCTGATTCTGACGAATTGCAGGGCGGTGAACTGGAAGGAACTGCGATTACGATGAGAAGTTGAAGGTTTTTCTTAGCTGTAGATTAATCGGAAGAACGTAACATTTCTTATCGTATCTTCTGTGGATTAGGGGAGACCACACTATGCTGATTCAGTCTATTCACCAATGCGATGAAATAAAAAAAATTAAACACATTTACCCCTAGTTCGCAAATGCCTTCATCGCCTCGCTAGTACGGACGACCTCCAGATTCAGCCGTTGACAAAAGTTTGCTACCGACGCTTCCTCCTTTCCCAAACAGAGCAGGGCACACAGCAAGAGGTGAATAACGTACACAGAAATGAATGACTTCGTTAAATATACAGATATCAGCTGTCTTTTTTTTCCTTTCTGCTCTCACTATAAAGGTACGACACAAGAGTAACACACACTGTGTGACGTGGTGGTTGTACGTGCAGGAACGGTAAAGTATAATCTGCCGGAACTAAGAGGTGCTATCAGTTTCTTCTGACCAGAAGACGAAGTAGCTTCAGATGTCACCAATACTGACTAAACTGAAACCAGCAAAACACTTCCTCCAGAACCACATCTTCACTGGCTCCAAAACGTTAATAGCAACTGGAAGTTTCGATGTTTACGTCGAGGCATCGGTCTGAAAGAAACAGAAGTGCCGTAGTATGCATTATTCGTGCAAATCTCCGGGGTACAACAAACGCTTTGTTACGCAAAAGTCAGTGTATCAATGACAAATTAAAACTTCTAGTAGTAGACAGTGGTTCTAGTGCGGCAACTGTGTTTCCCGTAATTGGGTCACAGTTTTCAAAGATTACGTACGTGTATGACTGGCGCCAGTTTCTACGACAGTCTTCTAGTAAGGACCATTTAAACACGACGGAGAGTGCACAACGCGTTTTGTAGAAGCAGATATTAATGGGTAATTTACTCTGACTCTTCATCAAGGCAACTCTGATATTGATTTGATACGTGGCCGGAATGTGTGAGATGTCGCGGAGCTACTTTGAGGAGGAAGATGCAACTACAACGTTAACACGGAGGAATCTTTTGGAACACTGAACGTATCATGTTGGTGAACAGAGGATAAGGTAGGGGCTGCATATGTAGGTTGTGACAATCTCTCGTAATAAACAGGACGGGAGTGTAGAGGTTACAACGTCACGGTTGTGTACGCCATGCGTATGGAACATATGTAAATTTTCCACAGTATGACTACACATCTGCATATGCGTTTCTAGGGCTGGTCTGACCGGTGAGCTCCCGCGCTTGCCGACCATCAGAAAGACACGTGAAACAAAAGTCGTTACAGTTTTCCCACTGACGGATCACTCAGGAATGTTTGGACACTCTTTCAAAAGCGAGAATTTCAACCCAAATGACAACAGCACACGCTACGCGGCAAACATTTCCCAAAATCCTTGGGTTGGATGAAAGCAGGGATGTTGGCTGTGTCGGTCGTCATTTCTGAAACTCTACGAATGGCGAAAATTTTTGACACGACAGAGCGTTAATCTCTAACCCACTATTATGAATTTACTCTACAAGCAACGTTTTCTTCTTATCTCGATATTGGTTCGTCATTTGTACTAGATAAAGGACAAGTCGTAGGTTTTTATTCCGTGTAAAAATAGGACGTTACGGATGTCACTTCTTAAAGCATAACGCCACACATGAGACGTAGTCGTGAGGAAATGGCCAGAAAACTATATGATTCCCGCCAACCGATTCTGTGGAAGAGGCCAGCTGAATGAGCCACAGTCCAACAAGAAGAGAAATTCGTCGCATTCCTGTAATTCTGCCATTTGTGAAAATAAAGAGTTGGTAGGACAGTTTTTGAAACGTTTGCTGTCGTTCCACATGGCCAAACGTAACAAGGACAGTTATCGCATTAACGTCGCGAATCTTGCAGAAAGTAGATTAATTGAATTACCAAATGAGTGATACTAATGCAACAAGATCAGTTGTTGAAGTCAGTACTTGATTGCAGTTGCAGATAGTGCAACCGTCTAATCCATTTGGTTTCGAACCACAACACGGGAAGGATAGATGCAGGCGCCGTGTATATGTGTATCTCTACGGTCGAACACATGAAGCCCGCTGTGTGTTCACAGATTCACGTACGCCAGCGGGGAGCACATAACGAAGTCAGGCATCGTAAACCAAAGTTTTGGCGGACTTCATTCTCGCGATAGGCGCCACCCAGCTACACGACAGAATAATAACGCTGAGGCAAGCTTTTTCCATTTCTTTGCCTTCTCAGTGAATTAATAGTTGACTTGAATGCAGTCTTCCTCCTATCATGAGCAGCGTGTAAAGGCATTCGAGGAATCCTTTCTTATCTGTTACCATTTAACACATCGATACAAAGAAATGATGCTGTAAACTTTTTAATTACGTCATCATAAGCGATGCCTGATGACAACATATTCGCTAATTCTACGTACACGACTAAGATTTCTCCTTGGCTCTAGAGCAATTTTCCTGTCCATTATACGTCTTCAAAACCATGGAGTGTAAATACGTTCCAGCTCTTACCGTTCCACGTATTCCGCACGACGCGTGTGGTCCACGCGAGCGTAATAAAACAGCATCAGTGAGTTATTTGGCTTCGATAAAAACGTTTTGACGGTACTTCTTTACGATTTCCTTACATGTTTACCGGGAGATTCTTTCACTCAATCGCCTCCTTCTCGGGGGTTTAGCGTAACATCAGCTGGAGGCAGCTGTGACAGAAGGCCATCCATGAATGTGCCGAGTACGAAACAGCACAGTTCGGATGCGTTACAGTGGTACAACTGGCCAGCCACTAGGGCTGTGATTCACATGTGGGGAAGGACACACACCTACGCGAGTTCTTGCTGTGGGTAGACATGCCTCAAGTAGGGATTCACTCTCATTTCGATGATGAACACTTGCATCTGAATTCTTCTCCCGTTTTCGTTTATTTCACAAAACCGCCATTACTCGCGGGAGAGTTAAAACCGCCAACATTCCGCGGTGCTGGCAGCAACAATCGGTCTCTGACGCAGCGACAAAGCTCTGTCGGTTGCAGGAGACGGAAAATTAACAGAAAAATAAATCCAGCTTCTACATTACTACTATATGTATTTGTGACTAACGTCTAAATGTGCTGACAATCAGTACAGAGTAATTATGCAGATCTGATGCTGGTTTCGTGATTTTGTGTGTCGCGTGCTGGCTTTCCAGTGACGCGACGCAATATGTGCGGGCGATCGGGGTGGGAGTCACTCAGTGACGTATGTGTAGCGTACCTTAAAAGTGAACAATTTAAGCAGTGCTGGTTGAGCAGGGTTTCGCCATCCAGCATCGTTATACAGGGTCCGGAGAAACGTTTTGACCAAAGGTGTAGGGCGGAAAGACAGTGTGAAACTTGGTAGTTTGGGTACAACAACTCGGGGTCGAAAATTCGTATTTTGGGAGCTACAGGAACATAATTAAAATCTGACATGTGGACGTCTTTACTCAAAATGAAAGATAATTCACACAAAATGTAAGTGTAACCACAGTCTATGGACTAACCAGTCTCAGGACGATAACAAGAAAAACTCAAAGCATCACATACACCTGTGTAATACTTAGCCGACGTTCTAGACAACATTTCTTTAGAAATAAAGACAATCACATGTCCATGTTTTATATTTCAACATGTCTTCAAGAGGACAAAGTAAAGGAAACGTGATCCACCACTTACTTAGCGTTAAGTATGTCGCAGCAAATGTTCAAACTGCCCACCGTTTTCATGCTGGCACAGCGCTATAAATATTCAACAGCCACTTCTAGTTCCTATACTCGGATTGGTTTTTTTAATGCTGTCTTTCTGCCCTACACTTTGGGTCAGACTGCTTTCTCACACACTGTATATGTGAGACAAGACATGGCAGAATGATGGTCAACTTCTCAGGAGTCCATAGAGAGTGCTGGAAACGGCAAAATGACGGAATGCGCTGGTACCGATATATAACCTTAAAATTTAATAGAAAAAATGCGATACGTTTAACCATGTAGCTAGAATGTAAGATGTAAAATATGTTTCTTGGTCACAAAAAGTCCTCAACTGAAGTGGCGAATGTATAAATGTCGTGGCAATTGCCTCCGTAACGTTACTATGGAGCAACATATGAGCCCCTGCAGCATCGGTATTCACGAAACGAGAGACAGTGCACCGGTGGTGAGTTCCCAAAGCACTGAAAATAAAACACGATTTTTAACTGTGTTGGTCCCATTGCTCCTATCGTCGTAAGTAAAGTATTTTTACAGCTTCTGTGACGTGGAAGTGATGACAGAGACCGACGAATACCGTCATATCAACTCCCCCCACACGTTAACCTATGGAACCAAGTAGCCCTCATTTCTTCTTCTGATCAGAGGCCAACCACATTCAATTTATTTACGTGTTTGACTGTACTCAAACGTGGTGAATTTTGCCTCTAGTCCTCCGTCAAGGTATCTGACACCTGCTGCGATTTTCCATGTTTGTATTCAGCAGTTAAGATGAACGGTACGAGAAAGACGACGACTATACGGGAAACAACATTCAGGTGAGGAAAATTTCGGAAACCATTTTTCTCTAATGATGAGGTTGCATGTTAAACATTAATCGGCTTTGATAGGATGAACAAACGTCGATGTCCAGAGCTTCATAATTTTTACACTCATCTCTCTGCAATGAAGCTGCCCTTGACGAAGCGAACTTGTCATTTTGTATAATACGAAGAGGAAACATTAACAAGTAGTGGAGAGTACGGACTCCTGGCAGACGCCAGTGGAGTCGTGATATGGGGGAAGATGAGGAGCACATTGCACGTAAAGGGATGTCCAAAAGCCTCGTGCACGGCCACTGAAGCGTAAGTAGCTGATTTATTAAACAATCAGGATTACGCTCGTTGCGGAAAGAAGCGCGAGATGGGCACTGCTGCAAACACATTTCACCAAAAAGCGTTTGGCGTTTACGCACGGCGGCAAAACTGCTCAAAGACTGAAGACCCATTCAGACCGCTGCGCACAGAGTCAGGGGGTGTCTTGACTCCGGCCACTATTTGCCGTAGCCCTCGCCACTGAGCGAGAGGCTGGCTGCGGCTATTAGCACATTTCCAGAATCCATATCGCAGTGTTTGCGTGATAAGACAGAACTGCTATTGGCAGATCGGTTTGCAAATACAGCCCTACGTACTATGTAGTAGCAGTCCTACTATTTGACGGTATATTGATAATTTCTACTTATCGACCGTGTGACAGCAATTGAATAAAACACAATTTTAGTGCCATACGCGTTTCGCCTTTATTTTCTGCAAGACATCATCAGTGGCAGGTTGCGTGGACAATTTCTTACATATTACGCTCCTGTTGCATTTTCGGTGTTCTTCTTCTTATGAATGCGAATTTGCGGTTTTTTTCCCACATTCCACAGCACTATGAACTGAACGCTTCTTTCAATGCAATGTTTTGGTTTCTGTTGCCGACTGTCAGACGGTCCATAAGTAAAAATTATCAATATACCGTAATATTACACGCAACTGAGGAAGACAGGACTACAAAAAAATGGTTCAAATGGCTCTGAGCACTATGGGACTTAACTACTGAGGTCATTAGTCCCCTACAACTCAGAACTACTTAAACCTAATTAACCTAAGGATATCACACACATCCATGCCCAAGGCAGGATTCGAACCTGCGACCGTAGCGGTCACGCGGTTCAAAACTGAAGCGCTTAGAACCGCACGGCCACACCGGCCGGCCGACAGGACTACAAAAGTTGAAGATGTCTACTATTTGACGTTCACAGAAACAGACTGGGTACCAGATACGCTTCCTAATGTAAGTATATTACGGAGAAATCGAAGATTCGAATACTAGAGAACGATTCTATCATCGCAAATGTCCCGCAGACGTGTTTGTCCCATATTGGGCAATGACTTCGAGAGAGTATCTAGGTATACAAATCGCACCGATGTGTGGTACAGCTTTGCGACGCCGTCTGTTGAAACATGACGAATGGCACGTTTAACAAGAGGGTATAAATAACGACAACTTTTATTTTCGTGGTTTTTCAAAAAACATTGCGGAATTGTTTTAATATATACCAAGAATGTGAAACAGACTACGTTAGAATTTTGAAAGCATAAGGAGTATAAGGTTTGCGCTTGTAGCCTGGTGACTTAAAAGCGATCGGCGAGACATCCGCCATTTGCACGTTTTCAAAGAGGGTTAAGACATACACTAGAAAAAAAAGTGTCGTACTAAACGGAAACAATCACCTCTTCAGAAAATCATGCATCAAGGAAAACATGTCAAGCAGTCAGCCCTTACAACACAAGTAAGGCCTGAATAAACACATGTAAGCTACAGAGTTGCAGACGGTTACGTACACACCACTGAGATGTTTCTAGAGTGTACTGAAGCTAGAGACAAACAAAAAGTATGCTCTTGAAATTCCTTAACTTCCTAAAACGACGGAACTTTTCGAGTGCTAAATGTATTTTCTTAGTGTGGCCAATAACAGACCAAGCTGTGTCGGTTCCAGAATACATAATGTCATAGGCAGCTTTCCAGGTAAGCAAATTCGCCTCTGGTTTTACGGTGGTGAGTTTCCTGCTCTGCTAATCGTGCAATTTGCTTGCCCACGGCCAACAACACGTGTGAAAAAAGAGAGGATATTACGAATCCTGAATATGCTTTGGACGATAATGCGATAAAAGAGTCAGCAATAAATGTAAATATTCGCTGTAGTATTTTAGGTAAAATTAGTTGCGTTATTTATATTGAGGTAAAACCAAGGTACATCAGTTCCGTGGAAAGGCAGGTCAGGCCGCAAGAGATGGGAAAGTAGAGCAGAAGCTTGCACCGGCACCGCGACTACAGTCTTTCCTCGAGAGGCAGCAGAGGATTTCCCCGACTTGATTGCGATTCGAGCGTGGGGGGGGAAGCAGCGTCGCAGACATCGACGCCTTCTTTGACAGCACGGCTGCAGCCGGCTGGTGCAGAGAGAGGCGATGGAGAGATTCGTCCTAATCTTGATTTCTTATTCAAATCTAACGCGCCAAACACGCCAAAGCATTTGTATCCAGAATGCCGCTGCGAGACACTCCGTTCGCAGTTGTAACGAAATTTTCGGTGCAGTACTGCTTTCGCGACATTTCAAAAATTCACCTCTTTGTAATTGTTCGTTTATGTACTGCTGAAGAAACGAAAACCTCTGAACTAATTACGATGATGAGTCTACGAAACATTTAGCTTTGGAAAGAGAACGATTATGGAAATTATTGTCGATTATATCAGTTAGTATCATTTCCTGGTGACGAATACGATAGATTGTTACTTTCCACGTCTGCATACGAGTTTTAGCCGCTGTTTCAGAGCGATAAATCATTGTCTCTCCACGTGAACAAATCGGTGCTCGGCACTCACATTATGTATGTGAATGCCAACAAGATAAGTAAGAAGGAAGAAGACGTTGAATCTTTATAGCTCGTCCATTACTATTGCGAAAATATTGAAATGCTTTCAAATGCGAACAGAGTGTGTAATATAGCACACAATAGTTTGCTGTAGGGCGGTGGAAGTGTTATGCAAGCGTGACGCCACAAGTGATTACTGGAAGTCAGTAGTATTTTTCATTGAAGAACACGATGCGTAATTTCGATTGGACAGAACGATAACTTGGCGAGTTTGTGACTGAAAGGTCTCACTCTAAACGTGGGTTTATATAGATTAAATACAGTCATGTGCACTCCACCGACTTTATTTATCGCTTAAAGGTTGACTCGCTTCTAACTCCGATGAATGTAAAGTTTGACTGATGGCTGTGTATTTACTATCATTTTTCCGTTTTCATTTTCTGCATCAAACCGCCATTATTCGCGAGAAAGTTAAAACTGCCGACATTGTGGAGCGCCAGCACCAGCAATAGGTACCTGAGGCAACGACAATGCCCTGTGGGCTGCAGGAGACGCAGAATTAACGGAAAAATAAACACAGTTTCTATATTTCTACGATCTGCAAGCGCGATTAAAAGTGCCCAACGTCAGTACCGTGTCATTATGTGAATCCGACGCTGCTTTTACGATTTTGTGTAATCCCTTTTGGTAGTCAGTCAGTGACGCGTGTGAGAGAACGCAAACGTAAGCAGTGGCGGTTGGGCGGGGTTTCGCCATCCTGCACCGTTACACATTATCAGACATGACACGACAAGGGTGCTGACAGCAGTCTCAATTCTTCGATAAAATGAAAGAGCTTAAAAGCGTAAAATGATGGAATGCTGTGGTAGTGTTTTTTTCCTTCAAAATACAGCAAGAAATCCGGCGTCGGTGACCATGTTTCGTCAGTCGATATGATAGCTCTTACATGACGAACCAGAAGCGGTAGCGGCAGATCGGTTTATGAAAAGCACATTCGTTAGCCGTTTGTAGAACTGTTAAATAACGTTTTATATTTTGTTTGACACAATGAAAGCGATTATTAACATATCGTTACTTTTTCGAAGCGGAAACACAGAGAATCAAATATTTTATTTTTACGCTAAACATTTCTCCTCCGTTCGACATTTATAATTTTCTGCAAAAAGATATCAGAATTTCCGTGTCCATTACTATATACAAGGTCCTTGGTCGTTGTGTGTCAGAATGGAGTCCGTAGACTTTTTTTCGCACTGCTTATTCCAACGTCTTATTCCTTATATCAACGGTTAATACGGCAAGTCGCATGCTGCCATCTGTCGGCGAGCGACTACACTGCGTCCTCTGTAACTCCTTCCGCAGTTACCTTCTTCTGCAACACGGGGCGCCATCAGAACTTCTTTCGATACCGCTGGTTGGGGTGCGAATCACGCACTTCCAAGAAATAAAAACAGAACATTTGTACATAAAAATCTCTTGTATTGGGCAACGAGGGAGGGCTGTAGCCTATTTGTATGAAAGAAGGTAAATTGAGACAACGGTGAGCCGACAAGACTGACACATCAGAGAAACAGGCAGTTGCGATTTCAAATCCGCCTCCACACAGCACCAGAGAATATCGTATAACGCAGTCAGGAGCCGTAGAATAAATTTCACACTGTTTTCGTTCTCGAGCGAAGCGTTGCTCAGAGCTTTCAAATAAGTAGTAGCATATTAAAACATGAAATGAGTTTATATTTTGTATTTCTTTTGAAAAGAATGGAAATAAATAAAGTTTTTTTTTTTTCGTCACGTTCCAACACTACCAGGAACATCTTTTCTTATTTCCTGAGTGGAAAAAAATTTATTTCAATGTCTGGTGCAAGTATATTCCCTGCGAAGCGTACTTTTCAACTACTTAATATAATACGTGGCGTTAATTTCTCTTTAGTTCTTCAGTGACAGGGCACAAATCCTGGCATGAAGAACAAGAGACATAAGCAGTTAGGTGCGGCGCTGGAAGATACATCATCTGAACGGAGAAAGAGCTAAAGTAACAACCGGCGGCAGTCTTCAGAGAAAGCGGTCGCGAATCAGGTGTTGAGTGCGACGGACTACCTGGCGGATCTTGAAACGGAAAATCTGAGCATGAACAGTAGCGGGAGGCAAAGGCCGGGCAAGTTCTGTTACGCAGGAGGAGTATCCAGCAATCTGTGGGCGGCGATATACCACTGTGTGGACAGATTAAAGTTGCGTAACTGGTCAGTGAGTGGGACAGGATACTGGAATGCGTCTGACAACTGGCGGCAGACGCAGCATTATGCTGTGCTTACAGTTTTGGACATTAGTTCGCTGGCTTGAGTAGGGAGAGACTCCAATGTTTCTCTTAACCAGGTACACGGATTGACATGTGTCTTTTTCGTGGATGATCGGAATTTGCTTATGAATTATAAAGATATGTTATGCGCCTAATACTACTAAAGATGTATCCGGTAATAGTGGGGCAACTTTGACATGTACAAGCAAAAATCCATGACGTTTACTGAGTGTAGAATGAGGAAAGTCGGCACCAAACGAATAACCAGACAAAAATTGAATGTAAAATTGTTAATAATCATGCCGCTCGTAAAAAAGTATTATACAGTGCGTTTAATTGATTATAGTGATACCGAGAAAATACACTGGTGTTCAAGGGTGAGAAACTATCGAAATGCTCGATAAAGATAAATAAATGATTGGATACAGCGAGACACGTCGCGCGTGCTCTACGGAGACAGGGGCGCGACGTGGCGCCTCAGCCGCTGTGGCCGCCATTAAGACTTGAGGAACGACTCAGCTGTCACTGCAGCCCTATGATGGCGGACATCTGTAGCCAAGTCTTAGTATTTTGTTCTTGTTTATCACGGTTGCTCAAAAAATTGAAACATTTATTCACACTATGCAGTATGTAATTCGGCTCGCCCTGTTACTAAATGTTCAGTTTATAAAGAAAAATATAAATTACATGAAGGGCATTTCTGCTCTGGCTGGAGCAATTGTCTCCTCCACGATTGCATGATAGACGTAACACTTCTATCACGTGTGAGCATTTTGCTCATTCTTTACCTAAGAAAAATACGAGACTAGTAAAATTAATAGTCAACTTCGTCATGAATTACAGGCTCAGTTGTGCGTAGTTCGTAGGAACGTGGCAGGGACGATATCTTTAGTGAGTTTGTCTCTGGTGGACGCAACATAAAACCTGGGTTTCTGTAATTGCTGGTAACTCAATCGCGTCACGAACATTATCGTTCAAAATTGTCATCGCATTAAATTAACAGAAACGTACTGTTTGACTGTCAGTTGCCGCTTTCGTTACTCCTTCCTGTTTTGATTTCTTTAATAGAATCCCAGTTACCCCAGAGAAAGCCTGAATCTGCCATCATTCCGTGCGCCAACACCAACAATCGACCGCTGATGAACCGACAGGGCTCTGTGGTCTACAGGAGACGCAGAATTAACGGAAAGATAAACTCGGCTTCTGCATACTACGATCTGCGTTTGCGATTAATGTCGAGTGTGCTTGCAATCAGTACGGTGTCACCGTGCGAATCTGGTGCTGGTTTGGTGATTTTGTGGATCGCGTGCTGGCTTTCCAGTGACGTGGCGGAATGTAGGCGGTCAACCTGGCTGCACGTCATTCAGTGAGATACGTGTAGCGTCTGTAAAAAGTGAATAATTTAAGCGGTGCTGGCTGAGCGACGTTTGCCATCCAGGAATGTTATACAGGGTGCGGAAAAACAATTTGACCAAAAGTGCAGGGCGGAAAGACAGTACGAATCATAGGAATTTGAGTGCCGCAAGTAAGAGCCGCAAATGCGTAATTTCGGCGCTACAGGAGTGTAATTAAAATATGACATGGGGACCTCTTTACCCAAAATGAAAGGTAATTTATAGAAAATGTACGGGTGAACACAGTCTTTGGACTAACCAGTCTTAAGGATGAGAACAAGAAAACTTTAAAACATCGCATAAACGTTCATCATACTTAGGCGACGTACCACACAATGTTTCCTTAGAAATGAAGACAATCGCATGTCCATGTTTAATACTTGAAGATGTCTTAAAAAGGTCAAAGTAAAAGAAAAATGAGTCACCACTTAATTAAGTAAGCATGTCGTAGCAAGTGACATAATAATAGTCGAACTCTCACGACTCCATAGAAAGTGCTGGAAACGACAAAATGACGGAATGCGTTGGTAGCGATATACAACTATAAAATTTAGCAGACGGCAAGTACGTGAAAGAAGATGCGAAACGTTTAAGCAAGTAGTAAATGTATAAATGTGGTGAGAAAAGCGTCTGGCACATTATTATGGGGCAATATATTATGAGTCCCTACAGCGTCGGTATTAATGGAACGAGAGAGACAATGCACCATTGGTCAGTTCCCTATGGACTGAAAATGAAACACAACTTTTAATGGGGTTGGTCGCATTGCTCCTATCATAGAGACGAATTAATTTTATAGTTTCTGTGATGTGGAAGTGATGACTCAGAGACCGATGAATAGTCTGATATCAGCTGCTCTCCGTATCTCGATATATACCTGCGACACAGTAACCCACGAGACCGAGTTGCCCTGATTTGTTCTCCTGGCAGAGGCGAACTATATTCTATTTACGGTTTACACTGTACTGAAATGTCGTGAAATTTGCCTCAGGTCCTCCATGTAGGTATCTGCAGCAAGTTTCCATGTTTGCACTGAGCAGTCAGGATGAACGGTACGAGAGAGACGACGACTACACGGAAAACAACATTCAGGGGAGGAAAATTTCGGAAACCGTTTTAATCATGTGGTTACACGTTAAACAGTAATCGACTTTGCTAGAGTGACCAAACGTCGATGTCCCGGGCTTCATAATTATTACACGCGTGGTCTCTGCAATGCAGCTGTCCTTCACGAAGCAGACTTATCAGTCTTTGCGCAATACGCGGTGGAGACATTAAGAGATGGTGGAGAGTACGGAATCCTGGCAGACGCCAGTGGAGTCGTGATGTGGTGGAGGGTGAAGAGGAGATTGGAAGTAGAGCAACGTTCAAAAGTCACGTGCTCGGCCATTGAAGCGTTCGTAGGTCGTTTCTTGAGCGATCAGGATTACGCTCGTTGTGGAAAGAAGTGCGAGATGGACACTGCTGCAAACACATTTCACCAAAAAGCTTTGGGCGTTTAGGCACGGCGACAAAACTTGTCAAAGACTACAAACCCATCCACACGGCTGTGCACAGAGTAAGGGGGTGTCTTGTCTCCGGCCACTGTTTGCCGTAGCCCTCGCCACTAAGCGAGAGGCTGGCTGTGGTTATAAGCACATTTCCAGGATCCATATCGCAGAGGTTGCGTGATAAGACGGAACTGCTATTGGCAGATCCGTTTGCAGAGACTGCTCTATGTAATAAATAGTGGCTGTCCCACTATTTGACGATCACAGAAACGGACTGAGTACCAGATACGCTCCCCTACGCAAGTATGTTACCGAGAAATCGGAGATTCGAATAGTAGAGAACAATTGTATCATCGCAAATGTCGTGGCAGTTGTGTTTGTCCCATATTGGGCAATCGCTTCGAGAGAGTGTGTAGATATACAAATCGCGCCGATCTGTGGTACAGCTTTGCGATGTCGCTGTTGAACCACGACGAATGGTACGTTTAAGAAGAGGAAATAAAAATGACAACATTTGTATTCGTGGTTATTCAAATAAATCGCCGGATTGTTTTAATATATACCAAGAATGTGGAACCGACTACGGTAGAATTTCGAGATATAAGACTCTGCAGGAATAAAATCAGCATGTTGGCAACAGACGTCACGTAATCCGTTGGTCGAGGCGAACACAAAGCCGTGAGGAGTACAAGTTTTGCGCTTGTAGCCCAGTGAGTAAACACGATCGGACAGATATCCGCCGATTACACGCTTTCCAAGTGTGTTAATACCTGTAGTGAAAGAAAAGTTGTATTAAATGGAAAAAATCGTCTGTCCAGAAATGCATGGCTCTTTTTAGAGTAGTTGCCGTGTTATTCTAGCGAGAAGCAAAAAGGCCGGGCTCACCCGATTTCAGGGCTAGCATATGTGGCAGTGCGCAGCCGTTCATAATGAATGAGACGCGAGTGTGGATGTTATGACGTCACTGTAGTGTACGAGCAAGTAACTCCGGCCGTGGTCTCTAGTTAATGAAGTACTGTCGCAAAGAGACTGCACAGCTACGCACTAAGCTCTCGATAATACGAGATACAATTATAACAACAACTCATTCCCTATCCATTATCATCACGACAATTGTAACACTCTTTTAGTGAGTGGCCGAATATGTAAAGGGCCACAGCACCACGTCGCAATGGAAGGTGCCAAATTAAGCAAAACATCTCAAGCAGTCAGCTCCTAAAACAAAAGTTTAGGCCAGATTAATTATACGTAAGCGACAGAGTTGCAGACGGTAACATAAACACCTCTGAGACGAATTTAGAGTGTATTGAAGCTATAGCCAAACAAAAAGTATACCCTTGAAATTCCTTAACTTCCTAAAACGACGGTCTTTTTCGAGTGCTACGTGTCTTCTCTTAGTGTGTCCTACAACATGCCAAGCTGTGTCGGCTCTATAATAGACGTAAACCTTCGCAAGTTGCTTTCTCGGTAAGCAAATTTGTCTCCGATGCTGGTTTGACGACGGTGAGTTTCCTGCACTGCTAATGGCGCATTTGATTGCCGGCGGCCACAAACACATGTGAAAACAGTGAGGGTATTAGGAAACCTGAATATGCTTAGGACGATAATGCGAGAAAACAGTTAGTAATAAATGTAAATATTCGCCGTAGTGTTTTGGCAACATTATTTACGTTATTTATATTCAGGTAAAACCAAGGAACATCTGTTCCGTGAGAAGACAGGCCGCAGAGACGAGAGTGTGCAGCAGTAACTTGTACCGCCACGGCGGCTGCTGCCTTAGCGTTGGGAAGCTGCAGAGGCTCTCCCAGACTTGATAACTTTTAACCCGTGGTGGAAGCAGCGTCGCAGACATCGACACCTTGTTTGGCAGCACGGCTGCAGTCGGCTGGTTCAGAAAGAGGCGACGGAGAGATTCGTCCAAAGCTCGGTTTGTTATTCACGGCTAATCCAGCCAAGAACGCCGAAACCGTGTGTCAGGGCAATGTCGCTGCGGTACACTCCGTTCCCATTTGTAGTCTCTGTAATTGTTCGTTTACGTATTGCTGAAGAAACAAAAGCCTCAGAACTAATTACGATGGTGAGTTAACGAAACATTCAGCTTTGCGAAGACAACGGCTATGGAAATTACTCTCGCTTATATAAGTTACTATCATTTTCTAGCGACCAGTATCATGGGTAGTTTCTGTTGGAACGAACGACGACTTTTTGCGATTCGGTTTCTACGTCTGCATACGAGTTTCAGCCGCTGTTTCAGAGCGATAAAACATTGTCAATCCCTGTTAACAGGGAGCTCACACAACGTTTGTGAATGCCGACATGATAATTAAGCAGTAACAAGACGAAAAATCTTTTTAGCTCGTCAATTACTATTGCGAAAATATTGAAATACTTCTATATGCGGACAGTGTTTAATATAGCAGACAATCGTTTGCTACAGGGAGGTGGAACTGTCACGCAAGCACGACGCCACAAGTGATTAGTGGAAGTGAGTAGTATTTTTCATTGAGGAATGCGATGCGTAATTTCGATTGGACAGAATGATAAGGTTTGCGAGTTTGTGTGTGGAAGACCTAACTCTAAATGAGGGTTTAAGTGGACTACATACAGTTATGTGTGCCCCACCGACGATGTTTATCGTTTCAAGGTTTATCGTTTACATGTAAAGTTTGATTGGTGGTTGTGCATTTACTATAATATCTCCGTTTTCATATTCTCCATAAAACCGCCATTGTCAGCGAGCAAGTGATAAACTGCCGACATTGTGGAGCGCCAGCAGCAACAATAGGTCGCTGGGGCTGTGACAAAGCACTGTGGGCTGCAGCAGACGCAGAATTAACGGAAAAATAAACTCAGCTTCTGTCTTGCTACGATCTGCAACCGCGATTAAAAGTGCCCAACGCCAGTACCGTGTCATTATGCGAATGCGACGCTGGTTTTACGATTTTGTGTAACCCGTGCTGGCGTTCGAGTGGCGTCCCTTTTGGTAGTCAGTCACTGACGTGTGTGAGAAAACGCAAACGTAAGCAGTGGCGGTTGGGCGGGGTTTCGCCATCCTGCACCGTTACACATTATCAGACATGACACGACAAGGGTGCTGACCGCACTCTCAATTCTTCGATAAAATGAAAGTGCTTAAAACCGTAAAATGATGGAATGCTGTGGTAGTGTTTTTTTCCTTCGAAATACAGCAAGAAATCCGGCATCGGTAACGAGGTTTCGGGAGTCGATATGATAGTGTTTACATGACGAACCAGAAGCGGTAGCGGCAGTTCGGTTTATGGAAAGCACATTCGTTAGCCGTGTGTAGAACTGTTAAATAACGTTTATATTTTGTTTGACAGAATGGAAGCGATTATTAACATACCGTTACTTTCTCGAAACGGAAACACAGAGATTCAAAAATTTTATTTTTACGCTAAACATTCTCCTCCGTTCGACATTTATAATTTACTATAAAAAGGTATCAGAATTTCAGTGTCCATATTATACACAATGGAGCCCGTATGCATCTTTTTCGCGCTGTGTATTCCGTTTCACCGGCATATTCCCTGTATCAAAGCTTAACACGGGAAGTCGCATGCTGCCATCTGTCGGCCATCGACGACACTGCGTCCTTTGTAACTCCTTTCGCAGTTACCTTCTTCTGCAACACGGGGCGCCATCACAGCGTATACCGCTGATTCGGGTGCGAATCACGCACTTCAAGAAATAAAAACAGAACATCCGTACATCGAAATCTCTTTTAGTGGGCAACGAGGGAGGGCTGTAGCCTATATGTATGACAGAAGATAAAATGAGATAACTGTGAGCGGACAAGACCGCCACACCAGAGAAACAGGCGGCTGCGGTTCCAAATTCACCTCCACACAGCACCAAAGAATATCGTATAACGCAGTCAGGAGTCGTAGAATAAATTTCAGACTCTTTTTGTTCTCGAGCGAAGCGTTGCTCAGCGCTGTCAAATAAGTAGTAGCATATTAAAACATAAAATAAGTTTATACTTCGTATTTCTTTTGAAAAGAATGGAAATAAATAAAGTTTTTTTTCCGTCACGTTCCAACACTACCAGGAACATCTTTTCTTTTTTCCTGAGAGGAAAAAAAATTGATTTCAATGTGAGGTGCAAGTATATTGCCTACGAAGTGTACTTTTCAACTACTCAAAATAATACGTGGCATTAATTTTTCTTTAGTTCTTCAGTAAAAGATCACAATTCGTAGCAAGGAGTAACAAGAGGCATAAGCAGTTAGGTGCGACGCTGGAAGATAGATCATCTGAATGGAGAAAGAGCCAAATTAACAACCGGCGGCAGTCTATAGAGAAAGCGGTCGCGGACCGCGTGTTACGAGCGATCGACTGTCTGGCGGATCTTGAAACGGAAAATCTGAACTACATCGACAGCAGCGGGAGGCAAAGAGCGGAAAAGTTCTGTTACGTAGGCAGAGTATCCAGGAATCTGTGGGCGGCGATATGGCACCGGGTGGACAGATTAAAATCGGCGTAACTGGTCAGTGAGTGGGACACGTTACTGGAATGCATCTTACAACTGGCAGCAGACGCGAAATGACGTCTGCCTTTTTCGTGGAAGATCAAGTTTTGCTTGCAAATCCTACAGACGTGTTAAGCACCTAATACTACTAGAGATGTACCTTGTAAAGGCGGGCCAAGTTCAAAGGTGCACGTAACTTGCTTGATGCTGGGTTTGGAATGAGGAAATACGCTAACTAACGACCAAGTACCCGACAAAAATTGAATGTAAAATTGTTAATAATCGTGCCGCTCGTAAAAAGTATTATACAGAGCGTTTAAATTGATTGTATTGATACCGACAAAATATACTGGAGTTCAAAGATGAGTAAATATGGAAATGCTCGCTAAAGAGAAACAAGTGATTACATACAGCAAAACACGTCGCACGTTGTCTTGGAGACAGGGGTGCCTTGTGACGTCACCCCACACTGTGGGCTGCTGCTGCATCCGTGGACGAGCCTCGGCAGCCGTGGCCGCCATTAAGATTTCACGGATGACTCAGCTGCCACTGCAGCTCGGTGGTGGCAGATATCTGTAGCCGAGTCTCAGTATTTTGTGCCCGTTGTTCTTTGTTGGAAAATCGCAGCATTCATTCACACTATGCAGTACTTAACTCGGTTCGCCCTTTTACTAGATATTCAGTTTATACAGTAAAGTATGAATTACATGCAAAGGTAACTGTAAAATAATTCCTGTGCCGGAAAAGAAATGCTCTGGATAGAGGAATTGTTTCCAGGATGATTGCGTGACAGCCGCAAGACTGCTTTCTCGTGTGAGCATTTTGCTAATTCCTTACCTAAAAAAAAATACGAGAGTGGTAGTAGAAATAGTCAACTTCGTCATGAATTACGGGCTAGGTTATGTGTAGGTCATAAGAAATAGTGTAATTTAGTTGTGTGTAAAATGAAACTTGGCACGGACGATAACTATAGTGAGTTTGTCTGTGGAGGGCGCAACTTAAAACCTGGGTTTCTCTAATTGCTGGTAACTAAATCGCATCACGAAAGTTATCATTCAAAATTGTCATCGCATTAAACTACCAGAAACGTACTGTTTGATTCCGAGTTGCCTCATTCGTTACTCCTTTCTGTTTTCATTCCTTTAACAGGATCCCAGTTACTCGGTAGAAACTCTGAATGTTAACTGCCATCATTCCGTGGCGCCAGCAGCAACAACCGAACGCTGATGCAGCGACAGAGCTCTGTGGTCTGCGGGAGACGGAGAATTAACGGAAAGATAAACTCAGCTTCTACATTACTATGATCTGCAATTGCGATTAACGTCCGAATGTGCTTACAACCAGTACAGTGTCACTATGCGAATCTGGTGCTGGTTTCGCGATTTTGTGGATCGCGTGCTGGCTTTCCAGCGACGTGGCGGAATATAGGCGGACGACCTGGCTGGGTGTCATTCAGTGACGTATGTGTAACGAACGTATGAAGCGACTATTTTAAACAGTGCTGTTTGAGCGAGGTTTACCATCCAGCACCGTCATACAGGGCGTGGAGAAACAGTTTGACCAAAAGTGCAGGGCGGAAGGACAGCATGAAACATAGGAATGCATGTTTGGCAACTAAGAGTCGTAAATGCATATTTTCAGCGCTACGGGAACGTAATTGAAATCTGCCATACTGAGGCCCTTGTTCAAAATGATAGGTATTTTACAGAAAACGTATACATAAACAGAATGTTTGCCCTAACCAGTCGTCAAGACGAGAACAAGATAAATTTCAAGCGTCACAAACACGTGTATCGCATTCAGCTGACGAACGAGACAGTACTTCTTCAGATATGAGGACAATCACATGCCCATGTTTCTTGTTTGAGTATATTTAAAAAAAGTGAAAAATGAGCCACCACTTAATTAACAGGAGTATGTATGGAAAATGTTGTAACTGACCACCGTTTTCATGCTGCCGCAGCGCCTTAAATGTTTAACTGCGACCTGCATTTTCTATACTCAGATTCCTTCGTTTGACGCTCTCTTTGTGCCCTACACTTTTGGTCAAATAGTTTTTCCGCCCTGTATATGCCAGACGATGCGTTACAGAATGTTGTTCGAATTCTCAGGAGTCCAGTACACTTAGTCGTTCGTAGGATGTTCTAACAACGGCAAGATGTCAGAATGCGTTGGTAGCGATTTGTAACTTTAAAGTTCAGTAGACAGTAACTATGTAAAAGGAAATGTGACACGTATAACGAGGCACTACGGAATTAGACGTGTAATATGTTTTCTGATTACAAAAAGTTCTCTAGTAGAGCGGTAACCGCATAAATGTCGTGACAAGCGTGTGTGTCACGCTATTATGGTGCAACGTATGAGACCCCACAGAATCGGTATTAGTGAAAGCACGCACCGTTGCTCAGTTGCCAAAGCGTTCAAAATTAAACAAAACACTTAACTGGGTGTATGACATTGGAACTATCATCGTGAATGAAGACGAAATAAATTTATAGTGTCTATGATGTGGAAGTGTGGATTCAGAGAGTGATGAATACCGTGAAATTAATTCCTCTATTTTTTTTTGTTCGATAAATATCTACGACACTATGGAACCAAGTAGCCCCTATTCCTTCTCCCGACCAGAGGCAAACACTATTCTACTTATTAACTGTTTTGACAATACTGAAATGTGGTGAATATCGCTTCTAGCTGGCCATCAAGGTGGGCTAACAGAATCGGATACCTGCCGCGAGTTTCCATGTTTGTACTGAGCAGTCAAGATGAAAGGCGCGACAGAGACATCGACTAGGCGGGACACCACATTTAGATGACCAAAATTTCGGAAACCAATTTTCTGTTGTGGTGGTTACATGTGATACCTTAATAGATTCCACTAGCCGGAACGACCGCCTGCGGTACGTTCCAAGCTTCATACGTTTCACACCTATGGTCTCCGCTGAGCAACTGTCGACGATGAAACAAACTTGGCGGTGTTTCCGTATTGTGAAAGGAAGACGTCAACATGTAATGTAGAGTACGAATTCCTTACGGAGGTCAGTGAAAATATAAGGTGGAGAAGTGTGAGGAGCAGATCACACGTAAAGGGATGTTCAGAAGTCTTATCCAGGCCCATTAAAGCGTTCGTGGCTGCTTTATTAGTAGACCGGATTTACGCTCGTTGTCGAAAGAAATACGAGGCGGGCACTAGTGGAAGCGTTTTGCATCTGAAAAGATTAGGCGTTTAGATATGGGCAGGAGACTTGGAGTAAACTCACATTCCCACCGCTGTACGCAGGGTTAGGGGACGTTTTTGTCACCATCCACTCTTGCGTGGCGGAGCCTTTGCCACTAAGCGAGAGGCGGCTGTGGTTGTAGGGACACATCCAGCATCGACATCGCAGATGTGGAATGTAGTAGCAGTCCTACTATTTTACTGTCACAAAACGATTTGAAGGCCGCATACACCTCCCGAAATATGTATATAACCGACAAATCAAAGATTCGAATACTAGATAATAATTGTATCATAACGAATATCCCGCAGATGTGCTTGTCCCACACTGGGCAATCATTTAGAAAGAGTACGTAGACATACAAATCGCACTGGGTCGCGGGACAACTTTGCGATGTCGACTATTGAAACACGAGTGATAGCACGTTTAATAAGAGACAATCAAAATACTAACTTTTGTTTTACGTGACAATCAAAAAAATTTGCAAGATTGTTTTAATATTTGGCAAGAATATGAAGGACATCACGGCAGAGTTTCGAGATTGGCCGAAGGTACGGAACACGGTTTGTGTCCAAAATTTTACACAGGCCGGCGTGCAGCGTGTAACGCATTCAGGCACCGTCAAGAAAGCTCTTGTGGAGTTGGTTCTCGCGACCTGCTCTGCCCAGCAACAGGACAGAAGAATATGGATGAGACAAGTTTTTTTGTTTTAATTTTCTACCGCCTTGTCAGTTACTGTTTGACTTGAACGTGTTCTTTGTCCTCACAGGTGCAGTGTCTAAAGGTTCTGGATAGATATATTTTAATCTGTTTCCAGTTACGAATGGAATCTGTCGATACACACCGCGTTTAAATTCCGCATCGGCACAAAGCAGGTGACATTGTCGACAATTTTTTATACATCTTCACAATCGATGTCTGTTGACAATATAGACGCTGATAATGCGTATATGATTAAGAATTGGGTGTGACTCAAGACGAATCTTTCTAGCCGTTACAGGTCTTGATAACCTTGAAGCGTAAATACGTAACAACTATTACCACACAAAGTGTGTGATCCGGGTGAGCATAATAAAACAGAATCTCATGCATTAACTGACCCGGATAAAAATGTTTTGACGGTGTTTTTTGACGATTTCTGTACGTGTTTTCTGGAAGATTTTCTCACATAACCTCCTCCTCCTCCTCAGAAATTTAGGATACCATCAGCTGGAGGCAGCTGTAACAGAAGCCTGCCCATGTATGTGCGGACTGCGAAACAGCACTGTCGGGATGCATTAAAATGGTGCAACTGGCCATCGACTAGGCGTGTGATTCACGTGTTGGAACGGACACGCATCTCGTGAATGGCGGGCGACGCGACGTCCTGCTGTGGGTGGATTTTAAGAAAGGCCAGATAACAGCCGTCACTCGCGAGAGAGTAGAACTGCTGTCCTTTCGGAGCGCCATCAGTGGCAAAGCAGGGGACGCAGAACTGACGGAGAAATAGGTTCGGCTTAACTATGTGTAATATTTCGCACTTGGGTTTTAAGCAAAAATATTGGCAGCACTGTTAACGACGCAAAACCGAGACAAACAGACTTTTTTATTTCATACAAGGGTTTTACGTATTGTCATCAGAGAGGCCGCACAGATCAGATTTCGCAACTGTAGTTTCAACCTGGACAGCGGCTGTACTCCAGAGTAATTCGTCGAATCATTGACGCCCCGACGTGGGGAAACAGCGTCGCAGACATCGACATCTTCCCTGGCAGCACGATGACAATGATACGGTCACCGAAAGAACTTTATAAAATAATCCTGAACCGCTACTCAAGTTTAACTCGTCAAGAGCACTGACAGCGTCTGACGCAAGAATGGCGTCGCGAGCGACTCCGTTCCCAGCTGTAACGGAATTGTCGACCCACAGCAGGTTTCGTGGCAGTTTATGAACACCGCGTCATTTTAATTGTCCGTTTATCTCATAGCGAAGAGCTATAGAGCGGTGAACGAGAAAGAAACGCGATTACGATGATGAAGTGAAGGCTTTTCTAAACTGTAGTTTAATCGGAAGACCGTAATATTTCTTGTCGTCTTTTCTATTGGTTAAGGGAGACAACACTATGGTCTTTCAGTGAATTCCCCTAGGCAATGAAAGTAAAAAAAAAAAAAAAAAAAACAGATTTACCCAGAGTTGGGAAACCGCTTCATCGCCTCACTAGTAAAGGCGACCTCATTTCATGGCAGATGTGGTTTGGAAACTGAGTTTCAGCTGTGGGCAAAAGTTTCCTACCGAAACTAACTAGAGACGGTCCTTGCTTCCGAAATGAAGCATCACATACGGCGAGAACTGAATAACAGGCACAGAAGTGAAAGAGAGGAACTCATATATAATGATTTCATTTTTTTCCTTTCTGGTCTCAATATACACCTGCGGCACAACCTGAGCAAAACACGTGTGACGTTGTGGTCCACGTGTAGGAACGGTCAAGCATAGTCTGTCGGAACAAAGAGGTGCTATCAGTTTCTTAAGACCAGAAGACAAAACAGCTTCATTTGTCACCAATCCTGATTAGACTGAAAGCTGCTACATGTAGCCTCTGCAACCGTATGTGGATAAACTCCAAAGCAGTTTCGACATTTACTTCGAAGCGTCGGTCTGAACGAAACAAAAGTAGTATGCATCATTCACAGAAATATTCAGAGTACGTTATAGTGCTACAACGATGAAAAATAATATTACGACAATGTCAAACCTTATTTTCATGATATAAAGAAGAACTGACGATATTAAAACTGTAATTATAATTTTATTATTTTAATTTTTTTGGTCAGTGAATCAAAGACTTTCTATTGCACGGAATAAACTAGCATTGTTTTTACTACGAAGCTATATATGATTGTTAAGTGAGAACTGATTCTATGTAAGACATTTTGTCTGGCCGGAATTTGTTCTCGTACTGGTCGGTAGAGAATGAAAAGTTTCTTAATCGATGTATGTAATGTGAATGTATAAAGGCTATAAAAAGGAGAGACAGAGAGAGAGAGAGAGAGAGAGAGAGAGAGAGAGAGAGAGAGAGAGAGAGAGAGAGAGAGAGAGATAATCCTTGCGGAGAATCACCATATTGTACAAGAAAAGGTGAATGCAAGTTATTCACAACAAATATCTCTAAAGCGTATCGTACTGTGATTTCTAAATGCTGAAAATTGCGGTGTTTAATCTAAACCTGTCCCGAATAACAGCGAAGAACATTTATGTCATCATATATTTTCTTCGTTTGACCAAGGTTGTGATTCGCATGTTACTTTTTGTTACGCGACGTGTTAGGAATATTTTCATTTTACGCGCAAACATGCACACAGCTTTGATCGAACCTGCATCTTTCGGAAACGATAACTCTTAATCAGTACAATTACGCGAGTACCGTCTGAATCACAACCGTGATCACAAAAGTGTTTCCTGGACCTGATTTTTATAAATGTGTAGACTTGAAAGCGAACAATATTGCACCATCGCTGGCTCGCAACAATTGAAAGAAAACAGAACAGGGACTGAATAACTAGAATTTTAAGGCGTTCAGCGTTACGAAATCTGAACGACGTAAGTTAGTTAATTAAATATTAACAGGAAGAGAATTATTAAATTTTAAAGATTAAATCATAGAAATAATTTATTGCATTTTAGCATCATTACGTTTCTTTGCATTAGTAATTGAGTATCAGATACGATCATATCTATTTAAAAGATAGTGCGTAAATAACATTGCCACCTTTTATAATTATTGTTCTAGCAATTAAACGTGAGACGCTTTCCTATGCAAAGTCAGTGTATTGGAGACATATTAAACATTTTATTAGTACACACTAGTTTTAGCTTAGCAACTGTGCTTGCCGTAATTGGGACACGGTTTTTAAAGATTATCAACATACACAATGCGTGCCATTTTGTAGTGCGGTTTCCTGGTATGGACTTTTCGGACACGTCGGAGAGCGGACACCACACTTCGTACGAGCACCTAGTAATGTTAAATTTCTTCTCTATTCTCATTAGGGCAACTTTCATGCTGATTTGATACGTGGATGGAATGTGTAAGAAATCACTGCACTACTTCGCAGAGGAGGAAGCAAACCACAACGAAAACTCTTTGGCAACAAAGGCTGTGCGATTCGAATGTCGATGCACAAAATAAAGCGATGGAAATTTGTGCGTTTGGAACATGTAATCACCGTTTTCCTAAGGATCGATTAGATGTACGCCATTTATGTCCTTAGATAACATATTAAAGCAGTAGCAGAACAAACAGTACACCATTTAAACGCTAAAACTTAATAATAGGACAAATCTTTCGCAATACTATACGCATCGTCTTAGTGAGAAGACTGTAAGGCCGAGCTCTGTCGAAGGCAGGGGCTGCACGTGTGGCGCTGCAGAGTCGGCCGTAATAAACAGGGCGAGTGTGTCCGTGTTGTGACGTCACGGTTGTGTACCACGTAACGAGGCCTGCCGCGATGGGTACAGAATGTGCGTCCACTTTCCAAAGTAGGTGTCTACATCTGCATATTCTGCGTTTCCCGGGTTGGATGGGCGGCAGTGAATTACCAGCACTGCTTACTGTATAAGTGCTTGCAGACCGGCACAAGCGCACGTGAAACAAAAGTCGTTACAGTTTGCTCGGTGGCGGAGCACTGAGGAATGTTTGGACACTCTCTTTAAAAAGGGAGGATTTTAACCCAACTAACTCCACAAGCTACGCACCAAACCTGCTTCAGAATCCTTCCATGGGTTGAAAGGAGGGATGCGTGTCGGTCGTCAGGTGTAAAACGCTACGAATGGCGAAGATTTTGAGACGACGGGATGTTCATCTCTAACTCGGTATGCGGGCGTCCTCCATCAGTAACTTATTCGGTTCTTCACGCTTCATATCTCGATACTGTGTCGGTATCTGTACTGGGACCATAGCCTCTTATTCTGTGTACATTCGGACATCACAGATGTTAGTTCTTAGGGCAAAACGACACACATCACACGTACTCCCGAGGAAACGGCCAGAAAACTGTTTGCTTCCCGCCAGGCCGATATTTGCTCTTCTGTAGAAGCGGCCAGCTAAATGAGCCACAGCCTAACAAGAACAGGAATTCTGTCGTTCGTGAAAATAAAGACATGTCAGGACAGTGTGTGAAACGTTTGCTGTCGTTCCACCTGACCAAACGCAACAAGGATAGATACCGGATTAGCACTGCGAGTCTTGGGGAAATTAGCTTAACGGAATTGCTACACGCGTGACGCTAATACGACACGGAGATCCGTCGTTGAAATGAGTGCTTAATACTGCAACTGTCTTATCCACCTGGTTTCGAACCTCGACACGGCAAGGATAGATGCATTTGCCGTCTACATGTGTGTGTCTATGGTCTAAGGTATGAAACGATGTGTGTGTCCAAAGTTTCACGTGCGCCGTGCAACGCAAACAGGCGCCGTAAAATAAAATAAAGCTTTGGTGGCGTTCGTTCTCGCGTTCGGCGCCGCCCAAACACGACAGAATAATATCGCTGACGCAAGATTTTTTTTATTTTCATCACCTTTCCAGTAAATTACGGTACTCTTTTGTGCACTGTGTTAAGGCCGATGATAGATCTTTTTCCTTATCCGTTACCAGATACGAATGCAGTCTGTAGAAATACAGAAGGACAACAGCTGGACACATTGCCACGAAGTAAGACAGGTTCTCACACTGCGATTATATTCCGTCTCGATGCGAAACAGACGACGCTGTCAACTTGTTTATTCAACCTTCACAATCGATGGGTGGTGACAACATATCTGCTAATCCTGTGTACTTGTTTAAGGTTTCGCCTCGACTCGACAGGAATTTTTCTAGCCATCATACGTCTTCAAAGCCGTTGAGTGTAAATAAGTTCCATCCCTTACCGCTACACATATTCTGCACCACGTGTGTCATTAAAGTGAGGATAATATAAGTAGCACAAGCGTTAACTGGCTTGGATAGAAAGGTTCTGAAGGTATTTTTTTGGCGATTTCTAAACGTGTTTTCCAGAAGATTTTCTCACAGAATCGTCTACTTCTTAGGAGTGTAGGATACAATCAGCTGGAGGCAGCTGAGACACAAGTCCATCCATGTACTGTAGGTGCGGTGTGCGAAAGAGCACACTTCGAATGCATTACAATGTTACAACTGCCAGCGACTAGGGGTGCGATTCACGTGTGGGAATGGACACGCATCTCGCAACTGGACGGCTACGCCAGGCTCTGCTGCTCGTAAATATTAAAAAATTAAGCCGCTGTGCCAATTAGGGATTCACTCTCGATCAGATGATGCATATACATTTTTCTCCCGCTTTCGTTTGCTTCAGAAAACCGCCATTACTCGCGGCAGATTTTAAAATTGACATCGTTCTGCGTAGTAGCAGCAACAATCAGTCGCTGAGGCAGCGACAAAGCTCTGTCGGTTGCAGGACGCGGAAGACTAACGGAAAAAGAAATACATCTTACACATTACTGCTATCTACATTTGTGATTAACGTTGAAATATGCACATAATCGGTAAAGTGTAATTACGCGGATCTGATACTGGTTTCGTGATTTTATGTGTCGCGTGCTAGCGTTCCAGTGACGTGGCAGAATATGGGTGGCAGTCACCCAGCGTTCGTAAGAAAAGAAAAATTTAAGCTGTTCTGATTCAGCGAAGTTTGCCATCCGGCGTCGTCATACAGGGTGCATAGAAACAATCTGACTAAAAGTGTATCGTGGAAACGCAGCATGAAACACAAAAATTTGAGTATAGCAACCAGGCTTCGCGACTGAATATTTTCGGCGGCACCGGAACGTAATTAAAATCCCACACACGACCGTCTTGGCTCCAAATGACTGGTAGTTTACAGAAAATGTATACGTAAACACAGGCTGTGTGAACTAACCAACCGCCACCATGAGAACAAGATAAATTTAAAGCGCCACTTACACGTGTATCGCACTTAGCTGACTTAGGACACTGCACGTTTTTAGAGATGAAGAGAATCAGATGTGCATGTCTCATGTTTCAATATGTCTTAAAAAGGTGAAAATGAGTAAGAAGGGAGCCGCCACTTATTGCTATAAGTATGTCATAGCAAATGTTTAGACTGACCACAGTTGCCATGTTGGCATAGCGCCCGAAATATTCAACTGACACTTGCAATACCGAAATTCCTTCACTTGATGCTGCCTTCCTGCTCTGCACTTTCGGTCAAATTGTTTTCCCCCACCCTGTTTCTTCTAGACGTGACGCGACAGTAATGGTCGAATTCTCAGCCATCCAATACACTTCGTATATGGTAGAAAGTAAATACGGCAAAATGACGGAATGCGTTACGAGCGATTTATAACTTTGAAGTTCAGTACACAGTGACTACGTAAAAGCACATGTGATACATTTAACCAAATCGTTACGAAGCAAGATTTAAATATGTTTCCTGATTAGAATGGGCAATGATTTCTGAAGAGTATGTACATACACAAATCGTGCCAATCTGTGCTACAACTGTGCAATGTCGATCATTTAAACACGACGGATAGCACACTTCACAAAAAGAAATAAAAATGATAATCTCGTTTTTCGTAGTAAAAAAAAATTGCGGTATTTTTTTAACGTATAGCAGAAATGTGAAACACTACTGTAGAATTCCGAGGTGGAAGACGTGACGGGAACAATGTCAGCATGTTGTCAACAGAGGACAGGAGATTCGTTTGTCGAGGCGAAGACAATGCCTTAAAAAAGTATTTTTGGGCTTATCGCCCAGAGAGTAAAACACAGTCGAACAGATATCCGCCATTTCCACGTGTTCAAACTGTTTTACACTTACAGTAGAACAAAATTGAGACGCTTTGAAATAGCGAAGAATTTACTTTTTTCCAAAAACCATAATGTGTCAGAGCACTCACTGTATTATTTTAGTGAGGAGAATGTGAGGCCAGCCCCACTCCATTACAGAGCTAGCAAATGTGGCAGTGCAGAGCCATTCGTAATGAATGAGTCGCGAGTGTGGATGTTATGACGTCACCATAGTGCATCAGCAAGAGACGCCTGCCCTGATCTTTAGATAATAAAGTACTGTCGCAAAGAAACTGCATAGATACTCACTAAGCTCTTGATAGTACGAGACACAATAAGAACAACTTTCTCTTTTCCATCATCATTGTCATCAGGACAAACTTAACACTCTCTTAATATGTGGCCGGAATACGTATAGGGCCACAGCCCCACTTCGCAATGGAAAATGCTGTGATAAGGAAAACATGTCACCAGTCAGCTAGTAAAAACACGGGTAACGCGAGAAAAATAATATGTAAGGTGCAGAATTGCAAACGGTTACATAGACACAACTGAATGTTTTTATGGCGTTTTAAAGCTAGAGCCAAACAAAAAGTGCGCCCTTGACATTCCCTAAGCTACTAAGCAGACGGAATTTTTCGAGTGCTAATTTTATTTTCTTAGTGTGGGCAATAACAGAGTAAGCTGTGTAGGTTCCAGAATACATGTAATCTCTCGTAAGTAGCTACCTTTCCAGGTACGCAAATTCGTCTCCGATGCCGGTTTCACTACGATGAGTTTTCTGCGCTGGTAATGATGCATTTGCTTGCCGACGACCACAAGCACATACGAAAACAGTTAAGGTATTACGAAACCTGAATACATTTAAGATGAGTAACGCGAAAAATCAGTTACTAGTAACTGTAAATATTGGCTGTGGTGTTGTACGCAATACTAGTTACGTTACTTATATTCACGTAAAACCGAGCCCCATCACTTGTGCGAAAAGACAGGCCGCAGAGAGGAGAATGTACAGCAGCAACTTGTAGCCGCACGGCGGCTGTTGCCGTAGCATCGACAGGTGACAGAGGAGTCTCAAGACTCGTTTATGTTTTAAGCACGGGGGAAGCAGCGTCGCAGACGTCGACACCTCGTTTGGCAGCACGGCTGGTGTCAGCTGGTCCAGGAAGAGGCGGTGGAGACATTCATCCGAACCTCGATTTGTTACTCACGTCTAAGCCGGCCAAGAACGCCGGAAGTGTGTGTCGGAAGAATGTCGTTGCGACACACTCCGTTCCCAGTCGTAACGGAATTTTCGGCGCAGTGCTGTTTTAGTGGCATTTCATAAATACCTCGTCTTTGAAACTGTAGCTTTATGTATTGCTGAAGAACTGAAAACCCTTGAACTAAGAAGAATGCAATTAACAGTTGACGAAACATGGAAAAAGAACGGTTACGGAAATTACTGTCGCTTTTATCAATAAGTACAGTTTTCTAGAGACGAATACGATAGTTAACTCATGTTCGGATGAACGACGAGTTTTGTGATTCGGTTTACACATGTTCTGTTTGATGACAGTAAATCATTATCTCTCCGTGTGAACAAACCGGTAGTCGACGCTCACATAACATATGCGAATACTGACGTGATAATTAAGAGGACCAAAGGTGACAGCTTTGAGTATCTCCTAAATTACTATTGCGGAAATATTGAACTGCTTCTACATCGGACAGAATGTGTAATAGAGCTCACAACCGTTTATTGTAGTGAGGTGGAAGTGTTATGAAAACATTACGCCACAAGTGATTAGTGGAAGTCAGTGGCATTTTTCATCGAAGAATACGATGCGTAATTTCGTTTGGACATAACGGTAACTTTTGCGACATTGTGCGTGGAAGCCCCAATTCTGAATGTGGATTTATGCAATAACGGTTATGTGTGCCCCATTGTCGTAATTTATGGCTTAAGGCTTTGCTCGCCTATAACTTCGCTAAACGTTACGTTTGACTGGAGGTTGTGCAATTATTATCATTTTCCTCCGTTTTCATTTACTTAATAAAATCGACATTACTAGCTAGAAAGTTCCACCGCCGACGTTGCGGATGGCTAGCACCAACAATCAATGGCTGGGGCACTGACAAAGCTCTGTGGGCTGCAGAAGAGGGAGAATCAACAGAAAAATACATTCGGCTTCTACGTTACTAAGATCTGCAAGCATAATTAAATGCGTTCACAGTCAATACAATGTCATTATTTGGCGATTTCGTGTAACCAGTGATGGTATTCCAGTGACGTGGCGGAACATGGGGGGACGACCCGTTTGGAAGTCATCCAGAGACGTATGTGCCACGTATGTGAAAAAAGGCATAACTTAAGCAGTGCCGTTTAAGCGAGATTTTGTCACCATGCACCGTCGTTCACGCCAGAGATGAGCCGACTAGAGCGCTGACCGCATTCCCAGGAGTTTAATACTTACTTAGTCTCTGATAAAATGATTGTGCTACAAACGGTAAAATGATGGAATGTTGTGGTAGTGTGTTTTGCTTTTAAAATACAGTAAAAAATCCGTAACCGGTAACCGCATTTCGAAAACCGGTATGATAGTGTTTACACGACGAACCACAAGTGGTGGTGGAAGATCGGTTTGTGAAAAACACACTCGGTAGACATATGTAGAACTGCTAAGGAATGTTTTACTTTTCGTTTCACGCAATGAAAGTAAATATTAACATACCTTTCCTGTTACAAAACGGAAACACATAGAAGCAAAGATTTTATTTTTACGCTTAACATTTCTCCCGCTTTCGATATTTACAATTCTCAACAAAAGGCTATCAGAATTTTCGTGTGCACTATTATATACAATGTCCGTGATCGCCGCGTGTCACAAGATGCCCAATAGACATGTTACTCTTTTCCGCGTTGTTTATTTCTTTTTAGCGTCTTATTGTTTATATCACTGCCGGACACTGCAAGTCGCCTACTGCCATCTGTCGACCAACGGCTGCACTGCGTCCTCCGAAACTCCTTTCGCAGTCAACGTCTTCTGCCACGCGAGGCGCCAATAGAACGTGTCTTTCCGTATCGCTGGTTCGGCGCGAATCACGCATTTTCGTGAAATGAAAAAAAAAAAAAAAATAGAAATCTGTTTTTGTGTACGTGGAGAGAAGGCTGCGGTCTTTTAGCATGAAAGGAGGTAACACGAAATATGAAATAACTGTGAGCGAACAAGACTGCCACGGCACAGAGACAGGCGGCTGCGATTTCAAATCCGTCAGCACACAGCGCCAGAGAGTATCGCATAACGCAGTCAGGCGGTGGGGAATAAACTTTGGATTGCCTTCGTACGACCGTAGCGATGGCCAGCGCTTTCAAATAAATTTGTATTACAGATATGGGATAAGTTGATTTTTTTGTACTGCCTTTCTAGAGAATGGAAATAAATAGATTCCTTTTTCCGTCGCAGCGTTCAACACTACACAGAACGTTTTTTCTCGTCCGAGGTAAACTCTGAATTGAATATCGGGTTCGAGGCTACTCGCTAAGAACTGTTACATCCATCAGTTTAAAATAATAGTCTACGTTGCATTAATTTTCATTTAGCTCTTCGGAATGCAGATAACCATTCATGGCATGGAGTAACAAGAGGCATCAGTCATTAGAATAAACGTTGGAACAAATGTTATGTGACAGGAAAAGGAGCTAAGTTCACAATCGGCGGCAGACTGCAAAGAAAGCGGTCGTGAAACACGGACTGGGAGCGACTGTCATTTGGCAAACCTTGAAACGGAAAGTCTAAAATACATAAACTGGATATAAAGGCCGTGCACGTTCTGTAATAATCTGTGGACGGCGAAACAGCTCACTCTGGACAGATTACAATGGCGTAACTGATCAGTGACTACTGGGCGCGCACGTTGCAATCGGCAGTATATGCGGGGATGAGCTATGGGCGGAGTTTCGGACATACGTTCGCCGCTTCAAGTAGGGAGAGATTCCGACGCGTATCTTAAACAGAGATAAGGATTGACGTCTGTCTTTTTCGTAGAAAATTAAGTTCTGCGTGTAAATTACAAAGACATGTTATGCACCTAATACTTCTAGAGATGTACCTGGTAAAAAGGTCCAAGTTTCGAAGGTACACGTGATTTGCTTGACGCTACCTGAGCGTAGAAAGAGGAAATGGGGTAACTAGCAAATAAGTTATTGATAAAAATTGAATGTAAAATTGTTAATAATAATGCCCCTCGTAGGGAAGTATTATACAACACGTTTCATTTGCTTATACTGATAACAAAAAAAAAAAAAAAAAAAAAACCGTACTGACGTTTCAGGTATGAGCAAATAGTGAATTGATCAAATGTAGCGAAACACGTTGTGGGTGGTCAACCGAGACAGGGGTGCCTTCTGACGTCACACCTCAATGTCGGCTGCTGTGCGGTTGCTACGGCTGTAGACGCGCCTCAGCCGCTGTGGTCACGGCCAAGGTTTCATGAACCACTCGGCTGCAACGGTAGCTCTGTGTTGCCACTATTCTACAGCCAAATCTCGGCATTCACTGGTTGTTTGTTGTTGTTGCCACCAAAATTGCAGCAATTGTTCACAATGTGCAGTATGTAATTCGGTTGGCCCTCTTACTAAATATTGAGTTCATAAAGTTACAGATGAATTCCATGTAGATGTAATCACAAAATCATTCCTATGCCGCAACAGAAAATGCTCTGACTGTAGAAATTGTATCCTGGATGATGGCATGCTAAACGCAAAACTGCTATTTTGCTCGTTCTTTACCTAAGAAAGATACGATAGTAGTAACACAAACAGACAACTTGGACATGAGTTATGGCCTCAGTTCAGTTCATAAGAAGTAGTCAGAATCAGTTGTCTGTAAAATGAGAAATGGCAAGGACGAAAACTTTAATCAGTTTGTCCATCGAGGGTATATTGCAGATTTCTGTGATAGCTCTTAGTTCCACTGCGCAGTTTATTGTTTAAAATTGTCATAGCATTAAACCACCAGGAACGTTGAGTTTGACTGCTAATTGCCGTTTTCGTTACTACTTTTCATTTTCGTTTATATCGTAGAATCCCTTATACTTGGAGGAAATTTGAATTTAACTGCCATCATTCCGTGGCGGCAACAGCAACAATCGACCGCTGATGCAGCGATAGAGCTCTGTGGGTCGCACAGTACGGGAAACGGCCGGAGAAACGAGACGAGACATATTCATTGCTGCTTTCTGCAATTGCGATTAATATCGACAGTAGCACACGATTGATACAATAGTTTTACAAGAATGTGATGCATGTATCGTAATCAAAGTCTTAACTGTATTGTTCGCCGAAACTTTCAAAAATGAGCATTCTACGTGAATCTATTGTGAAACGAATCAAAATTATATACACCTCTTAACCGAGCCAGTCAATTTACTTCCTCGCGTAGTCAGTCAGGATGCCCGTGTGTAAATAGTGTCTTTGCATTAAGCTTTTAGAAGATGTTCACTACAACAACTCCTTGCAATGTCAGTTTACTTACGAAATTTATCTCAGCAAACTAGAAGTGAATCATGTCGATGTGTGTAGGTTACCTGGCCCCATAAACTGAGTGGCTGTGACGTAAAATCTTAATGTTATCTCGTTATATGCATACGACAGAGTAACCAATCTGACCCTTGGATGGGACAGTGTGCTGATACGAATTGTTAACCCCTGTCTGTGGAAACAAATATCGCTTTTAGTTTCTCCTGACCAGAGACTACTTTTATTCCACTTACTAACAATGACAACAATATCGGAAGGTGGTAAATGTTTACCACATTCCTTAATGTAGGTGAGCGACAAGAATAAAATACTTGCTGTAAGTTACACGATGGCGATATCGAGACATCAGTATGAACCATGCAACAGAATTCTTTGCGGAGGTTTCAAACACATGGTGGCATTACACTAGGCCCTGAATCACAGCTATCGAACTGATTCGGTCAGTTTAAGAGTTTAACATGTGTGTCTGTGCACGATTTTCGCTGGATGCTTACTAAGATTGCAAGGAGGGGGGGGGGGGGGGGGGGCGGGAATGGTTACCTCATCCAAACCAAGCGACAGAGGTGGATACGTATGGGACACTTATCCATAGCTTTCATACTGACTGCATGCGATGAAAGAGTTGAATTTATGAAATGTGATACATTATGAATCCATAAACAGCATAGGGAGCTCCCTAAAAGCAAGTAGCTTGAAAGACTTTATGTATGAGGCAAACGTTGATATTATTCTAGTTACAGAAGTAAAGGTTACTGCACTACACGATGTATTGGGATATAGTGCTGTAATTAATGCTGGAACTGGAGATGAATTAGAGACCGTGATACCCGCGAAAGAGGACATAATAGTGGATCACGTTGAAAACTCACATGTAATACAGTTGTAGCTTGTACTGTTTACAACACCTGGCTATTTAATATATATGTTCCACCTGGTAGCAGTAAACGAGCAGAGTTTCTTTAAATACGAAATTGTCCCTCTCTTCAGATTTCATTAAGGTAATATCATTTTGGCAGAAGATATCAAAGGCGTTCTACGTCCAAGAGGTCAATCTCCTAATCGGAACCCTGGCTATTTAATATATATGTTCCACCTGGTAGCAGTAAACGAGCAGAGTTTCTTTAAATACGAAATTGTCCCTCTCTTCAGATTTCATTAAGGTAATATCATTTTGGCAGAAGATATCAAAGGCGTTCTACGTCCAAGAGGTCAATCTCCTAATCGGAACCCTTCTATTGAATTATAAAACGTAAGACAAGAGTACCATTAAATTAACACGTAGAGCACAAAACAGCGACATGGCTGGGTTTACATTAATTATTAACTGCTTGGAAGGTCGCTCGTACAGGCTACACCTGTGGAACAGAGACCAACGTGCTGCACACAGAAGTGTGGCGCAGCAGCTGCACTGAGCACGCTGCACTCGCGTGCACAGCTGATGTGGAGCGACAGGGCGCCCACCACACCAGAAGTCATGACGGAACCTCAACCCTGCACACCTACTGCCACATGCCGAATGCTGCGACCGTTCCCGCAAAAATATGCAGGAATGGGAAGGTAACTTCACATCCTATATTTCTTTCCTCAGTTTGTGGACAATATGCACGAAAGTAAACTGTCTCCAGAAGGTGTGCTGCCTTTGGGATATGTGCTGTCCTTTGGAGGAGAGCTGTATTTAGGAAATGTGCTGTCTTTGCAAGGTGTCCTGCATTTGCAATGTGTGCAGCCTCCACAAGGTGTGCTGCCTTTGCAAGGCAGTTGTTCTTTGCAAGGTGTTCTCCTTTGCAAGATTTTCTGCCATTGCATTCTGTCCTGTCTTCGCAAGGTGTGCTACTTTCGTGAGGTGTGCTGCCTTTGCAAGCTGTTCTGCCTTGACACAGTGTGTAGCCTTCGCAAGGTGTGCAGCCTATGCTAGGTTTTCTGCCTCTACTATCAGAAGATGTGCTACCTTCACAAGATGTGCTGGCTTCTCAAGGAGTGCTGCTTCACAAGAAATGCTGCATTAGCTAGGTGTGTTGCCTTCACAATATGTGCTGCCTTTGCAAGGTTACCTTGCGGAAGCTGCATATCCGGTGAAGGCAGTCAACCTTTCGAAAGTAGCAAACCTTGCGAAGGTAGCACAGCATGCAAAGGAAGAAGACCATGTGAAGAAATAAGACACTGCAAAGGCAGTACATATTGTGAAGGAGGACCAACTTGTGAAGGCAGCACACCTTGTGAAGCCAGTACACTGTATAAATGCAGCATACAGTATGAAGGCAGCACACATTGTGAAGAAGCCGGCCGCGGTGGCCGACAGGTTCTAGGCGCTTCAGTCAGGACCTGCGCAACTGCTATGGTCGCTGGTTCGAATCCTGCCTCGGGCATGGATGTGTGTGATGTCCTTAGGTTGGTTAGGTTTCAGTAGTTCGAAGTTCTAGGTGACTGATGACCTCAGATGTTAAGTCCCATAGTGCTCAGAGCCATTTGAACCACATTGCGAAGACAGAATCACTTGTGAAGGCTGCAAACATTGCAAAGGCAGCACACATTGTGAACATAGCACACTTTGCTAAGGCAGCATACCTTGTGAAAGCTGCACAGATTGCGAATGCTACACACCTTGAAATCACTGCAAGCATTGCAAATACTACAAATTTTATGAAGGATGCACACCTTGTAAAGGCTGCATACCCTGCAAAAGCAGCACATGCTGCAAAGGCGGCACACAATGAAAGTGCAACACATGTTCAAATGCAGCACAGACTGCAAAGAGACACATGCAGCAAAGGAAGCACATGCTGCAAAGGCAGCACATGCTGCAAAGGCAGCACATGCTGCAAAGGCAGCACATGCTGCAAAGGCAGCACATGCTGCAAAGGCAGCACATGCTGCAAAGGCAGCACATGCTGCAAAGGCAGCACACATTGAGAAGCCTGAAACACACTGGAAAGGCAGCACAAACTGGAAAAGCAGCATATACTGGAAAGGAAGAACACACTGGAAAGGCGCAGACATTGGTAAGGCATCACAAACTGGATAGGCAACACTCACTGGAAACGCAGAACACACTGCAGAGCCACATCACTTGAAAACCACACACAGTGTGAGGCAGCACACGCTGCGACTGCAGCCTTACCAGTGTGTGATGCCTTTCCAGTACGTGGTGCCTTTCTAGTGTGTGGTGCCTTTCCAGTGTGGTTCAAAATGGCTCTGAGCACTATGGGACTTAACATCTATGGTCATCAGTCCCCTAGAACTTAGAACTACTTAAACCTAACTAACCTAAGGACAGCACACAACACCCAGTCATCACGAGGCAGAGAAAATCCCTGACCCCGCCAGGAATCGAACCTGAGCGTGGGAAATGAGAACGCTACCGCACGACCACGAGCTGTGGACTCCAGCGTGGTGCTTTCCACTATGTGTGCTTCTCCAGTGTTGCTGCATATTAAATGTGTGCTTCCTTTCCGATGTGTGCTGCCTTCCCAATATGTGCTGCCTTCCCAATGTGTGCTGTCTTTAAAATATGAGGTGACTTTCCAATGTGTGTTGCCTTTCTAATATGTGCTACCTTTGCAACATGTGCTGTCATGGCAGTATGTTCTGCCATTGCAGCGTGCTGCTGCCACAGCAGTGTGTGCTGCTATTGCAGCGTGTTCTGCCGTTGCAGCATGTGCTCCTTTCCAATTTGTGCTGCCTACCATTGTGTGTGGATTTCTAGTGTGCACTGCTTTTCTAGTGAGTGCTGCCTATCCAGTTTGTGATGCATTTCCATTGAGTGCTGCCTTTCCAGTGTGTGCTTCATCTCCAGTGAGTCCTGCCTGTCCAGTTTGTGATGCATTCCAGTGTCTGCTGCCTTTATAGTGTGTGTTGCATATCCAAAGTATGCTGCCTTTATAGTGTGTGCTGCATATCCAGGTTGTGATGCATATCCAGGGTGTGCTGCCTTTCCAGGGTGTGTTGCCCTTCCAGGGTGTGCTGCCTTTCCAGGTTGTGCTGCCTTTCCAGGGTGTGCTGCCTTTCTGGGGTGTGCTGGCTTTCCAGAGTATGCTGCCTTTCCATGGTGAGCTGCCTTCCCAGTGTGTGTGATTTTGCTGTGTGTGCGGCCTTTCAAGTGTGTATGGCTTTCCGATGTATGTCCAAGCTTGTGCTGCGTTTGCAGTGTGTATTACCTTTCCAGCATGTGCTACCTTTCCTGCATATCCTGCCAATGTAGCGCATGCTGACATTACAGCATGTGCTGTCATAGGACCACATGCTGCCATAGCAGCGAGTGTGGCTATAGAGGCATGTGCTGTTATAGAGGGAGGTGCATGCTGCCTTTGCAGCATTTGCTGAATTCCCAATGTATGCTGCCTTTTCAGCGAGTGCTGGCTATGCAGTGTGTACTGCCATTGCACCAGGTGCTGCCTTATCATCATGTGCTTCACAGCATGTGCTGTGTTTGCAGGGGCCCGCATCTCGTGGTCGTGCGGTAGCGTTCTCGCTTCCCACGCCCGGGTTCCCGGGTTCGATTCCCGGCGGGGTCAGGGATTTTCTCTACCTCGTGATGGCTGGGTGTTGTGTGCTGTCCTTAGGTTAGTTAGGTTTAAGTAGTTCTAAGTTCTAGGGGACTGATGACCATAGATGTTAAGTCCCATAGTGCTCAGAGCCATCTGTTTGCAGGGCCTGCTGCCTTTGCAGTGTGTGCTGCCTTTGCAGTGCATGTTTTCTTTGCAGTGCCCACTACCTTTTCAGCGTGTGCTGCATTTAAAGTGCGGGCTGCCTTTGCCATGCATGGTGCCTTTCCTTTGTCTTCTGCTTTTCTAGTGTTTCCGGCCTTTCAGTGTGTGCTGCCTATCCACATTGTGACACTTTACAGTGTGTTGTTATTTCATTGTATGCTTGTTTCACAGTGCATGCTGGGTTTCAGTGTGCAGTACCTTGCCATTGTGTGACGCCTTTCCAATATGTGCTGACTTTTCAGTTTGTGCTGCCTTTCTCAGCATGGGCTGCCTTTGCAGTGTGTGCTGCCTAGTATTGTGTGCCGCCTCTGTAGCATGTGCAGCCTTTGTAGCATATACAGCCTTTGTAGCATATGCAGCCATTGCAGCATGTGCTGCCTTTGCAGCTTGTGCTGCCATTCCATTGTGTTTTATAGTGCATATTGCCTTTACAGTGCGTGCCGCTTTTCCAAGACAGCAAAGACAGTACGATTTCCAAAGGCAGTACGCCGTGTGAAGATAGCACACCTTGTGTAGACAGCATGTCATGGCAACACAGCACGACTTGCATAGGCAGCAAACCTTGTAAAGGCAGCATGACTTACAAAATCAGCTCACCTTGTGAGGACATCACACCTTGCGAATGCTGAACTCGTTGTGAACAAAGCTCGCCTTGTTAAGACAAATAGCCTTACAAAGACAGCGCGGCTTGCAAAGACAGCACGCCTTGTGATGGAGGAATGCATAGCCATGTGAAGGCAGCACACCTTGCAAAGGCAGCACTCCTTGCGAAGGCAGGACGCCTTTCAAAGACAACACGCCTTGCGAAGGCATCATGCCTTTTAGGGCAGCATGCCATGTGAAGGCAGCACTGCTTGCAAAGGCAGCACATCTTGCAAAAACAGCACACCTTTCAAAAACAGCAAACCTTGCAAATACAGCATGCATTGTAAAGACAGCTCACCTGGCAAAGACAGTACACCTTGCAAAGACAGCAAACCTTACAAAGACAGCATGCCTTGCAAAGAATTCACGGCTTGTAAGGAATTCATGCCTTGCAAAGATGGCACACATATCAAAGATGGCACACCTTGCCAAGATGATACACAATTCCAAAACAAAACACCTTGCATAGCCCGAACAGCATGCCTTGACAAGGCAGGACACCTTGACAAGACAGCATGCCTTGAGAAGACAGCACGCCTTGAGAAGACAGCACGCCTTGAGAAGACAGCACGCCTTGCCAAGACAGCACGCCTTGCCAAGACAGCACGCCTTGCCAAGACAGCACGCCTTGCCAAGACAGCACGCCTTGCCAAGACAGCACGCCTTGCCAAGACAGCACGCCTTGCCAAGACAGCACGCCTTGCCAAGACAGCACACCTTGCCAAGACAGCACACCTTGCCAAGACAGCACACCTTGCCAAGACAGCACACCTTGCCAAGACAGCACACCTTGCCAAGACAGCACACCTTGCCAAGACAGCACACCTTGCCAAGACAGCACACCTTGCCAAGACAGCACACCTTGCCAAGACAGCACACCTTGCCAAGACAGCACACCTTGCCAAGACAGCACACCTTGCCAAGACAGCACACCTTGCCAAGACAGCACACCTTGCCAAGACAGCACACCTTGCCAAGACAGCACACCTTGCCAAGACAGCACACCTTGCCAAGACAGCACACCTTGCCAAGACAGCACACCTTGCCAAGACAGCACACCTTGCCAAGACAGCACACCTTGCCAAGACAGCACACCTTGCCAAGACAGCACACCTTGCCAAGACAGCACACCTTGCCAAGACAGCACACCTTGCCAAGACAGCACACCTTGCCAAGACAGCACACCTTGCCAAGACAGCACACCTTGCCAAGACAGCACACCTTGCCAAGACAGCACACCTTGCCAAGACAGCACACCTTGCCAAGACAGCACACCTTGCCAAGACAGCACACCTTGCCAAGACAGCACACCTTGCCAAGACAGCACACCTTGCCAAGACAGCACACCTTGCCAAGACAGCACACCTTGCCAAGACAGCACACCTTGCCAAGACAGCACACCTTGCCAAGACAGCACACCTTGCCAAGACAGCACACCTTGCCAAGACAGCACACCTTGCCAAGACAGCACACCTTGCCAAGACAGCACACCTTGCCAAGACAGCACACCTTGCCAAGACAGCACACCTTGCCAAGACAGCACACCTTGCCAAGACAGCACACCTTGCCAAGACAGCACACCTTGCCAAGACAGCACACCTTGCCAAGACAGCACACCTTGCCAAGACAGCACACCTTGCCAAGACAGCACACCTTGCCAAGACAGCACACCTTGCCAAGACAGCACACCTTGCCAAGACAGCACACCTTGCCAAGACAGCACACCTTGCCAAGACAGCACACCTTGCCAAGACAGCACACCTTGCCAAGACAGCACACCTTGCCAAGACAGCACACCTTGCCAAGACAGCACACCTTGCCAAGACAGCACACCTTGCCAAGACAGCACACCTTGCCAAGACAGCACACCTTGCCAAGACAGCACACCTTGCCAAGACAGCACACCTTGCCAAGACAGCACACCTTGCCAAGACAGCACACCTTGCCAAGACAGCACACCTTGCCAAGACAGCACACCTTGCCAAGACAGCATGCCTTGCAATGATGGCACACCTTGTGAAGACAGCTCACCTTGCGAAGACAGCACACCTTACGAAGAGAGCACGCCTAGCGAAGACAGCACGCCTTGCTAAGACAGCACGCCTTGCCAAGACAACACACCTTGCTAAGAAACCATGCCTTGGTAGTACATCATGGCTTGCAAAAACAGCACAGCTTGCTAAGACAGCAAACCTTGAGAAAACAGCACACCTTGTGAATAAATGATCACTTTTTGCTGTAGCTGTGATATTCATAAATTTTATGATGTGCATTTACTGAATAATAATTGTCACAGTGATTTTTTGGTATGTCTGTCCCTTGTGCCCTAAAAGTTAGCTGGTGATGACAGACAAATCTGTAGCAATGCCCAAGGTCTCCGCCAGGCTGAGACGTTGTGTGGTTTAACATTGGTTTTGTGCTACTGCCAACAGTAGAAATACAGATAACGCAGGTAAATATTGTCATCTTGTGGATTGAAATGGGATGATTAATAAATGTGAATTTCATTGTGAGTAAATGATGAAATTTCTGATCACTTTTTGTTGTAGCTGTGATATTTGTAAATTTTTTGTTGTGCGTTTACTGAATATTAAATTGTCACAGTGATTTTTTGGTGTGTATGTCCAATGTGCCAAAAAATTTAACTGGTGATGACAGACAAAGCTTTAGCAATGCCCAAGGCCTAGGACAGGCTCGGCGGTTGTGTGTTTAAGTTTAACGTTGGGCTATTGCCAACTGTAGAAATTAAAGATAACACAGGTAAACATTGTCATCTTGTGGATTAAAATGGGATGATAAAAAAATGTGAATTTCACTGTGAGTAACTAAGGAATTTTTGTTTTAGCTGTCAGATACGTAAATTTTTTCGTTCTGCATTTACTGATAAATATTTGTCACAGTATTTTATTGGTCTGTCTGCCATTGTGCCCTAAAATTTAGCTGGTGGTGAGAAACACATCTGTAGCAATGCCCAACGTCTCCGCCAGGCTGAGGCATGGTGTGTTTTAACATTGGTGTTGTGTTACTGCCATCAGTAGAAATTATAGATAACACAGGTAAATATTGTCATCTTGTGGAATAAAATGGGATGATAAATAAATGTAGATTTAACTGTGAGTAAGTATTGAATTTATTGTTCTCTTTTTGTTGTAGCTGACGGATATGTAAATTTTTTTGTTGTGCATTTACTGATAAATATTTGCCACAGTATTTTATTGGTCTGTCTGTCCATTGTTCCCTAAAACTTAACTGGTGATGACAGACAAAGCTGTAGCTATGCCCAAGGTCTAGGTCAGACTCGGCGGTTTTGTGCTTAAGTTTGACATTGTGCTATTGCCAACAGTAGAAATTATAGGTAACACAGGTAAATATCGTCATCTTGTGGATAGAAATGGGATGATAAATAAATGTGAATTTCACTGTGAGTAAGTATTGTATTTTTTGTTCTCTTTTTGTTTTAGGTGTCAGATAAGTAAATTTTTTTGTTCTGCATTTACTGATAAATATTTGCCACAGTATTTTATTGGTCTGTCTGTCCATTGTGCCCCAAAAATTTATCTGGTGATGACAGACACATCTGTAGCAATGCCCAACGTCTCCGCCAGGCTGAGACGTTGTGTGTTTTAACATTGGTGTTGTGCTACTGCCATCAGTAGAAATTATAGATAACACAGGTAAATATTGTCATCTTGTGGATTAAAATGGGATGATAAATAAATGTGAATTTCACTGTGAGTTAGTATAGATTTTTTGTTCTCTTTCTGTTGTAGCTATCGATTACATAAATTTTTTTGTTCTGCATTTACTGAAAAATATTTGTCACAGTATTTTATTGGTCTGTCTGTCCATTGGCCCCAAAAATTTAGCTGGTGATGACTGACAAATCTGTAGCAAGGCCCAAGGTCTCCGCCAGGCTAGGACATTTTGTGTTTTAACATTGGAGTTGTGCTAGATCCAACAGTAAAAGTTATAGATAACACAGGTAAATATTGTGACCTTGTGGATTGAAATGGGATGAGTAATAAATGTGAATTTCATTGTGAGTGAATGATGAAATTTCCGATCACTTTTTGTTGTAGCTGTGATATTCGTAAATTTTTTGTTGTGCATTTACTGAATAATAAATGTCACAGTGATTTTATGGTCTGTCTGTCCATCATGCCCTAAAATTTAACTGGTGTTGACTGACAAATCTGCAGCAATGCCCTAGGTCTCCGCCAGGCTGAGACGTTGTGTGTTTTAACATTGATGTTGTGCTACTGCCAACAGTAGAAATTATAGATAACACAGGTAAATATTGTCATCTTGTGGACTGAAATGGGATGATAAATAAATGTGAATTTCACTGTAAGTATTGAATTTTTTGTTCTCTTTTTGTTTTAGCTGTCAGATACGTAAATTTTTTTGTTCTGAATTTACTGATAAATATTTGGCACAGTTTTTTATTGGTCTGTCTGTCCATTGCGCCCCAAAATTTATCTGGTGATAACAGACAAATCTGTAGCAATGCCCAAGGTCTCCGCCAGGCTGAGACGTTGTGTGTTTTAACATTGGTGTTGTGCTACTGCCAACAGTAGAAATTATAGATAACACAGGTAAATATTGTCATCTTGTGGATTGAAATGGGATGAATAATAAATGTGAATTTCATTGTGAGTAAATGATGCAATTTCTGATGACCTTTTTGTTGTAGCTGTGATATTCGTAAGTTTTTTGCTGTGCATTTACTGAATAATAATTGTCAGAGTGATTTTTTGGTCTGTCTGTCCATCATGCCCTAAAATTTAACTGGTGATGACAGACTAAGCTGTAGCAGTGCCCAAAGTCCAGGTCAGACTCGGCGGTTGTATGTTTGAGTTCGACGTTGGGGTATTGCCAACAGTAGAAATTATAGATAACAGAGGTAAATATTGTCTCCTTGTGGATTAAATTGGATGATAAATAAATGTGAATTTCACTGTGAGTAAGTATTGAATTTTTTGTTTTCTTTTTGTTCTAGCTGTCAGATACGTAAAATTTATTGGTGTGCATTTACTGATAAACATTTGTCACAGTATTTTATTGGTCTTTCTGTCCATTGTTCCCTAAAATTTAACTGGTGATGACAGACAAAGCTGTAGGTATGCTCAAGGTCAATGTCAGACCCGGCGGTTGTGAGTTTTAGTTTGACGTTGGTTTAATGCCAACAGTAGAAATTTTAGGTAACACAGGTAAATATTGTCAATTTGTGTATTAAAATGGGATGATAAATAAATGTGAATTTCACTGTGAGTAAGTATTGAATTTTTTGTTCTCTTTTTGTTGTAGCTGTCGGATACCTAAATTTTTATGTTCTGCATTTACTAATAAATATTTGTCACAGTATTTTATTGTTCTGTCTGTCCATTGTTCCCTAAAATTTAGGTGTTGATGACAGACAAATCTGTAGCAATGCCCAAGGTCTCCGCCAGGCTGAGACGTTGTGTGTTTTAACATTGGTGTTGTGCTATTGCCAACAGTAGAAATTATAGATAACACAGGTAAATATTGTCATCTTGTGGATTGAAATGGGATGAATAATAAATGTGAATTTCATTGTGAGTAAATGATGCAATTTCTGATGACCTTTTTGTTGTAGCTGTGATATTCGTAAATTTTTTGCTGTGCATTTACTGAATAATAACTCTCAGAGTGATTTTTTGGTCTGTCTGTCCATCGTGCCCTAAAATTTAACTGGTGATGACAGACTAAGCTGTAGCAATGCCCAAGGTCTAGGACAGACTCGGAGGTGGTGTGTTTGAGTTTGACGTCGGGGTATTGCCAACACTAGAAATTGTAGATAACACAGGTAAATATTGTCATCTTGTAAATTGAAATGCGATGAGTAATAAATGTGAATTTCATTGTGAGTAAATGATGAAATTTCTGATGAGTTTTTGATGTAGCAGTGATATTCGTAAATTTTTGCTGTGCATTTACTGAATAATAACTGTCAGAATGATTTTTTGGTCTGTCTGTCCATCGTGCCCTAAAATGTAACTGGTGATGACAGACTAAGCTGTAGCAATGCCCAAGGTCTACGACAGACTCGGCGGTGGTGTGTTTGAGGTTGACGTTGGGGTATTGCCAACAGTAGAAATTATAGATAACACAGGTAAATATTGTCATCTTGTAAATTGAAATGCGATGAGTAATAAATGTGAATTTCATTGTGAGTAAATGATGAAATTTCTGATGACCTTTTTGTTGTAGCTGTGATATTCGTAAATTTTTTGCTGTGCATTTACTGAATAATAACTGTCAGAGTGATTTTTTGGTCTGTCTGTCCATCATGCCCTAAAATTTAACTGGTGATGACAGACTAACCTGTAGCAATGCCCAAGGTCTAGGACAGACTCGGCGGTGGTGTGTTTGAGTTTGACGTTGGGGTATTGCCAACAGTAGAAATTATAGATAACACAGGTAAATATTGTCATCTTGTAAATTGAAATGCGATGAGTAATAAATGTGAATTTCATTGTGAGTAAATGATGAAATTTCTGATGACCTTTTTGTTGTAGCTGTGATATTCGTAAATTTTTTGCTGTGCATTTACTGAATAATAACTGTCAGAGTGATTTTTTGGTCTGTCTGTCCATCATGCCCTAAAATTTAACTGGTGATGACAGACTAAGCTGTAGCAATGCCCAAGGTCTAGGACAGACTCGGCGGTGGTGTGTTTGAGTTTGACGTTGGGGTATTGCCAACAGTAGAAATTATAGATAACACAGGTAAATATTGTCATCTTGTAAATTGAAATGCGATGAGTAATAAATGTGAATTTCATTGTGAGTAAATGATGAAATTTCTGATGACCTTTTTGTTGTAGCTGTGATATTCGTAAATTTTTTGCTGTGCATTTACTGAATAATAACTGTCAGAGTGATTTCTTGGTCTGTCTGTCCATCATGCCCTAAAATTTAACTGGTGATGACAGACCAACCTGTAGCAATGCCCAAGGTCTAGGACAGACTCGGCGGTGGTGTGTTTGAGTTTGACGTTGGGGTATTGCCAACAGTAGAAATTATAGATAACACAGGTAAATATTGTCATCTTGTAAATTGAAATGCGATGAGTAATAAATGTGAATTTCATTGTGAGTAAATGATGAAATTTCTGATGACCTTTTTGTTGTAGCTGTGATATTCGTAAATTTTTTGCTGTGCATTTACTGAATAATAACTGTCAGAGTGATTTTTTGGTCTGTCTGTCCATCATGCCCTAAAATTTAACTGGTGATGACAGACTAACCTGTAGCAATGCCCAAGGCCTCCGCCAGGCAGAGACGTTATGTGTTTTAACATTAGTGTTGTGCTACTGCCAACAGTAGAAAATATAGATAACACAGGTAAATATTGTCATCTTGTAAATTGAAATGCGATGAGTAATAAATGTGAATTTCATTGTGAGTAAATGATGAAATTTCTGATGACCTTTTTGTTGTAGCTGTGATATTCGTAAATTTTTTGCTGTGCATTTACTGAATAATAACTGTCAGAGTGATTTTTTGGTCTGTCTGTCCATCATGCCCTAAAATTTAACTGGTGATGACAGACTAACCTGTAGCAATGCCCAAGGCCTCCGCCAGGCAGAGACGTTGTGTGTTTTAACATTAGTGTTGTGCTACTGCCAACAGTAGAAATTATAGATAACACAGGTAAATATTGTCATCTTGTAAATTGAAATGCGATGAATAATAAATGTGAATTTCTTTGTGAGTAAATGATGAAATTTCTGATGACCTTTTTGTTGTAGCTGTGATATTCGTAAATTTTTTGCTGTGCATTTACTGAATAATAACTGTCAGAGTGATTTTTTGGTCTGTCTGTCCATCGTGCCCTAAAATGTAACTGGTGATGACAGACTAACCTGTAGCAATGCCCAAGGTCTACGACAGACTCGGCGGTGGTGTGTTTGAGGTTGACGTTGGGGTATTGCCAACAGTAGAAATTATAGATAACACAGGTAAATATTGTCATCTTGTAAATTGAAATGCGATGAGTAATAAATGTGAATTTCATTGTGAGTAAATGATGAAATTTCTGATGACCTTTTTGTTGTAGCTGTGATATTCGTAAATTTTTTGCTGTGCATTTACTGAATAATAACTGTCAGAGTGATATTTTGGTCTGTCTGTCCATCATGCCCTAAAATTTAACTGGTGATGACAGACTAACCTGTAGCAATGCCCAAGGTCTAGGACAGACTCGGCGGTGGTGTGTTTGAGTTTGACGTTGGGGTATTGCCAACAGTAGAAATTATAGATAACACAGGTAAATATTGTCATCTTGTAAATTGAAATGCGATGAGTAATAAATGTGAATTTCATTGTGAGTAAATGAAGAAATTTCTGATGACCTTTTTGTTGTAGCTGTGATATTCGTAAATTTTTTGCTGTGCATTTACTGAATAATAACTGTCAGAGTGATTTTTTGGTCTGTCTGTCCATCATGCCCTAAAATTTAACTGGTGATGACAGACCAACCTGTAGCAATGCCCAAGGTCTAGGACAGACTCGGCGGTGGTGTGTTTGAGTTTGACGTTGGGGTATTGCCAACAGTAGAAATTATAGATAACACAGGTAAATATTGTCATCTTGTAAATTGAAATGCGATGAGTAATAAATGTGAATTTCATTGTGAGTAAATGATGAAATTTCTGATGACCTTTTTGTTGTAGCTGTGATATTCGTAAATTTTTTGCTGTGCATTTACTGAATAATAACTGTCAGAGTGATTTTTTGGTCTGTCTGTCCATCATGCCCTAAAATTTAACTGGTGATGACAGACTAACCTGTAGCAATGCCCAAGGCCTCCGCCAGGCAGAGACGTTATGTGTTTTAACATTAGTGTTGTGCTACTGCCAACAGTAGAAAATATAGATAACACAGGTAAATATTGTCATCTTGTAAATTGAAATGCGATGAGTAATAAATGTGAATTTCATTGTGAGTAAATGATGAAATTTCTGATGACCTTTTTGTTGTAGCTGTGATATTCGTAAATTTTTTGCTGTGCATTTACTGAATAATAACTGTCAGAGTGATTTTTTGGTCTGTCTGTCCATCATGCCCTAAAATTTAACTGGTGATGACAGACTAACCTGTAGCAATGCCCAAGGCCTCCGCCAGGCAGAGACGTTATGTGTTTTAACATTAGTGTTGTGCTACTGCCAACAGTAGAAATTATAGATAACACAGGTAAATATTGTCATCTTGTAAATTGAAATGCGATGAATAATAAATGTGAATTTCTTTGTGAGTAAATGATGAAATTTCTGATGACCTTTTTGTTGTAGCTGTGATATTCGTAAATTTTTTGCTGTGCATTTACTGAATAATAACTGTCAGAGTGATTTTTTGGTCTGTCTGTCCATCGTGCCCTAAAATGTAACTGGTGATGACAGACTAACCTGTAGCAATGCCCAAGGTCTACGACAGACTCGGCGGTGGTGTGTTTGAGGTTGACGTTGGGGTATTGCCAACAGTAGAAATTATAGATAACACAGGTAAATATTGTCATCTTGTAAATTGAAATGCGATGAGTAATAAATGTGAATTTCATTGTGAGTAAATGATGAAATTTCTGATGACCTTTTTGTTGTAGCTGTGATATTCGTAAATTTTTTGCTGTGCATTTACTGAATAATAACTGTCAGAGTGATATTTTGGTCTGTCTGTCCATCATGCCCTAAAATTTAACTGGTGATGACAGACTAACCTGTAGCAATGCCCAAGGTCTAGGACAGACTCGGCGGTGGTGTGTTTGAGTTTGACGTTGGGGTATTGCCAACAGTAGAAATTATAGATAACACAGGTAAATATTGTCATCTTGTAAATTGAAATGCGATGAGTAATAAATGTGAATTTCATTGTGAGTAAATGAAGAAATTTCTGATGACCTTTTTGTTGTAGCTGTGATATTCGTAAATTTTTTGCTGTGCATTTACTGAATAATAACTGTCAGAGTGATTTTTTGGTCTGTCTGTCCATCATGCCCTAAAATTTAACTGGTGATGACAGACCAACCTGTAGCAATGCCCAAGGTCTAGGACAGACTCGGCGGTGGTGTGTTTGAGTTTGACGTTGGGGTATTGCCAACAGTAGAAATTATAGATAACACAGGTAAATATTGTCATCTTGTAAATTGAAATGCGATGAGTAATAAATGTGAATTTCATTGTGAGTAAATGATGAAATTTCTGATGACCTTTTTGTTGTAGCTGTGATATTCGTAAATTTTTTGCTGTGCATTTACTGAATAATAACTGTCAGAGTGATTATTTGGTCTGTCTGTCCATCGTGCCCTAAAATTTAATTGGTGATGATAGACTAAGCTGAAGCAATGCCCAAGGTCTAGGACAGACTCGGCGGTGGTGTGTTTGAGTTTGACGTTGGGGTATTGCCAACAGTATAAATTATAGATAACACAGGTAAATATTGTCATCTTGTAAATTGAAATGCGATGAGTAATAAATGTGAATTTCGTTGTGAGTAAATGATGAAATTTCTGATGACCTTTTTGTTGTAGCTGTGATATTCGTAAATTTTTTGCTGTGCATTTACTGAATAATAACTGTCAGAGTAATTTTTTGGTCTGTCTGTCCATCGTGCCCTAAAATTTAACTGGTGATGACAGACTAAGCTGTAGCAATGCCCAAGGTCTAGGACAGACTCTGCGGTGGTGTGTTTGAGTTTGACGTTGGGGTATTGCCAACAGTAGAAATTATAGATAACACAGGTAAATATTGTCATCTTGTAAATTGAAATGCGATGAGTAATAAATGTGAATTTCATTGTGAGTAAATGATGAAATTTCTGATGACCTTTTTGTTGTAGCTGTGATATTCGTAAATTTTTTGCTGTGCATTTACTGAATAATAACTGTCAGAGTGATTTTTTGGTCTGTCTGTCCATCCTGCCCTAAAATTTAACTGGTGATGACAGACTAAGCTGTAGCAATGCCCAAGGTCTAGGACAGACTCGGCGGTGGTGTGTTTGAGTTTGACGTTGGGGTATTGCCAACAGTAGAAATTATAGATAACACAGGTAAATATTGTCATCTTGTAAATTGAAATGCGATGAGTAATAAATGTGAATTTCATTGTGAGTAAATGATGAAATTTCTGATGACCTTTTTGTTGTAGCTGTGATATTCGTAAATTTTTTGCTGTGCATTTAATGAATAATAACTGTCAGAGTGATTTTTTGGTCTGTCTGTCCATCATGCCCTAAAATTTAACTGGTGATGACAGACTAACGTGTAGCAATGCCCAAGGTCTAGGACAGACTCGGCGGTGGTGTGTTTGAGTTTGACGTTGGGGTATTGCCAACAGTAGAAATTATAGATAACACAGGTAAATATTGTCATCTTGTAAATTGAAATGCGATGAGTAATAAATGTGAATTTCATTGTGAGTAAATGATGAAATTTCTGATGACCTTTTTGTTGTAGCTGTGATATTCGTAAATTTTTTGCTGTGCATTTACTGAATAATAACTGTCAGAGTGATTTTTTGGTCTGTCTGTCCATCATGCCCTAAAATTTAACTGGTGATGACAGACTAACGTGTAGCAATGCCCAAGGTCTAGGACAGACTCGGCGGTGGTGTGTTTGAGTTTGACGTTGGGGTATTGCCAACAGTAGAAATTATAGATAACACAGGTAAATATTGTCATCTTGTAAATTGAAATGCGATGAGTAATAAATGTGAATTTCATTGTGAGTAAATGATGAAATTTCTGATGACCTTTTTGTTGTAGCTGTGATATTCGTAAATTTTTTGCTGTGCATTTACTGAATAATAATTGTCAGAGTGATTTTTTGGTCTGTCTGTCCATCATGCCCTAAAATTTAACTGGTGATGACAGACTAAGCTGTAGCAATGCCCAAGGTCTAGGACAGACTCGGCGGTGGTGTGTTTGAGTTTGACGTTGGGGTATTGCCTACAGTAGAAATTATAGATAACACAGGTAAATATTGTCATCTTGTAAACTGAAATGCGATGAGTAATAAATGTGAATTTCATTGTGAGTAAATGATGAAATTTCTGATGACCTTTTTGTTGTAGCTGTGATATTCGTAAATTTTTTGCTGTGCATTTACTGAATAATAACTGTCAGAGTGATTTTTTGGTCTGTCTGTCCATCATGCCCTAAAATTTAACTGGTGATGACAGACTAAGCTGTAGCAACGCCCAAGGTCTAGGACAGACTCGGCGGTGGTGTGTTTGAGTTTGACGTTGGGGTATTGCCAACAGTAGAAATTATAGATAACACAGGTAAATATTGTCATCTTGTAAATTGAAATGCGATGAGTAATAAATGTGAATTTCATTGTGAGTAAATGATGAAATTTCTGATGACCTTTTTGTTGCAGCTGTGATATTCGTAAATTTTTTGCTGTGCATTTACTGAATAATAACTGTCAGAGTGATTTTTTGGTCTGTCTGTCCATCATGCCCTAAAATTTAACTGGTGATGACAGACTAACCTGTAGCAATGCCCAAGGTCTAGGACAGACTCGGCGGTGGTGTGTTTGAGTTTGACGTTGGGGTATTGCCAACAGTAGAAATTATAGATGACACAGGTAAATATTGTCATCTTGTAAATTGAAATGCGATGAGTAATAAATGTGAATTTCATTGTGAGTAAATGATGAAATTTCTGATGACCTTTTTGTTGTAGCTGTGATATTCGTAAATTTTTTGCTGTGCATTTACTGAATAATAACTGTCAGAGTGATTTTTTGGTCTGTCTGTCCATCATGCCCTAAAATTTAACTGGTGATGACAGACTAACCTGTAGCAACGCCCAAGGTCTAGGACAGACTCGGCGGTGGTGCGTTTGAGTTTGACGTTGGGGTATTGCCAACAGTAGAAATTATAGATAACACAGGTAAATATTGTCATCTTGTAAACTGGAATGCGATGAGTAATAAATGTGAATTTCATTGTGAGTAAATGATGAAATTTCTGATGACCTTTTTGTTGTAGCTGTGATATTCGTAAATTTTTTGCTGTGCATTTACTGAATAATAACTGTCAGAGTGATTTTTTGGTCTGTCTGTCCATCATGCCCTAAAATTTAACTGGTGATGACAGACTAAGCTGTAGCAACGCCCAAGGTCTAGGACAGACTCGGCGGTGGTGTGTTTGAGTTTGACGTTGGGGTATTGCCAACAGTAGAAATTATAGATAACACAGGTAAATATTGTCATCTTGTAAATTGAAATGCGATGAGTAATAAATGTGAATTTCATTGTGAGTAAATGATGAAATTTCTGATGACCTTTTTGTTGTAGCTGTGATATTCGTAAATTTTTTGCTGTGCATTTACTGAATAATAACTGTCAGAGTGATTTTTTGGTCTGTCTGTCCATCATGCCCTAAAATTTAACTGGTGATGACAGACTAAGCTGTAGCAACGCCCAAGGTCTAGGACAGACTCGGCGGTGGTGTGTTTGAGTTTGACGTTGGGGTATTGCCAACAGTAGAAATTATAGATAACACAGGTAAATATTGTCATCTTGTAAACTGAAATGCGATGAGTAATAAATGTGAATTTCATTGTGAGTAAATGATGAAATTTCTGATGACCTTTTTGTTGTAGCTGTGATATTCGTAAATTTTTTGCTGTGCATTTACTGAATAATAACTGTCAGAGTGATTTTTTGGTCTGTCTGTCCATCATGCCCTAAAATTTAACTGGTGATGACAGACTAAGCTGTAGCAACGCCCAAGATCTAGGACAGACTCGGCGGTGGTGTGTTTGAGTTTGACGTTGGGGTATTGCCAACAGTAGAAATTATAGATAACACAGGTAAATATTGTCATCTTGTAAACTGAAATGCGATGAGTAATAAATGTGAATTTCATTGTGAGTAAATGATGAAATTTCTGATGACCTTTTTGTTGTAGCTGTGATATTCGTAAATTTTTTGCTGTGCATTTACTGAATAATAACTGTCAGAGTGATTTTTTGGTCTGTCTGTCCATCATGCCCTAAAATTTAACTGGTGATGACAGACTAAGCTGTAGCAACGCCCAAGGTCTAGGACAGACTCGGCGGTGGTGTGTTTGAGTTTGACGTTGGGGTATTGCCAACAGTAGAAATTATAGATAACACAGGTAAATATTGTCATCTTGTAAATTGAAATGCGATGAGTAATAAATGTGAATTTCATTGTGAGTAAATGATGAAATTTCTGATGACCTTTTTGTTGTAGCTGTGATATTCGTAAATTTTTTGCTGTGCATTTACTGAATAATAACTGTCAGAGTGATTTTTTGGTCTGTCTGTCCATCATGCCCTAAAATTTAACTGGTGATGACAGACTAAGCTGTAGCTGTAGATTCACTATGACATATGCAAACTTATTACTAAAATGCCACAAACGATGTTTGTATTTACCGAATGAACTGGAGCCGAGTTTCCATTTCTGAAATCAGAAAGGCAATGCGAGAAGTTATTTTACACGTGTGTTTGCATGCGACAACAGTAACACAAAATATTTACTCGATTAGTACTGCAAGGTAGTTTGACGTTTAATTAGCGCTAGTTAAAAAATGTATGATCTGTGTAGTTATAGCTTAAAGCATGTATAACACATACATATATGGATATATTATTGACGTAAGTTTCTAAAAATGTTTGTTCTGCTATTGTGGACAACGAGATATGCATCGTTCCCTAAACAGTAAGGAATTTGATTTCTCAAAGTACCGCTTTGTGCTTTAATGCATACCCTCTAGCACACTCATTTTTCTTTCGTCATTTTACTATTTTTCAGTTCTTTGCGGAATGTTGTTTGGAGAGAATGAACTCTTGGTCTTGGCAGGAACTGCTTTTTATTGTGGAATACACAGTGCATTGTGCAATACAGCGAGTGACAAGTGTCTCCTTCAATATACTGCGACCAAACAGTAACATCAGTCTCAGATGGTCTGTATTATTGCACTGTACTCAATATTGGTAAGCATTTACAGACAAGGACAGCGGAAGATATGACCCGACAAAAGCGTGGGCAAAACCGGCCACACCCCTGCAATACGTAACATTATTTGCAACAAGTCGTTCAATACTGTCCAGTCATCCCGCAATACTGCCATTGACTGCAACAACACTGATGGCAACATTATTGCGAACACAAGTTACCGTACAATATGGCACGAGTAAACACACCTATGGGCGTGTTGGGCGTTGGCTAGCAATGCATAGAGCGAACTTCGCCACTGCAGATATGCATAGCAGCAGCGCCGTTTGTGCGTGCCAAGATGTATTACATTGCAACTTTGGGAGGGGGTGGCTGTCTATCGTCCCTCGCAGTCCCAATCCTTTTCCCAACTATAAATAATCGAAGTAAAGGGAATACAGTACAGGGGCATGGAGTGCGTGTCTTAATTATGTGATGTCTTTAGTCGGACATGACTTCATGGTAGTGTTAATACCAACCCGGGCGATATTTCGTGAATAAGATCGCTGAGTGCATAGAAACGTTATGATCGTACTAATAGCGGAAGAACTTCTAAAACAGTACATCATTCAATTTACTTAATCAAAGAACGTATTTTCTTTATACTTTGGGTACAACCACATTTCTTTTACATGTTACATGTTACATGGTACTTAGAAACACACCAATTCAATATAAACGATGGTTATTGAAAGACGGGACATAATACATCTCGTATTTATTTTGGCGGGACAAAAAGTGACGCACTATGAATATACAGGACGATCCCCTAAAATATGGGACGTCTGGTCACCCTACACTATGTCATCCCCTACAGTCCAGATTTGGCATCCTCGGATTTTCATTTATTCGGTCCTGTCGAGGAGGGGCCTTGCATCAGGTACTTATTTTAAGGGAAAAAATAACAAATTCATCATTGGGACAAATATATTTGTGGGGTTTACGTTTTCACAAAGTCAGGAATTTGATTTTTTCAAGTACCACTTAGTGCTTTAATACATGTCATCCAGCACACTTTTTTTCTTTTGTCATTTTACTATTTTCAGTTCTTTGTGGAAAGTTGTTCGGAGCGAATGAGCTATTCTCAGTCTCGGCAGAAACTGCCTTTTATTGTGTAAATATTACCCGTACACAATACGGTGTGCTGAGCTAGCAGCATTATTTTGAAAGCTCTGCAGTCTACTTCAATATATTGCGCACTAACTGTCAATACCACCCTCAGATGGTCTGTATTACTGCGCAGTACTCAGTACTGAGAACCATTTACAGATAAGGACTGAGGAGGATATGGCCCGAGCATGTTAAACAGTCTCCACCTTCCGTGGACAAGACCAGCAACAATGCAACAATACGTCGGCAACTACCTGCAACAACCCGTTCAATCTACAATATTTTCCCAGTCATCCCGCAATAATGGCGTTTATTGTAGCAACATTGATGGCAGCACTGTTTCGGCCACACATTGCCGTAAAATATGGCCTGTGTAAACGCACCTCGAGGCCTGTTGTGCAATGACTAGTAACGCCAAATGCTCAGAGCGAGTTAGAGCACTGCAGATATGCGAAGCAGCAGAGCCATCTCTGTGCGCGTACACTTATTACAATGCGATTGTGAGCGAGAGCAACAAAAGCTGAAATTTTTTTTAAAAAGATGGCTTCCTGAAAGTAATAGTAGCTGTAACAGAGAGAGAAACAAAATGTTTATCGTATGACAAAACGTATTGTGAGCTGAAGTCTGACAAAGGCATTAATTTGGAAGAATGAGCTCACACGTACTCTGTGAACAAGATTGGCATATAGAAAGGAATGACAAAACGAATCTTCGCTGCTGCCAACCCGCCTTTGTATCAGGTGTTAAAATCACAATAAAGAAAAAAAAAAAAAAAAAACACGAATCTTCCATCACCACTTTGATCATTCCCTTTTCCCCACTGTCATGGAACGTGCCGATACCTTGGTCGCTCCACTTGCTCGTATTCTCCAGTACTTGGGGCAGTTGCCCTCCTCAGACATAAACACTCCCATCACAGCGCAAGACATTAACTTATCCTCCGGTCCAAACGCAACACGGCCCCTGGTCACGACACAGACTGTGTCACCTACCGTCACCTTTGAGAAAGCCCTTATACCTTCCTGGCTCTCCTCGCCCATCTCTATAACGTCATCCTGTCTACTGGCTTCTACCCTGACCTGTGGAAGACCTCCCGCGTCCTCTTATTCCTCAAACCCAACAAACCCCCTTCTGCCGCCTCTTCCTATCGTCCCATCTGCCTCACCTCCGTTTTCAGTAAGGTCTTAGAACCCATCCTCTCCCACCGTATCCATCAGCGCCTTGCTCAACACCACCTATTCCCCCTTACCCAGTGTTTTTTTTTTTTGTTTGTTTTGGTTTTAGGGCGCAAAACTGCTATGGTCATTAGCGCCTGGTACGTAACTTAGGAAACAGTAAGAAAATGGAAACCAGCAGCAATGGGACCGAAAGTCATAAAATTGGAGAAACTAAAAGCAGATGGAAGGCTTAAAAATCCACTACAGAAAGGGGTTGGTTGTCCCCAAAAAAAAGCTTCAAATGACTGACGTCATTTCACTGGCACTAATAAACTCGAGAATGCGATCGGCTGAGCGCGTGTCACCTGCTAAAATCGACGATATATCAGGCGATAGCTGTAGACGGGAGCGTAATGGATTAAAATAGGGGCACTCAATTAAAAGGTGTCTTACCATGCACAGCTGAGAGCAGTGGGGACAGAGTGGGGGAGGATCGCCACTTAAAAGATGTTGATGGCTAAAAAGACGGTGCCCTATCCGAAGTCTAGTTAAAATTACCTCCTCCCGACGACGCGTTCGGGAGGAAGAGGTCCAAGCACAAGGAAGAGCTTTCACGTCCCGCAATTTATTATGGGGAAGTGTCGACCAATGCGCGTGCCATAAATGTACAACACAATGACATAAAACGCTCCGTAGATCGGCGAAGGGAATCGATCGAATAGCTGGCCGAAGAAGAGAGACTGCAGCCTTGGCTGCAATATCGGCCGCCTCATTTCCACAGATACCAACGTGTCCCGGGAGCCAGAGGAACGCCACCGAGACGCCCCCCAGGTGGAGCAAGCGCAGACAGTCCTGAATCCGGTGGACCAGAGGGTGCACAGGGTAAAGAGCTTGGAGACCGAGGAGAGAGCTGAGAGAATCTGAGCAGATAACGTACTGTATCCGCTGTTGGCGGCGGATGTAGTGGACAGCCTGGAGAACAGCGTAAAGCTCCGCAGTATAAACCGAACACTGGTCAGGAAGCCGAAAGTGATTTGGGGTGTCGCCAACAATATAGGCACTCCCTACACCCAACGATGTTTTCGAGCCGTTGGTGTAAATAAATGTGGCGTCCGTCATTTGTGCACATAGAGCAGCAAATGCTCGACGATAAACAAGTTAAGGGGTACCATCCTTGGGAAATCGACGAAGGTCACAAAGCAGGCAGATCCGGGGACGGAGCCAAGGCGGTGCTGTACCACAAGTTGTCAAGAAGGTTTTAGGAAAGCAGAAGGAAAGAGAACGGAGCAGTTGACGGAAGCGGACTCCCGGTGGTAGTACGGAGGAGGGGCAGCCTGCATACCCTACATCAAAGGAGGCGTCGAAAAAAATGTCATGGGCTGGATTAGCAGACATGGTAGACAGATGGCTAGCATAACGACTCAGAAGGACTGCTCGCCGATTGGACAGCGGAGGTTCAGCAGTCTCAGCATAAAGGCTTTCCACAGGGCTGGTGTAAAGAGCTCCAGACACTAAACGTAATCCACGGTGGTGGATAGAGTCGAGATGACGAAGAATAGACGGCTGAGCAGAGGAGTAGAGTATGCTTCCATAGTCCAATTTCGAGCGCACTAAGGCGCGATAGAGGCGGAGAAGGACCACTCGGTCCGCTCCCCAGGAGGTACCATTCAGGACACGGAGGGTGTTGAGGGATCGCAGACAGCGAGCCGAAAGATAGGAAACGTGGGAGGACTAGCACAGTTTTCTGTCAAACATAAGACCCAAGAATTTAGCGACGTCCGAAAACGGAAGGTTGACAGGTCCTAGATGTAAGGAGGGTGGAAGAAACTCCTTTCGTTGCCAAAAATTAACACAAACGGTCTTACTGGGAGAAAAACGGAAGCCGGTTTCGATGCTCCAAGAGTGGAGGCGATCGAGACATCCTTGAAGACGTCGTTCAATAAGGCTGGTCCGTTGAGAGCTGTAGTAGATCGCAAAATCGTCCACAAAGAGGGAGCCCGAGACATCAGGAAGGAGACAATCCATAATTGGATTGATGGCGATGGCAAACAGTACAACACTCAGCACGGACCCCTGGGTTACCCTGTTTTCTTGGGAGAAAGTTCGGGAGAGAGTAGTGTTCACCCGCACCCTAAATGTGCGCTCTACCATAAATTCGCGAAGAAAAAGGGGCAGCCGGCCTCGAAAGCCCCAAGAGAACAGTGTGCGGAGGATGCTTGTCCTCCAACAGGTATCGTATGCTCTCTCCAGATCAAAAAATATTGCTACCGTTTGGCGTTTCCGGAGAAAATTTTTCATGATATAAGTGGAGAGAGCAACAAGATGGTCAACTGCAGAACGATGCTTTCGGAATCCGCATTGGGCAGGTGTTAAAAGACTGCGGGATTCCAGCCACCAAGCTAAACGGTAATTCACCATACGCTCCAAAACCTTACAGACACTACTCGTGAGAGAAATGGGGCGATAGCTAGAGGGGAGATGTTTGTCCTTCCCAGGTTTCGGAACGGGAACGATGATAGCTTCCCGCCATCGTCTGGGAAAAGTACTGTCGGTCCAAATTCGATTATAAAGGCGAAAGTAGATAACGCAGACTATGGGTTGATAAATCCAGCAACATTTGGACGTGGATACCATCCGGTCCTGTGGCGGAGGAGCTAGGGCAAGAGAGTGCATGTTGGAGTTCCCGCGTGGAGAAAACAGTATTGTAGCTTTCGCGATTTTGAGAGGAGAAAGCAAGATGTCACACTTCCGCTGCACGTTTCTTCAGGAGAAACGCTGGCGGGTAATTTGAAGAGCTCGAAATCTCAGCAAAGTGCTAACCCAACGAGTTAGAAATTGCGACGGGGTCCACTAATGTATCATGCGCGACAGTGAGCCCAGAGACCGGGGAGAAACTAGGCGCGCCTGAGAACCATCGAAGCCGACTCCAAACTTCCGAGGAGGGAGTGAAGGTGTTAAATGAGCTAATAAAGAATTTCCAGCTTGCCTTCTTGCTATCGCGGATGACGCGACGGCATCGCGCACGGAACTGCTTATAGCGGATGCAGCTGGTAGGACGGTGGCGGAAAATGCGAAGAGCACGTCGCCGCTCACATATTGCGTCACGGCATGCCTCGTTCCACCAAGGAACTGGGGGGCGCCGGGGCAATTCGGAGGTGCGTGGTATTGAACGTTCTGCAGCTGTAAGAATAAAGTCGGCAAGATGTGTGACCTCATTGTCGACGCTGGGAAAGCGACGGTCATCGAATGTCGCTAGAGACGAAAAGAGTGTCCAATCGGCTTGGGCAAACTTCCAGCGTCGCGGCCGCATATATGGCAGTTGAGGCTGCAGTCTAAGGACACGTGGAAAGTGGTCACTCGAGTGTGTATCAACAAGGGCGAACCATTCGAAGCGCCGAGCTAGTGGAACAGTACCGACCGCAAGGTCCAAATGAGATAAATTTGTCGTGGAGGCAGACAAAAATGTGGGTACCCCAGTGTTGAGGGAAACTAGATCCGCTTGGTGGAAGACGTCTAGCAATAGTGAGCCACGTGGACAAGGATGTGGAGATCCCCAAAGCGGGTGTGGGCATTGAAGTCCCCAACCAGCAAATAGGGGGGTGGAAGCTGACCAAGAAGATGAAGGAGATCAGCTCGTGCCATTGGTGTGGACGATGGAATGTATACAGTACAAAGAGAGAACGTGTATCCGGAAGGGGAAAGACGGACGGCGACAGCTTGGAAGGAAGTGTTTAAATGGATTGGGTAATAATGGAGAGTTTCATGGAGAAGAATCATGAGTCCTCCATGTGCTGGAGTGCCTACAACAGAGGGGAGATCATATCAGACGGACTGAAAATGAGGGAGAACAAAGCGGTCATGGGGACGCAGCTTTGTTTCCTGAAGACAGAAGATGACCGGCGAGTAGGATCGTAAGAGGATCGACAATTCATCCCGATTGGCTCGAATGCAGCGGATATTCCAGTGGATAATGGACATAGGGTGAACAGAAAGTGGAGGAATGTGACCAAAGTTGCTGTCAACTCAACGACTGCTCAGAGCTTGCGACCGACAGCATGGAGTGGCATTCAGCCGAAGGCAGAAGATCGTGATCCATACGTTGTTCAGGAGCAGCTCCTGCCACCAGCGATCGGCCGGTTGATCGGCCGCCAGCAGTGCGCCTCAGCGACACAGAAGACGGCCAAGGGCGATTTCCGCCAGGTGGTGCTGTAGATGGGACACCCTTGGCGGAGAAGGAGATGAACTGGGTTTCTTTGTAGCCTTCTTGGAATTATGATGTTTAGAAGAAGGAGGAACCGATGGTTGTGAAGTTGGGGTACGTAAAAAATCTTCACGAGTGTGCTCTTTTTTCGAAGTCATGGTGTCTGACTTTTGGGCTCGAGATTTAGCAGAACCCAATGAAGGATGAGCCATAGAGTGGGCAGGCGAAAGTGGGGAGGTTGAATGGGCTTTCTTTGCGCTGGCCGATCTGACGACCGTGGTACTAAAGGTGATGTCGCAAGTCTGCATGGCCGCCTCCTTTGTTGGCCGAGGAGAGGCAAGGACAGTGCTGTATTTCCCTGTCTGAGGCACGGTGGGCTGTCGACTGGCGAATAATTTTCGAGCAGCAAAGGTCGACGCCTTTTCCTTCACTCTGATTTCCTGGATGAGCTTTTCGTCCTTAGAAACGGGGCAATCTCGAGAGGAAGCAGCGTGGTCACCCATACAGTTGATGCAGCGAGGGGATGGAGGTGTACAAGCACCCTCATGGGCGTCCTTGCCACACGTAACACATTTGGCCGGATTGGAACAGGACTGGCTAGTGTGATTGAACCGCTGACACCGATAGCAACGCATAGGGTTCGGGACATTAGGGCAAACGGAAATTCTCTCATAGCCGGCTTTGATTTTCGATGGGAGTTGAACTTTGTCAAATGTCAAGAAGACAGTATGGGTTGGAATGAGGTTCGTGTCAACCCCTTTCATAACTCTATGAACAGCTGTTACGCCCTGGTCAGACAGGTAGTGCTGAATTTCTTCGTCAGACAATCCATCGAGAGAGCGTGTATAAACGACTCCACTAGAGGAATTTAAAGTGCGGTGTGCTTCAACCCGGACAGGGAAGGTGTGTAGCAGTGAAGTACGCAGCAATTTTTGTGCCTGGATGGCACTGACTGTTTCTAACAACAAGGTGCCATTCCGTAATCTGGAACAAGACTTTACAGGACCTGCAATTGCGTCGACACCTTCCTGAATAATGAAAGGGCTGACCGTGGAGAAGTCGTGACCTTCGTCAGACCGAGAAACAACAAGGAACTGTGGCAACGATGGAAGAATTGACTGTGGCTGAGACTCAGTGAACTTACGTTCATGAGCAGACAATGGAAGGTGAGGAAACCATTGCGGAAAAATCCCCCATGATTACCGGCGTCTCCGATGGCGCGCTCCTCCTTCGTGGGGGCCCTCTCTGAGGGCACTCCCGCCTTAGGTGATTGTTCACACCTCAGGTCACACCATCCGACAAACGGACGGAGGGACCAATCGGCACTTTCGGAAGGTATCAGCTCGGGTAATCACCCCTCCCTGGGCCTGGCCGTTACCAGGGGGTACGTACGTGTCCTACCTGTCTACCCGGGGCGGGGAATTACGCGTTACCCTGTCACCGGCTATGCACAAAAAGATGTGGGTCAGCCTTCAGACACGCACAGGGAGGAAGAAAGGGAAAGGGAAACGAAAGAAGAGAGGTCTCAAACGCTGCAGCGGAGAAAAAGGTAAAGAGAAGAGGTAAGGAAAAGAGAAGGACAAAGGAGGGATGAGGACATACAAGCAAGGAAGGCGAAGAATGTGGTACATTTACGAGCATCCGTCTCCGGGCGTAGGCACAAAGCATACTCCCAGAGGGGATGGGGAAGGATGCGGAAAGGGAAGGTAGTCAGCCCGGAAAGGAAGGAAGGCCACATTAGCACGGGGTCCCGTGCTCGCTACACACATATCCACAAAAGAGTTGTGGACCTCCTGGGGGGCTTACCCAGTGTGTCTTCCGACCCCCCTCCTCTGCTGAAGACCGACTCCTTAACCTTGTTCACCTTCTGTCCCTCCAGCTCAACTCCCGTTGCTCTTCCATTTTTGTTTCCCTTGACCTCCAAAATGGCTATGACCGTGTATGGCATCCCAGCCTCCTCTTTAGACTCCAAACCTATGCCCTGCCTATCAATTTTGTCCGTCTGGTCACTTCCTTCCTCTCGCACTGTCCTTCCTGTGTCACCCTCCACAACACCAAATCCTTTATCTTTTATCCCACTGCTGGCGTCCCCCAGGGCTCTGTCCTCTCCCCTCTCCTTTATCTCTTGTATACGGATGCCCAAGCCTCCCCCACCAGTTCACCATCTCCAGTATGCTGATGGCACCGCCTTCCTGGATCTCTATCCTACCCTTCAACAGTCCCAATGTTCCCTCCAAACCCACCTTAACCAGTTCACCACTTGGCGTAACCAGTGGTTCCTCCATCTCAATAGCTCCAAAACCCAGGCAATCAACACAGGGCGCACCAGTCGCTCCTTCCGTCTCCATGATTTCTACCTCACCCATTATGGTCGCCCCATCCAGCTCACCCCCCACCCTGAGATACCTTGGCCTCACCCTCGACCGACACCTCACCTAGACCCCTCATCTCCAGACCATCCAGCAGAAAGCACATTCCGGCCTCCACCTTCTGAAACTCCTGTCTGGCCGGACATGGGGATTGCATCCTTCTACCATCCTCCACACCTACAAATCCCTCATCCATCCTATCCTCCGTTATGCCAGCATTGCCTGGATCTCCGCCCCCACCTGCTTTTACAAGGCCCTCCAAATCCTTGAACGCCATGCGCTCCGCCTTGCCTTCCGTATCCGCCTTCCTTCCCCTACATGGCTCCTGTAGGAACTGATCCCCTTCCCCCAACTCCTCCTTTTCCTCCAACATCTCCGCATCCTTTACATCATCCCCGCAGGCTTGATCCCCCCCCCCCCACCCTCTGGTTTCCTCCTTACTCTCCACCCCCCCCACCCCCCACCCGTTGCTGTGCCTCTATTGCTGTATCCCTCCCTCTCTCCACCTCCACACCTTCCATCTCCTTCATCAGGGCAATTTCCAGTGCCTCCCGGATGATGGACTTTGCCATGACATCTACCCTTCCTTCCAGCTATAACCTGGCCTTGTTCCCCCTCTCCCCAGGGTCCCCTCTTTCCTCTCCCCTCCTTCTCCCATAGCGGATTTTCCTCCTCCCCCCCCCCTGAGACCCTGCACCCCATACCTGCCTCTTTCCTTCCCACATCCCTCCCTCCCTGGCACTCTCCAGCATGCCCCCCGCCCATCTCCCTCCCTCCCTCCCTCCCATCTTCCGGTCTCCCTCATCTCCTTGCACCTGGCAGATACTATGTTTTGATCATCGTCAGTGTGCCACATCAGCGTTGTTTTTAGTGCTGTTTCTCCTGTACGTCAAGAGGTGTTATGTTAGTTGTGTACGGCATTGAGGTTCGCTGTCAGCGTTTGTGCTACGCCATCTGTCAATTTTTATGCTCCAGTCACACTGTGCCTTGTGTTCTTCTAATTGTCGCAGTTTGTGGCTTTCTCTGTGCACTACTTTTTTACAGTTTTTTATCTCCATTTTACAGTCGCCCCCTTTTTTTTTGTCTATTGTCTTCCATGATATTCCCCCTTCTCTATATCTATGTCCACCATATTCTCTCCTTTGTATATTTTTCACTGTCTTCTATTGTTTCTTTTATGTCTTTTGGCTGAATAGCAGTGCCTATGCTGCTGCCAGCCCACCCCGATGGGGAATTGAAAACAATAAAGAAAAAAAAAGAAAAAAAAAGAATCTTCATGCAACCGTGTACACTATTCCCCTTTTATCCCTGCCTGCCACTGGCTGCAGGTAATCCTCTAAACCCCTTTCCCTTCCCTCACCCCTTCTGCACCCCTCTTTAAAATGCAAAACATGGATACAGATTAAATCGATGAGACTTCACGTATCATATATTGAGAGAAGAACGTTGTGTGGCATCACTATTACAAGTCAGGGAGAATGACCTTTGAAATGTAATCTTCGGCAAGGCCTTGATGGTTAAAGAGAAACCTGTATTTACAAGCTTCTTTAATTATGTTCTCTCCTCTGAAACACACAAATAAGTTTGGAAGAACTGTTAATTTTTACGAAAACTTTGATTATCGTGCCTGTATCTTTGACAGTTTGGTGGCATATGCTTTCATTACTGCGCTGTTTCTAGTGCTCAAACTGCAACTATATTTTTCCGTTTTCCAAATGAAGGCTGTATTAACACACACACAACAACCAAAACATGTGATCTGTAGACTGGGACACTATCGCAAGCTCCCACCAGAATGCGCTATGGCTTCACAACTTATAATTACGAGCATTATGTAATTGCGAGTTTTAAAAATGCAGAACGCATCGCCGGCCGGATCCTGCCTCAGGCATGGATGTGTGTGATTTCCTTATGTTAGTTAGGTTTAATTAGTTGTAAGTTCTAGGTGACTGATGACCTCAGAAGTTAAGTCACATAGTGCTCAAAGCCATTCGAACCAGAACGCATCGAATTACAAAACCTATCATTTCTTGTTTCTTAATTTGTCGGAATTTACAGTAAAAATGCAACAAAACGTGACAGTTTATCGTTTCGTGATAAGTAGCAGAGAAATGAGCTATCGTGTAGGTTTTACTCGGTGTGCTACTGAAGTTAAATGTTGTAATTTGCGAATTTCTAGGGCTGGGTTCAGGCTCACACATTCAGATATTTTTTGTAAATATTAGCTCTCGCTGGATTCTTTTAACACTTAGCAAGAAATAGGACTGCCACCATTTACTATAAACAACTCTATTTGAAGCGACGAGTTTACATTTTCCTTCATTGTCAGGCTTCTACAGTCAGTACATTTGTTGTGTGCACCTTGGCATTTTGCCAAAGTCCTCTCGTGGCAAATAGTACACTGACTCCTGTTTGCGTTCCCACCAGGAACAAGCATATTTCGACCATGATATAGCACTTCACTACTTCTGGAAAAGCACAGTGAATAACCCATAAGTACCAGTTTATAAATGTGGGAGTAACTTTGACCGTCACCCTTTCACGGCTAACACACTGAATCAAATGTGATGAGTTTGGTGTGGAGAAATCTTAAACCGTGAGGAAGGCTGCAGGCTACTTAATACATTAAATAGGTAGGTAGAGGTGATAACAATCGATAGCAGTGGATCAAGCAGCAAAAATTTGTTCGCAATGCATTCTTTTACGAGGGCTGTTCAAAAGTGAGGTGTCTTTTCAAATTACGCGGGCAGGTTACATTCGATTATTGATCTTTTTTGTTACATACAACTGTGAACATATGTCGCAGTTTCAAACACAGTCTAACGTAACAGTCGCGACACTTACCGGTGCAAAAGTTGTTACCGTTTAACAGCTGGAACGACACTAGCGCTCCAAGCGGCAAGAAAAACTTCAGATGCGTCGTAAGCATTGTTGTGTGTTTTGCATTCCTTTCCTATGTGATGTAAGAAATAAGACATAGATGTTTCGAAAAATGGTTCTAAAATAAGCTCAAGTAGGGATAAAACTAATGAGTCCAGTGTCAAGTTAGAACACATTTGCTAAGAAATACTTGTGACGTTGGATAGAACTGGTGATTGTGGTTTCAAGTATACAGCATACTTCTTGTTTTTGACAGTTAGAAAGGTTAGACGTGTTTCAGTGTGCTCGGCGATTTTCGATTATTATAAAATGGAGCACAGACATTGCAACAAATGTTTGTGTGAAAAATGGAATGAATTGCTCTAAATACCTGAAAAAAGATATGTTTACAAGTGGTACAGCTCTTCCAAGATGGCCGAGAAGATGTCAATGAGGAACCTCGCTCTGGACGTCTCAGCACAACAACAACAGGTGATGATGCCGAAGCTGTGAAGAAAATTTTTTTGGAAATCGTCCAATTACCTTAATAGAAGTTGCTGAGGATGTTGGCATATTGGTCAGATGGTGCCACGCAATTTTTTCAGATTTATGGGCATGAGACGTGTGTCAGCGAAGTTTGTTCAAAACTTCTCTATTTGTTCAGAAGAACCGTCGCATGAGCATCGCTCAGGATCTTTTGATGACGTCAATCCCTCGGCCATCATATTCACAGGATTTCGCCTCCTCCGACTTTTTCTGTTCCAAAACTAAAGATTCCTATGAAAGGACTAAGATTTTCAACGATCTAAGAAATAAAAACTGCGTCGCTGGAAGTACTCAGGCTGTACCAAATGTGTTTAAGAGAAGTGCTTCGAGGATTGAAGAAGTGTTGGCAGAAGTGTATCTCAGGTGGATTACTTTGAAGGGGACAACATGAATATTGATGAATGATAAATATTTTCTCATAAAAGTATAAAGTCACCATACTCTTTGAACACACACTGTACAATACGTTGCACAGGCGGTCAGAGCTACTACAAATTGCAAAGAAGGAACTGCAGCTCTAAGGAAGATCTACACGGAAGTCCATGACAGCATATGCTTATCTTTTACGGTTGACATAAAATCACTTTTTTGTCTTTTAATTGCACCTGGCGTAGCAAATCCGAAAGACAACACAAAAATGGTGATTGATTGTGAGCCATGAAACGTATGTTCTAGCAGAGTTTTTTGTATAAATTTTTTATATCTATATTTTAGTATGATATCTAAATATGTACTACATATTTATTAGGCAGTGGGTTGCTGCTGGAAAACTCTCTTCATTATGTAGCAGTTTATAGGTAAACAGCTGAACAAACTTCCATCAAACTTATGTCACGACAATTTTGATTGAATTAACCTTCCAATAAATATTTAAATCGATTCATTCATGGTCGAAGTTGAGATGACATAGACGTACAAAGACGTTGTTAAACTTTAACAACTGACTTCGTACGACGGGGCAGAAGAGGGGACGGCGCTAATCGCAACCTGTGATTCTCCGATACTCACTCGAAACGAAATCACGCATAAAAAAAAGACAGTACTACTAATCGACGAAGAGCTTTCGGAAATGATTACAGGTTGCACTCTGTTTAGGTAGTAACATACATCTATGCTCTGAACAGACTAAAGGACGGGATTTTCAGACACAGTCTGTAGAAGAGTATTACTGTCTGTCAGTGTTCATACCTTTTCTTTATCACTTGTTAAATAAAATATTAAGAATTCCTACAACTCAGCTACAAAGTATCAGGCATCTACAAACATTGCTGTCGCAAAGCTTCAATGATTAAGATATTGAGCATATTTTGCAAAGTGCAGAACCATACAAAAACGATCACACTTGTCCTATAGCTTTCAACAAAGAGCTACAAATTACAATGTCATAAATTTCCAGTCAACCAGTTACAAATAGAATTTAAAATTCCTTAACTAGTTTTCAACGCCACACAGGGGTGCCTTCTTCAGAGGAAACTGTTACCTTACCTAACAATATCATAGGAAGGTACATTAATAGCAGGTAGGCATTAGAACAAACAATTTTTACAAATTAAATTGCACAAAAATACTCACATATGGTTAAAAGGAAATTTGAGCGATATCGCTCCAGCCAAAACTTTAAAACCATGATTAGAATATTTTCCAGCCGTAAATCTGCCGCAGGAAGGGTTACAGAGAAGGTAGGAGAGGGGGGGGGGGGGTGTGTAAGTGGCTGCTCCCCATGCCATACAATCAGCAAGCTCATTACCTTGGATGCCCACATGGCCAAGGACCCAAAGGAAGTCAACGGAACAAGCAGCATGGTGAAGATCCATGAGATGGTCATGGATGGCCGAAACCAAGGGATGGCAGGAAAAACACCGGCCAATAGCCTGAAGGCCACTCATTGAGTCTGTACATAATGAAATGCGGTTGAGCTGGAAGTTTGTAATAAAAGTAAGGGTCTGGAAAATTGCCACCAATTCCACGGTAAACACCACATATGTAGCTGGCAGTATATGATTTTCTGTGCCAACAGAGGACATGAAGGCATATCCCACATGATCAGCAGATTTAGAGCCATTGGTGAAAAAAAAGCATCCCGAAACTCCCATAAATTTAGGCAGAAAAAACAACAGAACACCAGCAGGGGAACGGAACCTTTCAGACCTCAGCAGAGATCCATCCGAATCCGGGGCCATGGAACTAACTAAGGGGGGGGGGGGGTGGGGTGTTGGGAAGGGAATGTGGGAGACAGGCCAAAGAATGAAGCTGAAAATCATGGTGGAGAGATGCAAGGCGGAGCCCAACCGGTAAACCTGCCCGAGGGCGGGAATCAGGTGGGCGACATCCCGGGTCTGGGAACAGTATAGAATATGAAGGATGAGTGGGAGAAGAATGGACAGTGATTGCATAAGAAACCAGAAGCTGGGACTGCTGAACAGAAAGGGGGTGGGGGATCCCAGCTTCAACCAGGAGACTATCAAAAGGGCTAGTAGGGAAGGCACTGGTGGCCAAACGGATTCCACAATGGTGGACCAGATCCAGGAGGCACAGTGTGGAAGCATCAGCTAAACCATAAAATTAACAACCATAGTCCAAATGAGACTAAAGCTCAATAAAGGTCGAAAAGGGTGGAGCGGTCCGCACCCCCAGAGGTGTGGGCAAGGAGGCGAAGGACGTTGAGTTTATGGAAACATCCTACCTTCAGACGTCTGATGTGAGGCAGCCAAGTGAGCTTGTTGTCGAAAAGAATACCCAGGAAACGAAACTGTGAAACCACAGGTAATAATCGTGCATCAGCATTGAGCTCTGGATCGGGGTGGACCACAGTACAACAAAAGAAGTGGACCACCTGCGATTTTAAAGGAGATAATTTAAACCCGTGTGAGAGGCTTCATGCAGAGGCACGCCTAATAGCTCCCTGGAGCTGCCACTCTGTGGAGTCCATTGAAGAGGAACTAACCCAAACGTAGGAATCATCCACATGCAGAGCAGCCGTGACCATTGGACCAATGGACGCTACAAGTCCATCCATAGCAATGAGGAAAAGAAGTACAATCAATACAGAACGCTTTGGGATGCCATTTTCCTGAGTCTGTGGAGAACTAAAAGCAGTACGAACCTGAACCCTGGACGACTGATGGAACGGGAACTGGCGGATGAAAATCGGGAATGGGCCCTGAAGACCACACTCGAAGTGTGAGTAAGATGTGCTGGCGCCAAGCTGTGTCATAGGCCTTGGGAAGTTCGAAAAACACTGCAACCAAATGGCGGCGCTGGGAAAAAGCCTGCCAAACTTGAATTCCAAGAGAAGTAAATGATCGATCTCAGACCGTTCCTCTCGGAAGGCAGACTGGTAAGGGGACAACAGATCCTGAGATTCGAGGACCCAATCAAGCCGACAGGCTACCACCCATTCAATTAACTTTCAAACAACGTTTGTCAGACTAACTGCCGATAGCTTTCGCCAAACAGGGGGTTCTTACGAGCCTTAAGGATGGGAACCACAATGCTATCCCTCCATTGAGAAGGGAATTCACCCTGGAGCCAAATACAGTTAAACACCCGGAGGAGATGCTGTCGTGGAGCACTGAGATGTTTAAGCAATTGGTTTTGAATGGAGTCTGAGCCAGGGGCTGTATCATGAGAAGAAGGAAGTGCGGTAAGAAGTTCCCATTCAGGAGAAGGTTCGTTGTAAGAGTCTGACTGACAAGGAGTAAAACGTAAGGCAGAAGCTTTGGCCCACTGTTTCTGATGAAGGAAAGCAGCCGGATAAGAGGTTGCCAAATGGGTAGCAAGATGTCCCATGAGAATCAACGGGTCAGTGCAAAGGCCATCTGGGAGTGTAGACTGCTGATGGCAACCTTGGAGAGAGTGAAGAGTAGCCCATTCCCGTGACGTAGGGACAGTAGAACCGAGGGAAGAAACAAAGCGTTCCCAACACCCCTGTTTGCTTTGTTTGATTAAGTAACAGGCTTTGGTGCAAAGGCATTTAAAGGTAACAAGATTGACAGCAGATGGATGCCTCTTAAGGTGTTGCAAGGCTCGGCGGCGATCACGGCCAGACTCCACCACAAGACTTGCCGGTGGCGAAAAGGTCTGGATGAGCATCCGATAGCAAGGCTAGGGGCATGAACAATCGCATCAGACACGTCACGGAGTACGACAACGATGCAACCTGACAAAGAGCAAGAAAGAACGACCTGTGCAGTGTACATTGGCCAATCGGCGCGTCGGAAAGACCAAAGACGTAACCTGTCCATCGGGAGCGGGAAGGGAGCTAGAGATTGAACAGGAAGTGGTCATTATCACAATGGTCGTCGTGTGGCGACCAGTGGAATGAAGGGAGGACGGAGGGAGAAGAAAGAGAAAGATCAGTGACCGGCACTAAAATGAGTAGGGGAGCCATCATTAAGAAGGCACAAGTCGTGGTCTGCAAGAAACCGGTCTATGAGAAGACCCCGACTAGATGGAAATGCACTGCCACACAAGGGATGGTGAGCATTAAAATCCCCGAGGAGGAGGAAGGGAGGAGGAAGTTGCTGAAGGACAGTTAAGGCAGCAGGTGTAATAGTCCTGTCAGGAGGGAGACAAAGATTGCAAACCATGACCTCAGTCCAAGTGGACCCTAACAGCAACCACTTCCAATGTAGTCTGAAGAGGAATCCGCATGCTGGCAACATCCATACAGACCAACATACAAACGCCACCAGAGGCCTGCAGGTGTCCGACCCGACTTCGACAGAAAGCACAGAACCCACTGAGGGTAGGCGAGTGATCATCAGTAACATGAGATTCCTGTAAAACCACACGAGCTGCAGAGTAAAACGAAATAAGGGATTTCAACGCCAGAAGGTGACGGTAATATCCATTACAGTTCCATTGGATAACAACAGAATGATGATTCAAATGGGGGGAGGGGGGGGGGAGGTGAACAGGCTAAATCCAGTCATACCGCCAGGTCAACACCCATCACTGACAAGGAGGGGGTCACATACATGAACAACAGGTCAGAGACAGATTGCGAAGGTGGGGATGGGCCCTCTGGTGACACCAGAGGCTCCTTGTCCTGAGACTTATGTTTCTTCTTCTTTTCTGTTTGAGATCGAGGAGGGTTGTGCGTCAAAAAGGAGCCAGCTGCAGCGAGATCTGGAAAAGAAAGATTGGGTGATCTGGGAGCCCACAGACCATGGTTCTCCTGGTCGTTGTGTGGCAGCATACCTTTGGCTTGGAAGGTGCTGGGAAGGGGGATCCCGAGAGTGGCGTCCTTGAGTGGCGGACGCCGAAGAAATGGGACACTTCTCTGGCTGGGGAGGGGGAGTGGCGACCGGAGGGGGGGGTGTGGGAACCTCAGGGGAGGGGAGGGGAGGAGAGGGGTTCAGGACTGGTGTAAGGAAGGGAGAGGAAGGGGTGAAGATATAACTAAAGCATAGCTTGACGTCATGGACACAGGATGACGAGCCTCAGTGTAGGTTAGACGATCAAGGGACTTATACTCGTGTATCTTCTTTTCCTTCTTATAAACTGGGCAAACCGGTGAACATGGAGAATGATTGCCATGACAATTAACACACACAGGAGGGGGAACACAGGAACTCCCTCACGGAGTGGATGTCCACAGTCACCACAGAGAGGTGCCTGCGAACAGCGGGAAGACGTGGTCAAAATGCAAGCACTTAAAACATCTCATAGGTGGTGGGATGTACGGCTTCACGTCACATCAATAAACCATAATCTTGATCTTCACAGGGAGGGTATCCCCTTCAAAGGCCAGGATAAAGGCACCAGTATCAACGCTGTTGGCTTGGAACCCTTCTGAACACCCCGAAAAACGTGAATACCCTGCCATCCGAGGTTGTCCGTAAGTTCCTCATCAGTTTGCAGGGTGAGGTCCCTGTAAAAAATTACACCTTCAAATGATGGTGGGGGTAATGGACACAGGAACTGTGCCAAGATAGTTACAGGTGCGACGGGCATGGACTGGGCAGCTGAAGCAGTTTTGATCAACAACGAACCTGACCACATCTTGCTCAGTGTCCACTTCAAACAACTTGTCTTCAATGTGTTCCACAAAAAATAAAGGTTTGGTATTGGTGAAAGTATCTGCATCAGTCCTGGTGCAAATGAGATAGCGGGGGAAAGGTTTCACTCCTAGCCGACGAGCCTGACCCTCCCCACAGGCTGTAGCCACGGAAGGAAATGCCGAAGGAGGATAAGAAACAGCACTAAAAGAATCATTTCCATGCAAAGAGACGGCCGTAGAAGAACGGCCAGAGTTCTGGACCCATATGCATTGCATTTGTATAGCGTACACCCTGATACCACCCACTCCAATCAGGGGCTCTCCCCACAGGCGCCATCCAGCCATAGCAAGGGCAGTCTGGCACGGCGGCCATTGCCGCGAGTTCTGATGCTCCAGAATGACGAGCAACCAATCCTAGACTTACATGAGGAGGGCACAGCTCAGGTATCAGAAGTGTGATCCCTGTGTTTTCAAGGGGCTCAACCAAAAGGGTACATAGCGACCCCACCACATGGGCTGGCTACCACGCACCCTAGCTAGCATCAGACAATGACGTAAAGGAAAAGGTGGAGCAACTAGGAGGGCACACGTTGGAGCCAATAGGTAAGGTGCTCTTCCCCAAATGGCTCACACTATGGAATAGAAATTTAGTAATGGAGGTCAAACCTCAGAGGGGGACCAGAGAATGCCAAAAGGATGAGGTAATTAAGCAACAAAACCAAATTTCAAATCCAGCATGACCAGGAGGATAGCGGAGCCAACATAAAAAAGGAAACCAAGAGATGGAGAGGAGAAGGCGAAGGGGAAGGAGCAAGGACAGGAAGAAAGGGGAAGGGAAATGAAATGAAATACAGCCCGGAAAAGAAAGGATGGCTGGAATAGCTCCGGACCCCGTGCTCACCACGCACGTACTCGTGAAAGGACCGTGTGCCCACGGAGAGGGGGGGGGGGGGGGGGAGTCAGGCAGTGGAAAAAACCGCCGCAATTCCACTGGAGGATGACATCATCGTGAGATTGGGAAGGCATGGGACATTCAATGAGACAGTTTACACCTCAGGTTCACCTGCTGCCACCAACTTATACCCTGACCAGTCTATATCCATTGTGTCTAAAGGTCCGGTGAGATCTAGGTCCTCAGCAAACGACAGAATCTCCACTCCATCCTCAGACACAGAGCTTGTAGGTAGCGGTGGTGTGGGTACCACCACAATTTCCTTGGTCTTAGGGGTCTTCTTTTTGGACTTTTCTCGCTTCTCCTTGTGTTTCTCTGGCTGGGAGGGCTTCACTGATTCGGTGTCTGGGACTGAGGATGATCATGAAGCTCTACAACGATCTGCTTCTGGGCACTACAGACACTGGTGGACGTCATCTTTCCCATCAGCAGAAACCTGGGAAGGGAGTGACCCAAGGGACCCCTTCCTAGCGAGAGGAACTCAAGAAGACTTACGCTTCTGCAGGTGAAAAGTGGAGACTGGTGTCCCCAGTGGTCCAGGGGAGTGCTCCCAGGTAGGTGGTGCAAGAGCAACAAGGGTAGCCTTCTGGCTCCGAGAGCCTACTGCAATTCACAGAATTGATGGCGCTACAACTGTTCTCATAGCAGTGGTGTATGAGGAGGTCATAGCCACAGAATGTAGGTGCTCGTATTTCCTCTTAGCCTCAGTGTAGGTCAGTTGGTCCAGGGTCTTGTATTCCATCATTTTCCTCTCTTTCTGTAAAATCGTGCAGTCTGGCGAGCAAGCTGAATGATGCCCTCTGCAGTTGACACAGATGGGAGGTGGGGCACATTGATTATTGGGATGTGATGGACAATCACAATCTCGATATGTGATGCTGGAAGTACGGCGGGAAGACATATAGCTAAACTTCCAGCACCTGAAGCACCACATCGGGGGAGGGATATAAGGGTTGACATCACAGCGGTAGACTGTAGACCATCACCTTGACATTTTTGGGTACGGTGTCACCCTCTAAGGCCAAGATGAAGGCACCGGTGGCAATCTGATTATCCCTCAGACCCCAATGAAAGCATGACACCTCACCACTCTAAATTGGTGTGCAGCAAGTCGTCAGACTGCACAAGAAGCTCCCTGTGGAAGATAATACCTTGAACCATATTTAAGCTCTTATGTGGCATGATGGTAACAGAAACATTCTCCAACTTGTTACAAGTGAGTAATACCCATGACTGGGCAGAGGATGCTGTTTTTATCAAGACTGACCCAGATCACATTTTAGACAAGCCCTCTACCTCCGCAAACTTGTCCTCTAAATGCTCTACAAAGAACTGTGGCTTCATCAAAACAAAGGAGTCCGTATCAGTTCTCGTACATACGAGGTACTGGGGTGAATAAGGGTTGCTGCCATCCTTAGCCTGGCATTCCACCCATGATGTGGCCAGGGAGGGGAATGATTTAGGGTCATAGTTTCTTGCATTGTACTGGGACTTGGAGGGCTTAGAGATTGCTGGTGTTCGATCACCAGCAAATGATGACATGGTACACTTCATCGTTCGTCATCCGCCCTGATGCCACCCACTCCGACCAGGGGCCCTCCCCACAGGTGCCACCCAGCCACAGATAAAGGCTACCTGGCAGGTGGTCTGGCTACTGTGCTGGATATGAGGTGCAAAGAAGTCCACGGTCGTCGTCAGTGTAAAAAGAGACACTGCATAGCGCATGGTGGAAAATGCACCCAGGAAGGCATCCTAGTCCAAGAGATGGAGAAAGTGCTGGACTGCAGTGCGATGACGAGAAAGTGGGCTGAAGATCTCAGGGCACAATAGACACAATGCACCATGTAAGGCACCCTTCCCCAATTGGCTCGCTGTTCAGAAAAAGTTTGAAAAACGGAGGTCAGTCCCTACAGGGGACCATCATATAAAGGCCAAAAAGGTGTGAGACTCCTTTAGTTGCTTCTTACAACAGGCAGGATTACCTCGGGCCTATTCTAATCCCCAGACCTGCAGAGGGTGATACATCACTCAACAGAGGAAAGCCCACTGGACCTGACGGGATACCAATTCGATTCTACACAGAGTACGCGAAAGAACTTGCCCCCCTTCTAACAGCCGTGTACCGCAAGTCTCTAGAGGAACAGAAGGTTCCAAATGATTGGAAAAGAGCACAGGTAGTCCCAGTCTTCAAGAAGGGTCGTCGAGCAGATGCGCAAAACTATAGACCTATATCTCTGACGTCAATCTGTTGTAGAAATTTAGAACATGTTTTTGGCTCGCGTATCATGTCGTTTTTGAAAACCCAGAATCTACTCTGTATGAGTCAACATGGATTCTGGAAACAGCAATCATGTAAGACTCAACTCGCTTTATTTGTTCATGAGACCCAGAAAATATTAGATACAGGGTCCCAGGTAGATGCTATTTTTCTTGACTTCCGGAAGGCATTCGATACAGTTCTGCACTGTCGCCTGATAAAGTAAGAGCCTACGGAATATCAGACCAGCTGTGTGGTTGGATTGAAGAGTTTTTAGCAAACAGAACACAGAATGTTGTTCTCAATGGAGAGACGTCTACAGACAAAGTAACCTCTGGCGTGTCACAGGGGAGTGTTATGGGATCATTGCTTTTCACAATATATATAAATGACCTAGTAGATAGTGTCGGAAGTTCCATGCGGCTCTTTGTGGATGATGCTGTAGTATAAAGAGAAGTTGCAGCATTAGAAAATTGCAGCGAAATGCAGGAGGATCTGCAGCAGATAGGCACTTGGTACAGGGAGTGGCAACTGACCCTTAACATAGACAAATATAATGTATTGCAAATACATAGAAAGAAGGATCCTTTATTGTATGATTATATGACAGCAGAACAAACACTGGTAGCAGTTACTTCTGTAAAATATCTGGGAGTATGCGTATGGAACGATTTGAAGTGGAATGATCGTATAAAATTAATTGTTGGTACGGCGTGTACCAGCTTGAGATTCATTGGGAGAGTCCTTAGAAAATTTAGTCCATCAACAAAGGAGGTGGCTTACAAAACACTCGTTTGACCTATACTGAGTATTGCTCATCAGTGTGGGATCCGTACCAGATCAGGTTGACGGAGGAGATAGAGAAGATCCAAAGAAGAGCGGCGCATTTCGTCACAGGGTTATTTGGTAACTGTGATAGCGTTTCGGAGATGTTTGGCAAACTCAAGTGGCAGACTCTGCAAGAGATGCGCTCTGCATCGCGGTGTAACTTGCTCGCCAGGTTTCGGGAGGGTGCGTTTCTGGATGAGGTATCAAATATATTGCTTCTCCCTACTTATACCTCCCAAGGAGATCACGAATGTAAAATTAGAGAGATTCGAGTGCGCACGGAGGCTTTCCGACAGTCGTTCTTCCCGGGAACCATACGCGACTGGAACAGAAAAGGAGGTAATGACAGTGGCACGTAAAGTGCCCTCCGCCACACACCGTTGGGTGGTTTGCGGAGAATAAATATAGATGTAGATGTATTGGCACAAGTCAGTAGTCTTCATGATTATGACATCATGTTTCCAACTGCTGCCAGCCACACCCGTCAAGCAGCTAGCAATGAATGATGAAGACACACAAACGTTGGATAACTACAGGCATTAGGATTTCCAGTGTAACCATGAAAAGACTGAATCAAGAAATTAAAACTTATTCAGATCCACAGTTTGTAGAATATGTAAAAATATACAGAAAAATATACCGAAAAGCAATAGCAAAGGCAAAGTGGCTATATAATGACAATTTAATCAGTAACTCAGACAACAAACCACAAACTATATGGGACATTGTGAGGAATGAAACCACCACCTTGGGAGAGGAGGAAGAAATAATGCTCTAAAGTAGTGAAAATTGCAATATAGAAAAGAAGGAAATGGCCAACTATATTAATAACTGTTTTTTAAATGTACAACATTCACTAAAACTTCACAAAACAAAAAATAATACATGCTCCAAGGCTTGCCTGTAGCATGAATATTCCTGTAACAAATGAACAAGAAGTAGTAAGAGTGATTAGAAGCTTAAAACCAAAAATGGCAGCAGGTGTTGATAAAGTACCAGTTTCAATCATAATCTGCAGTGCAGATTGCAAAACCTTTAGCACATATTGCAGATTTATCCTTTAGTGAAGGTGTGCTTCCTCAGTGACTGAAGATCTAAAAAGTGAGGCCACTACTTAAAAATGGAGACAAACATAAAATAGAAAACTACCATCCCGTATCACTTCTTCCTGCTTCCTCCAAAACATTAGAGGAACAGATGAAATTGAGAGTCACTAGTTACCTAGACAATAATAAACTTTGGAATAGTAATCAACATGGTTTTCATGCAAAACGAAGCACAGAAACTGCAGTCATATACTACACCCAAGAAGTAATTAAAAATTTGGAGAAAAACAAAAATGAAGTAGGAGTCAATTTAGATCTATCTAAAGCTTTCAATACGGTCTGCCACAATATACTCCCTGACAAGCTGGAAGCAGTAGGAATTAGAGGAAGAGTTAAAATGTGGTTTGAGTCATATCTTAAAAACAGATCTCAGATTGTAGAGCTCACCACTGTATATTCAAATCAAAAAATATGATTAGTTTGAGTAGCAAAAGAAGTTCCTTTAGGAGTACCCCAGTGCAGCATCTTAGGGCCACTACTCATGTCAATGATTTACAGTTACAATATGATACAGCCAAAATTGTACTATATTCAGATGATAAGTCTGATAGTGAGTGACTTTAAAAACTCGTTACAGTCAACTACTGACAAAATCCTAAAAAGTATTGAGACTTGGTTCAGTGCAAATAAACTTACACTCAATACAAAGAAAGCAAATTACATAAAGTTTGGTAAAATGATTCAGGATGAAGACATTAATCTAGAACTGGATGGCAGACTAATAGAGAGTGTGCATTTTGCAAAAGTGTTAAGAGTGCCTATACATGAAGCTATGAATTGGAAACATCATGTAAAATTTCTTAAACACAGACTTGACTCAGCCCACTTTGCACTGAGAGTTATTGCAAATGTTTGCACTCTAGAAGGCATCAGAATGCCATACTTTGGAAATTTCATTCTGTTGCCTCATTTGGAATAGTGATCTGGGCCAGATCAAAATCTAATTTGAAAGACATTTTTATTTTACAAGAACGGGCTGCTCGAAAAATTACCCACAGTCTGACACAAGCTCACTGCAGACCTCTTTTCAAAAATTTAGGAATACTTACTCTGCCATCAGTCTATATACTTAAATGTGTACTCTTAACCAAAGCTAATCTAAGCAGTCTGCACACAAATGCAGACTGTCACAACTATAACACAAGGAACAAGAATGATCTCCACATACAACAAATAAGAAGAACACGAACTCAGAAGCATGTAAGCGACATGGGCATTAAGCTCTATAATGCACTGCCTCAGTACATTTAAGATTTAAAGGACAATACAAATTTTAAATTGAAGCTTAAAAATTTTTTAATTGATTAATGTTGCTACTCAGTAAATGAATATCTTGAAGACCACGAGAATGACTTTGCAAACTAACATCTAAAATTTTCTACCTTCATTTGTTTCAGCTTTTATTACACTTTACCATCTATAGTGCTAGTTATATTTTGTTACTGAGAAACAAATTACTATAAACCATTTATGTGGAAAGAAACTGTAAGTTTGCTGTCATTTATTATAGACAATTTCATTTTGTATATTCTATATTGTTAATTTCTATGTATGACAAGTCAAATATCGTTTGTATGATGACACGGATACTAAATAAATAAATATTCCTGGCCCATTGTGGTCATGTACAATTCCAACTGTCCAACAAGTTAGGAGAAACAAAAGATAATGTGACATTGACACACACAACGAGACATCGTCCTGCTACTAGATTGCTGTAGCTGATGGCAGGCATAAATAAAGGAATAGATACACCCATCACAACTTTGAAATCTCAGTTTATTATACTGTAGGTCTCTGGTGATGCTGGAAGTCATACTACAGGAAATAGTTCTACCCGAATTTTGATTACAATGAAATTTCTTAATAACTTAGAGGGTCTCTGGTGTGGCAAATACTACATCAAAACCCTTAAAACATGTATACCTCTTATTGTTCACTTTGCTGAAAAAGTGTACCAGGAAAGCAGCATAATTAAAAACAAACATGAAGACACGCACCTGCACACACATGAAAATTATGAAAACTTTTGCGTCCTTGTCACAAAATTTAGACCTATCATGGCTCATGATGACCATGTGGAAAAAATATATTGCCTATCAGTAGCTAAGAAATTGTGGAATTACTTATAACAGGTGTGGGCATCTCAAAACCAAATATGAATAGAATCTTAGGAGGCAAGGCAGGGACAATATCTAAAATTACACCCAAAATGACCCACGCATGTTTTCAGTTTCTCCTCAACTACACAGCTTTTACTATTGTGGTGAATATTGTTTTTTTACTTTGGCTGTCTATTTTCTGTTGTGAGGATAAAGTTCCCCTCACTCACATGACTTTAAAGTTTTCTAGTGTGAATTCTCGTTCTGAGATACTGAAATTAAAATACAAAGAACAAAATACATAAACGCAGGAACTCAAGAAGGCAAAAGGGAATACAGATATCTGAAAAATGAGACCCAACAACTGCAGTATGATGAGCAGGAATGACCAGGGGAGACTTACAGGATGGGATGTGAAGGGAAGATTGACTGTTGGGGACTGCAGTGGATGATATTTGAAAACCTGAGAGTTTAAAGGCAGAAGACAGGGTAATATGCAAGACTGAGATTACTACTGAAACATTGTGTATGAGTTAATAAGAGTAAGAACTGTCATGGTATGTACCAGGGGTAGGACAGGGATGAGAAAAATAGACATGACAGAAAATGAGAGTTGTACAAAATTAAAATGGAGTGAAAGAAGGAGTAGTTACTGTGAAGAAATGCTGAGATGGAAGCAGTTAACATAAATTAAGACCAGGTAGTTGGCGAGAACAAGGAACATGTTGTTGCACCATTTCTCACCTGTGGAGTTCTGAGAAACTGGAGTCTGGGATAAAAAAAATCAAATGACACCTGTGGTGAAACAGTCACCGAGGTAATGACTGTCTTGTAGAGCATTCTCTGCAACAGGATATTGCATGTTGCTGGTATACGCCATCTGCCTACGTCCCTTCACGCTGATTAACAACTGGGTCATACTTAAGCTGACGTAAAAGGCCAAACAGTGTTTACATAACAGCTGGTATATCATGAGTCATTTCACAGGTGGCTCTCCCTTTGATGGTTCATGTTTTGCCAGCTACAGGGCTGGAATAGCTGGTTGTAGGAGGGTGTATAGGGCAAGTCTTGCAGTTGGAACAGTCACATGGGTAGGAGCCATAGGGTAGGGAGAAGGCTGCGGAAGGTGCATAGCATCTGATGGGAATGTTGCGGAGATATGCAGGGCAACAAAAAGCTATTCTATGTGTGGTCGGCAAATTCCCAGAGAGAATGGATCTCATTTCAGGGTATGATTATGGGAAATCATGGGTTCTTCGGAGGGAGGGGGGCTTTCCTGGGATCGATAAGCCTTCAGCCCTGGTTTGCTTTTGATACATTCATCATGTCATTGCCATATGGACTCATAGTGAGGCTGACCTGTTAAAATTTCTGGACTCTCTAAATACGTTCTCCAAATTAAATTTGACATAGTCCTATCCTGAGCCCATGTCCCTTTTCTTGATGTTGATCCAATCCTCAGTGAAGAAGAGTTACACACTTCTATCCACATTAAACCTACTAACAAACTACAGTACATACATTTTGACGCTTGCCATCCTTTCAGTGTCAAATGTTTGCTTCCACACAGGCTTGGAATTTGAGACAATTGTATTTGTGTGGATGCAGACTCTTTATGGCAATACAACATTCTCATCTCAGCCTACACTGGACTGAATTATCCCAACAGCCTGGTTCAAAAACAGTTTCTCTGGACCATCACATCCAATCCTGGTACTACTGGACCTGTCCACCTACGTATTGTAGCGGTAGCATCACCGCCTACCACACAGGGGGCCCAGATTTGATTCCCGGCAGGGAACTTGGTATTGTGTGTCCATCAACATTTTCATCATCATTGACTTACAATTTGCCAAAGTGGTGTCGACTAAAAAGGACTTGCAATATGGCAGCCGAACTCACCGAATGGGGCCTCCTGGCCAACAATGCCATATGATCATTTCCATATTCCACTACTGGTCCCTCCAAAACTCAACTTTGGAGCACACCACTTGTCACCCAGTATTATCCTGCTCTTGTATGTATTATTTTAAGCTACTTCAAAATTTTTAAGAGGGTAAAAACCTTTTCTTCTGACCATTTTTGTATATTATTTTTAAAGGAGATGCAGCATGTGTCTGCACAGGTAACATGTTAAAAAACTTTATTCCCCATGTGTTTGTGCCCGCCACTTGTGTTTTTGTAAGTAAAGTAGCAGGCATGTCGATCTTTAATGTTCAGTGAGTATTATGATTGTAAATGGACTCCTTAAGGCTGTAACTTAAAATTTTTTACATAAAAAATGCAACTGTATATGCTGAGGTGATAAAAGTTATGGGGTAGCTATACACAAATATATAGATGGTGGTAGTATCATGTACACAAGGTAGTACATTAGCAGAGCCATCATTTGTACTCATTTGAAAAGGTTTATACAATGGGAATTAACAGACTTTGAATGCGGAATAGTAGTTGGAGCTTGATGCACGGACACTCCATTTAGGAAATAGTATGGGAATTAAACATTCTGAGACACACAGTGTCAAGAGTTTTCAGAGAATATCAAATTTCAGGCATTACGTCTCACTAAAGAAAATGCAGTGGCTGATGCCCTTCACTTAATGACAGACCAGCAGTATTTGTATAGAGTTGTCAGTGCTAACAGACAAGCATTACTGCATGAAATAACCATCAATCTTAGATGCACGATGAACATATCCAGTACGGTAGCGCAGCAGAATCCGGTATTAATTAGCTATTGTAGCAGACAACTGATGTGAGTGCCTTTGCTAACAGCAACACAGTGCCTGCAAAGTCTCTGCTGGGCTCGCGAGCCTATCAGTTAAAACCCAGGCAACAGGAGAACTGTGGCCTGGTCAGATGAGTCCTGATTTGGGATCTCTGTTTGCCAGAATGTAATGCATGTATTCCCTCAGAGAGGCATTCAGCTCAAAATCAGTATAAACATATGCTAAGATGAGAATATGTAAAAGTGATATGCCCAGCAGTTGTGTAAGGTTCAGAAATCTGTAGCACGACTAAATGGGCAAAGGAAAAACTACTAATATTTGAAATAAGAGTAATGAGGAAGACATGGATGTTAGATAAAAGAGATTGGAGAATAATGATGAATAACAAATCTTCAAGCAACAACCAACAATCCTACAGAAGGTTAAGAGCAGAAGAATCCAGTGGGCAGGCAATGTAGGGTACTTGAGGGAAGCTAACACCAGACACTGTGAGACAACCAAGGCTGAGCTGGATGGACAGCCTGGTGAATAACCCAGTAGTCCTAGGGACTGAAGACACCTGGAGGAACTGAGCACAGAACAAAGGAATGGAGGCAGTTTGTGGGAGCAACACATGGTCTCCAAGGGTCTGTGACTGCTAGATATGTATGTATATTAAGAGAGATGGGGCTATCAGTGTACATAATTATTTAAAATAAGAGACGCAAGATATTTTAGTTGTGGATATTCCAGACATATCCCACTCTGATGAACGTGGGGGAAAAAAGTGTAACAGGAACTCGGCAAGCTTTCCAAAAAGATACACAGTTTACTCAACAGTTAATTAATACATGACAACTTGTCACATGTGTGTTCTGTATGACTGTTCCACATTATTTCTGAATCCAGATATACAACAATGACATTAAGAGATATACACTCATTGTCGACATTCAATACTTGTTTGGAGTATAGCCTCATACGGAAGTGAAACACAAATGACTGGCAGAGAAGACAATAGGAGAATAGGCTATTTAAATGTCGTTTAGAAAAGAATTATGAAGGCTTCATAAGTAGGCTGAGTAACTAATGAAGGAGTACTGTGTTGAACTGGAGACAAAAGCTTTGTGGCACAACTTAACTAGAATACATGTCAGATTGTCAAGGACATGCCCTGAGGTATCAAGGAATATTAAATTTGGTACTGAAAGGAAGGGTAGATGTTAAACAGTTGTACAAGGAGACCAATTCTTAGCAACACTAAGCAGACTCAAATGGATACAGCAGCAGTAGTAATGCACAGATGAAGACTTGCAAAGGACACAGCCGAATAGTGTCAGTCTGGACAACAACCACCAGAAAGAAACAACATCTTACAGTCTGTTTTATGCCATTACATGACTGGAATGGATGGCAATTCAAAAAAATAAATAAATAAATGTAGAGTATGAAAAAGTGACATATTAGGAACTCTACTATCATATAGAGGAATTTAGTAAGACACAGACAACTGATTTAACATTTTGACGAAGACATTTGCTCAGAGTGTGATACTGGACTGCCCCTGAAATCTTGCTTCTGATGACAGACCAATATGCAATGTAATTAGAGGTCTAGGTTAGGTTGAATGGCAATAATTTTGTTGCTAGTTGATGAGGTCAATGAACATGAATCTCTAAGATTCTGGTAAAAGCCAACCTGTCGTGTAGGCTAATGTTTATGTTCACACCGTATGTTAATGCTCTCTGATTCTAAAGAGTGTAAAGTCATCAAAAATGCCTCCTCTCCCCCACCCATCTGCTTAAGTGCAACCCTTGGTCTCCTAGATATGTATTCTCCTGCACTCTGGAGGAATCAATGCTGATAGTAACTTGTGCTTCTACCACCATTTAAAGGAGTGCACACGTTGCCCACTTTCACCATTACATGTTTTGGCAACAAAGATTTTGCAGATGTCCAAAAGACATTTTGATCCTGCAGCCACTATGAATCAAGACACAAAGGAATTAAAGACGTTAGTTGTCAATGGACATTGCTTTATATCAATGGAGCAAGTTGAAAACTTGTGCCAGACAGATTTGAACCCAGGCCTCCAGCTTACTAGGCAGATATGCTGACCACTATGCCACCTGGACACAGTGGCCATCACACCCACATGGACTAACCTGGATCACTTATTGTTAGGCAAAAATTCTCAATTTATACAACACACTGATGCACTGTCCTAGCTCATTAGTTCTCGAGGCCGACGTAGTGGTCAGCGCATCTTCCTAGTATGCTGGAGACCACGAGTTCGAATGCCGGGGACTTCGAATGCCGGTCCAGCTCAAATGTTGTTCTTGCCTCATTTATATAAATTAATTCCTGCTGGCAATTAATGTATGTAATTACTATGTGAAAAGATTTTGCACTGCATTACATGTTTCATTATTTTGCGAAGATATTGGCAGATAAACCCTTCAACTTATTATTTTTGTTCTTACATAGTAAGATTCAAGTTAATGTTTATGATCAATCCCTTTAGATGTTTGGTTAATTTATTTGGTTAACAAAACATATGTAGTAGTTGTGTAAACTGGACTCCTTTCAGTTGCCTGAAGCAGATCTGTTACTTTTTCCGTTTAAAGTCTCCCTATATTAGCACACACAGTTATTCTAAGATAATAGTGGGGAAGGAAGATCAAAGAAAGTGGTCCTTCTAAAATGATAAGCTATAGTACACAAAAAGATGGGTTGGAAAATGTTCGGTACACAGTTGTCCAATATGAAAAACAGTACAACCGAGGAAGCAGCAAAAACATGTAGACTAACAATTTTGGGTAAAAATACAATGGGGGTTTTTGGGTGGGGACAAACTAAATATAAACAAATTTAGACACCAGTCCCCATACAAAAACGCGAAACGACGAAAAAAAAACCGACATCACAAACCCCCCCCCCCCCCAGATTCCACTAAACAAAATAATATCTGGAATCGGACACTTCCCTTGACCTATATAGCTTAACAGCAGTTCCCGATCCCATAAATTAGGATCAAACACTTCCCTTGACCTATGTAGCTCAAGAACATCTCCCGATACCAATACCAACATTCACATCCACACATTGCAGTAAAACACTTCCCTCGACCCAACACACAACACAAACACTAAAAACAAAAAAATAAAAGGTTACCTCAAAAAAGTTCCGTCGCTACAAACTATGTTGGCCACCACAATCACACACACCTGTACTCACCCCTATACTTTATGAACTCTGAACACACTAGTACAATCTCGCGCATGCCCTACCTAGACTTCCCGAACCAGGAACCGCGCCGTGTGGGGCGCCAAATGTCTTTTCGACAGCGCCACATATAACAGTCCCTGGTCCGAGACGCCGGAACTTTAGCCAAATTCATTTCTTCGCCACAAACGGAGCATTTCACAACCTCGGCAATTAAACCGAAAAGCTTGAAAAACTTGATCAGTTGCAAAGGAGTGTTCCCAATCATTTCCCTCAGACAAGCAATGTTAATTTAGTTTAGTTTAGTTTAGTTTAGTTTATTGAGCACCCGTTTTATCATGTACAATGATATGGGATTTGTCATATGTTACATACAGAAAAAATATGAATAACAACATATTATGTAAAAACTATCAGTGAATAATCTGAATTAAATATATAGGCAAAACAATTATAGCTTACATGATATAAATTTGTAACAATATAGGACACAAATAAGTTACATATATTCTGTGTATAATGGACAGCAACAAGAAACAATGATTATAACACTATATTGACAGATTGATTAATTTTTGTGTGTACATAAAAGAGTCTACCCCACAACACAAGTTTGTATATGAGTAACTTATAAGATAGGTGAAGGCACGCTATCTTTCTGAAGAATTCATATATTCACTAACACTGTAAAAACTATTACTGATTAACATTCTTTTGAGTTCACTTTTAAAACTGCTCAGCTGCTGAATCCTTTTTATTTTTAAGGGAAGAGCACTATAGAGAATTTTTGGGTGGTATATTGCACTCTTGTTGTATTGGGCTTTCTTATGCACTTCTCTGTGAAATTCATTACTCTGTCTTGTTGTATAGTCATGGAACTCACTGTTTAAAGAAGAAAACTGGGGGTGAGACTTCAGAAAGCATATACTTTCATAGATGTAAATGGATGGAAGAGTCATGATTTTATATTCCTTGAAAATTTCCCTACATGGATCTCTAGGTGCAGCTCCTTTTATGATTCTTATCGCTCGTTTTTGAATAATAAAGGAGCGTTTTGCCTGACTTGAATTGCCCCAAAATATGACACCATATCGCAAAAGACTATGCATAAATGCATAATATGTACACAATACTGTTTGATCACTGCAGCAATTTTTGAGCATTCTAAATACATAGCAACATTTACTTAACTTTTTATTGAGAACATCTATATGCTTGACCCATTTTAGATGCTCATCTAACCAAATTCCTAAGAATTTTGTATTTGGCATTTGTAGTATGTTCTGTTGGCCTAGCTTCACAGTTATATTGGGCTTCATATTATTTGAAACATGTCTGTAATTCATCCATAATGTTTTCCCCTCATTCACAAATAAACTGTTGTCCCTGAACCATTTACTTGCTTCAACTGCCGTTGTTTCAATTTTGCTGTTAAGGTCAGTCTCATTCTGAGCTTTAATAAAGAGACTTGTATCATCAGCAAAAAGTACACAATCAGCTTGTGTTAAATAGTTTGGCAAGTCATTTATAAAGATCAAGAACAACAGGGGTCCCAACACCGATCCTTGGGGCACCCCATAACTAACTTCCTTATAACCAGAAAAGTATGACTTTCCATCATGAACTATTTCTACTTTCTGGGATCTGCCAGATAAATATGACTTAAACCATGCATGAGCATTACCACGGAGTCCATAGCAACTAAGTTTTTCGAGCAGTAGTTTATGATCAATAACGTCAAAAGCCTTTGATAAATCTAAAAAGACCCCACAATTTACTTCATTATTTTCGATGGAATTTAGGACAAGTTTTAGAAAGTTGTATATAGCTGTTTCAGTTGATCTATTCTTTCGAAAGCCATTTTGTTCATCGACCAATATTCCACTTTTTTTTAGGAAAGTAGAGAGTCTTCCATACATTACTCTTTCTATAATTTTTGAAAAGCAAGATAACATTGATAAAGGCCTGTAGTTTTTTACATCATAATGATCCCCATTTTTGTATAATGGTTTTATAATTGATTGTTTCAGCTTTCTAGGGAAAGTGCCAGTACTGAAAGATGCATTAATTATATCTACAAGAAGAGGAGAAATATATCTGCTGTGTTTAATGATTTTGTCTGGAATGCCATCGGTGCCACAGGATAATTTATTTTTTAGTTTGCTGATGGCATTCTCTACCTCATGTACTGTTACAGGATACAAAAACATAGTTTCGGAATTCAATGTGATGTTATGACTGATGTCTGTACTACTTTGGGTTTGTATGAGGTTTTGAACTACACTTGTAAAATGGCAGTTGAATATATTGGCAATTTGTAATGGATCATTTATAGTTTTGTCCTCAGTTTTAATAACAATGTTGTTTCTTACTTTGCTTCTTCCTAAGTTACTATTGATCACTTTCCAAACTGATTTCATTTTTTTGTTGCCATTATTTCTACTGATATATGAATCATTATTTAACTTTTTTGCTGCAGTGATTACTTTCTTATATAATTTCCTATAACACTTAACACGTTGTTTCAAAGCAGGATTTTGCCTTGCTGATTTACTTAACATTCTGAGTTGCTCTCCAGATTTTCTTATGCCCTGTGTTATCCATGTGTTAATTTTGCCTTTTACTTTCATTTTCATAAGGGGAAAAGCAATTTCAAAGTTATGTTTGTAATCAGCTAGAAATGACTCAAACTTCATGTCTATACTATCATGTTTATCTAGATCCCAACTTGTATTTTTTAACAAGGAATTAAAAATCCTAATGTTGTCCTCATTAATACATCTCCTGTGGATGTGTTTCTCACTTGGCCTAGAGTTTTTACAGAGTACATTATTTATACTAAGTTTTAGTGCTTTATGATCAGAGAATCCAGTGTCAATCACTTCTACAACATTGTCTAGTTTATGTAAGTCAAGAAATATTTGGTCTATTATTGTTTCAGAGTTCTTTCCATGTCTAGTGTATTCAAAGATAGTTGGTGCTAAATTATGCGAACAAAAGACATTGGTCAATTTTGTAACATTTAAACAGTTGATTTTGAAGTTGACATTGAAATCTCCAAGTACAATAATGCTTTCTGTAGAATGTCTTAACTCACTAAAAAGACTTTCAACACTGTCCAAAAATTCCATAAAATTACCTGATGGGGAACGGTATACACACACAATAATTATTTTAAGGTCTGTTAATTTGCAAACGCAATATTCAAATACTTTTTCTATGTTTTTTATCTTACTAAACTTGATTTCTTTATATTCAATTCCTTGTCTGACATAAATGCATGTTCCTCCCCCTTTAAAAGTTTCTCTACTGAAGCTACTAACCATTTCATATCCTGTTATTCTGGCAGCAAAAGCTTGATTTTCTTTTAACCAATGTTCACATACACACAAAACTGAAACATCCTTTAGTTCATCAAGCAATAGTACTTCTAATTCTGGAATCTTACTAATTATACCCTGTACATTTTGATACAAAACTACTAATTTTTTTTTATTGGCATCTGTTGCAGTGCTCACCGCATTGGCTGATTGGTGCCTGCCTCCAATAAAAAATCTTTTGCTTAAGGAGCGGGTGGTTTTCATTGCTTCTGCTCGGGTAGTTGGTACTGTTGTTGAACCTGTTAGTGATGTAAGTTGATCTGCTTCTACTGAAGATGGTGATTGTAGTACTGGAGAAGATGCTGTAGACTGGGCTACTGGAGGCAGAAGAATAGTGGGCTCACTTTCCTTAGTAGGTACTGTTGTTGAAGCTGCCAGCAGTGTAGGCTGATCTGCTTCTGTTGAAGATGGTGATTGTTGTCCTACACACGATGATGTAGAGTGGGTTACTGGAGGTGGAAGAATAATGTGCTCACTTTTCTTGCATCTGCCTAGTGAACAAAGGAAGTCTCGGATTTTTTGTCCTAATACAATCTTTCCCCTGTTGTTTAAATGCAGGCCATGTTGGGTATAATGTTCTGAACCAGAACAACAACCGATTAATTTTACTAAAATTACCACACAACGTACAGCGAACAACACTAAATTAACCTTCACACAAAACCGCAAAATCGTTAACCTGAACATACCACGAGTGAGCACAACAAACCACAACATGACATCTAGAAACACGCTACACGCACAAACCAAACTCCGCGCCGTCATGACGTCACACACCACAACACCCTTACACCACGGGTCAAAGCCGAAAGCGGGGTCGGACGTTTCTGTCTACCCACATTCAGAAAGAAAGCCTGTAGGAATGTTTACTACAGGGCTCTTGTTTTCAAGAAAGGAGACAAATTCTATAATCTTCTGATTGGTGCTATACTACACTTAACCTGAAGCTAGATTGTGTACTCTCTTATTTGATACCAATTTCACATTTTATTTGGTACTACTATGATTATTTTTTGGAGGCTCCAATTTTAGCATTTATTTTCAGAACTCTCACGTTTTTTAAAATAATTTTGATTTTTTTAAGCGTAAAATATAAATGGTGATATAAAGTAAGTTACTTTTTAAATAAAAAAGAAATTGCGGGTCTGGTTTTCGGCATTTTCCCCTCTGTACCGTATATATAGCACACCCACAAGAAAGTGACAGGTCGAAAAACGCCATTTTTTAGTTTGTCACCGACAAATACGTGTGGAGTGCCCAACATACACGAAAAATAATGGAATTTACTGCCAACAAAGTTTACTTTAAACTTAAAGAAAACTTATATAATTTCAATATAAGTTTTATTACTGGTCATTCATTCAGTTAAGCATTCACAAATATCTTGTTTCCACAAATTCCACCTGAAGGAATGTGGAAAGACTTAAGCTAACTTTACAAAAGCTGGTAGTAGGAACGAATGAAGGCTGCTTCTATAAAATATGAACCACAGCCAGAACTGATATTACTTAAAAACTTGAAAGAGGTAACTTACCTAAATTCACATACACAGTTTTCACCGGCAAATTTAACTCATTGAGTGCACTTGGTTTTAAAATTAAATCTTGCAAGACGACATCACCTAACAAAGTATTGAATAACATGTAGGGGATTGCAACACACAAAAAGAAAATACATACCGTACCTTATGGAAATTGTATAGCGGTACGCAACAGAACTACGACGCACCCAATATCGCTATGCTCACCTCCAAATATTCCAATTTGCAACTGAGATTGGTCCAAATTTTCGACATAGTCTCCGATAAAACGATTCAAACGATCTGCTACGATGTTTTCTAAAACCATTCTCACATATCAACCACACAGCACTTTCAAAACTGACTTGCTAAATATGGGTTGGAGCAAGTTTACAGTTCGTAACAACGCGCGCACGAATGCCCGGGCGACACTGCCTGCTACAGAACCTGTTATCCGGGCACGTGAACCCGTCAGCACTGAAGATGTGACAAAGTTTGTGGTTGGTTGGGACTTAGAGAAACTTCGACATTAGGTTTTGTAAACACCACGATGTCACCCAACCGACCTGCAGTCCTCTGCCGAAACCTACGACAGGCTGCGGCGCACACATCAGCAGGCAAAATGCGGTTCTAAACCTGTTAACTCGTAGCTGGGCACTTGCGTACTAACGAGAATTAGGTACCGCTTTTATGGTGTCTTACTGGTTATTTGTACCACAAAGAAATACGCAACTTTGCAGTATGCTTAAAAGCACAGCTGAAATTGCTGCGAGAGGAGAGAAAAAGCAGTCAAACATTTGTGACAACGATGATTAATAATTTAATTGACGCTCGGTTTATTCTACATCTACATCTGTACTCTACAAACTACCGTAAGGTGCATGGCAGACGGTACATCCCATTGTACGAGTTATTAGGGTTTCTTCCTGTTCCATTCACTTATGGAGCGCGGGAAGAATGATTGATTGAATGCCTGTATGTGTGTGTGTGTGTGTGTGCAATTCCTTCAGTCTGCAACACCATTCTGTTCTGGCGTGTAAGGAGTTGTTGTTTCAAGTGTAATTCCATTCGTCTTTAAAAATAACTTCATGCGCCGATTGACCAACTCTTTTCCGTTGTCTGTTCGAAGTATTTTGATTTTTCGACCAGTTTCTACTCATGCTTTGAATTCGATGAATGTGCGACAGACTTCTGTTGTTGATTTTATCATATAACCAAAAGATTTTCTTGACAGATCATCCGTAAAAGTGAGAAGATACCGTGATCCTCCCCACGAAGCCATGCTCATTGGTCCACAAACAGCAGAATGCACAATGTTAAGTTGAACTTTTGCTCTTCTACCTGATGTTTTAGGAAAAGGTTGTCGAATCAGTTTACCTTTTATGCAGGGAATACACGGATCTAAATTGACGTTCGATCAGTTCAGTCCATCAGCCATTTTTTCTTTTAATAAACGCATGCTTACACGATTCAAATGTCCCAATCTTCGGTGCCACAATTTCTACAACATTTTCGTAATGATGCACTTCACCTAATCGATACATACCATTAATTTGAATTGTAGTTGCTACTGGTGTTCCAGTATTGTATATACCGCACTGCACATTGTCAAACAATACACACAATCCACGTCTTGTCATCTGACTAACCGACAGTAGGTTGTAAGCAAGGCTTGGAACATACGCAACATCATTAGCAGTTATCTGTTTATTCTTGTCGTCACAAGTAACTCGAAGACGAACATCGCCTTCTCCAATAATCTGAAGATTGCCGTTACCTGCTACTGTCACTTTAGCAGCTGTGGGCGATTGGAAAGTGTTGAACGAGGCTCTCTGATTCGTCATGTGTCGTGAACACCCGGAATCCACAAACCAGCCGTCACTATGACGCGAAGATGCAGTTAAAGCCATTCACACAGTTTCGTGTTCAGTACTCACTGCATTGGCAGAATTTGAAAATTTATTTGGTTTCTTCTTTGCTCTACACTCATTCCCCTTATGACCAGGATTCTGGCATTTATAACACTTAAAAGGCTTGATATTTCGCACATCACGTTGGACATTTCTCTTCTGGTTTTTACTGTCCTGCTTACTAGCTACCAGCGCCGAATCTGTGGTCTCATTTGTGGACGCAAACTGACGTTTCGTCGATTCTTGAATTAATCGCTGACTTACTAAATCACTAGTAATCTTGACACCCGAATTCTCAATTGCCATAATCAAGGGTTGGAAATCTGCTGGAAGTCTACTAAGCATAATTGCAATTACGAAATCATCGCCCATTTTCTTACTAATGCGTCGAATTTGTTGAGCAAGTGACATAATTTTCGACAAATACGCTTCCATATTTTTCTCAGAAGCCAATCGTACATTCATCAAGCATTATAACAGCCCAATATAACTAGATAAACTGTTATCTTCAAATGCAGATTGTAAATTTTGCCACGCTTCTTTAGCAGTCGTTGCTCCACGAAGATTTGGATACACAGTTGAATTTACAGAGAACATAATTTTGATAATGCTTTCTGTACATTCTTCTCATCTTCGTCAGTGCCAGCAATTGTGTCCCTTAGTCCCTCATGTTTCAGGCACATTTCCATCGTGAATTTCCAGTCATTGTAGTTTGTCATACCGGTCAACTTTTCAAAATTAAACAGTGATTGTCCACCCAAAGCCATCTTCAATACGTTCAGATAATTAAATAAATAAATCTTGAAAGTTTCTCTGCAAAAAGAAAATACGACAGCAACGCGTTGAACACACGCGAAAATTATGTAACCTTGATTTATCAATTTATTTCTTTGGTATGCAAAGTTCACTAATCCCTCCTGGGCCCATAACCTATTAGATACTGACTCTAATTAGTCCTCTGTGAGATTATAAAGTTGACCTTTTAATCAAATACATAATACACCTTATTGCCAGGAACACACATTTTTAGAGACTATTTATTCAGCAACGTTACCAAAGACCTTGTAAAAAATAACTAGACTCACTAATGGCGCTGCAGTCGTGGGACAATTTGAACCTTCGGCTGGACGCCATTATAGTGGTTGTAGTCTGATGTGTTGTGTAGTATTGTTGTTTATGAAGATCCTGATTCAACGTTGTATATTTGATGGGGCGTACATACAGTATTTGTTACTCGTAATTCTACTGTCTGTACATTCCAATCAAAAATAAGTACAATGGTGAAGAGTTACGCAGCGATTAATTGTACAAATAAATTCGAGAAAGGAACGAATAATACATTTCACAGGTATGTGAATATTTTAAGTTGTTTCGTATGTCAGTGCACTTGCTTAATAAATGCTTTTGTAACACGGTATTAGCATAATGTCTGTGCATCTATTTGCAGGTTTCCTTTCTCAAAACCACAGCTGTTACAAAAATGGTTACATGCTGTCAGGAGGCAAGATTTCCGACCGACAGAATACCATTTTATATGTTCTGATCATTTTGAAGAAAGTTGGGTGATCGGTAGTGTTTTCATGGTCTAGGTTAGGTTGAAATTTGATAATTTGGTCGTGTGTTGCCAAAGCACTATGCCATATGTAACGCACTTCTCGTCATAAAATCTAAAGCAAGGTAGCATCAGAAAATATCTATTAATATAGTGGGCAAATCTTTGAGTATTTTGATGCATTTTGCGTACATCTATCGTAAATGAACTACGAAAAATGCTAGGGGTGCAGTACATAAGTTTTAGCTACGGCTGATTCCATGTAGTACGTAAGATAAATTCATTAACAGTGACTAGTTGCTGTTTGTTCATAAATTAAAAAGTATATTGTAGTAAAGCATTTAAATGAGGCATTATGTTTGCGACCTAACTCAAGAAAAGGCATTTTATAACCAAAAGCGATGTATAAACATTCGAACTCCGCGCGTCAGTTTACCACTCCAATGGCCGCCGCCCAGCTATTCAATTCGTCCGCTCTTCAAAGTCGACCACTTGTGCGGTTGTGGGGGCCTGAATGTTACATAGCAAAGATCAAAGAGAAAACATAAACTACCATACATATAACACATCAAAGAGTAATATATGATTGTTCCGCCCCCCCCCCCTGCCTCCCATGCACCCTTGCAGGGTCGCACACATTGCCACCCGCGCCGCCCCCGCCACTCACAAGCACGCTACAAGTTCGTTTCTTTCGCCAGTCGACTCGACTGAAGCGAGTAGCTGTACTTTCCTACGTAGTACGCGCTTTCGCGACAACGTATTTTATACATTTCCGTCTGGCACATAAAGAGCTAACACATACCTACGAGAAAAGTCGCGGCCATTAAAGTGACCTCCATACGTTGTTCGAGATATGTCGCGAAAATGCTACTGTTTTCTGCTACAGAGAACTTTTCGATACGTAGCGTTGTAAAGACGGACTATTCGCCGAATAGGAAGGTAGTTTACATTCAGAAGGAGAAATATTAAGACAAGAATGAATAAGCAAAAAGTCCTAGTTGTAGCGAGTGCAAGTGTGAAGATTACTCAAGAGTGAGAGTGATCAGTTGATTTTGAAGTATTAATAATAGTGATTCATAGAGACTCGTTAACAATATTTTCACTAATAATGTAACAATAGTTTCCCATACCTAACTCGTAATACGAGTCATAATTGGAAACTCGCCCTTATATTATGCGTTGTGTCGTAATGTACATATTGGCTTGTCGGTTTCACAGTAGGTATTTCTGTTCACACTACATAAAAGTCTGGAAGCAGACATTCTGGCAGCGAATGTTCTCTAAACAATCAGAGCCACATATAGTGTTGCTGCCAGGTAGTCAGTTTGAAAGCTACAATCGTTGCGATAACTTGCAAGTGATAAAAGTGAACAACTGCAATTACTGGCTATTACCATGGACTTCAATCAGTGTTCTGCTTAGCGATATTCTAAATACGCGGGGTGTGATCGTGTGTTTTAGTGCTAAGTCTACTAGCGTTGGATTTTTAGTGCGAATAGACTGTTTATTCGAGAATTAAACTTTGCATGTGACTTGATTATTTTTCATTACGGTAAAAGTAAAGGTAGCTGAAGATTTCTTTACCGCCCCCTTCTTGAGGTTTTTCTGTATCCGCCACTGGCCACGTCACGTCATTCAGATGCTGTAATAGGCCAACGAGAGAGGTTAGTTGCCACCCCCCCCCCCCCCCCCCCCCAGATGCGGTATGGAGGAAAATGGGGTCATTACACGGCTCTCATGGCTGTTGTGGACAACTTTTTTTAGACATGGGAGCCGCTACTACTCACTCAAGTAGTTCCTCAGTTGGTATCAAGGGGTGGGTGCAACTCGTTCCAGTCCTCTCACCGAGTAAAAATTTCATGGAAGCAGAGTACTGAGAATTGAAAACAGATCCTCCGCAATGACCCGTTTTTCTTTCTTTTTTTCATGTTTTTCATATTCTTACTTTCGATCCGTCTCTTTTTCGTTATGTCTTCAGTGGTTCTTTGAGATTGTCGAATGACACATTTCCAATTTCTCTCTATGAGAACCTCCCTCAATGAATACTATAGCAGAATACTGAAATGACATTTCACAAAATCCAAAGTAGTTCTGGTCATATCTAAAGGCTGTTAGTGGCACCAAAGTTAGTGTCCAGTCCCTAGCCAATGACACAGGAACTGATATTGAGGGTAACAAAGCAAAAGCTGAAATGCTTAACTCCGATTTCAAATGTTCCTTTACAGAGGAAAACCCAGAATAATTCCTCCAATTTAATCCTCATACCACTGAAACGATGAATAAAATAAGCATTAGTCTCAGTGATGTTGAGAAACAGTTGAAATCGTTGAAATTGAACAAATCTCCAAGCACCAATGAAAACCCTGTCAGCCTCCACGCTAACTATAATATGTTATAGATCACCTCAACAAAAAACCGTGCCCAGTTCTTGGAAAAAGGCACGGGTCACACCCATCTACAAGAAGGGCAGTAGAAGCGATCCACAAAACTACCGTATATCCTTGACATCGATTTGTTGTAGAATCTTAAAACATATTCTGAGCTCAAACATAATGAGGTATCTCGAACAGAATGATGTCCTCAATGCCAACCAGCATGGGTTTCGAAAACATCGATCATGTGAAACAACTCGCACTTTTCTCATATGACATACCGAAATCTTTGGATCAAGGCGACCTGGTAGATGCAGTATTTCTTGGTTTCTGAAAAGCATTTGGCTCAGTACCGCACAGGGGTGGTGGCAGCGGGTGAGGGGGGGGGGGCTATGGAGGCTATAGTCCCCCTTCCCATGGTGTATGGTATCAGGCTGGATAAAATGACTTCAGAAGTCAGCGAATATATTACTCCAATAGATTCAATCATTTTCTTTGATAATTATGTAGCTATATAGGTTGCAATGTATTTCAAACACATTTTAACAAAAGAAAAAGTGTGAAAAATAGCTTACTATCGAAACCAATAAATATCATTTAACTTAAAATAATCGTCTTATTATTTATTAAAACACATTTTTTTACCCTGAACTCTAAAACAGTTACCAAAAACTACTTTAAGCAACACTAAATTTTACCAGTTTGTCAGTACATCTACATCTACATCTACATCTACATTGATACTCCGCAAGCCACCCAACGGTGTGTGGCGGAGGGCACTTTACGTGCCACTGTCATTACCTCCCTTTCCTGTTCCAGTCGCATATGGTTCGCGGGAAGGACGACTGTCTGAAAGCCTCTGTGCGCGCTCTAATCTCTCTAATTTTACATTCGTGATCTCCTCGGGAGGTATAAGTAGGGGGAAGCAATATATTCGATACCTCATCCAGAAACGCACCCTCTCGAAACCTGGCGAGCAAGCTACACCGCGATGCAGAGCGCCTCTCTTGCAGATTCTGCCACTTGAGTTTATTAAACATCTCCGTAACGCTATCACGGTTACCAAATAACCCGGTGACAAAACGCGCCGCTCTTCTTTGGATCTTCTCTATCTCCTCCGTCAACCCGACCTGGTACGGATCCCACACTGATGAGCAATACTCAAGTATAGGTCGAACGAGTGTTTTGTAAGCCACCTCCTTTGTTGATGGACTACATTTTCTAAGCACTCTCCCAATGAATCTCAACCTGGTACCCGCCTTACCAACAATTAATTTTATATGATCATTCCACTTCAAATCGTTCCGTACGCACACTCCCAGATATTTTACAGAAGTAACTGCTACCAGTGTTTGTCCCGCTATCATATAATCATACAGTAAAGGATCCTTCTTTCTATGTATTCGCAATACATTACATTTGTCTATGTTAAGGGTCAGTTGCCACTCCCTGCACCAAGTGCCTATCCGCTGCAGATCTTCCTGTATTTCGCTACAATTTTCTAATGCAGCAACTTCTCTGTATACTACAGCATCATCCGCGAAAAGCCGCATGGAACTTCCGACACTATCTACTAGGTCATTTATATATATTGTGAAAAGCAATGATCCCATAACACTCCCCTGTGACACGCCAGAGGTTACTTTAACGTCTGTAGACGTCTCTCCATTGATAACAACATGCTGTGTTCTGTTTGCTAAAAACTCTTCAATCCAGCCACACAGCTGGTCTGATATTCCGTAGGCTCTTACTTTGTTTATCAGGCGACAGTGCGGAACTGTATCGAACGCCTTCCGGAAGTCAAGAAAAATAGCATCTACCTGGGAGCCTGTATCTAATATTTTCTGGGTCTCATGAACAAATAAGGCGAGTTGGGTCTCTCACGATCGCTGTTTCCGGAATCCATGTTGATTCCTACATAGTAGATTCTGGGTTTCCAGAAATGACATGATACACGAGCATAAAACATGTTCTAAGCAAAAAACATGTTCTAGAGAGAACCCAAACTCTCCTTTTGTGAAGCGATATTCCAGTCCCCATCACCACCATTGGCCCCTCCCTTGACCGACTTCTAGAATCGCTCCTGGTACCGCATCTATGCTTCTTGTCAAAAGTACGATCATATGGGGTATCAAGGGACGCAGCATGCTATCTTGGATGGAGAGTCAAATGTCAAGTTCTCTTAAGATGTTTTTCTGTTGTACTGTGTAAAAGCTTGTCCTTAAAGTCTCTCTTTTATTATGTATAGAAAATTTTTTTATTGGGCCTTCCAAAGAATTAACTTGAATTTTCCTTAATATGGCATTTAGCCAGGATTTGTTAATGCTTAGCCTTTAAAGAATTTCCTTAGCTGATCTGAAATATTATCTTAGCCTTTAGCCGAGAAGATATTGTAATTTTGCTTAAGTAAGGCCTTCAACCATTACTTTAAATCCTGGTGTTTTAAAAGCAATCATTTAAACTTATTCTGGAGAAGTTACTTGTGCCCTCAGCCGTGAATTAATCTTTGTTGTTTTAAAGAGAAAACTGTGCATTGGTTTGAGGAATAAAGTTGTGTGTGTTCTTGTATAACTAACAGTAATGGACCTTAGCCCCTTTCCACAACCTGATCCACTCTTTCCTGCGAAACCAGCTTTCAGCTGTTACAAGAAATGCTATTCCATGCTTCAAAAACTAAAATTTTCCATTTTGACAAATGAAAGTACCAATATCGCTTCAGTCAGTCCTGCTTATACTGTTGTGTGCAGTTATGGTGGAATGGAAAGCCAGATATTGAGTAAACTTTTCAATTTGACTGAAATTATAAGTGTCGGCAACTGGGGTAATCAGTATGGGAAACTCACTCTACATCTACAGCTACATGTGTACTCTGCAAACCACCGTGACCAAACTCTTAAATTCTTCAATAAGTGTCGGCAACTGAGGATAACCTGTATGGGAAACTCAATCTACATCTACAGCTACATCTGTACTCTGCAAACCACCGTGAGGTGCATGGCAGAGGGAACATGTCATTGTATCAGTTATTAGGGATTCTTCCCATTCCATTCACGTATGGAGCACAGGAAAAATGATTGTTTTAATGCATCTGTGCCTGTATTAATTACTCTAATCTTGTCCTCATGATCTCAATGTGAGCGATATGTAGGGGGTTGTAATATAGTCATGGTCATCATTTAAAGCCTGTCTTGAAACTTTGTTAATAGACTTTCTCGGAATAGTTCACACCTGTCTACAGAAGTCTATCAGTGCAGTTCCTTCAGTATCTCTGTAACATTCTCCCACAGATTGTACAAACCTGTGACCATTCGTGCTGCCCTTCTCTGTATACATTCGATATCCTCTGTTAGTCTTACCTGGTACGAGTCCTAAACATTTGAGCAATATTCCAGAACCGGTCACATAAGTGAGTTGTAAGCAATCTCCTGTGTACACTGATTGCACTTCCCCAGTATTCTACCAGTAAACCCTGCCTCTGTAGCAGTGCAATAGCATTACCGCATACCTCGCAAGATGGCCCAGATTAGATTCCCAGCAGGGGAATGGGTGTTGTATGTCCTTCATCATTATTTTCATTATCATTGACATGCAAGTCGACGAAGTGATGTCAACTAAAAAGACTTGCAATACTGCCGCCGAACCCTGAAGGGAATATCCTGGCCAATAAATGCCATACAATCACTTCATTTCATTACCAATAAATCGAAGTCTTCTACCTGCTTTACCCGTGACTGAGACTATGCGATCATTCCATTTCATATCCTTACAAGGTGTTAAGCTCAGGTATTTGTATAAGTTGGCTAATTCCAGCAGTGAGCCACTGATATTATAGTCATAGGATGTGTTTTTTCATTTCATAAAGTGCACAATTTCACATTTCTGAACATTTAAAGCAAGTCTAAAATCTTTGCACCACCCCAAAATCTTATCAAGATCTGACGGAATATTGATGCAGCTTCTTTCAGCTAGAATTTTACTACAGATAACTGCATCATCTGCAAAAAGTCTGAGGTTACTCTTAATATTGGGGAACTATTAATATTTTCTGCGAGATCATTAATATACAACATGAATAGCAACAGTCTCAGCACGCTTCCCTGGAGGACACCAGATGTTACTTCTACATCTAACAACAACTATCCATCCAAGATAAAATGATGCATCCTCCTTACCAAAAAGTTTATTTATTTATTTATTTATATAGTCCTTCAAATCCTATATGTATAGAATATATACAAGGATATTGGACATGGTTAGATATTTACAAGATAGAATACAGTTTGTATTGCAATCCTAAGGACTAGATATTGAAGTAATTTAGCTTCATACATACAACAAACATTACAGGCAACATACAAAGTAGAATATTAATAGTGCATCTTTATTTTTGTTGTTTGGCTTTTATATATTCTGTCAGACTGTAAAAGCAATGATCAATTAAATTCGCCTTTACTTCAGCCTTAAAACCACAGAGATTACTTATTAATTTAATATGGTTAGGTAAATTATTGAAAATCTTTGTCCCAGTATGTAGAGTGCCTTTTTGGCACAATGATGTTCTCACCTGTTTCATATGAAGGTCAGATTTTTGCCTTGTATTGTGTGTATGTATATCTTCATTTTTTAATAAGATATCTGGGTGTCTATCAATGTATTGTTTGATGAAAACTGATGTTTCGTACCTAAAAATGCAAGGAAGAGGAAGAACTAACAGTTTTTTGAATATGGGTCTGCATGATTTCGTATTGTTTACCCCTTCAATAATTCTTAGTGTTCTCTTTTGCATCCTGAAAAGTTTAATATTTGTTGTTGTATTGCCCCAGAAGATTATGCCATGTTTAATTACAGAATGCACATAAGAGTAGTATACATTTAACAGGCTGGCTTTGCTGCAACAAGTTTAAAAAAAAAAAAGGGTCAAATGGTTCTGAGCACTATGGGACTTAACATCTGAGGTCATCAGTCCCCTAGAACTTAGAACTACTTAAACCTAACTAACCTAAGGACATCACACACATCCATGCCCGAGGCAGGATTCGAACATGCGACTGTAGCAGTCGCGTGGTTCCGGACTGAGCGCCTAGAACCGCTAGACCACCGAGGCCGGCAACAAGTTTTTAAGATCCGTATCTTGTAACGGGTTTTGCTTAGTTTTCTTTCCAAATATTCAATGTGTACCTCCCATTTTGTGTTGTTCTGGAGCCAGAGTCCCAGAAATTTAGTGCTGTCAACACTTTCAAGAACTCTGTTTCAATGTTTGGGTGGTGTCTTCCTTTTACATGATAGAAATTCAGTGCTACTGTCTTTTCTTTGTTTATAATTAGCTTGTTATAACTGAACCACTGTTCTACACTGTTCGTTGTTTGGATAGCGGAGTCTTTTAGTTTTTCTTCTGTTTTACCACTAATAAAGAAACTTGTATCGTCTGGAAACTGGAGGGTAGTTTGGCAATACTTGTTGTACATAAGGTCATTGACATAGAGGAGACACAGAATGGGTCCTAGTACTGAACCTTGAGGGACGCCATATTTCACATTTTTCATATCCTGAACAGTAGTAGCTGATTTTGTTATGGTCAGTATATTGCACTTCAATCATCTGTTTGTGACCACATAGGTATGTCTTGAGCCACTCATTGGATATACCTCTAATTCCTAATTGGTCAAGCTTCTGCAGTAGGGCATTATGATCAATGACGTCGAAAGCTTTAGATAAATCAAGACATATGCCTGTCACAAGCTCACTTGCATCCAGTTTAGTACAGATTTCATTAAGAAATTCAAATATTGCACTTTCAGTTGAATAGCCTTCCCTGAAGCCATGCTGTGAAGGAGAGAGAATTTTATTTTTATTTTGAAAATCAGACAATCTCTTATAAAAAATTTTTTGAAAATACAGGCAGTAGAGCTATTGGTCTATAATTTGAAACACATTCTGGATATCCTTTTTTGAACAGTGGTTTCAATTTTGCTGTTTTTAAGCATGAACGGAATGTTCCTGATGCCAGTGAGTTGTTGCACAAGTTTGTCAAGGGTTCAGCTAAGGCAAGACAGCATTTTTTAATAATTGCATCTGGTATTCCATCAGTTCCACATGAGTACCCTGTTTTCAATGTTTTTATAACTGATAAAATTTCTTCAGTATTTGTGGGTGAAAGGAACAAAGATGTAGACACATTTCTCACACTATTGCATGATGGAGGTGATATTTTGTTGTATTCGTCCAATCCACTCACCAACTGTTCACTTATGTTTGCAAAATATTTGTTGAAGGTCCCTACAATTTCTGTTGGGCAAGAAATCATTTGTCCTTCATAACATAAGTTCATATTTTTATATTGTTTAGTTTCACTTGTTTTAATTTTTATAACTTCCCATATAGCTTTAGATTTGTTTTTTGAATTTTCAATGTATTTGTCATTTGCCATTGTTTTAGCTTTCCTTACAACATTTTTGAAGATCCTCTTGTAATTCTTCAGGTACAAATGAAATTCATGAGGCATGTTCTGTGTCTTTGCTATATTGTGTAATCTTCTTTTCTCTGCACAAGAGATTCTAATAACTGTTGTAATAAACTGTGCATAGTGATGACTGAAGCCAGTATTAAGATTTCCGGAACAGAAATTGTGATTTACATTTGTGTTTATTAATATCTGATCAATTGTTGAGCTAGTTGTTGGTGTAACTCTTGTAGGAGAGTCTATGGTGGCTTTTATGTTATATGTTTCCAATAGGGTCATCAAGCTTTGTTGGTCTTTTGAGATTTCTTGAAAATCAATATTAAAATCTCCACATATGATCACTGTTTTGTTGAAGTTTTTAACAGTATTTAAAGCTGCTTCTAGTTGATGATAGAAATCATTTAAGTTCCCATCAGGGTTCCTATATAAACAGATGATTATTAATTTTAATGCAGAGTGTTCAACTGCGGATACTTCAAAAACTTTCTCTTCAACTAACAGTACAATGCAAGTAAAGATGGCGGCGAGTTTATACGTAGTTTCAAATCGCTCGGTAATTTGTGATCGTATTTCGTCAGTGAAGTGTACCATATGCCATAAAATTGTGTTAAATGGATTAAGAATCTGTGCGTTCAATCACAAGTGGTGCCATACCCATTGTTTCTCACGATCGGAAGTTCTAAACAAGTGCGACTGCGGTATAGAGTGCAACGGGCGGGACAATGCCAGTGAAATGCACAGGGCAGGTTTGCAAGTGAATGTAGAGAGAGAACTTAGGAAAGAACTCGATTATATTATAAAATACGCAAAAACGCTTGAAAACTTGGTAATAAGTGTGAGAAATTCCTCAAAATCTAGCCTACAAGAGTTCTCAAATACCAGTCAAATAAGCACCACACGACCAAAAACAAAAACAGCGGGATTTACTTTAAAACTAAGTAATAGGTTTAGTGTGCTTGAAAATAGCACAGAGGAGAAAGAACAATCAAATTGTACCATCATCCACACGGACAGTTCTGTGATCAACGCTAAATTGCGCTCACAAAGCAAAACAAATCGGCCTGCTATTTGTAAACAAAACAAAAAACACACGTTGGAAAATAGACATGAAATCCTTATTCTAGCAGACAGCCATGGAAGAGGTGTAGCCGAAATTATGAGTTCTAAGAAAACAGGATTCAAGGTAACTGGCGTAATCAAACCAGGAGCGCCACTATGTGAAGTTTTAAATAGCTGTAATCAATCTATGACGAACGGCAGCACATGTGTGATAATTGGAGGCGCCAATGATGTATACCACAATGAAACTAGACGTGCTACAACAGTTTTAAAGCAAGTAATTTGCAAAATGCCTGAAGTGAAATTTTTTGTTGTCAGTATCCCTCATAGGTATGATCTCATGGTAAACTCTTGCGTGAATACTGAGATTATTACCGCCAACAGAATTTTCGCTAAGATATGTCGAGGTTATCCTAATGCTACATACGTTGGGATAAACAGTGATTGCAGAGAGCATTTTACAGAGCATGGACTTCACAGAAACATGAAAGGGAAAGAAGCCATGAGTGCTGAAATATCGAATGCTATTAAAGACTCCAAAGTAGAACGAAACACTATTACACTGTCTGAAAACGGCCGTATTAAAGTATCAACATTAGTGGAAATAGGAAGAGCTGATGTCCCACAATCATTGGTAGCAACAGAAGATTCTTTGACGTTAGAAGAAGTAAAAAAATCTGAAGTGTCGTCCAGTACAGCAGCCACATCAGCCAAATTGTCAGTAGCGTCGAAATCATCAAAAACAGCTGAACCATTATCATCAGCAGCAGATGTACCACCCTCCCCAGCAGGTTCAAAATCAAGTCCAGAATCTGTGACTAGTCCATCAATCAGAAGAACAGAGGCAAGAACAGTGGTACAAAATGCCACTCAGATATCATCAACAGAAGAAAAATCAACACCATCGGAGCATCATTTATCAGCTTCATACGCAGCTTCAACGTCCACATTAACGTCAGTGCCAACTGTAGTTCAAGATTTAAACGAAAATACAGTTTCAGCAAAAGTTCCAGTATCAATTGGAACATCACTTACAAAACCAGACTCAGCATCAAAACTGGCATCATCTCCAACATCCACTGAATCATCAGCTTCAGAAACACCTCCAGCATCCACTGAAACAGCAGCTACAACTACAGATACAACAAGTATGGTGACACGTCCAGGGGTAAGAAACACAAGGAGCAGGAAACGTGTAATTCTTAAGGATTTTTGGTACCCAGCCTCAGCAAGGAACAGCCGGTAACATTGGGAAACATGAGTACAAACTCCTCTCAATCTAACGTCAATAATTTAAAAATAATGAGCCTTAACATACAATGCATTAAAAATAAAATATTAGAACTTGAGATTGCAGCCAGTGAAGCTAGTATAGATTGTATTTGCATTCAAGAACATTGGTGCATGAGTTATGAACTAGAAAATATTTGCATTTCTCCATACAAATTAGTAAGCCATTTTTGCAGGAAGGAAACAAGACATGGTGGTGTTTGCATTTATGTAAAACCTGGAGTAAAGGTTAAAAATATGACTAACTGAATCCTTGAATGAAGAAAAACATTTTGAGGCTGCAGCAATACAGTTGAATATGCAAAAGAGTAAATTAATAATAATGTCAGTGTACAGATCACCATGTGGTGATCCTGAAATTTTTAGAAATAAGTTAGAGGCATTGCTCAAAATATTACATCATAAAAAATCAACAATAATTATAAGTGGAGATTTTAATGTCAACTTATTGACTGAAGGTGCATCCAAAGATCAGTTCCTGAATGTTTTACATAGCTTCAATTTGTATCCACATATAACTAACCCTACAAGAATAACAAACTCTTCAAAAAGTCTCATAGATAATATCTTCACAAATATAAATGCCACAGATATAGATGTAATAAATGTTGACCTAGGAATATCTGATCACAATGCACTTATCCTTAAATTTTCCATAGCCCCTGTGACCAAAATTAGTTCATACCAAATGTACAAAAGAACCTTCTCCACAAATAGTTGCAGTCACTTCATAAATACACTGACCAACCGATCATGGGCAGAAGTACTGTTACAAACTAGCACAAACACTGCATATAATGTTTTTTCTTCCCTGTTTATGTTTGAATTTTGAAATGTGTTTTCCTAAGAAACTTGTCAAAACAAACACATTTGGGCATACACATGCTAGCTCCTGGATCACAACAGGTATTAGAAATTCCTCCAGGACCATGAAAATGCTTAACTATAGACTGAAAAGTTGGACTGACCCCAAGTTTAAAGAATATGTAACAAATTACAAAAAAATATATAGAAAAGTAATTACAAAAGCAAAATTACTAAGCAATGATAAATTAATAAGAAAATCAGGCAATAAATCAAAAACTATTTGGGAAATTGTGAAAAGGGAAACAGGTAAGGGCCTCAAGGATCAGGAAATAGTACTAAAAAATAGTGAAAATATTGAATTAAAAGATGAAACTCTGGCAAATTACATTAATAATTACTTTTTAAGTGTACCAGTGTCATTAAGTAGAAACTTTACCAAACATGAGAAATTAACAGCCCCAAAAGTAGACAGTAGTATGTTGTTAACTCCCACAAATGATAATGAAATATTAAAGGTGATAAAGAGTCTAAAATCAAAAATGTCTGCAGGTGTGGATGAAGTGCCTGTGTCAATAATAAAAAAAGTTGCCAAACAAATTATAAAGCCCCTGGTACATATTGCCAATTTGTCTTTCAGTGAAGGTGTTTTTCCAGAGAGGTTGAAAATCTCTAAGGTTAGACCTCTGTTTAAAAAAGGAGATCCATACAAGGTAGAAAATTATAGACCAATATCCCTTCTCCAATCATTTTCAAAAATTCTAGAGAAATTAATGAAAACCAGACTCATAAATTACTTAGATGCTCACAAACTTCTAAACTGCAATCAACATGGCTTTCGCTCGCGGCCACAGCACAGAATCAGCTATTCATGCCTATACCAAAGAGATTGTCAGGAGTCTCGACACTAAAAAATGTGTAGTAGGAATTAACTTAGATTTATCTAAAGCTTTTGATACAGTAAACCACAAAATTCTGTTAAACAAGATGGAGGCAATAGGTGTAAGGGGAGTTGTGAAGCAGTGGTTTGAATCTTACCTTCAAGATAGAACTCAGGTAGTAGAAGTCATCGCAGAACATAAAAATCAGAAAATCAAGTGGGTCTCAGATGCAAAGAAAATTGGAAATAGGTGTCCCACAGGGCAGTGTTCTTGGTCCCTTATTATTCTTGCTTTATATAAATGACATAAAAAATCCTAATATTTCTACCAAAATAATGTTGTTCGCAGATGACACTAGCATAATTATAAGTGATGATAAAAAATCATTAACTACCACAACTGATATAGTCCTGAAATATATTCAACATTGGTTTAATGCTAATGAGTTAACACTTAATCTAAGTAAAAACAAATTATATACAGTATGGCAAAGCAACTCAAGATATGGACCTCCAGTTAAAACTAATGGATAAGAAGATAGAGAGTGTACAATCCACAAAGTTTTTGAGGCATGCACATTGATCAAAACTTAAGCTGGAAAGACCATCTCAAGTACTTATCCCAAAGGCTCAATTCGGCATGTTTTGCAATGAGGATATTATCTAGAGTATGCAGCACAGACTGTACTAGACTAGTGTATTTTGCTTACTTTCAGTCCATCGTGTCTTATGGCATAGTGTTCTGGGGGTAAAACTAAATCAAGCTTAACAGATATCTGCAAATTTCAGAAAAGAGCTATACGAATCATAACACACAACTCTCCAAGAACTCATTGTAGGCTCCTTTTCAAAGAACTGCAAATACTCACAATACCATCACTGTATATTTATAAAAGCATTCTGTGTACAAGAGCACATATGAAAAATCTACGTACAAATGAGGACTGCCATAATTATAATACTAGAACTTGTAAGAATTTTGTATGTAGAAAGGGTAAGGACAACACAAACCCAAAAGCATGTAAGTTATTTTGGAATAAAAGTCTACAATGCTCTGCCAGTGTACATGAAGGCAATAATAGATGAAGTAAAATTTAAGACTGAGCTTAAAAATTACCATTTAAGCAAAACTTTCTATGACGTAGATGAGTACTTTGATTGTGTGTAAATTTATTGCCAAAAATTTTAATTTATATGTCTAAATTTGTACTTTTAAAAAATGCCTTGAAAGTGATATTCCATTATTATGGCTGTAGTACTTGTACTAGTATGATAACTTTGTTGTGACAATTCCTACATCATGTAAATGATATACAGGAAGATAATAAAATGAAATGAAATGAAAAAAATGAAATGGGTTTTATGTTACAATAATCAGTGCCACTTTTAACAAATATACATGACTGGATGTAATTCTAGAGAATGATGATGAAAGATTGAAGTCTGTAAGTTTTGTAACTGACATTGCATCTTTAGGCAGCCAGTGTTCAGTTATACACATTACAGAAGCGTTTTTTTAGCTATCAGTACATAAAATTTCAACTTCACTTAATTTTTTTAGCAATGATTGGACATTTTGATGAATCAGCATGAAATTAAAGGATTTGTTAGGCTTTGGCATATTGTTAAACTTTGGCATATTTAACCCTTTCCAGCCCAACTTTTATTTACTTGTGGGAAAAAAATATTTTTTCGCGTATTTCCGTACATAATGATTGGAATAATATATATTTATAAAAAATTTTGCTAGTTTTTTATTTTTGGAGGGAAATTTGGGATGACTCCATATGGCATCATTGGGCAGGATTTGTTTCCTTCAGTCAGATGATTGGGATGTCACAGTGTTTGGTAATGGAACTTGAATGAATATTTTAATTACACAATTTGATGCAGTTTATTAAAGAAAAATTAGAACATACAATAATGCAACTTGCATTTCAGGACAATTTTATGTTTTTTTACAGCATGATTGTTACTTCACATGAAAATTTAAGAAACAGTTCCTGTCTTTGGTAAAGCAAAGAGGTTTATTACATTTGATGCATTTCGTTCGAGAATATGCTGTAATGCACAATTTACATCTCTGTTTGTTTTCTACATGCTGTGGGCCAGTGTCCAATGTTGTCATACCTTACATCATCAACTGGGGTGGGAACCAATGGGGATCGTTTCTTCACAACTGTAGGCGATAGACTGACATCTGATGGCTGTCCTCGACTTCTTACCAAAATGTCTCCTGCTTTTAGTAGTCCATGAGTTACATCAGACCGAAAAATCAACAGGGACATGTATTTGATAATTCCTCTTTGCCTGCAATGTCAGCGGTATAGGAGCCACGTATTCACAACACACATGTCGAGGAGGTGGAATACGATCCTTAGATAAAATCTTTTCACACCAATATTACTCCTATACAGAGCAACCAGCATGTCATGCAGATCGACTCCGCCCATCGAATGGTTATATTCTCTAACAATGTCTGGCCTTGGACATCAATATATTTTCGTTCTCCCACTGACCAACGTTTCACTGATTCTACTGGACTTACTCCTTTGTATAACGATGCAAGAACGACAGATTTGTTATCATACCACTTCAGCGCTATGATGTTCCTTTCTGTTTTCAGTTCGATAATCGTATGATCCTCGTCCCTGCTTTTTCAGCTCACTGTCTGCTTTTAGATTGCAGCCTTGAAGTCTTGTAGGTCTATCAGTTCCAACAGCCAAAATTCCATAGTTTTTCAGGGCAGAAATAAGATTGTAAGAGGTGAACCGATTGTCTGTAAACACTTTAAAATTTTTTATATTTTAGCAGTCCTTCCACAAGCCTTACCACAATATCACCACTTATACCAAGACCAGTACCATTATGTACAGTTCCTTTCCCTCGGTATATTTCAAAATTGTACACAATTCCACTAGAACCAGCACGGGCAAAAACTTTTATCTCCACTTGTGTGGTTTGCTTTTTACGTACTGTTTCAGGGATGAATGACCTTTGAAAGGAATGATTAATTCATCCATTGAATGATATTCCTCAGGTTCAATAATTGAAAAACCTTGTTTGATTTTGTCAACAAATGGTCTCACTTTGAACAGCTTGTCATAATCAGGGTCCTCTCTTTGTTTCATTTTAGTGTTGCCATTCACCTGTAAATAATTTTCTTAGCTTATCAAACCTATTTCTAGGCATTGTCAGCTGTTGGAGAAAATCTTGTAGCCTCTGCCCAGTACATTCCGTAACTAGGCATTTTCACAACACCTGCTAGGATGTTTATCCTTATATACTTTTCTATTTCATGAACATTTGTATCTAAAGATGCATCTGTTTTCTGTGTGCAGTATAGATTAGATTGCTCGACTAAGTTCTGAATAATGTCATCACTACACATTGTACTGAAATACTGCAAAGGTGTCAGTTCATCTCCTGGAGGGCCAGAAAAACTGCATTACATGATGTGTCCACTTCTTCAATGTCCTTCATTCTCCACCGAAGATCCCAGTGTGTATCACACTGAATTTTCTGAGCTGAATGACTTGGTGCAAGGTTTGGCTCAGCAAGTAATCTTGAAGCTAAAGGAACATCATCTTCATCTTTGGCTTGAGGGTCCAGAATTTCAACCGTATCAAGGTCCATGCCTTGAAGAAACTGTATATCCAGTGTAGCGCTATGATGTTCCTTTCTGTTTCAGTTCGATAATCAGCCGAGCATTTTCAATCTCTTCCTCCACATCAGACGTATCAAGGTCCAAATCAGATAAATCACCTACGAGAAGCAGCAATATTTTTTCTTCTGATAACGATTTATGATTGCAAATCATCTGGTAAACAAACCAGGAATTTTTACTAAAGCAGCAAAAAAACTGGTAAATTATATCAATAAAAATTTTAACATATTAATATTAGTTAGTATAATAAAGCTTCAAAAGAAACTTGAAAATATTAGAGCTACACATTATGGTAAACTTTAGTTCAAGTTATTGAATGTACTACATTTGGTAACATAACAAATGCCCAATGATGCCAAATGGAATCACACATGTTTGTGACTTCCAAGCCGAAAATTACCTTAACTAGCATTATTTTCAAAGCGTTTACTAGTTAATTTACACTTTCAACAATAATTTATTAGTGCAACTTTTATATTAGTTTGCTTGCTTTACCTTGATACAATATTTTAAAAGTCCAGGTGGGTGCACTGTACCGTAGACACCATGCAACAATACTTTTGTCAAGGCATTGTAGCCTGGTGCTCTCTGTTTTAGCGAATTCACGGTAGCCAACATAAGAACAATGAACTTTAGAAAGCCCTGCACACTTGTTTGTAATCTTTGGACAAATAGTTTGGCCTTGGGAAAAAGTTAAATATGATGATGCCATATGGCATCACTGGGCTGGAAAGGGTTAATTCATCACTTACCTTTGCCTTGTCAATAAAAAAATCATTCAGGTGTGCTGGAAGTACTGCTTTTCTTTTCCCGACTGCACCTATTCTTCTATTATCATCTGCAGCAGAATTTTCTTCTGTGTCTGGCTCCCCTGGTGGTTGTTCAGCTGCTTATCCTACTGTTAATAATATTGCTGCTGAGAGCTTGGTCTGCAATTGGTAGAGCTGTTACTGCATTCATTGTTGTTGCTGTGGCTGAATATTGGAGGCACCTTGTTCCTTCTTTTGTTGTTGATGTTGGTGAGTGAGGTCTTGCTGGAGTTGTTTCTTTCGAATATTTGGGGGGCCAATCCAGGATGATTTTGCTTTTGAGTGTTTGATGCCTCTTGATAATTTCTTCAATTTTTCCGACGAGCAGTTTTTTCCCCATGTTGTTAACGTGCAATCCATGTAATGTGTGGAGTCTGCGCCCAATATTGTTAACATTTACAAGTTCTACATTTCTGAAGTGTTTTCAAAGTAATGAAATTTGTTGGTTGTCATTGATTATTTCTTTACTTCCGCATGACCAAGATGGTAAGTCATGCCGATGTGGGATGTTCAGCACTAAAAGATTTGTGTGTGTGTCAACTGTCCTAAGCACCTTTCTAGTTCTTGTTTTGCTTTGTGTGTTTCGTTTCTATATACGTCATTTGACCCACCAATTAGCACAACAAAGTCTTCAGAGGATACGTCAGCATGTTGACTGAGGCCCTCAGGCATACACACTGACTGCACCTACTGTCCCTTGCTGCAATTTCCCTCTGAGGTACCCACCTACTGTTCTTTCCTGTCCCTTGCTGCAATTTCCCTCTGAGGTACCCACCTACTGTTCTTTCCTGTCCCTTGCTGCAATTTCCCTCTGAGGTACCCACCTACTGTTCTTTCCTGTCCCTTGCTGCAATTTCCCTCTGAGGTACCCACCTACTGTTCTTTCCTGTCCCTTGCTGCAATTTCCCTCTGAGGTACCCACCTACTGTTCTTTCCTGTCCCTTGCTGCAATTTCCCTCTGAGGTACCCACCTACTGTTCTTTCCTGTCCCTTGCTGCAATTTCCCTCTGAGGTACCCACCTACTGTTCTTTCCTGTCCCTTGCTGCAATTTCCCTCTGAGGTACCCACCTACTGTTCTTTCCTGTCCCTTGCTGCAATTTCCCTCTGAGGTACCCACCTACTGTTCTTTCCTGTCCCTTGCTGCAATTTCCCTCTGAGGTACCCACCTACTGTTCTTTCCTGTCCCTTGCTGCAATTTCCCTCTGAGGTACCCACCTACTGTTCTTTCCTGTCCCTTGCTGCAATTTCCCTCTGAGGTACCCACCTACTGTTCTTTCCTGTCCCTTGCTGCAATTTCCCTCTGAGGTACCCACCTACTGTTCTTTCCTGTCCCTTGCTGCAATTTCCCTCTGAGGTACCCACCTACTGTTCTTTCCTGTCCCTTGCTGCAATTTCCCTCTGAGGTACCCACCTACTGTTCTTTCCTGTCCCTTGCTGCAATTTCCCTCTGAGGTACCCACCTACTGTTCTTTCCTGTCCCTTGCTGCAATTTCCCTCTGAGGTACCCACCTACTGTTCTTTCCTGTCCCTTGCTGCAATTTCCCTCTGAGGTACCCACCTACTGTTCTTTCCTGTCCCTTGCTGCAATTTCCCTCTGAGGTACCCACCTACTGTTCTTTCCTGTCCCTTGCTGCAATTTCCCTCTGAGGTACCCACCTACTGTTCTTTCCTGTCCCTTGCTGCAATTTCCCTCTGAGGTACCCACCTACTGTTCTTTCCTGTCCCTTGCTGCAATTTCCCTCTGAGGTACCCACCTACTGTTCTTTCCTGTCCCTTGCTGCAATTTCCCTCTGAGGTACCCACCTACTGTTCTTTCCTGTCCCTTGCTGCAATTTCCCTCTGAGGTACCCACCTACTGTTCTTTCCTGTCCCTTGCTGCAATTTCCCTCTGAGGTACCCACCTACTGTTCTTTCCTGTCCCTTGCTGCAATTTCCCTCTGAGGTACCCACCTACTGTTCTTTCCTGTCCCTTGCTGCAATTTCCCTCTGAGGTACCCACCTACTGTTCTTTCCTGTCCCTTGCTGCAATTTCCCTCTGAGGTACCCACCTACTGTTCTTTCCTGTCCCTTGCTGCAATTTCCCTCTGAGGTACCCACCTACTGTTCTTTCCTGTCCCTTGCTGCAATTTCCCTCTGAGGTACCCACCTACTGTTCTTTCCTGTCCCTTGCTGCAATTTCCCTCTGAGGTACCCACCTACTGTTCTTTCCTGTCCCTTGCTGCAATTTCCCTCTGAGGTACCCACCTACTGTTCTTTCCTGTCCCTTGCTGCAATTTCCCTCTGAGGTACCCACCTACTGTTCTTTCCTGTCCCTTGCTGCAATTTCCCTCTGAGGTACCCACCTACTGTTCTTTCCTGTCCCTTGCTGCAATTTCCCTCTGAGGTACCCACCTACTGTTCTTTCCTGTCCCTTGCTGCAATTTCCCTCTGAGGTACCCACCTACTGTTCTTTCCTGTCCCTTGCTGCAATTTCCCTCTGAGGTACCCACCTACTGTTCTTTCCTGTCCCTTGCTGCAATTTCCCTCTGAGGTACCCACCTACTGTTCTTTCCTGTCCCTTGCTGCAATTTCCCTCTGAGGTACCCACCTACTGTTCTTTCCTGTCCCTTGCTGCAATTTCCCTCTGAGGTACCCACCTACTGTTCTTTCCTGTCCCTTGCTGCAATTTCCCTCTGAGGTACCCACCTACTGTTCTTTCCTGTCCCTTGCTGCAATTTCCCTCTGAGGTACCCACCTACTGTTCTTTCCTGTCCCTTGCTGCAATTTCCCTCTGAGGTACCCACCTACTGTTCTTTCCTGTCCCTTGCTGCAATTTCCCTCTGAGGTACCCACCTACTGTTCTTTCCTGTCCCTTGCTGCAATTTCCCTCTGAGGTACCCACCTACTGTTCTTTCCTGTCCCTTGCTGCAATTTCCCTCTGAGGTACCCACCTACTGTTCTTTCCTGTCCCTTGCTGCAATTTCCCTCTGAGGTACCCACCTACTGTTCTTTCCTGTCCCTTGCTGCAATTTCCCTCTGAGGTACCCACCTACTGTTCTTTCCTGTCCCTTGCTGCAATTTCCCTCTGAGGTACCCACCTACTGTTCTTTCCTGTCCCTTGCTGCAATTTCCCTCTGAGGTACCCACCTACTGTTCTTTCCTGTCCCTTGCTGCAATTTCCCTCTGAGGTACCCACCTACTGTTCTTTCCTGTCCCTTGCTGCAATTTCCCTCTGAGGTACCCACCTACTGTTCTTTCCTGTCCCTTGCTGCAATTTCCCTCTGAGGTACCCACCTACTGTTCTTTCCTGTCCCTTGCTGCAATTTCCCTCTGAGGTACCCACCTACTGTTCTTTCCTGTCCCTTGCTGCAATTTCCCTCTGAGGTACCCACCTACTGTTCTTTCCTGTCCCTTGCTGCAATTTCCCTCTGAGGTACCCACCTACTGTTCTTTCCTGTCCCTTGCTGCAATTTCCCTCTGAGGTACCCACCTACTGTTCTTTCCTGTCCCTTGCTGCAATTTCCCTCTGAGGTACCCACCTACTGTTCTTTCCTGTCCCTTGCTGCAATTTCCCTCTGAGGTACCCACCTACTGTTCTTTCCTGTCCCTTGCTGCAATTTCCCTCTGAGGTACCCACCTACTGTTCTTTCCTGTCCCTTGCTGCAATTTCCCTCTGAGGTACCCACCTACTGTTCTTTCCTGTCCCTTGCTGCAATTTCCCTCTGAGGTACCCACCTACTGTTCTTTCCTGTCCCTTGCTGCAATTTCCCTCTGAGGTACCCACCTACTGTTCTTTCCTGTCCCTTGCTGCAATTTCCCTCTGAGGTACCCACCTACTGTTCTTTCCTGTCCCTTGCTGCAATTTCCCTCTGAGGTACCCACCTACTGTTCTTTCCTGTCCCTTGCTGCAATTTCCCTCTGAGGTACCCACCTACTGTTCTTTCCTGTCCCTTGCTGCAATTTCCCTCTGAGGTACCCACCTACTGTTCTTTCCTGTCCCTTGCTGCAATTTCCCTCTGAGGTACCCACCTACTGTTCTTTCCTGTCCCTTGCTGCAATTTCCCTCTGAGGTACCCACCTACTGTTCTTTCCTGTCCCTTGCTGCAATTTCCCTCTGAGGTACCCACCTACTGTTCTTTCCTGTCCCTTGCTGCAATTTCCCTCTGAGGTACCCACCTACTGTTCTTTCCTGTCCCTTGCTGCAATTTCCCTCTGAGGTACCCACCTACTGTTCTTTCCTGTCCCTTGCTGCAATTTCCCTCTGAGGTACCCACCTACTGTTCTTTCCTGTCCCTTGCTGCAATTTCCCTCTGAGGTACCCACCTACTGTTCTTTCCTGTCCCTTGCTGCAATTTCCCTCTGAGGTACCCACCTACTGTTCTTTCCTGTCCCTTGCTGCAATTTCCCTCTGAGGTACCCACCTACTGTTCTTTCCTGTCCCTTGCTGCAATTTCCCTCTGAGGTACCCACCTACTGTTCTTTCCTGTCCCTTGCTGCAATTTCCCTCTGAGGTACCCACCTACTGTTCTTTCCTGTCCCTTGCTGCAATTTCCCTCTGAGGTACCCACCTACTGTTCTTTCCTGTCCCTTGCTGCAATTTCCCTCTGAGGTACCCACCTACTGTTCTTTCCTGTCCCTTGCTGCAATTTCCCTCTGAGGTACCCACCTACTGTTCTTTCCTGTCCCTTGCTGCAATTTCCCTCTGAGGTACCCACCTACTGTTCTTTCCTGTCCCTTGCTGCAATTTCCCTCTGAGGTACCCACCTACTGTTCTTTCCTGTCCCTTGCTGCAATTTCCCTCTGAGGTACCCACCTACTGTTCTTTCCTGTCCCTTGCTGCAATTTCCCTCTGAGGTACCCACCTACTGTTCTTTCCTGTCCCTTGCTGCAATTTCCCTCTGAGGTACCCACCTACTGTTCTTTCCTGTCCCTTGCTGCAATTTCCCTCTGAGGTACCCACCTACTGTTCTTTCCTGTCCCTTGCTGCAATTTCCCTCTGAGGTACCCACCTACTGTTCTTTCCTGTCCCTTGCTGCAATTTCCCTCTGAGGTACCCACCTACTGTTCTTTCCTGTCCCTTGCTGCAATTTCCCTCTGAGGTACCCACCTACTGTTCTTTCCTGTCCCTTGCTGCAATTTCCCTCTGAGGTACCCACCTACTGTTCTTTCCTGTCCCTTGCTGCAATTTCCCTCTGAGGTACCCACCTACTGTTCTTTCCTGTCCCTTGCTGCAATTTCCCTCTGAGGTACCCACCTACTGTTCTTTCCTGTCCCTTGCTGCAATTTCCCTCTGAGGTACCCACCTACTGTTCTTTCCTGTCCCTTGCTGCAATTTCCCTCTGAGGTACCCACCTACTGTTCTTTCCTGTCCCTTGCTGCAATTTCCCTCTGAGGTACCCACCTACTGTTCTTTCCTGTCCCTTGCTGCAATTTCCCTCTGAGGTACCCACCTACTGTTCTTTCCTGTCCCTTGCTGCAATTTCCCTCTGAGGTACCCACCTACTGTTCTTTCCTGTCCCTTGCTGCAATTTCCCTCTGAGGTACCCACCTACTGTTCTTTCCTGTCCCTTGCTGCAATTTCCCTCTGAGGTACCCACCTACTGTTCTTTCCTGTCCCTTGCTGCAATTTCCCTCTGAGGTACCCACCTACTGTTCTTTCCTGTCCCTTGCTGCAATTTCCCTCTGAGGTACCCACCTACTGTTCTTTCCTGTCCCTTGCTGCAATTTCCCTCTGAGGTACCCACCTACTGTTCTTTCCTGTCCCTTGCTGCAATTTCCCTCTGAGGTACCCACCTACTGTTCTTTCCTGTCCCTTGCTGCAATTTCCCTCTGAGGTACCCACCTACTGTTCTTTCCTGTCCCTTGCTGCAATTTCCCTCTGAGGTACCCACCTACTGTTCTTTCCTGTCCCTTGCTGCAATTTCCCTCTGAGGTACCCACCTACTGTTCTTTCCTGTCCCTTGCTGCAATTTCCCTCTGAGGTACCCACCTACTGTTCTTTCCTGTCCCTTGCTGCAATTTCCCTCTGAGGTACCCACCTACTGTTCTTTCCTGTCCCTTGCTGCAATTTCCCTCTGAGGTACCCACCTACTGTTCTTTCCTGTCCCTTGCTGCAATTTCCCTCTGAGGTACCCACCTACTGTTCTTTCCTGTCCCTTGCTGCAATTTCCCTCTGAGGTACCCACCTACTGTTCTTTCCTGTCCCTTGCTGCAATTTCCCTCTGAGGTACCCACCTACTGTTCTTTCCTGTCCCTTGCTGCAATTTCCCTCTGAGGTACCCACCTACTGTTCTTTCCTGTCCCTTGCTGCAATTTCCCTCTGAGGTACCCACCTACTGTTCTTTCCTGTCCCTTGCTGCAATTTCCCTCTGAGGTACCCACCTACTGTTCTTTCCTGTCCCTTGCTGCAATTTCCCTCTGAGGTACCCACCTACTGTTCTTTCCTGTCCCTTGCTGCAATTTCCCTCTGAGGTACCCACCTACTGTTCTTTCCTGTCCCTTGCTGCAATTTCCCTCTGAGGTACCCACCTACTGTTCTTTCCTGTCCCTTGCTGCAATTTCCCTCTGAGGTACCCACCTACTGTTCTTTCCTGTCCCTTGCTGCAATTTCCCTCTGAGGTACCCACCTACTGTTCTTTCCTGTCCCTTGCTGCAATTTCCCTCTGAGGTACCCACCTACTGTTCTTTCCTGTCCCTTGCTGCAATTTCCCTCTGAGGTACCCACCTACTGTTCTTTCCTGTCCCTTGCTGCAATTTCCCTCTGAGGTACCCACCTACTGTTCTTTCCTGTCCCTTGCTGCAATTTCCCTCTGAGGTACCCACCTACTGTTCTTTCCTGTCCCTTGCTGCAATTTCCCTCTGAGGTACCCACCTACTGTTCTTTCCTGTCCCTTGCTGCAATTTCCCTCTGAGGTACCCACCTACTGTTCTTTCCTGTCCCTTGCTGCAATTTCCCTCTGAGGTACCCACCTACTGTTCTTTCCTGTCCCTTGCTGCAATTTCCCTCTGAGGTACCCACCTACTGTTCTTTCCTGTCCCTTGCTGCAATTTCCCTCTGAGGTACCCACCTACTGTTCTTTCCTGTCCCTTGCTGCAATTTCCCTCTGAGGTACCCACCTACTGTTCTTTCCTGTCCCTTGCTGCAATTTCCCTCCGAGCTACCATCATTCACAATATGTTGGACTCCTGGCAATTAATAGACCCCTGCCCCTTTGCATTGCCTTCTCTTGACACCAGACAAAACAGGTTTCCCCAAAACAGGTGATGTGAGTCCCACTGCCCCAGTTTCAGTTTAAGACAGTACCTCATTGTTTGTTAGAAGGATCAGTACAGCACCCTGAGTCCTCCCTGGTCCCTGTCCACCCTGTACAGGATGCCCAGACCTACCACTGAGACGCCACTCTCAGTCAAGTGGATGAGTAACAACAGACCCTGTACTTTCTGCAGAGAAGACAGGACCCACAGGAGAGGACAATACTTGATGCCGACATCACAAGTACACGGTTCTCTTCCAACACAACAGTTTTTAATACCTGTCAATGGCTTGACAGTAGTTAGGGCATTTTCCAGCTGCTCATAAATGTCAACCATCTCATCGTAGACGTTGTTATCGTCGTCGCCGACGATTGCTTGTCTACAAAACACTTGTAAATGTGGACGGCACTCTTGGTGCTTCGACATCTTCGGCTAAGGGGAAAAAGAACGAAGTTAGGGGAGTGGGTAAAACCGCCCAATTTGTTCTTATAAATGGACCTACTTTGTTTTGTGGCGTGAGGTTTAATTTTTCTTTAATGAAAAGTTCTACTTCTTCCGGTTTGGGTAATGGATGGATAACAGTTGCTTTTGTTGCATGTAACAGTGCAGGGAGAGCTGGTTTGGAATCCTTTGAAACACGTGAAATTTTGGCTTACCGTACTATACCTGTTTCTGAGATTATTATCTCTGGTGAGGGTTCCTACCTTATGCCACATGGGAGTTTATCTTTGACTTGTCGTAGACGTGTTAAAATAAATTCTGATTGCAATATTCACTTGTGGGTGAAGGCAAGCGGTTCATCCTCTTTGGAAGATTGTCGCATTGTGGGTGACTGTACTCTGTATAACCATTGAAGCAGTTCTCAAAAAAAGGCCCTTTTAAGGGCCACAATACTACACATTGATCTTGCCAAAAGCCGAGAAGCGATTCTTCTTGGTGTTGTAGCTCTCTGGGGCACCCTGGGATGCTCTCTGGGCAACTCTCTGGGTGCTCAATAGATGGCAGCACAGTAGAGTGCGTGACCTTGAGCGTGCGAGAGAGAGCGCTGTGGAGTGTGTGAGAGAGAGGTGGGGCTAAATCTTGGGTGATGTAATGTATTACAAGTCAGTGAACAAAAACACATTAAATTAACCCACTGATTATGTTTTAATCTGTTGTGCTAAAAAGTTGTTAATTCTCTATAGGAATTGAAATTAATAGACAAAACAAAGTTTCTATTAAGGCAACACAAATACCTGTGGTAAAAATGACTAGTTTCCTAAAATGTTTTGAGGTTAATTATAGTTGCTAGAAAACTTGAAAACAGAGTTAATTTGTGATAAATGGAAGCAATATTTAGGTATACTCCTGTTCAAGGGAAGACTAGATGTAGCATAATATCTTATTTAGAATATCTGCTACAGTAAATAAACTGAAAATGCAGATTTACTACAAACTGTTCATAGATGATGCAAAGGACAATGGTAGCTTCCAAAAATTCTCAAAAAGGCATGTTTATTTGTGTTGATATACAATGAATTTCATGATTGATCTATTCTTTGGCAGAACTGTGAACCACAAATGCTGATTTGCTACAAAATAAGATAGTAGTACACATCTAGAGCACCTGTGCCAGTGACTTATGAAAATATAGTTTTCTAAGCATCTGAAAAATCTCAAAAATAACCTGTTTTGCACATAATTGTACAATGAAATTAGAAAAATTTTTTTGAACAAGGATAAGCCTTACTCTTCTCAAAACTTTTAAATGAGCACAATTAAGTTTAGGTCTACAATTGACAATAACATTAAGGATTTACCACAGCACTCGCGAATGTTCAAAATTTCACAATATATCACAGTACACACAGGTATTGATACATTCAATGAAATATTATGCAGAAGTGATGTCAACAGTAAAATATGTGAACCTAGAACTTCAAATCGGCACACGAATCTTGTACACACGTCAGATTTTATGTATAAATAAATGTGCATACTGCACAAATTTGTCACGTGGATGGTTTTGTGCTCACCCCTATGTGGGCATACCAAAGAAGAGCACTACAGCATGAGTTTATCTTGGCCAAAAACACTAAAATGTCAAGCACCAGAAAAGCTTGTCTTCTGCCTATTGCAGCTAACAATACCTCAAGCCTTAGTACAGTATATTTCATTAGACTGTGCAAATGCTACAGAGGGGAAACTCAAGTCAATGTCCAGTCAGTTAAATGACTTTCCTCCTGGAATCTTATTAATAAAATGTGATTGTCAATCAATTTGCTTGTGTGCTATTGATAAATGGAAGGCACTTCCCAATCATTGTGAGGAACTTGCAAGAGATGTACATAATTGCTTGTAACAAAGCTGTGAGGAACAATGTCAGCTAGCTCAATTTAAAGAAAATATGCAGCTTGAAGTAAAAAAAAAAAAAAAAAAAAAAAAGAAAAAATATGTGAGAGATGAGATATCCCAATTTCAGTATTTTCAATATTATTTTTGAAAATTAATTTATTTTTGAATTTTTGTTTTCAGTAAGATATTCAGGATTAAAACCAAGTCAATAAATCAGCTGTCTATGTCTACAATGAATGGAAGTCTCCTCACATCACACAGCATGGAATGTTCCAGCGAATGCTGCATTACATTCCAGCTGACCAAGTCTATGAGTTTCCAGCTGTATCAGCCAATTACATTGAAGTCGGTGACAGTGAACAGATTCATCCAGGCAACAGTTATAGCAGTGACAGTGTTTATTTCTATTTTATTTTTGAAATAGTTTTAATATATTTTTTGTAATCATGGGCCTGTTAATACTATCAACTGAGATGGTGGTAGGTGGGCAGAGATAAAAAAATGAAATGCATATTTTCATTTGTAATATGATGTTTTGTAGTGAGTTGCTTACATTTTGTGTTTGCATGTAATAATATTTTTCTAACATGAAGCATATAACACATCGATATTTTTTTCACACTTACAGCTAAAATTCACCCTTAAATTTTGGTGCACGAGACATTTGCCCAGGGAGAAATTCCCCTACAGCAGGCACTGTTAGCAGAGCCTCCTAGTTGAATGAAATCTCATTGCTCCGGGCCACTGATTACTGAAGGACATCTAGTGTGCCAGGAAGTGTCATTCGAAGTTTTGTCTCTAACAAAAGTCGACCCCCGTGATGAAATCTATCACCCCTAGACATCTGATGCAAAAACTTTGAAACACTGTATATAAATGACTTTCCACACCACATTAATTGTAACCTCAGACTTTTTTTTTGGCTGATGATACAATTATACTATAGTGAAGTACTCTCAGAAAAAAGCTGTAGTCAGATGTCAACAAGATGTCAAAGTGGTGCAAAGATTTGCTTTGAATGTTCAGAAATAAAAAACAGTGCACTGCACAAAATGTGTCCTGTGAGCAAAATATCTGTGAGTCACTATTTTCATCAGTCAACTCATGCATACACCTACGTGCAACAGTTTGCAGAGATATGAAAGAAGTATATGGGATCCATTGTAGGTAAATCAGATGGCATATGCAATCATCCTATACTGGCGACTGTTTACAGATCACTCATTAGAATATTGCACATGTGTGTTGGAGCTGTGCCAAGTAGGACCAATAGGGAATATTGAATGTATGCAGAGATGAGCAGTGCATGTGTTCAGAAGTTTTTTTCATCCCTGGGAGAGTGTCACAGAGATGCAAATAAAGCTCTAGCAGCAAGTGGTTGAAGACAGATGCAAACCATCCTGAGATGGCCTACTTACCTCATTTCTAGAGCCAACTTTAAATGAAGAATCCAGGAATATACTATGGCCCCATACATACAGCTACTGTAGGGATCACAAAGACCTTGTCAAACTAATTACAGTATGCGCAGGGTCATTTAAGCAAACATTCTACCTGCACACCGTGCACAATGGAATGGGATAAAGGCCTAATAACTCTTCCAATGGGAAGTACTCTCTGCCATGCACTTCACAGCACTTTGCAGAGTATGGTACTGCACATCACCACCACCATTATCTTAAAAAAATTTATATATTAGAACATTCACTTTAACACACAACTTTATTTTAGGGGGATAAAAACAATATAATGTCCTTGTGTAATTTTAATTACACCTGCATTTTGGCTTTGCTCCTCAAATGTGTATTACACACGTCCCCAAAAATTGGATCCTACTCATGTTAAACATAAGCTAAACACTAATATAAATGACGAGACACAGACTTCCATCACATCATGTTGAACGATACAGAGAAAAAAAAACAGTTTATATAGTAAAAATAAGAGAGAATATTTACTACTTGTTCCATCTAGTGGATGACTATCTGCATACACAGGGAATATTTCACAGGTCATACAAAATTTCATTACATGCAAAGTTTTTCCAGCTTGCACTTATCGGCAACAACTATAAATTGAATTGTTGTTAACAGAGTCTGTAATTCAGCACATCTGCTACCTCCAGTTGACAGTTCATTTTCTATCATTCATTGTTTGCTAGAATGCTCCTTCTCCAGTTCTGCTTTGAATGTCCATATTATAAGCCATACATGAAAAATTCTCAGTATTCATATTACGGAAAAAATGAAAGAAACCAAACATTGTGTAAGTTTCTGTTTTTGGCAGATCTGCCCAAACTATGATGTAAAATTGCTTCTCCTCTAATAGCTTGGGCAACTGAAGGCAGTACAAGATTTAATACATTCTGCGAAATCACAAACTAAAACGACCACTACATTTGGATAACATTTTTGGAAATGTGGAGCCGGCTGCTGTGGTCAAGAGGTTCTAGGCACTTCAGTCTGGAAGCGCACTGCTGCTATGGTTTCAGGGTCGAATCCTGCCTCAGGCAGGATGTGTGTGATGTCTTTAGGTTAGTTAGGTTTCAGTAGTTCTATGTCTAGGGGACTGATGACATCAGATGTTAAGTCCCATAGTGCCTATAGCCATTTGAACCATTTGGAAATGTTCACTCGGTTTCTATGTTTCAATATTATTTTTTGTTCATTCTTCTCTGTCGTTAGTGGTAAAACAAAGTTCTGTTACATGTCTTATACACTCCTGGAAATGGAAAAAAGAACACATTGACACCGGTGTGTCAGACCCACCATACTTGCTCCGGACACTGCGAGAGGGCTGTACAAGCAATGATCACACGCACGGCATAGCGGACACACCAGGAACCGCGGTGTTGGCCGTCGAATGGCGCTAGCTGCGCAGCATTTGTGCACCGCCGCCGACAGTGTCAGCCAGTTTGCCGTGGCATACGGAGCTCCATCGCAGTCTTTAACACTGGTAGCATGCCGCGACAGCGTGGACGTGAACCGTATGTGCAGTTGACGGACTTTGAGCGAGGGCGTATAGTGGGCATGCGGGAGGCCGGGTGGACGTACCGCCGAATTGCTCAACATGTGGGGCGTGAGGTCTCCACAGTACATCGATGTTGTCGCCAGTGGTCGGCGGAAGGTGCACGTGCCCGTCGACCTGGGACCGGACCGCAGTGACGCACGGATGCACGCCAAGACCGTAGGATCCTACGCAGTGCCGTAGGGGACCGCACCGCCACTTCCCAGCATATTAGGGACACTGTTGCTCCTGGGGTATCGGCGAAGACCATTCGCAACCGTCTCCATGAAGCTGGGCTACGGTCCCGCACACCGTTAGGTCGTCTTCCGCTCACGCCCCAACATCATGCAGCCCGCCTCCAGTGGTGTCGCGACAGGCGTGAATGGAGGGAGGAATGGAGATGTGTCGTCTTCAGCGATGAGAGTCGCTTCTGCCTTGGTGCCAATGATGGTCGTATGCATGTTTGGCGCCGTGCAGGTGAGCGCCACAATCAGGACTGCATACGACCGAGGCACACAGGGCCAACACCCGGCATCATGGTGTGGGGAGCGATCTCCTACACTGGCCGTACACCACTGGTGATCATCGAGGGGACACTGAATAGTGCACGGTACATCCAAACCGTCATTGAACCCTTCGTTCTACCATTCCTAGACTGGCAAGGGAACTTGCTGTTCCAACAGGACAATGCACGTCCGCATGTATCCCGTGCCACCCAACGTGCTCTAGAAGGTGTAAGTCAACTACCCTGGCCAGCAAGATCTCCGGATCTGTCCCTCATTGAGCATGTTTGGGACTGGATGAAGCGTCGTCTCACGCGGTCTGCACGTCCAGCACAAACGCTGGTCCAACTGAGGCGCCAGGTGGAAATGGCATGGCAAGCCGTTCCACAGGACTACATCCAGCATCTCTACGATCGTCTCCATGGGAGAATAGCAGCCTGCATTGCTGCGAAAGGTGGATATACACTGTACTAGTGCCAACATTGTGCATGCTCTGTTGCCTATGTCTATGTGCCTGTGGTTCTGTCAGTGTGATCATGTGATGTATCTGACCCCAGGAATGTGTCAATAAAGTTTCCCCTTCCTGGGACAATGAATTCACGGTGTTCTTATTTCAATTTCCAGGAGTGTAGTTCCATATTCAGTTTCCATTTTAATATTAGGCCCACCTGCATACGACATGCACTGTATAAATGTGCACTTTTGTTAGCATGTACTATCCTATTACCTATGTTGTTTTTCTGGCTGTATACCATAATGTGTTGATAAATTTAGAAAAAAAACAGTGACAATATTGACCACGAGTAAAGAATTTGACCAGAAATAATCCACACTTTCAGAGGTGCACTATTGAGCACAATGACCCACTGCATAGGGTGCTTCTTCATGTCAAGGGTAGTTCGATAACATAAAAATAGGAAACAAAAAAGCACACAGTGATAACAAGATGTAAAAGTGCAGAGTGACACACGTGTGTCAGTTGAACTAAGGCTGATTCTTAGTCATACTCTTTTTGGGCAGAGAATTAATTGCAGTAGAAAAGACATAATGAGACTCGTTTGAAAATTGTGATAAAAGGAGTTATGATAGTGAGACATATCAAGTTGGAACTAATCCATCTCTTATGATTTCAACTCCTGATAATAAATATTTCTCAGCTTTCATAAAGTAGTGTGCATGTGTTATGTATCCTAATACACTTGTGTCCAAAATTAAAGAATCAAAGTGCTCTTTCCAAAGTAGTGTCTAATTCGTGATACAATCACACAAACTGTCAATAGACGTCCATACGGTCGTGTTCTACACGGAAGATGGCATTGTGGTCAACGGAAAACCACGCCAATGATGATGTCACGGCACCTGTTGAATGGACTAACGTTTGCCGGGCAGTTCCACTGCACAATTGCTGTATACACAGTCACAGATGGTGCAGTATGGCCCAGAGAAGATACCTACCAGATTCTCTGCAGTGAAGGACCATAGGAAGAATGGAACAGGACAGCCGCTTACTCGTGTAGCCTGATGACTTAACATGAATTGTTCTGTTGCTTCTTGGATGTGGCGACAGTTTATAGAGACCAAAACCATATCCTGAAGAGCAGGGCACGGCTAATCACATGTAACCTCAGAAAGAGAGGGCCATTATTTGGCTGTAAGGACACGACGGAACTATGCAACAACTGGTACCTGACCCAGCAACATCCACTGGATGTGTTGTATCAAGGGAAACAGTATAGAGGAGGTTTCAACAGAGTGGCCTTTATTCTCAGACACCCTCTCTATGTGTGCCTCTGATGCATATTCATGGAAGGGAATGTGTAGAATGGAGTCATCAATGTGCCATCTGGACACTCGAACAGATGAGTCCTGATTTGGTCTGGAAAGTGATTCTTGATGGGTTTGCATCTGAAGGGAATGCAGAATATGGTTTCGAGACCCGAACATTGTGGAAAGAGACCAATATCGAGGAGGATTGCTAATGGTGTGGACAGGGATTATGTTGACCACTCTAACACCTCTTCATGAAATTGTTTGGATGAATCAGAAAGGTTTAATTGTCAGTTATTGTGACAAGATCTTGGGATCTCAAAGTGCAGTTGTTGTGAGATGCTGTAGGCTCAGACTTCATACTGATGGACAAAAATGCTCGACCTCGTGGAGCACGAGTGGTTAACATTTTCTTAGAAGATACTCCGTGCATGGCGTGGCCTGCTTGGTCTCTCTATGTTAATCCCATACGACACATCTGTGATGCACTAGGGATACAGTTTGCATCACTTCGATATCCATCAATCACTCTCCGAGACTTTCGAGCAACTTTGAAGGGAGAATGGGTATTATCACCTCAACGTGATGTTGATGATGCTATTCACAGCATGCTCTGTCATCATCAGGCCTGTATTACTACCAAAGGGGGTAACATCCCATAGTGAGCAACTAGGTCAGTTGTCAGAATGTGTGTGCAAATCTGTTAAGTTGGAAAAAACAAAGAACATTTTCGTCTACTGTTAGGCATGTTGCAGTTGTTTGCATTCTGTGTTTTTTACATTGTTTCTACTTTGTTATCGTTTATTTATAAAATTTTGTGGCAAAATAAATGCAGCCTTGCAAAATTTCTGTTTGTTGCTTTAATTTTGGACACCAGTGTATCCCCAAACATGAATTAAGCTTTTCCCATTTAAATGCATTACATAGGGTGATATTTTCAATGTGCCAATTCTAATGCTGTATACAGTTTTACTGGAAAGTCCATTAGTTAGAATATTAGACTAATGGGAAACAATACTACAGTTCATCATGAGAAAATTCTAGTGAGGTAATCCACATATCATATTTAGATAAAATAACATAAACCATTAGAAACAATGACATTCCAGCTTTTCACTAATGCATTTCGATTTTCGTAAAATGAATTAACTTATGAGATAGCTAATGACAAAATTCCAAACCATGATAATTTTTCGTAGCACATTTTGCCTCTGTGCTTGTTAAATTCGACCGTCGTCTCCATCTATGTACATACTCTGGAAGCCACCACACAGCGCATGATGGTTGATTCCCTGTACCACTACTAGTCATTTGCTTTCCTGTTCCACTCGCAAATAGAGCAAATAAAGAATGACTGTCTATGTGCCTCAATACCAGCCCTAATTTGTTTTCCTGTATTTTTGTGGTCCTTACATGAATTCTACGTTAGCAACAGCACAATAATTCAGCTGTCAGCTTCAAATGACAGTTGTCTAAATTTTTTCAATAGTTAACAGTTTTTGATGTTGCAGAGCAACAGTCATACAGAATTTTTTAATTCCTCAATAGTCTTTGAAAAGCATGTCACCTTCCAATCAGGAAATACCAGTTGACTTTCCAAAGCATCTCTGTAATACTTGTGTGTTGTTTGAACTAGCAGCCTGTTTCAGAATTGCTTTGATGTCTTCCTTTAATCTGACCTATTGCGGATCCCAAACACTCCAGTAGTGCTTAAGAATGGGTTGCACTCGTGTCTTACATGTCATCTCCTTTACAGATGCACCACACATTCCTACAATTATCTCAATAAACTAAAGTCAACCATTTGCTTTCCCTACTACTAACCTGGTGTGCTTATTCCATTTCATATCACTTTGTAGCATTATGCATAGATATCTAATCGAATTAATGTGTCAGGCAGCACACTACTGATGCTGTATTTGAACATTAAGGTGTGCTTTCACTACTCATCTGAAATAACTTACATTTTTCTGCATTTAGCACTAGCTGCCATTCATCATACTGACTAGAAATTTTGTCTAAGTCAGCTTGTATCCTCCTACAGTCACTCAACGATGAAACCTTCCTGCACACATCAGTATCGTCAACATTATACTTTTGTTGCTCTTATTTCTATGAACCAGATGACACCATTCAGTAATTGCTTAAACTATTAATTAACATTCCTGCATAATTTACCACGATTTTCAGTAATACACTTGTACTCATAAATAGGGTGTCCTCAATGAGGATGCAGAAGTGGTTTCATAAAGTTTTTAAAACCCACATGTTACTGCCTTAACATAGAGTCCATTTCAATCAGAAAAATCTAGCATAGCCATTTTTGAAATGACTATTTAGTTTCCAAAATAATTTGTTCATACACCAATCTTTAAATAAGCTGACGCCACACTCTTCACCTTGACACCACGAGTAACAACTATGTCAGTCTGCATGCATCGAGTCTTGAACACATTAGCAACATCTGTGTAACAAGTACGCATAACATCCATTTGACAACATCACTTATTCACAAATGCATGTGTTCATTTAGCTACTATTTAACATCTGGATCTGTGCAGTGATTGATTTAACAGTTGATTCTTTCACTGATGTGACATTATGGAAAACATTATTGTGTGCACTGTTCTTTTCATTTTGCTACCACTGTGTAAAGCCATTATTGTGTTTGTCAATTATTGTACGGCATCGTTCACTGAGATGGTGTTATTTAGGTTATGTCTGGAGATGAAAGCGTAGAGGTCTCTCCCACTATAAAGCACATGAATATGAAACTGGACCAGGTCATTGCATTGTTTACAGAGCAAATAAATGTGGAAAGAACCACTTAACTGTCACAATTATGTAGAGTATATGTTGTACCAGATAAAAATACACTTATCGGTACACTGTTGGGTTCTTCAGTTTGCTTTGGGAGGAGACTGAGTGAATACTATAACATGTACATTATTAGTTTTCTTTATTACCAAATAGATAGAAGAATTACTTTCTTTGTACAATCCATTTCCACAGGAATGTCTCGAGTGTTAAATACTGTCTCTGAAAATTAAAAATCGCTCGATACAGACAAAATACAGGTCTCTTACACTCTGTACATCTAAAAACGACCTCAACATAGTTCTTTACCTAATACCTTGTGCACACAGCTACCTCCTAGCTGCCTACTACAAGATGATGCTGTCATCTTTCTTGATGATTGCAGCCTGGGGCTGAGCAGTATTGTACTCAGCTGTGAGTAAAAGAGCTGATGCAGCAGTGTAGTGAAACCTCTCTGGATGTGGCTACAATGGTGTCGCTCTTTTATCAATGGGGCTTGCAGCGGCTATCTTTTATTGGGATTGTGCTGTGAAGTACCAACCAACTTTAGCACTTCAGTCATCAGGCGATACCACCGTATGTCATTTATGAGGTTCAGCCATTTCACTGAGACATCAAGCTATGATACAGTAAGGACTGGACTGGTGTTGCATGTTGGGTACCACTCCAATTGGAGGCTATATGTAAATAGTAGGTGCAGGAACTGGATGCATCACCAGGAACATTGTAATACATGTTTGTAGTTAGTATATTACAATAGTGTTATTCTAAAAGATATTTAAAAGATAAAATGGATTTTGATTCTAGCTAAGAATGTAATCAGGTTTATTAGGTGGATGGAAATTAGTTTAATAAAGGTCATTAAAGGTTAAGTGCAAATACTGGTAGACAGAGTTAATTATTTTGTACTGAATGAATATAGCACAGAGGAACATAAGAATCCATAGAACAGTTAACTTACTTACCTGGCTGAAGCTCCAGGAGTCAAACTGCATAAACTGCAGCACTTTTGTAGCACGAAGTCGTTTATTTTGGATGATTTGAGTAAATGATTTTCTTATCTGTGAGAGCATTTATAGGAAATAGTCTCTTAATGAAAAGACTGCTCACTCTGGAAGAGTGATGTGTGAACCTACTTTTGCCTTTCTGATGAATGATACTCGTGATTGATGAAATGGTGTAACGAATTATTATATAAGGAATCACAACTGCTGTGTGAACATTTTATTTATTTTAATGTGGCGAGCCATGTGGAGGATACATACCTTAAAGATGGGGAGGCAGTCACAGTAGCTTTGTGAGAGGAAGTACCTGTGCAGGCACAATATTGATGTTCAGTGCAGTGGTTGGCCTACGTCAGAGGTACAGGTTTTCCTAATAGTAAATGCCACAACTGAACGGTGGCTGTATAGATGTTGGAAGACAGAGGAATATTGTAATGTAGGTATTGTAGTAGTATTTCGAGCTGTCAGTCAGATTTGTCAAGTTGCGATTCACACTCACATATTGAATTACAAAGTTGTGGGTAATGTTATCGAAAAATCAAGTACGAGTTGTAATAAGATTATTGTACCAAATGTAAAGAATATGTGGCACATGTATCTTAGAAACATCATCATATTTATTTTGAGAAAATAGATATTGTCTTCCTGCACACACTGTATAATTCAGTGAAGAAATGTGCAATTGAAACCTCCATGGGCAACCAGAATAGTATTCAACATTCACTGCTTGACACAGATCTAAACTTTGAGAATAATCAATGAGAACTGTACAGCATATCATAGTATGGGAAAATCTCCTCTGTTGAAACCCAAATAACAAACTGGTGGCACTGTTTGACGATTATATAAGTGGAGTTATATTTAATGTTTTAAATGTTTTATAATATTTTTGGGGGCAGGGAGATGTTAAGGTACAAACTCTTGTCTTGTGGTTTGTAGGCTAAATGAAAAAAATTGTCCTTTCTGTAATAAGTACAAACTGCTGATGGATTTTTAATGTCTAACCAAGATGCCTCTAGCAACATGCACCGCAGCAGCACCTTCAGGAAGTCTTTTAAATGTCATCCGATCACTTTCCCTGCTCTGGAGCCACAAAAAATGGCAACAGAGAAAACTGTAAGTGCAAAGAATGTTTATTAGTAAAACAATGGAAGTTTGAGTGTGCTGGTTGTAAACTTCATGTGGATTTGATACAAACTGCTGTTTGTCCCTCTTATCTCAAGGTGAAATAATATACTGTTACATAAACTGTACAGTTATTCTGGTTATGTTGGAACTTAAATGAGTACGTGCTTTTTTCCTCTCTCTCTCTCTTTTGTTTTTAAACGTGAGAAGCAGTGTGTGATCAACTGGAGATGCTCAGTGCTATGACAATAAAAGGGAAACACTGGCCAAAGCAAGCAATGTGCTCATATTGGTGTGAAGTTACTCCACACTCAGATATACACACATCAAAAAAAGTTTTGCATCACCTTGGTTCCAAGAGTTCTGTACAGAAAATTGAAGAGAGATCAACATAAACATCATTGCTGCCCTTTTATTGCTTATGAAAACCACACATTGCATGTTGTACCACCATATAGCAAGACATTCAGAGGTGGTGATCCAGATTGCGGTACGCACCGGTACCTCTAATACCCAGTACCTCATCCTCTTGTGTTGATGCATGCCTTATTCGTTGTGGCATACTATATACAAGTTCATCAAGGCACTGTTATTGTCCCAGTTCTCAACGGCAATTTGGCATAGACCCCTCAGAGTGGTTGGTGGGTCATGTCGTCTATAAATAGCCCTTTTCAATCTATCCCAGGCATGTTCAAGAGGGTTCATGTCTGGAGAACATGCTGGCCACTCTAGTCGGGCAATGTCATTATCCTGAAGGAAATCATTCACAACATGTGCACGATGCGGGTGCGAATTGTCGTCCATGGAGACAAATGCTTGCCAATATGCTGCCAATATGGTTACACTATCGGTTGGAGGATGGCAGCCACGTATCGTACAGCCATTATGGCACCTTCCATGACCACCAGCGGCGTACGTTAGCCCCACATAATGCCACCTCAAAACAGCAGGAAACCTCCACCTTGCTGCACTCGCTGAACAATTAGCATTCATCCTGACCGGGTTGCCTCCAAACACGTCTCCGACGATTGTCTGCTTGAAGGCACATGTGACACTGGTGAAGAGAATGTGATGCCAATCCTGAGTGGTCCATTAGCCATATTGTCGGGCCCATCTGTACCGTACTGCACAGTGTCGCGGTTGCAAAAATGGACCTCGCCATGAATGAGAAAAGTGAAGTTGCACTTCGTGCAGCCTATTGTGCACAGTTTGAGTTGTAACACGATATCCTGTGGCGGCACGAAAAGCATTATTCAACATGTTGGCATTGCTGTCAGAGTTCCTCCACGTCATAATCTGTAGGTACTGGTTACCTACTGCAGTAGCAGCCCTCGGGTGGCCTAAGCGAGGCATGTCATCGACAGTTACTGTCTCTCTGTATCTCTTCCATATCCGAACAACATCACTTTGGTTCACTCCGAGGTTGGTACAATAATAAGACAGGAACTCAAGATGCATATCTCAATATAATCTAGGAGAACAGTGAGAAGAATCTTCACATGTGATCGAACTTTTTGAATTTTTTTTTTTTTTTTTTTTTTGGTCTTGGCTGTTCACACAGTTTCCATTGGGATGATTGGATATTTGTTTCAGTGTCATACCCGTATACCAATGTTTCATCACCTATTATATTCTTCTTTAGAAGTTGTGGATCACTGTCAACTTCATTCAGCAATTCTTGAGCAATGTCTATGTGGTTTCACTTTTGGTCGAAATTCACATTTCATGTCCAAAACGTCAGAAAAAATTGCTTAACATGAACCAAAGGATATGCCAACATCACCAGCAATCTCCCTGATGGTAATCTGGCAATTTTCCAGAACCATTTTCCTTACTTCTTCCACATTGTCGTCAATAATGATGTGCTACAGCATACAAGGCAGTAGTCATCTTCAACGCATTCTCGACCCTCTTTGAAATGTATGTCACTTGTAAACCCTTGTCTCACTCATTGCAGCTTTGTCAAAAGCCATAGTAAACCATTTGAATATCGTGCTCCACTTTATTGCATTTTTCAAAGATTTAATACAAATTCTTTGAACCAATTTTTTTTTTTTCCCCTTCTTCACTTGAAAACACGTATAACCTTCTTGACTTCCGACAATAAACTGGATATTCAAAATTGCTGAAAATGCTAACACACATGAGGAAAACGTGTAAAAAATAAATAAATAAATAAATAAAATAAAAATTTGATCTATAAAGCCGATGACATTAAAAAGTTCCCATTATATTGGGAAATGGTTATCCGTCCTATCCCCCTCTCCTACCCTCTCTGTATCCATTCCCCCCTCCCCCTCTATGTCACCCCCCCCCCCCCCCAACGTTCAACCCATCTTCATCATGTTCTTCCTCCTCCTCCTATCCATGTCTATCTCCTTCCCTGTCTCTGTATCCCACCTGCTTCTATATCCTCTCCCCCCCCCCCCCCCACCTCTCTCTGACCATGAGCCTTGTTTATTGTTATTGCCAATTCAGATTCCGTAACAGTATTCTAATAATCAGCCAAGACTGTAAGTGCAATTTCCCTGTTTTCTGTGAAAACTGACTGTACGGAAGAAAACAAAACAGCACATTGTTGTGCATACAATTTTCGTTTAACACTATATCTCCTGAGAAAGAATATATATGGGAGAAACATTTGTCTAATGGTTTAAATGCCCTTATATTATAGTTAAAACTGACTGGAAGAAAGAAACGGACACAAAAATTTTCCTCACAGAACAACACAGCATTTTTTCCTCACAGCCAGTTTTATCAGAAAACCTGTACATTCCTGTTTATTAAAATTTATAGCCTATGAAAGCCTGAATGTTTATTAGAGTTGTTGTTGTTATGGTCTTCAGTCCTGAGACCGGTTTGATGCAGCTCTCCATGCTACTCTATCCTGTGCAAGCTGCTTCATCTCCCAGTACCTACTGCAACCTACATCCTTCTAAATCTGCTTAGTGTATTCATCTCTTGGTCTCCCTCTACGATTTTTACCCTCCACACTGCCCTCCAATGCTAAATTTGTGATCCCTTGATGCCTCAAAACGTGTCCTACCAACCGATCCCTTCTTCTAGTCAAGTTGTGCCACAAACTTCTCTTCTCCCCAATCCTATTCAATACCTCCTCATTAGTTATGTGATCTACCCACCTTATCTTCAGCATTCTTCTGTAGCACCACATTTCGAAAGCTTCTATTCTCTTCTTGTCCAAACTGGTTATCGTCCATGTTTCACTTCCATACATGGCTACACTCCATACAAATACTTTCAGAAACGACTTCCTGACACTTAAATCTACACTCGATGTTAACAAAATTCTCTTCTTCAGAAACGATTTCCTTGCCATTGCCAGTCTACATTTTATATCCTCTCTACATTGACCATCATCAGTTATTTTACTCCCTAAATAGCAAATCTTATATCCTCCTTTTAAGACACTGTCCATTCCGTTCAACTGCTCTTCCAAGTCCTTTGCTGTCTCTGACAGAATTACAATGTCATCGGCGAACTCAAAGTTTTTACTTCTTCTCCATGAATTGTAATACCTACTCTGAATTTTTCTTTTCTTTCCTTTACTGCTTGCTCAATATACAGATTGAATAACATTGGGGAGAGGCTACAACCCTGTCTCAGTCCGTTCCCAACCACTGCTTCCCTTTCATGCCCCTCGACTCTTATAACCGCCATCTGGTTTCTGTACAAATTGTAAACAGCCTTTCGCTCCCTGTATTTTACCCCTGCCACCTTCAGAATTTGAAAGAGAGTATTCCAGTTAACGTTGTCAAAAGCTTTCTCTAAGTCTGCAAATGCTAGAAACGTAGGTTTGTCTTTTCTTAATCTTTCTTCTAAGATAAGTCGTAAGGTTAGTATTGCCTCACGTGTTCCAACATTTCTACGGAGTCCAAACTGATCTTCCCCGAGGTCCGCTTCTACTAGTTTTTCCATTCGTCTGTAAAGAATTCGAGTTAGTGTTTTGCAGCTGTGACTTATTAAACTGATAGTTCGGTAATTTTCACATCTGTCAACACCTGCTTTCTTTGGGATTGGAATTATTATATTCTTCTTGAAGTCTGTGGGTATTTCGCCCGTCTCATACATCTTGCTCACCAGATGGTAGAGTTTTGTCATGACCGGCTCTCCCAAGGCCATCAGTAGTTCTAATGGAATGTTGTCTTACTCCCGGGGCCTTGTTTCAACTCAGGTCTTTCAGTGCTCTGTCAAACTCTTTACGCAGTATCTTATCTCCCATTTCATCTTCATCTACATCCTCTTCCATTTCCATAATATTGTCCTCAAGTACATCGCCCTTGTATAAACCCTCTATATACTTCTTCCACCTTTCTGCCTTCCCTTCTTTGCTTAGAACTGGGTTGCCATCTGAGCTCTTGATATTCATGCAAGTGGTTCTCTTCTCTCCAAAGGTCTCTTTAATTTTCCTGTAGGCAGTATCTATCTTACCCCTAGTGAGACAAGCCTCTACATCCTTACATTTGTCCTCTAGCCATCCCTGCTCAGCCATTTTGCACTTCCTGTCGATCTCATTTTTGAGACGTTTGTATTCCTTTTTGCCTACTTCATTTACTGCATTTTTATATTTTCTCCTTTCATCAATTAAATTCAATATTTCTTCTGTTACCCAAGGATTTCTATTAGCCCTCGTCTTTTTACCTACTTGATCCTCTGCTGCCTTCACTACTTCATCCCTCAGAGCTACCCATTCTTCTTCTACTGTATTTCTTTCCCCCATTCCTGTCAATTGTTCCCTTATGCTCTCCCTGAAACTCTCTACAACCTCTGGTTCTTTCAGTTTATCCAGGTCCCATCTCCTTAAATTCCCACCTTTTTGCAGTTTCTTCAGTTTCAATCTGCAATTCATAACCAATATATTGTGGTCAGAATCCACATCTGCCCCTGGAAATGTCTTACAATTTAAAACCTGGTTCCTAAATCTCTGTCTTACCATTATATAATCTATCTGATACCTTTTAGTATCTCCAGGATTCTTCCAGGTATACAATCTTCTTTTATGATTCTTGAACCAAGTGTTAGCTATGATTAAGTTATGTTCTGTGCAAAATTCTACAAGGCGGCTTCCTCTTTTATTTCTTCCCCCCAATCCATATTCACCTACTATGTTTCCTTCTCTCCCTTTTCCTACTGACGAATTCCAGTCTATTAAATTTTCGTCTCCCTTCACTACCTGAATAATTTCTTTTATCTCGTCATACATTTCATCAATTTCTTCATCATCTGCAGAGCTAGTTGGCATATAAACTTGTACTACTGTAGTAGGCATGGGCTTTGTGTCTATCTTGGCCACAATAATGCGTTCACTATGCTGTTTGTAGTAGCTAACCCACACTCTTATTTTTTTATTCATTATTAAACCTACTCCTGCATTACCCTATTTGATTTTGTATTTACAACCCTGTAATCACCTGACCAAAAGTCTTGTTCCTCCTGCCACCGAACTTCACTAATTCCCACTATATCTAACTTTAACCTATCCATTTCCCTTTTTAAATTTTCTAACCTACCTGCCCGATTAAGGGATCTGACATTCCACGCTCCGATCTGTAGAACGCCAGTTTTCTTTCTCCTGATAACGACATCCTCTTGAGTAGTCCCCGCCCGGAGATCCGAATGGGGGACTATTTTACCTCCGGAATATTTTACCCAAGAGGACGCCATCATCATTTAATCATACAGTAAAGCTGCATGTCCTCAGGAAAAATTATGGCTGTAGTTTCCCCTTGCTTTCAGCCGTTCGCAGTACCAGCACAGGAAGGCCATTTTGATTAATTTTACAAGGCCAGATCAGTCAATCATCCAGACTGTTGCCCCTGCAACTACTGAAAAGGCTGCTGCCCCTCTTCAGGAACCACATGTTTGTCTGGCCTCTCAACAGATACCCCTCCGTTGTGGTTGCACCTACGGTACGGCCATCTGTATCGCTGAGGCACGCAAACCTCCCCACCAACGGCAAGGTCCATGGTTCATGGGGGGGTATCATGTAAAATTCTGAGGTAAAGCAGCCAAGTGCAATGAAATTTTTCAGGGGCTTGGAAATCATTTATTTGCATGTGATGTACATGCTGCCGTGCAAAGCAGATCAATAAAGCATTTCGTTACTACTACTACTACTACTACTACTACTACTACTACTACTACTACTACTACTACTACTACTACTACTACTACGTTTCTTGCCTCTGGCATGTAAGATACCCTGTAGAGTAGGGTGATTTGGCAAGCTGATGCTATTCCCACACAACATGCCTGATGTGCAGGCAGCTTATACACTGGGCGCAGAAAAAACAATTTCTTTCCCATGTCTCTGCTCCTATTGAAGCTATGGGACGTTAAACATCACATTTGCTGTTACTTGTGTAGCAAATTGGGTTGAAATCGATCATGTGGTTTGGGAGCGGATCCCGACATACACATAATACACTGTGATTTATACATATAGGGTGAGTCACGTAAGACGTAACAACCCCCTTTATTCGAGGGGCGATTGCACGTATCGACAAGCGGTGTTCGGCGAATCAAAGCCGACTATGGGGCACATACTTTGGTACATGCACAATAATCACGTTTATATTGATCGAGATAATGAGGCAAGTTCATGTTTTTTTTAAATGGTACGCTATATTTTTCTTACCATCATTCGAACGCTCTTGAAAAGACGAGTACAGTGATGTAACGCATGTTGCTGTTGTGATTCCAACTTTGCTTAAAAGGCACTAGCAAATGAGGATTTACCTACGTAGCATAGGCCATGCATGATGCATAGAGCACGGCAACTCGGGCTGCGTATCATGCGAGGCGCGTTTAGTCTGCAGCCTCTTCCAACCGCCTCAACCTTCAATCGTACAATATTTCCCAGCGTCTTTTAAGCAAAGTTTGAATCACAATAGCAACATGCGTTACATCACTATACGCATCTTTTCCAGAGCGTTCAGATGATGGCAAAAAACTATAACGTCCCATTTAAAAAACATGAACTTGCTTCATTATCTCAGTCAATATAAACGTTGTGATTATTTTGCACATACCAACGTATGTGCCCCATAGTCCCCTATGATTCACTGAAAGCCGCTTGCCGATACATGCAATCACCCCTGGAATAAAGGGGGATGTTACGTCTTATGCGACTCTCCCTGTATATATAAAATGGATGACACACAGATTAAAAAATTAAAAACTCTTATGCCCGTCCCAATGTTTATTACAGTGTCGCGTAAGAATTTGAAACAAATTTGTCAAGTAATTTTGAAGATTTTTGGTAACAATGTTAAACAATGACTTGTCTTTGTACTCTTATAGCAGCATAGATAACTATGGATATATTAGTGTGTGGAAGTTCACATTATCCTTTTTTATGCTGTGACAAGAGTGTTTTTCTAGTGGTTTAAATTCCTAGGTGACTTGAGGATGCACAGGGTGGGGAATTTAGCACAAAGAGGTGCTACCTGTGGCAGCAACAATGGCTCTAACCCAGATTGGCATATAGCTAAACTGAAGTTAAACAACAGATGTGGGTACATAATTCCCTGCTACTACAACCCCATGCCAGATATTATCAGTTGTTGTGTCTGTACCTCTCACCTCTCTCTTGGTAACCGGTGATCAGATGTTTTCAGTGGGCAAGAAGTGTGGAGAAAGTGCTGGCCAGGGCAATAGTCCAACACCCTCTGTATCAGGGTATGTCAGGATGATGTGGGTAGTGTGTGGTCTCATGTTATCTTGTCGAAAGGTAAGATCACGATGACTACAAAGAAAGGACACAGGGCTCTAGTGCATCAGAAATGTAACAGGTGCTGTCCATATTAACTGAAATGCAAACAAAGAATTTTGTTGTGTATCCAGTAGTAGCCCATAAGGCAATGACAAATTTGCAGTTGGCACTGTTCATTCTCCCCGGAACTTCCAATTATACAGAGACAGCGCATCAAAGTTTTATTGGTCGAAAAATTCTGACTAAAAATATAATTTGGTGTCTCAGGATCCTATAACCCTTGTCCTGCACCCACTATGCCAGTTAGAACTACAATTATGGCTGGGACCAGATGTTATGTGCACGTTTTATGGTAAATTTGAACCTCTGGTTCTTGGTGATGAATAATGATAATGAAAAAAAGGTTCAAAGTTCCCTGAGAATACCATTTTAAGAATGTATGGTAAAGATTTTGACAGTGAGCCATGAACAGCAATTGTAGAAGTGCCCATCCTCACAATTGCCACTTTTCATCCCCTAAAATCATGCGTTTCTCAGCATTTTCTCAGAAAACGTTGATGAACAAATGGCGCTTTTATAAGCTGCCTAAAGTCTACACCTAATGTAGAACAAACTAACACATTTGCTCATTTTGCCTGGGCTTGAGGAAGTGTGTAATGTTCATATTTTGATCCAGTACTGTAGGTCCACTACAGCACGCCCTTTCTTCTGATAGGTAGAAAATGGTCACTAGACCATAGCCTATCAAAAACACTTGCCCCATTATCTCTGTGATCAGTATAATCTGAGATACAATACCCTGAGAAATTTCACTTTCACATGTCTTTTTTTTTTTAACATATTGGTACTGTGAATTGTTGTGCATGGACTGATTCTGTATCCTCACCACTGTACTGCGTAATGGCAATAAGTAAAATTTTAGTATTTGTTATCCTGTTGCTTGTTTAGTTTTAATGGCCAGCAACGTTTGTTCTATTAGTAGAAATCTATGAACAATGCCTTTTCAATTAATAATTTTGTTGTTTGTTGTTGTGGTCTTCAGTCCTGAGACTGGTTTGATGCAGCTCTCCATGCTACTCTATCCTGTGCAAGCTTTTTCATTTCCCAGTACCTACTGCAACCTACATCCTTCTGAATCTGCTTAGTGTATTCATCTCTTGGTCTCCCTCTACGATTTTTACCCTCCACGCTGCCCTCCAATACTAAATTGGTGATCCCTTGATGCCTCAGAACATGTCCTACCAACCGATCCCTTCCTCTGGTCAAGTTGTGCCACAAACTTCTCTTCTCCCCAATCCTATTCAATACTTCCCCATTAGTTATGTGATCTACCCATCTAATCTTCAGCATTCTTCTGTAGCACCACATTTCGAAAGCTTCTATTCTCTTCTTGTCCAAACTATTTATCGTCCATGTTTCACTTCCATACATGGCTACACTCCATACGAATACTTTCAGAAATGACTTCCTGACACTTAAATCAATACTGGATGTTAACAAATTTCTCTTCTTCAGAAACGCTTTCCTTGCCATTGCCAGCCTACATTTTATATCCTCTCTACTTCGACCATCATCAGTTATTTTGCTCCCCAAATAGCAAAACTCCTTTACTACTTTAAGTGCCTCATTTCCTAATCTAATTCCCTCAGCATCACCCGACTTAATTAGACTACATTCCATTATCCTTGTTTTGCTTTTGTTGATGTTCATCTTATATCCTCCTTTCAAGACACTGTCCATTCCATTCAACTGCTCTTCCAAGTCCTTTGCTGTCTCTGACAGAATTACAATGTCATCGGCGAACCTCAAAGTTTTTATTTCTTCTCCATGAATTTTAATACCTACTCCGAATTTTTCTTTTGTTTCCTTTACCGCTTGCTCAATATACAGATTGAACAACATCGGGGAGAGGCTACAACCCTGTCTTACTCCCTTCCCAACCACTGCCTCCCTTTCATGTCCCTCGACTCTTATAACTGCCATCTGGTTTCTGTACAAATTGTAAATAGCCTTTCGCTCCCTGTAATTTACCCCTGCCACCTTTAGAATTTGAAAGAGAGTATTCCAGTCAACATTGTCAAAAGCTTTCTCTAAGTCTACAAATGCTAGAAACGTAGGTTTGCCTTTCCTTAATCTTTCTTCTAAGATTAGTCGTAAGGTCAGTATTGCCTCACGTGTTCCAACATTTCTACGGAATCCAAACTGATCTTCCCCGAGATTGGCCTCTACTAGTTTTTCCATTCGTCTGTAAAGAATTCGTGTTAGTATTTTGCAGCTGTGACTTATTAAGCTGATAGTTCGGTAATTTTCACATCTGTCAACACCTGCTTTCTTTGGGATTGGAATTATTATATTCTTCTTGAAGTCTGAGGGTATTTCGCCTGTTTCATACATCTTGCTCACCAGATGGTAGAGTTTTGTCATGACTGGCTCTCCCACGGCCGTCAGTAGTTCCAATGGAATGTTGTCTACTCCGGGGGCCTTGTTTCGACTCAGGTCTTTCAGTGCTCTGTCAAACTCTTCACGCAGTATCGTATCTCCCATTTCATCTTCATCTACATCCTCTTCCATTTCCATAATATTGTCCTCAAGTACATCGCCCTTGTATAGATCCTCTATATACTCCTTCCACCTTTCTGCTTTCCCTTCTTTGCTTAGAACTGGGTTTCCATCTGAGCTCTTGATATTCATACAAGTCGTTCTCTTATCTCCAAAGGTCTCTTTAATTTTCCTGTAGGCGGTATCTATCTTACCCCTAGTGAGATAGGCCTCTACATCCTTGCATTTGTCCTCTAGCCATCCCTGCTTAGCCATTTTGCACTTCCTGTCGATCTCATTTTTGAGACGCTTGTATTCCTTTTTGCCTGTTTCACTTACTGCATTTTTATATTTTCTCCTTTCATCAATTAAATTCAATATTTCTTCTGTTACCCAAGGATTTCTACTAGCTCTTGTCTTTTTACCTACTTGATCCTCTGCTGCCTTCACTACTTCATCCCTCAGAGCTACCCATTCTTCTTCTACTGTATTTCTTTCCCCCATTCCTGTCAATTGCTCCCTTACGCTCTCCCTGAATCTCTGTACAATCTCTGGTTCTTTCAGTTTATCCAGGTCCCATCTCCTTAAATTCCCACCTTTTTGCAGTTTCTTCAGTTTTAATCTACAGGTCATAACCAATAGATTGTGGTCAGAGTCCACATCTGCCCCTGGAAATGTCTTACAATTTAAAACCTGGCTCCTAAATCTCTGTCTTACCATTATATAATCTATCTGATACCTTTTAGTATCTCCAGGGTTCTTCCATGTATACAACCTTCTTTCATGATTCTTAAACCAAGTGTTAGTTATGATTATGTTGTGCTCTGTGCAAAATTCTACCAGGCGGCTTCCTCTTTCAATTCTGTCCCCCAATCCATATTCACGTACTATGTTTCCTTCTCTCCCTTTTCCTACACTCGAATTCCAGTCACCCATGACTATTAAATTTTCGTCTCCCTTCACAATCTGAATAATTTCTTTTATTTCATCATACATTTCTTCAATTTCTTCGTCATCTGCAGAGCTAGTTGGCATACAGACTTGTACTACTGTAGTAGGTGTGGGCTTCGTATCTATCTTGGCCACAATAATGCGTTCACTACGCTGTTTGTAGTAGCTTACCCATATTCCTATTTTCCTATTCATTATTAAACCTACTCCTGCATTACCCCTATTTGATTTTGTGTTTATAACCCTGTAGTCACCTGACCAGAAGTCTTGTTCCTCCTGCCACCGAACTTCACTAATTCCCACTATATCTAACTTTAACCTATCCATTTCCCTTTTTAAATTTTCTAACCTACCTGCCCGATTAAGGGATCTGACATTCCACGCTCCGATCTGTAGAACGCCAGTTTTCTTTCTCCTGAAAACGACGTCCTCTTGAGTAGTCCCCGCCCGGAGATCCGAATGGGGGACTATTTCACCTCCGGAATATTTTACCCAAGAGGACGCCATCATTATGTAATCATACAGTAAAGCTGCATGCCCTCAGGAAAAATTACGGCTGTAGTTTCCCCTTGCTTTCAGCCGTTCGCAGTACCAGCACAGCAAGGCCGTTTTGGTTATTGTTACGAGGCCAGATCAGTCAATCATCCAGACTGTTGCCCTTGCAACTACTGAAAAGGCTGCTGCCCCTCTTCAGGAACCACACGTTTGTCTGGCCTCTCAACAGATACCCCTCCGTTGTGGTTGCACCTACGGTACGGCTATCTGTATCGCTGAGGCACGCAAGCCTCCCCACCAACGGCAAGGTCCATGGTTCATGGGGGGTGAACATTCTTTAAAACACTATAAAGCCTGAGTACATACCAATAGAAGAACAACTTGTCCTCTTCCGCTCGCCCCCCCCCCCCCCCTGCCCTGCCCGCCCCTCCTCTCGTGGACAACATGCTGCTGGTGGTGTGTCATGTATCAGATATTTATCATTTTTCAAAATAAAGTTTTTCATTCTTTGTTCACCAGTCACTTCATTCCATAATACCAAGATTAACATTTATGTGCATATTTAAGTTTGGTTGATATTTGCTTATAACAATAAGTGAACGTTCATTTCGCACTTCAGGGGATAGAATTCAGAAATTACTTTCTCTTGAGCTTAACAACTAATACATGAGTACAGTGAGTGCTTATTTTCACTAAACTAGAGTGGACAATGTTCGAGCATCCGTTGACTCATTGTGGTTCAATTACAGTTTAATAACGTAGCACTACACTTCGTGATGCTTTCACTTTCTGTGTTAGCTGACTACGGCGTTCATCATGCCGTACATCTGTCCTTTCCACTGTGGTGCCAGGAATTCGAGTGGCTTCCCAGGTTTTTATTTACAATATGAAACAGAAGAAGTGGAAAATTATTAGTATAACTTACAACCTATTGGATACATTTGTTAAGGATCGGGACTGGTCTGGAGTTTAGGGTCTTCCTATAGTGCACATTCATTTTCTTTGTCCATCAAGAGACAGGATTATAATTCATTTTAGCAGTGTTCAGGAGTGCCGGTATTAATGGCTTTAAGGTCTGAGCAATCTAACAATCTACTTCTTACTCATCTTAACTTCAACTCAAGAAAATTGCTTAATTTACGTATGAAGATGTAGTCACACAAGTGTACAAATGTCTTTCCTCCAGTATGTACGATGGAAGTCATGGCGGTTAGCAGTTTAAAGTTTGGATTGTTTCGTCACCCACACTTCCGCCACTCACAGCGGCTGCACAGTGTTGCGTGAGCTCCAGTACTCAGTATCCGTTCGCGCTCAGGCTGTAACAGAGCTGCTGGTCGTCGAGTGCTCCTTTTTTTTTGTGAACTTCGTATCACACGAGTGCATCGATACAAACACCTCGCGCGCGTTTTCCATCGGAGGAGCCGGACACTGAAGCTGCCTCCATACTTCTGTGTCAACTGCCTCCCATGAGGCTCACAGGTAAGTGACGACGAATGTTTTAGCTGTCGCTGCACTTAGAACAGCACTGAACTTTGCGTTGCACCTGTTGTCGTAGCCTTGACTTCTTTTTACACTTGCAGTACAACACTACCACTAGTATACAGTGAACAGTTTTTTTTATGATGCACGTCGCACTTTAGTGTGCATCTTCACACAGCATTCGTGCTTAGTTCCTTCGCCGATAGAGTTCATTTACAAAACAATTGGTACAGAAAGACTTATATTCTACTATTTACAAAAGATCACTTACGAGCTAATATTTACAATTAATGGTCACTCCTTTTGTTAAGTCCAGTGAACAACTGCTTTATGAATGGACTCTTTATATCTCAAGGTTTACTTTCACTAGTGAACCTAAAAATTATCTTTCAAACTTTCTTTTAAGGGCTCATCTCCTCATTATGAAAACTACAGGTTTCGCAACACTCGTTGCATTTATTCTTTAGTGCACCCAAGATCATTTTCTACTGCCACGCAGCATATCTACTACATAACGAGTACGCATTTAACGCTGAATCTTTTTTTCTTTTTTTGTGCTTTCCTTTGTGCTTGCCATTTTTTTATATTTGAGGGCAGACTGGGTAACAATAGGTCTCCCTCTTCGCTTCATGTACTCAGCAATCTTTTTCTGTTAAAAAAAATAGGGTAACGCGCGTCTACTATTTTTCGCATGAATGGAATTACCGACAGTTCACTGGGTTTACGCAACCGGTCCATAACAAACATTACCAAAGCTAGCGAAGTTCATCACGCTACGTGTCTCATTTCTCATAAGCACTGCTTTGCCTCGAAACACACGTGCCTTTTACAAGTCGACCCTTGGTCTGGGTTAATGAACCAGGATCAAAAGGAACGGGCACAAGGAAAATGGATTTCATAAGAGGAGTGTGTTAGGAGACTTTTTTTTGCAATAAAATCTGCATGTAAATAAAATTATCATAATAAACATAGGCACATATATAAATTTCAACCTCTTTCATTACAGCATGCTTTGCTACTTCTACGTCTTACTCTGGTTATAGTCAGTATTAAGTTTAAATATCACTGAATTGCTTGTTCTTTAGATTAGCCTTCAATTAGGGTATTGAATGGTCGCTAAATTACACTACAAATCTTCTGAAGATCTTTACTTGGACTTATTTATGATACAGGGGGCTTGCTGTGTGGTTATTTAGTACCTTGATTCTACTGAAATCAATTCGTCAGCTAACATTCCTCATATACTCTTTACATTGGGCTCAGATCACAGGGAAATAGTTTACTTTCATAGCAATTAATGGCCTCGTGGAGTACTTACGCCACATTATTGATGCTTCATGGTTTGCCTCTATTTGTACTGTATTTCACCTAACTTAGTTTACTACAGCTTATTGTCTCCTTGCGTGAACAAATGCGGGTTACCACTAGTTTTTCCATTCAACAGCACGCTTTAACTGAACTTTAAGCTATTTCTTCTACTCCTGTCCACTGTCTGGAGTGTTTGAACATGTACCCCTTTTTTTTTTAAGCAGGTAATTTGGGCTTTTACAACAGAACTTCAAGTACTTACATTACTAAAAATAAATCTATAAATCTTCTTGTACCTTGAGAGAAGTGCTTATTTACTCATCCTCCTCCATTTCTCACCTTTACATATTTATATTTATATAGATCCTGGCAATCACCTCGCAAGCACATTTTTTTTTATACTAACTTAAAGCTAAATTGAAATTCTTTCTGCAACCTTAATTTCCTGCTTCAGCTTGTTGAAGAAATGTCAGATCATGTCCATCACTATAAACAATTTTTCCATACATAGCATTGAATACTTAAAGTTTACATGTAGTAGCCGTTACCATGTAGTCAGTGCGCTGTTCAACACAATACTTATCATTAACAGTTCATACAAGGAAATTTCCAGTACGCAAGAGGCAAGAAACCAAAACATATTCTATCTGCAGTTGAGGCTGCGTCTGTAAACTAACTCTGTTTCAATAGACCAATTGCTTCCGATATGGAGCAACCCTGAATCGGCAATGATAAAACTTTTGAAACAGAAGACACCTGTCTGAAGAGACATGATGACATCACATTGATGTTTGCTCCTGTATCAACAATGGCTGTGAAAGGAATGTTGGCAATAGAAATCTTAATCGAAGCCTGGACCTGTTATTAATGTCTTGAGCTTCTAGGTCAGGTGCAAGGTCATCTCGTAAGTCGGTCTCATGGTCGTACCGTATCGCATTAGCATACTCAGAATCAGAGTATTCATTAGTGCTCCCACTCAAAATCCGCAGCGACCTCTTGGAGGCTGAAAGGCGCTGCCTCTGATTTTCCGCGGGATGTTTAAGTCTGTTTGTCATTCATAGCCTTAAGTGTTTGTTCCGTTTCATATTGGTGCTGGTTATGTGGTACAAATGCCGGTGTAAAGGGGTAAAATCCACTGGGTGCATTCACTTGTGAATAGAATACTTGAGACGGCTGCTGTCGCCCGATCTTTTGGTTGCCGGCAAAACCATTTCCTTGTGAAGGAAAGTTCGCATTTGGTGCCGTTTGAAAATTGTTCCGCGGTCCTCTATCCTGTGAAAAGTTGTTCTGATGTTGTGCTGGGTGGCCTCCGCCTTGCCCATGCCACTTGCTATTTTTCGACCTATAACTTTGATTGTACACTGGCCCATTTGAAAAATTACCAATCGTTTGTGGAGAATTTCCATACTGCTCAGGCGCAGAATTAAAGGGTGGGTTTCCGTGCTGATGTTGTACCTGGTGGTTGTAAATTGGGTGGTATCTCTGCTGATTACTATAATTGGTTTTCTGCTTCCCTTTAAAGTTATTGCCGTTTGCGTTTTCATAACGGCTGGCAGGTTGGTACCCGCGATCACAGTAGCTCGCTCTCCTTGGGCGCATTGTTGTCTGCGTGCGATGCATTCTGCTGGCTGCCAGGGAAGAATTTGCCGCTGCCAACTTTGGAGCGCACATCCTCGCTAATTAAATCTAAGGAATCCAGCACAGAAAGGAATGCATCCGTGTCTTCTTCGGACATATTTACTAGTTTCTCTCTAATAGACACAGGGAGTTTGCTTTTGAGAATCATAATTACGCCCTTGGAAGAAATCGGAGAATCCCAGAATTTAATTTTTGCTAGATACTTCTCGAAGTATCGCCGGAGACTTACATGCTTCTCATTGAAAATTTCCGCACCATACACCTCCTTCCTTAATCTTTGCTGTACCCCATTACTCCAAAATTTTGCCAAGAACATTTTCTCAAACTCTTCATAATTCCTGCACGTGTCTACCATTTCCGTTCCCCATAATAAAGCCAGTGACGAACTGAATACGCTGTCTGTCTGTCCAGCTCCTGGGAAATATGCCGGAAAAATTCTTTAGGAACACGATGGGGTGTATTTCTCGCTTCTGCGGATGAAAAACAGGAAAAGTGCGATGCTTAATCACACTTTCCTCTTGCATTAAACTCACGATTGTGGGCGGATCATTTATTTTCCCTACTCAGGACTCAACAGGACTGTTGTTTTGCATGTAATCAGGAGGTGAACGATAAGGAGTTGACTGACATTCGTCACCGTCTAAAGAGTTGTTCCCTATAGTTTGCGTATGCGCGTGCGGATTTTCTACTCAGTTTCTCAGCATTCTGACTTCGTCCACTACTTGCTGCTTCCACTCGGGAAGATCCCGTGTAAGTGCCCTCCGAATCTGTCCCAATTCGGAAACCACTGTGTCTCCCGACTTACCAGCAGCAGCTAAGATTTCGTAAGTTACATCCTTGACAGTCTCCCTAAGCTCCTCCCTGACCTTTTCGATAAAAATATCTTTACCCTTTATCCATTCACCGTAGTGTTCCGACAATGCCTCTGCGTGTGCTTTCACGGTGCTCTTAACCTGTTCTTCAATATTGATTGAGTCTATCTGCCTAAACAGATCCTCCACTACACCTTCAATGTCAGATACTACATTTGTAACTGAGTTTATTTCTTTGGTAGCTGCCTGAATTTTTCTGTTTAATGTTCCAGATACTTCAGCTATTTCACTTTTCACCTGTTTCTGAATTTTCTGAATTTGATCACTGATCTTAGTTTGCACCTCACCCAAATGGGTATTTAATTCAGCCGTTATTTCATTATGCAGATCCGTTTTGATTGTGCCTAGCTGTGTTTTTAATGATTCGCATACAGCATCTAATCGGGCGTTAACAGTCTCATTTTGTGTTTTTATAGTCTCATTTTGTGTTTTTACTGATTCGCTTACAGCATCTAATCGGGCGTTAACAGTCTCATTTTGTGTTTTTATAGTCTCATTTACTGCGTCAAACTGTTGCTTCAGCATTTCCATTAACGCACCGAGGTCATTTATAGCTGCAGCGGGAAGAATTTGGACTTTAGGGACACTTTCCCCTGTTACAGACATGGTTAGTTCAGTTTCCACACGGGAACCTACCGTTCGCGATCGTAAAGGGTATGGAATACTATTAACGTCTTCACTCCCGTCTCCTGTTGTCACCTGTCTCTGTTTACTATCTGCCATTTTCGTCAGTAAACCACGTGCTACGCAAGGCTTTCGTCGTTTGTCAGTGACGTGGTGAGTCTGCTAAGAGCACCGCTCTCGCGTGAGCAACAAATGAAATTCTATCTGGCGAGAAGACAAGATGGAACCTAAACGTTTCAGACAAATGAACGAAGATGCTCTTCACTGCAAATTGCACACACTATCCACCATGTTGAAAATGTAATACAGCTATACTAACAATGGGGAGAAATAATTTCTATCATCAGACTACGAAGAATTTTACTTTGAAAGATAAAATAAAGCAGATTTTCTATAGCGGGAAGGAGATAGAAAGGATGTGGATCGACTTGGAAAAGCAACGTTGCTACTGAAGCACTACACTGCGTATGCAAAATTCTGACTTACTTTTTGATGGCTTGGTTTGCACTAGGTTGTCTCAGCAAATTCGCGTCTCTTTTCTTTTCCTTTCTCTCGATAATTAAACTGCGTTATCGACCAGCGTATTTTCTGTCTTACTCACAGAGAGATGATGTGTACATGAAGCGACAGAACATTTATTAACACAAGCACATAGAAAATTTTCCAAGAATTTGAACTAATTTTTGGTCAAGTCCCTGTTCGGGCGCCAAGTGTGATGTTACAAAATAAAAGTGATGTTATTCAATGGAAAGTTGGAAATTGAGATTTAGCTTACTGTATTATCAATCACAATTGGGGTAAGAATCATGGATTGACCATTGTCATAAAATATTGCATTATGATATGTGATTAGTTTTCACTTGCAGTTTTGCGTGGCTTGAGGCAGTCACAACTAGCGTGCTATTGATTAAGAAATCGCATTATCGTCTTTCTAATTACTTCATGATCGTAGATACGATCATACCCGGTTGTGAAGTCATTGTTATGACAAAACAATTTCCTAAGGGACCAGAAAGTTCTTAAGGGCGCAAAAACAACTGTAACATCACACAAAAGGGAAATTCGATATTAAAGCTGATGTAAGAAGACGATAAAACAGTTTTCTTTTTATCAATGTAACACGCACATTGGACTGCTGATCTTGGTGTCTGTAATATTAGCAAAATGCATAATTAAAATGAAAATAATACTGATGAGATGATAGGAATGAGTACTGCTAAATGATTCAGTATTCCCAGAACAAATATTTATTATAAACTAAAACATATATCGTACCTTAAGCTTAGTACTACAATGACGGTAGATTTTTATGTCCGTATCATGTCCACTGAGCGCTCTTTTACATGGCCATTGTCTTCTTTGAGTCGCTCGTGCGTCGTCACGGTAAGTTATAACAGTTCTTTACACTTCACTCAAACTTAGACATAACACGTTTTTATACATTTAGTAGAAAATTAGATCAGACTGCCACAGATCTGCGTCCGTCTTACTTGAGAAAAACAGTACAAGTCTCTTTTTAGCGCTCAAGGCTTCATTTGTTCTCCAGCGAACAAAATAGTGAAGGATCGCATATCTATCCGTATTTTTCTGTTTGCCGCCCAAAGACGACGAATTACATTATTTAGATAATTCCACAGTCGCCATGCGACTCCTCATTATACATTAATCATTATTTACAAACAAGTATTTGCCTTCTGGCTGGAAGTATTAACTACTCGTATTTGCTGTTTTAATGAAGTCAAAAATAGCGAATATCACAACCTCCCCATCGCACCCCCCTCAGATTTAGTTATAAGTTGGCACAGTGGATAGGCCCTGAAAAACTGAACACCGATCAATCGAGAAAACAGGAAGAAGTAGTGCAGAACTATGAAAAAATAAGCAAAATATACAAACTGAGTAGTCCATGTGCAAGATAGGCAACATCAAGGAGATTTTGAGCTTAGGAGCGCAGTGGTCCCGTGGTTAGCGTGAGCAGCTGTGGAATGAGAGGTCCTTAGTTAAAGTCTTCCCACGACTGAAAAGTTTAATATTTTATTTTCAGACAATTATTATCTGTCCGCCCATCTGTCCAATGTGATCAGTTTTTTGGGAGTGTTTATCACATCCACAAGAAAACCTAAATCAGGCAAGGTAGAAGAATCTTCTTACCCATTCGCCAAGTGTACAAGATAGGTGTGTCGACAACATATTCCTGTCATGTGACGCACATGCCGTCACCAGTGTCGTATAGAATATATCAGACGTGTTTCCCTGTGGAGGAATCGGTTGAGCTATGACCTTGCTATCAAATGTTTTCGGTTCCCATTGGAGAGGCACGTCCTTTTCGTTAACTAATGGCACGGTTTTGCGGTGCGGCCGCAAAACAGACACTAAACTTACTACAGTGAACAGAGACGTCAGTGAACGAACGGACAGATCATGACTTTGCAAAAATAAAGAAATTAAACCTTCCACTCAAGGGGAAGACTAGAACCAAGGACCTCTCGTACCGCAGCTGTCCACACTAACGACGGGACCACGGCGCTCCTGAGGATATATTGTCCTTGATGTTGCCTATCTTGTGCATACACTACTCAGTTTGTATACTTTGCTTATTTTTTTCATAGTTCCAGATAGCTTCTTCCTGTTTTCTCGATTGATCTGTGTTCAATTTTTCAAGGCCTATCTACTGTGCCAACTTGTAACTAAATCTGAGGGGGGTGCGGTGGGGAGGCTCCCTTGTAAGTAGCGTGCAACATAAGCAAATGTAGAAGAAAATACGCTCTTTGATTAACTAAATTGGTTGAAGTACGATTTTATACGTTCTTCACCTATTAGTACGATATCTTTATGCATTCAGCGATCTTACGAATTTGTTACTGTGAAGTCTTGCCCCACTAATGCGCCGAAATATCGTGACAGGACGTTACTAATATCCAGCAGTTCTCCCGTATATTTATGGAACAATCAGCACGCTGGGACAAGCTCTAAACCCACAGCATTCATATCATTAAGACTAAAGACCACTCTGTGGCCCTTGTATTTACTTTGCTTTGGTTGTTAATAGTGAGGGGAGGGATTGGGAGGGGGAAGGAGCAAGGTTATGTTGGAATACCCGCAGATTAACTGCAGGCAGGGAGGAGGAAAAACACGTACATTTTGCATACCCACAAGTTGTTCTTGTCTGCTTTATCTAACAAGCTTGTTCATACAATATGTGAGCGCAGTCTTACTAGCTAGTACGTTTATCAGACTCTAGCTCACTACGCTTGATGCCATACAATAGACAGGTTTGTCTCTTTTTCTATTCCAACTACTATTATTTTCACAAAGGCAGTTATTTTTTTATCTAAAAGCTTTTCTCAGGTCCCTGAATGACATTCGTGTCCTCCACGCCCATAGTCGCAATGTAATACGTCTTGGCACGCATAGATGGCTCTGCTGCTTTCGCATATCTGCAGTGGCGTAGCTCGCTCCGTGCTTTCTGCGTTGCTAGCCAACGCCCACCCCGTCTCGAGGTGTGTTTACATGGACGAAATTTTACAGCAACATGTGGCCGCAATGATGTTTCGTAAGTGTTGCTGCAATAAACGGCAATATTTCGGGGTGACTGGCAATATTGCTAATTGAACAAGTTGTTGCAAGTAGTCCGACGTATGTTATCATGATTGTCCCCATAAAAATATATTTTGACAATTTGCTTTACTTTTTTAACTCACTGTCATTAGCAGTAACAATTTTCATTTGCCTTTCCTCTAAAAGCAAGTCAACAATGGTAATGAGGCAGTTTTTATTCCAAACACGGACCGTTGTACTAAAGTGGTCTGAATATCGATAATCTGGAATTCCTGCAACACAGTGATTCTTATAGGCATTTCCGTCATGCGAAACATCTTTAACAAAACATTCTACATCACTACTACTACCGAGACTGTGGATTGTATAAACACTTTGTCCAATTTTCGAAACATACCGAACACGTCAAAAAATTCGTGATATTCTGTAGATCTTACTCTAATAATAGACTTATTAAGCGAAGTAGCTTATATCATAGTACCTGTAAGCTGTTTCTGATTATCCATTCCAGTCCAGAACATTAGTAAATAACCCCCTCCTCCGGAAATGTGAAATATAATTACAATATTGGTAAATTCAGTCTGCTGAAAAGAATGGATATAAAAATTTATAGCTGTTTGTATACTGCTGCAGTTGGATATGAACTTCTCGAGAGACGTATATAAAGCTCCGCTACTTATAGATAAAATTCAGCTCCACATTAATGAAGGAAAACCAGTGTCCTTGATGCTGCGAACATCGGTGATAAACACGAGATTTACACCAATTTATCTGCGCAGCCCTCTACATCCAGAAACTAACAGAATTAGTCAGTGAAGGTAATAAGAACTAGAGCATTCTCGTCATAAAAAAATGAGTTGTAATTCGAGAAGAATATAAACTTAACTACGTTTACAGTTAAAGGGTATATTTTCGAGGACTTTATTGTAAAGTGAACTGTAGGTCCAAAAAACTGCATAAGCAGCTTCGGTACTTGGGCACATTCTGAAAATTGTGTTTACCTACACAAGATTAAAAACTTAAATAATTATCAATTTTCAATTATGTGTGGAATGAATTAAACAGTTTTTGCCCTACAAGACGAATGTAAGCTTTCGCTGTATGCCTCCAGGAAGCACTATATCGGCACAAAGATACGCTGCCCACATACACCACTTACGATGTGCCAAGAAAGCATAATTTCGTTCACTAAATGTTGACCTGGTCAATTTTACGACTGCTGAAGAGTCATGAAAGGCAACAGTCATTGCAACGTTACAGAATACTCAATGGTGCTAACCCACCGTAATTTCATTCACAAAATTGCGCTCTGGTTAGTGTAATCGCTCCTAGGGCTGAGGCTACGCTTGTTGCAATATCGCAATACACTGAAGGAGTTGACTCAATTTCTGTTCTTTGAATTATTTATTGAGTGGGACGAGGAGCGTGAAGGAACAGAGGTATTCAGGAATCGCTGTTAAGTTGTAAGCAGGAATAATACAGGAAAAATTTACGTGTTTGCATGAACATACACTAGGCGATCTTGTTCACACAGTACGTGTGAACGCATTGTTACTAACTGATATCTTTTTCCAGAATGTAGCTCGCTACACGCTCTGCCATACAACAGACATTTTGTTTATGTCTCTGTTCCAGCTACTGCTGCTTCCTACATTCAGAAACGCATTTTTTAAATATATAATCTTTTTTTTATGGTGTATACGCCCTGGGACACCCGGCAATATCCTGGGAATTTTCTCATCCGGGAGAAAACTAGGAAAACAATGGGATTTTTATAACTTTGACTGGTAACAACTGATACTCTTTAAAAGAATATTACTGTTTTCAGCTACTGGAGAATAATATTGCAGCAATGAAACAGAAACAAGAGGTAAAACGTAAATAAATAAAACTTACGTTGGGAAGGAAATGCGCCATTTACAACAACAAAATATACTACACATGCAAACGCCAGCCAACAACAAAATGTGTCAAAGGCTTTATAACGAAGACCATGTAATACTTCATAACAACAAACTACATCTGACGTGTGTGATGTTACACCTGTATTGTAAACAAGTGCATTAAAAGTTCTAACATCTTCAAATGATTTAGGAACACAAAAGTGAGTAATTTCAGTATAACTGAGAAATCTACATCCCTTGCATACATAACATACATGCATGTAATCATTTTATCACCACCCCATACCCACCTCTTACATTTTTTCTTCAGCATTTACCCAAACATAGTGCAAAGACACGTCAGTATATTGTTAAACATGTGACAAAAATCGGTTTCATTTAATGCAAATATGAAGATGCATTTTTTAAAGAAAAATGTTGCTTACATTGATCCAACTGAATGGCCTTTCTCAAATTTGGGTACTTAATCAATTTGAACTACTTTATTACCATGTGTTCTTTCATCCCCTACTTCTGTAGCTGCACTACCATATCCTTTATATATGTATTTGTAAATGTATTTAACACTTTAAACTGTCATGCAAACTTCAACATTCAAATGGCAATCAAATTTAGGAAGTATGGATTGTACGGTACAAAATAACGACTGTCAAGTGATTGTCCTCAAACATTAATGCTAATACCACTAAGACACCCTCTGTACAATCGATATTGGATATATCTTGTCACCAATGTCTCAATTAATTCAATTATTTTAGCCTTGAATACTTACACAATTATTTCTGAATGGAAATTAGCAGGTTTATGCTGATAAATTTCCAGTCAACTAGGATTGCAAGTCATTGTAAAAAATGATGTTTTCCCAAAATGTTGAACAATGGACATGACATCCAAGTAGTTCTGATACAGATTTCTTGGAGAACCATTAAATGAAGGAGGCAAAATATCTCATCTTGCAATATTTGCAGTATCAATCAGGTTTAGTAGTAAACAATAATGTAAGTTGATATGAATTTCTGACCTTAGGACAGACTGATGTTTCTTACAAAATAGCCTCCTACCTTAAATATGTACATACATTACAAAAATGCTCTGCAGAAATAATTTTTGTGAATGATGTAAAAGGCTGCAATCATCTTTAATTGAAAGGCAATAGCATGTATATTGCAACACAGTCATTTTATTTCTAGGTAGCGGATGTATTTGATGTGTTATGGAACAAATTAGCTTGCCATTCAGTGTCTCCATTAGAAGATAATTGATCTAGTGAGGAATCTAAAGCCGAGTGTTTTGGACTGCACCAGTGTTTTTTTTAAAACACACTGCATTTCCTTCAAATAGTTCCAGGAGTCACATCTGTTTGAATTGTCTCATTGTAAAGCTAGATGTCTATTTTTTTAGTAAATACAGTAACCATACAAATTTCTATATTTTCATTCTCCACTCTTTCACAAAAAGTGATTGGTGTGTTATAATTCAACAGGAATATTAGTATTACATTGTTATCAGTATAGCATGACTGATGAATCTGCATTCAGTCTATAGCAAAGAGCAGCATCGATGTCATAAAAATATAATTGTGTATAAGATGGTGAATGATCATACATAGAAGTCATTGGAATTGACCTATGATAAAAAATATCATGAATATTAGAGAGATATAATCCCTATAAAGCTCTGTGTGAAGTTTTGGCTTCAGAAATGATCATAGCAAATGCTGCATCATGCTGCAAATACTGAATTATGGAAATAATTCTTTGATTTCTCTTAAGTTCTTGGATCATTTGACATGCATCCTTGATAAAGTGCATAGAAAAATGCCTTCTAGTCATAGCCTAAAACAAATATAGTTTTTGTGTAGCAGTGAAGTCAGAAGTCATAGTTATTTAATTTTAAGTAATTAAAAATTGCAAATTTCGTTCAGACTATCTGGTAACAGCAGCAAATGACCACAAAATTACTCTTACAGAAAAGTAAGTGAAATAATGATGCCAATATACAATGTTATTTAGTCTTCATTACTGTGATATTCTGATTTCCAATTAACCTAGCAGTGATCGCATTGTAGCTGCCTGGTATGCCTGTGTTACTATAACTGAACCACACGAACATGAAGGTCCCTAGAATGCAATTTCACAAGACATTGTTACTTTTGTGTGTCATTTTTACTATAGTATCTGATGGGTACACAGTGGGCAGCACTTCAACTATCGCTGTTAACATATTGGAGATTTTAATGTGTGATAGAGAAGGTGTCTTCACGATTATGAAACCATCTATTTCACAAAGACTACTTCACATTAGGTTCTTTTAGTTCTTTTTTTTGCACATTTATGGAAAAGTACCTTTAGAGTTATTTAGGATTCATTGACCACTTTGTATAATTAATATTAAAAATTGATACTTCAGTTCCTGTGTGCATGTATAACATTATGATACTGTGATACAAACTCGCTCATGAGAACTTATAGGGTACTTTCCCTTGACGTACAATCAATAAATTCGGCAAGAAGAAAGGTTTCACAATACAAGAAAAGGAAAAAATAAGAAAATTGTTAATTTGTAGTTATATCATACGATAAAAAATTCTTTTGCTATTGGTTGTTTGATTTCATACTTGAAATTAAAACATTCATGAAAGTCTTGGAATCCATGGAAGCAATATCTTGCCACTGTCAATCTTGAAAACAAGCAAATATCGTTGAGATCCTCTATTCTGAGAATAGATTGACTGTCTGTATACATTATTAAGTTTTGTATGGAACCCTCAGTGTGTAGGTCCTAAGCGCACAATTTATTATTCCATAACCAGACTATACTTAAGACTTACATGTCTTCTACCACGATCAGACATAGAAAGATAAGTGAGAGCATAAATGACAAGTGAAGCTAAAACATAATCTTGACAAACAAAATAATTTAGTGAATCATTATTTCTCACACATTTGGTTATGATTAAAAAATAATGGTACAATGTGTTGCGATGCCTGTTAGTTGAAGCAAGAGCAGGTAAGAGGTCATGGCTTGAAGGGAAGGCCTCACCTGAAGTCATTTCTGCAGCTGCACACTCTCAGAACAGAACTTTAGCTGAACTATCAAAAGGAAAACTTGAGAGGTAGTGTTTAGGATAAAACCTAATGTTAAAATTGCAGTCTGTATGGAAGTAGATTTTTGTTTTTTACATCTACCAGAACAGTTGAAAAATTCATAGTGGATCATAAAGTAGTGTCGGGAATTTTAATAGGCTACACCAAAGTTTGTCACTGAGTATTGAGCAAGTATAAACTTAGTTGCCCGACACATTGATATTGTGGAAGAAGTGGTCAGGTGTATTGATTCTAGAGGACTGTTATACAGGAGACGAACGTTTTAGTGATTCTGAGTGAAAATGCGTAGAGAATGAGCATAAATGACCAAATTATCCTTATTGAATTAAAAATATGGCTTTCAGCGAGTCTCGAAAGGCGAACGAAAGCAGCTTGCAGCTGGTAGCCGAGCATGTTACCTGAGAACTGGTTTTTTCCTACAGTGGGTGAAATCATTTTGTTGTTGAATTGCTGCCAAATGTCAGACGTGTGCTGTTGGTGTAAGTGTTTCGGTGTGTTGAATTTGTACAAATGATTTTTCTATAGGTTTTTTTCTGTCGCAAGTAGAGAGTTAAAGTCTCCCATTAGTATTTTCACGTCTCTTGGTGAATTTTGCTCATAGTTTTTTCGAGTGTGTTACAAAATTTTTCGGTGTTATTCTTATTTTCGATGTTGGTGGGGGTATGTGCATTGATGAGGGTACATTTTTTATTGGGCCTCTGAATGAGCATAGTCATAAGTCGATTGTTGATGGGTGTGATTTCTTTGATAGTGTTGATAATCTATCTGTATTCGAGAAACGCCATGCCGAAGATTGGTGCGCATTTTGGTACCTTTTGTTGTGTTTTGCTCTTAAAGATGCGATGGTTCCCGTAATGCAAGGTTTCATTGTCAGTTAGTCGTGGTTCTGGAAGAGCTAGCTGAGAATTTTTTGTCTGTCGGTTTCTTATGTGAGATTATGTAGTTTTCGTGTTTGGATCAATGTATCGATATTTAGTTTGCAAATGCATGTTTTCTGCTTGTAGGGAAATTTACCAGAGATCTGAGGTATTCTCTGCCGTGCTAGCCTGGACGTCCCCGAATCCGAAAATCCAGCTGCCGCTTTTCGACCGGCGGGTTGCGTACCACCTGGGGTAAAGTTGACGTTGCTTGCACAGTTCATGTTTGTTTCTGTTTCATTGGTATGGCCTGGGTGATACCAGGACCAGACAGGACCAGAGGGTGCTGAAGCCTTAGGAAGACAATATTTTCAGCCGCGCTCATTATGCTAACAGACGGTGACCAGAGTACTGGTGATTTTCACTGAGACATGTCTGGATTTTGTGTTCAACGGATTGAGTAGCCGTTCAGAATTGTGTTGTTATTTTGTTCACCCCGAGTATTTGATTTCCTCGCTACCACCGATATGTAGGACGCTTTCTCCTATCCGCCGCACTGGATTATCATCATCATCATCATCATCATCATCATCACCATCATCATCATCACCATCACCATCAAGTCCGATATGGTGTGTATTCCCACCACTGAAGTAGATGTGTATTGTTCGATTCAGTATTTCCGTCACATAAATGTGGATTATAAATACGTTACATTGCTGCTAGTAGGCATATTTCTCACTTTTTCTTAGACAGTTGCTAAATGTTACTCCATCAAAGGAATTACGTGCCCAGTATTGTTGCAATACAGACGTTCAAATTATCCGATTTCTGTAATTTCATTTCGGTACAAGATCGTTCTAATCGGATTCAGCCAGTCAGTCTTAATGTGGATATCCAACTACGACTCTTATCACACGATAAACTGAGTAAACCACATTCTTAATCGGACTGTTGAATCTGTATCACTTATCTATGACAGGGCCTGAATTCTTAAACGCTATGGAAAATACTAATACAATGTGCTAATTACACATACGTTATTTGAATATAAATATATGAAGTAACACGAGATGACTATTTACTTACAGGAGCAGAGCCACATAGATCATAACAGAGCTGTGCAAGATTGGTTTCAGGGCCAAGAGAGGATAAATCTGTTGGCGTTTGTTACACGATCACCGAACATCGACCAGGTAGAAAATATGTGGGCAGAGGTAACAAGGTCATTGCCATGTGGACCTACAAATGCAAGCGACCTTTGGACTAACATAGAAAACGAATGGTGGGAAGTAAACCATGACGCTACACTATAGATGACTTAATGAAGTCAATGCCCCTACGCCTTCGAGAAATCTTATGTAATGATGGTGAGTGGCTTGGTTACTAAAAGTGTGCTCATCTACAAAATCCATATGGGCAATTGTCAGATAATCGGTCAAGCTTTGCTTTGTCGCAGATCTTTAGAATACAAGTCCACTTCCTTTCAATCTCCTCCTTACAATTCTTGCAATGCAAGGTAATTGAGAAATCTCATCCACTCAACGCCAACTGAGGAATTGACTGGTGTGCGCGTTTTCGTGTTCACGCCCAATCTGAATCAAAAAATTGGTTCAAATGGCTCTGAGCACTATGAGACCTAACTTCTGAGGTCATCAGCCCCCTAGAACTTAGAACTACTTAAACCTACAGACATCACAAACATCCATGCCCGAGGCAGGATTCGAACCTGCGACCGTAGCAGCCGCGCGGTTCCGGACTGAAGCGCCTAGAACCGCTCGGACACCACGGCCGGCATCTGAATCAATACTATTAACATTAGAGAGACAACCAACAATAAATATTGCATCAAATATGACTAAAGTATTTTAATACGATGGTACGTTAAAAACTGAATTTTTATCCAACTCACGTCCTGCATATTACGTTAAGTAAGTAAGATGTATTAACTCCATAATATCGTTAGGAGAGACAGTGCACTCTTATTGTCGCGGCTCGTAAGTGCAGCGACTAGCAGTGCCCAATGCCGCCGCGATTTGTTTACGTTGGCTGAGCGTGGACACTGCAGCAGACGCTTCGCCATAAACAGAAAGAAATCACCTTGGCTCTGACTGCAATGAGCAGACATCACAACCTCCATGTTCTTATAGTAACAAACGTGAGACTCTACTCACAAGTGCCATGGAGGAATTGCAACTGGTATTATCAGAATATTTATCAGCGATTTGAATCCCAAAAATGTGGGAACATTCTCACAAAGTAATGTGAGATGACACCAAACTTTATCTAAGACGCAAAAATCAACTGCGGAGCTTCCATGGACGCAGTAGTAGCACATAAGGAAATATTATGTCTTGGAAGAGTATATTTCATTTTCTGTTCTCATATCAACGCCCTTGTTATAATATGAAGTGAGAAAATGAACACGAAAAACTGAAGTTCCTGAGGAGCATATAAGCCATTTCCTCATCTCATATTATAGGTTTTGATTTATTATGAAGTTAAAAATGAACAGTTTAGGGGTCTGAAGGATAATATGACACCAGATTCTTATCGTAGGAGCTATCGGAGAAGCAAAAAGCCGATAGATGTCCATTCTTTTGTCCAACAGTATGTTTCCTTTCATGCATTACTACCGCTCGGAGATTCTTATTTAAGGACTTGTGGGCATCAAGTTCTTCAGCAGAATAAGCCTTATGTTATTGTGCAATTACAGTATGGGAGAAATGCAACAAAGACGAGTTCCCCTAGAGCAGTGAGGATATTTGCACATGTCTGTGTTCAGCAGTGACTGCCAACTGCCACAACACTTCACATAATTTTGCTCGAGCGTTGTCTTACGATTCCGTTATTGAATTTGTATCTGGTTGCTTGTAGCTCTGCTACAAAAGAATTAAAAAATTGGCTTTCAGCAAGTCTCGAAAGACGAACAAAGGCAGTGTACACCTAACAGGCAGGCACGTTACCTTTTTTTTTATAAAACCTTTATTAAAAAAAACAATGTTACACATTGCAAATACATACTAAGTTATACACACATGAAGTTATTTAAACAAAGCGGTTTGATCATTTCAATTGCGCTGACATTAAGGAAAGACAGCAGAAGATTGTGTTACTGACTAAATCACCAGAAAGAATTAAATTAAACATAAATACTTGAGAATGGCGGAAAGGAGATATATAATAAAGTTGACTAGCCTTCCAACTACACTTTCTGGACATTAATTGAATCTAAGTATTTCAAGTGATCAGATCTATACAATCAGTCTTTCACTGCAAAAATGAACAGGGCAATGTGCCAGCCATTGAATATTACATTTATCGGATAGAATCTTATGGTTTTAACCAATCGATAAGGAAATTTCTATAAAAACTGTGTTTCCAAATTTCTAGTATAAGCCAATAATGTACCTTTCATGTTTTGTGTTTGGCACTATTAGACACACAATCTCAATGTCACATAAGTTCTGTACATTAGCTTATAAATTTCAAAAAACTACTCTCTGAAGTAGAGAAAGCACACATAATAAATATACTGTAAAATCTTAAATAGTATCTTTAAGGTAACTATAATACATCACTGTCAACACAGTCTTCTTTTTTATATTAACCAATGCCCATTCTTTCAAATACAATTTTTAGCATATTACCGAAGTTTTTCTTGTGATTCGAATAGCTTCTAATTTTGTGGAACTCACACAGCATGTGTACCTTGAACTCTATGATGCTATCGGATCCTAATTTGTTAAGGACGTAGTTAACAAAATTTCCCAGCAACCAGTACACAGCGTTATTTTTTGCTTCTGGGAAATAGCGTGCTTCAGGCCTGTGTATCAATGACAGCGATATATACTCAGGGGGATGTTCTTGTAATCAGAGCTATTTGCTCCCGGATCCACTTCCAACTATTCATGTGACCACTGCAAGTATATCTATGAATTACTGTGTCAACTAGATGGCATTGTTGACATAAATTTGTTTCACAGAGTCCGATTGCGTGCAGTCTTTCATTGGTGCTAACTATGTTGTTAACTGTCTTGTACCATGACGTTTTTATATTAGACGTGAGCACATTAGAACTAATGTTTTTCCAAATCTCAGTCCACTCAATGTTTGGAAACTGTCGTTCTATTTTGTTTCTTCCTTCGCTTTTCTTTCGTTCCTGCATTATGGCTCTCGATGTTAAGTGTCGGGACTGCCTGAGTTCGACACTGACATAACTAAACTCAACATAGAAAATCCTCACGTGCTGTAAGCAACTGTTGATATTCTGCACGTCAATCGGGGGAAGCAGGCTTGGAGGTTTAATGATCTCGAAAAGTTGGCTGGTTATGCTTTCTCGCGAGTCTCTTATTAAATTAACTTGCCTTTTGATAAAAAGAGCAGAGGCTTTATCCGTTATGTCAGTTAATCCTAGTCCACCATTTTTAGGATCTAAAGTGGCTACTTTAGCAGGTACTCTGAACACCTCTCCACAAAAATTTTGTGATTTTGGACATTATTCTTCTCGCTATCATTCTCGGTATTGGAAACAGCTGGGCAGTATAATAAGCCTTAGCAAGGATGCATGAGTTGATATACTGTGTTCGTTGAACTTGGTTCATATATCGAGTTAAATTCTCTACAATGGCTCCTTGCACTTTATCTGCTGCAACTTTCCAATTTAAAGCCGTCATTTTCATAGGGCATGCTGTCAGGGTGATCCCAAGTGTTTTATGTTGTCGGACTAATTTTGCCCACTCGACGTTGATATTATCAAAACCTCTGAGATTTAACATCTTACTTTTTTTCCGTTTGCATTGGCTCCAGATGCTCTACAGTACGAATCAATCACTGTTGCTAGCGTGGTTACCTCGTCATTATTCCTTATAATGACCCCTATATCGTCAGCATAGGCTCTTATAACTGTTTTGTTTCCTGATAATGTTAAGCCTTTTAATGTAGCATGGACGTGTCGGAGGAAAGGTTCCAGCGAAATTGCGAAGAGCGACATGGACAGAGGACTTCCTTGAGGAACACCTCGTTGTATTTGCATCGGCCTGGATTGTTGACAGTTCACCGCTATTTTAGCATTTATTCCAGTTGCTATGTTCTTAATCAACTGGATAACCCTATCGTTGAAACCTATGTTCTTCAATGTCTGTAGAAGATATTCATGGTTAACTACATCGAACGCCTTATAAAAATCTAAAAACAATAAAGCACACTTTATGTTTGTTACACAAGTTATTGCAATGATATCCCTGAATTCCGCTAGATTTTGAAAAATGGTTCTGCCTTGCGCACAGTTCTGATGTTGACTAATAATTTTATCTGTAAGGCATGAAATTCTCTTGTTTATTATTCTAGCTATTAATTTATAATCAGAATTCAGCAGTGAAATTGGACGAAAATTATTTAAATCTTTGTTTCCATTATTTTTTGGCACCAGAACAATTTTACTCTCCTTAAACTCAGCCGGAATCATTTTACCCTGAATAACCTCATTTACAATGTCCGTGATTTTCGCACCTACTATTGGCCAGTAACGGATGTAAAACTCTGCTGGCAGACCATCCGGTCCTGGGGATTTTTTTGGTGGCGAGGCGCACAGTCTCATACACGTCTTCTTCACTGACAACCTCGAGAAAATTTTCGTTGTCAACTTCTGTCAGCTGTGGGGCTAGGATGTCAAGGAATTCTTCCAAGGAAGCATCACTACTTTGATGTACAGAATATAGCTCGCAATAATAGCGATAAATCTCGTCCATGATATCCTGCTGGGTTCTGAGAATCGTGCCGTATTTTGTTCGAATTTCTTCAATAAAAGTCCTTCTCCTGTTTTTCGTATGCTTCACTAAATGATATAGGGAAGTAGTTTCATCTGCTGACACCGAATTTGCCTTCGATTTTATTTTCAACCCTTCCATTTGACTTCTCTTGATATTAAGTAACTTGGCTTTGACTTTTTTTATGTCTGCTATCCGAAGTGAGGAACCTGCTGAGACTTGATCATATAGATCTCTCAAAACGGAATAGTAATACTCTATAGTGCATTTCATTTCCCTTGCGCTCTGGGCACTGTATTGAATAAGAACTTTCCTCAACTTTGGCTTTGCCATTTTAACCCACCAGTCAATAGCAGTGGCATATCTACTACGGGCTCGCAGGCATATTGCCCATGTTTCTTTAATCAGATCTTCTAAATCATGATTAACTAACAAGGAAGTGTTCAAATTCCACTGATTCTTGAATCGGCGAACCGGTTGTCTTGTTAGATTTATGCAAGCTAAGACACTTGAATGGTCTGAAAAGTACGTAGGAATGGTTTCTACTTTTGTCACGGAAGTTACAAGATTTTTAGAAATATATAGTCTATCAATCCTGCTACGTGATGTTGCCGTGACATACGTGAACTCAACAGTGGAGGGGTATTTGATTTCCCATATATCCTTTAATTCTAAACCAGTAACTAATTGTTTTAGTTCACTTGAGAAATTAAAATTAGGTAACTGATCTTTTCGATTTAAAACACAATTAAAATCACCTCCAAGTAATAACTATCTTGGTGATTTCCTTAACAAGTATATCAAGTCATCTTTGAAGAAACGTGCCCTGTCAGCTCGATGAGAACTTCCTGAAGGGGCGTACAAGTTGATGATAGTCACATCATGGATATATAGTCCTATTCCCCTTCCGGATTCCAGTCGTTCCACCTCGCTTACTGTAATCCCTTCCCTTACCAAAATAGCTGTTCCAACACTTGTTTCGGGAGACACATTTATGTAACTGACAAAACCGGGAATTACCAAATCCGAAATTAAAACTTCTTGTAACAGGGCAATATCAGTCGCGGATTCGTACAAAAATTCCTTAAGAGCCGATAATTTCAAACCGGTCGTGATTTTATTTATGTTTATAGTGGTGACAGAATAAGATTGCGTCATTGTGCTGTCACTATGTAGTTGTTTTGTTGAACTAATTTAGTTTTCTGTGGTTCAGGGTTCAGTTAAGCTGTAACAGTTTTCTCGGAAGGCTGAACATGGAATAACACTTCAATCAGTTTATTAGTTACTGTCCCGTTTTTTTCTACTTCTGATGTTTTCTCTTGTGCCGCAAGCAGACTGATTTCCTGGTAAACTTTCTGATTTTTCCTCCAGTGATTCGTGTACGACCGTTTCGGACTGAACATTCTTTGGGCTTGGGTCGCCCCTACTGGATTTTCCCTTCCCTTGGTTACGAGCTACATTCTCATTTGATTGCGTCGGTATTTTACTTCGCGGCTTATCTGGAGCAGCAGCAGACGCTTTAGCAATTTCGGTTGCCGGTGCCTGCCCTGAGGTGTTGACCGTGATTTCAGTTTGGCCACCACTTCCTCGTTCTTTATTAATTTCACTCACTTTCTGATCGAGGGAAACAAATGGAGACTGCATTTTTGCATCCTCTCCCTGAATTTGTTTATTAACAGATAGATTCTGATCTTTGCAATCGGCTACTGCACCTGTTGTTTCTTGCAAATTAATGCTACTTACACCCCTTTCATTTTCTGGTACCGTATGTGTATTATCTTTCTGTTCATTAGTTTCCATTCGCATTTTGCCTTCAGGTTCCTCTGCCTTCTCATCGCACTGTTTTTGCTTGCGAAGTGAGGGAGTGGAACAAGACAGCTCGTCCTCTGAGCAACTATCAGTTATCTCCAGAGGTCGTTTTTTCGGTTGCATTTCAGTTTCACGAGTAGTGGCAACGGGGTTTCCTTTTGTTGTTAACGGGGGAAATTGACTGTTATCGTGAAGGGAGACATCAGCTTGTCCCGCTGCGTGAACATCCTCAACCAGTTGTTCCGGGCTATTCTTTGGTAACAGATCATTTAAGGTAAGCTTCTGACGCTGTATCAAATTACTTTTAAGCACAACAGTTCGCCGCGGACATTCCTGTCTGAAGTGGCCGGTTTCGTTACATATATGGCATGTAGCTTCCTGACCTGTATAAACAATTTGTGCCTTATACCCACAAACAGTTATGTGAGACGGAATATTCGTCTTAACGTCCATCTCTACACAGCGGACCCCGTTAAAACACTGCAGTTTAAAGCGAGGCGACCATCTTTCATTTGCAATTGATTTAACGTCTCCGTAGTTTCAAAGAGCTTCCTTAATCTTATCATTTTCAATTTCAATGGGGAGATTCAAGACACGAACGGTTTTGTAATGAATGTCCGCTCTATAGATGGAAACCTTACTTTTATAACCATTTCTATGCACAAAATCTACTTCATAGCCCCACTTTCGTAACACTTTATCAACAGTCGAAGCACTGATTAACTTGACAAAAACACAGTATTTTTCCTGATCCAGTTGCCAGGTATGAACGGTTTCAGAATTTAGACCAATTACCTGTGTAATCCAGTCATCAATTTCCAGGGATGTCGGCTGAACAGGACGGGATTCTTTGTCAAAAGCAAATACCAGAGTATTCTTCCTGAGGTTTGTAGCCATGGTTAATCCAGCGAAGCAATTTCGGTTAAAGAACCGAAATTCCAAGTAGCAGCAGCAAGACCAGAAAGAGCGATCAGATCACAAGGAACAGGAAGGAACACGGAGATTAACGGACGGACGGCACTCGGCGAAGCACAAGTACAGCGATGTAAACACTGAAGTGCAGCGCAACAGTTAACAGCGGCCACTCGCGAGCGCGGCTGAAACGGAACTGCTACCTAGGAGCTAGCGACCACATGAGATATCTCTGACTTACGTGTTAGCCCAGTTTGCTACGGCAGGTAAATCGCAACATAAGAGACGAGAGTAGTTGTATTTCCAGTGTGGAACGACTTCCCTTGACTCAAAATCATTAACTGATATCTTTGTGTCACATTTCAAGAGAAGATCACATTATTCAATTGAAATGACACGATAGTGTCAAGTGATATTAGCAGGATAGTTCTGTGCCATCAAGGAATTAACTCGTCGGTCACAGAGTTGCCAAACTTATTCTGGACTGTTGCCAAGTTTCAGTTATACAGCCAGGAAAGATACCAGCTGATGTGTTCTACGAGTGACCTCGGAAGTGACTATAGCTTCGTCTCAGAGTTGCGGGTGGCAAGGGCCGCAATATCCTCATTATATGTCAATGAGTCTTATTCGCATTTCTGTAACTAGGTTTAGGCGCTAGAGTGTACTTACTTGTAACACACTGATGCAATGAGTGCAAAATAAATGTCATAAATTAATAACTGCGACAATTATTTTTGATTTACTGTCTTAATCGGACCGAAACTTTGAAAGCGTATTCACCAGACGCGATCACAATTTTGGGAGATTCTCCAGTGGTTGAGTTGGCAACGTATCTTTGCTGTACAATTTTGTTATTGAGATCACTGTCATTGGCACATCCGCCAGAAGACAGGCATGGCCGGGATTTTTGTTGTCATCTTTTCTGACGGATATTCTGGCTTTGCTCGAAACGTGAAGACTTAAGGTGAACTCGAACATTCCATATGGCAAAAATTTGATGATTCTTATCTTACAGCTCTAACATTCAAAAAACAGTTACAATAAGCGGCAGAAAAGCACCTGTGAACCAACAATTAATAATGCAGTGATAATTAGTGGAATCTGACAAATTCCATCTGTCACCTGAAAATTGATAAACTACTTGTTTCATCTGCACAGCACTGCAGTATGAGCTCGAAGGTTTCATAGAACTCCTATACTTAATTTCGTTGTGATCGTTTTCAATGACAGTAGGGGAGGAGCAAAACCATCTGACTCGAAACATACTTTTCCAGTGGGATTTGAATCTTCGGCTACAGTTGCAGTAGCACGTCCAGCGAGGTATGAAGAATGTGAGCAATCACTCATTGCTGCAGTATAGGCTAGGGCAGAAAGATGCAGGTTTCTGACAAAGTAAACGATGAGAGACACTGTCGCTGTCACTTATTAAAGAGGAATTGTTCAGAAAATTACAACTATATCTAATGAAATGAAATGAGTAGGTTGATGCAGCTCCAGTCCGGCACTATCACTGTGTTGCCAAACATTTTCCGAATAGCACTTAAGATAAAAATGTGTGTGTGTGTGTGTGTGTGTGTGTGTGTGTGTGTGTGTGTGTGTGTGTGTGTGTGTGTGTTCTGTTCTTTCGGACATTTCCGAAAGAACAGATACTACGAATCGAAATAGACAGCCTTGTTAATCAATTAAATATCGAAGGACAGATGTCCAGGCTGTCATTGGCGTTAAAATAGAACAACCGCATCATATGAAAATTTGTGCCTGACCAGGTTCAAACCCTGAGTCATAGTGTCTTTTCTTTCAGACATGTCCGAAAGATCAGACACCACACATATATCCATATTCAGGGTGTTTCAGGTGGAATAGTAGATATTTTAGCAGGTGGTAGTACAGACGAAATGCATAAAAAAAATTCCAAATAAATGTGTCCACTTTCTATTGAGTACAGAGATACAGCTGTTAGTACTTAACCCTAACAAACTCAAAGGAAAGGCAAATGAGGACATTCAAAAATTCCCCCACCAACTTCAATGCACATTTGGCTTTCCTTGGTAACACCATGTGTAGCTCTTATGAGGACGTCTTTGCGTTCTTTTATGAGGGCCGCACTATTCATAATCCGAACGATCAAATCGGCTCTTGGGTTTACTTTTTCTGTGTACACTTCACCCTTAACCATCCCTGCTGACAAAAATCCAAAGAGGTAAGGTCCGGGGACCTTGGTGGCCAAGAAAAATGCCCATATCTACTGATCCATCTTCCGGGAAATGTTAGGCTTGGATACTTTGTCACCTGACGACTAGAATGTGCAGGAGCCCCGTCTTGCTGGAGGAACAAAGGCATTCTTGTAGCCAAAGGAACCTCTCCCATTAACGGTGGAAGCTCGTTTTCAAGGAAGTGTAGACAACTGGGTCCTGTAAGGACCAACATACGAAACGAAAATGCATTCAACCCCTGCTATATGTACTCAATAAAAATTGGACACTTGTTATATGGCATTTTTTCTGCAATTTTTCTATTCTACCCCCTCCTACAATATTTACTACTCCTCCTGAAACATCCTGATTAATTATTCAGGTCTCTACAGGTCATCGAAAGTTTTCAGTTCTAGACATCGTCCGAACCCTCGCGGGAATACAGAGTGGCCACTAGCGATTCGAATAATGTATGAGAGGGGGGGGAGGAGTGGGGGCGGAAGGTACCGCGCATGTGGTATGCAGCAAAGATGGGAATTCGCGTCTGACGAGGAACGTGTGTAGATAGGTGCTGCAGAGGGGTTGGCTGCTGTGTCCCGATTGTGCCCACCATCGGAGGTTCGACTCCTCCCTCTGGCATGTGTGTGTGTGTGTGTGTGTGTGTGTGTGTGTGTGTGTGTGTGTGTGTGTGTGTGTGTGTGTGTGTTGTCCATAGTTTAAATTAGATTACGCAGTGAGTAAGCTTAGGGACCGATGACCTAAGCAGCTTGGTCCCATAAGATCTTACCACAAATTTACAAAATTTTAAATCCAAAATACTGCATCTCGGTTCTTACAGTAGCACAACAGGTGTGCACTGGTTAGATCTAACTGAAGAGAGATTCCAACTCGGATTGTAGCTAAGGGCGAATCCCAAGCTCATGGCTACGAACAATTGGGAGTGGATACTTAATGTCATCGGAGCCTTGTTGAAGGACCATGACATGCGTTCGTTAGACTGACTGCAGAAAGTTTAGTTTATAAATACATACATATTTAGCAAAATATATGATGTCGCAGCAGTCTTACCGATACTGCAGGTCACTACACATAAAATACTAGGTGCAGCGTGTTGGTATACGTGGAAACAAAATATCTTCAAAGTATCCTTCCACACGGCGACTTTGCAGAGGCAAAACGGAGGACTTGGAATTAAAGACGTTAAATCTAGATGTGACACACTGTTTCTAACTCGTGCTTTCATAGTAATACATGCCACTAGGACAGGCATCACGAAACTTCTATTCTTCTCGTTAGATACTGGGGATAGGAACGCTCCTGTTAATATAGCACATTTAGATGCCAGCCTACATTACGTCCGAAAGTACTATGTCGATTGCAGCTGTATAAGACTTCTACCAGCACAAACCAACACTAGAACCGCCTATGATTATATTACCAGACATGGTCTTCACATCCCAATTCAGGTAAATTAACCTACTAAAAACTGGATGAACGTCTGGAAAAATATCCACAATAAAATTCTACCAACTAGAGTCAGTGCAGTATGGTACGACGTTGTAAACGAAACCACATCCACAGCGGAACGATTATGGAAAATCAAATTGAGACCATCTCCATACTGCGACAAACGTCGGCTTGTAGAAACTGAAGCGCACATGTTGTTTTCTGAAAATAGAATCAGAATTTGGAACTGCAATAGGAAGAAATCAGCACTATCAACAGAACCGCAGAAAGTCATATACCGATAACTGAAGCTTTACAACCCGACTGGAAATGTTACCCATCCGCAAAGAATAACAGTTTTTCGTGGCTTCTGGGACAATTTGTATTTTACGTGTTAACAAATATAGCTTCGAACTTAGAAGAATACATATTTTATATTGCACAAGAATGTTTTAAGCTGAAGAAGGATAACAAATATATGGAATGGTTTCAAAAGTTTTTGTCTATTGCTTTATGTGGGCTACAAAGATGTGGACAGTTTTGTTGATTAGAAGCAGAATACTATTCTTTCACTTTTTTATTCCTGGAATCTTCTTTTACGTTGGTTCTAAAGTCAGAAGTGTTCTAATTTGGCAAAACCCCTCCGGCTCCGAAATTTCTTTCATTCGTTGAAAAATATATGGCTTCTTTGCAGACCTCATATGCATCCAGTGCATAATAACACAAATTGAGAATATGTTTCTGAATGAATGTTTGTTATGTATTATTCCGCCACCCTTTTGACTGTTATAAGTTACGTTCTACAAAGAACGCATGCCATTGGAGGCGGCAATCTGTAATTTATTTTGCCTTAATTACTACTTCAATTTTTTTCTACAATTTAAGGCACATATGGCAACAAACATGGAATATATGGGAATAACGCAGCTACTCAGTAGACAGGTATGGGGGAGGCATTGTGGCCAGGCCTAGGATCTTGGACCCCTGCCCTCTTTGCCTCCGCCTACCTGGTGCTGAAAGTCTTCCCAAACTTTTTTAAAAAAATAGTGCAGTGGTCAGCGCGTCTATCTAACAAGGAGGAGGTCCAGGTTAGAAGCCCGGTCGCTCACAAATTTTCTTCTGCCTTCGTTGCTGTATTTCAACGCGCTGTGACAGTGTGGACATTCGTCCTTCGATATTTAAGATGCAATTGTGTTTTGAGACAACAGAGGTGATTTGCGAACATTTGTCTTGCCATCAATGTAACGGGACATCACCGGCATCCAACCCTTAGACATTGCTTTGTGATGACGCTAACCCATGTCATAGACTTGCGAATCAGATTGTAGCGCATATTTAGTCAAATAACGATAGGTCAGTATACAAGTATTTACGAACAGTAGAAGCAGGACTGCAGCGAACTGATCACTTAACCATCGTAGAGTACCTGTGTAATGAGTCATTCCAGCTGCATAGCTGAGGGTAATATTTGTTAAGCAATTCACTGCAGAATTAATGTAATACCCACACGATGATCTCTGTAGTCACACTGTATTAATAAAAGCTCGCGGATGAAGTACTATGCTCGTTAAATCGGATTACTCAAGCTGATACCAAATAACGAGAAGCGACGACGCCACCACACTATCTTCACTTAAGTAGGTAGTCAGCGCTAAATTATGTGCGCCACCAATAACGTCACTGTAAGCAGTTTGACAACAACAACAACAACAACAACAACACAACTACTGATGACCTGTACCATTACCAACACAAAGTTGTAACTCGCAGTGATTACAAGTTGCTGATGTTTGTCAAGAATAACGGCAAGCGCCTCATAAATGTGAAGTTCCAATTGCATTACGCCTAGGACAGAGAGAATCCTAAATAAAAGTAATAGGTCACCCAGCGAAGAGAATAGTTGACGTACTGTCTCAGCTTCTTGCAGTTTGATATTAATGCAGTTCCCGATGGTCTCACAATAACGGGTTCTTTTGGCTATCGGAATACTCATATGGAAATTATTAAAGTGTAATTGCTGGAACGCTCAACTACCTTAATAACACGTCATTCTGGATCGAATACAACTCGGAAAGTGACGTTAATTTGACGTTTCCGTCCATCTCCTGCAGCTGCAGAAATGACTTAAGGTGAGGCCTTCGCTTCAAGCCATGATCTCTTACCTGCTCTTGCTTCAACCAACAGGCATCGCAACACATTGTACCATTATTTTTTAATCATAACCAAATGTGTGAGAAATAATAATTCACTAAATTATTTTGTTTGTCAAGATTATGTTTTAGCTCCACTTGTCATTTATGCTCTTACTTATCTTTCTATGTCTGATCGTGGTAGAGGATATGTAAGTCTTGTGTATAGTCTGCTTATGGAATAATAAATTGTGTGCTTAGGACCTACACACTGAGGGTTCCATACAAAATTATGTATACAGACAGTCAATCCATTCTCGGAATAGAGGATCTCAACGATTTTTGCTTGTTTTCAGGATTGATAGTGGCAAGATATTGCTTCCATGGATTCCAAGACTTTCATGAATGTTTTGATTTCAAGTCTGAAATCAAACAACCAAAAGCAAAAGAATTTTTTATCGTATGATATAACTACAAATTAACAATTTTCTTATTTTTTCCTTTACTTGTATTGTGAAACCTTTCCTCTCGCCAAATTTATTGATTCTCCATCAAGGGAAAGTACCCTGTAAGTTCTCATGAGCGAGATTGTATCACAGTATCATAATGTTAATACGTGCACACAGGAACTGAAGTATCAATTTTTAATATTAATTATACAAGGTGGTCAAAGAATCCTAAAGAACTCTAAAGGTACTTATCCATAAATGTGCAAAAAAACAACAACTAAGTAGCCTTTGTGAAATAGATAGTTTCATAATCATGATGACACCTTCTCTATCACACATTAAAATCTCCAATATGTGAACAGCGATAGTTGAAGTGCTGCCCCCTGTGTACCCATCAGGTACTATAGTAAAAATGACACACAAGAGTAACAACGTCTTGTGAAATTCCATTCTAGGGACCTTCATGTTCGTGTGGTTCAGTTATAGTAACACAGGCATACCAGGCAGCTACAATGCGATCACTGCTAGGTTAATTATGGAAATCAAAATATCACAATAATAAAGACTACATAACATTGTACATTGGCATCATCATTTCACTTACTTTTCTGTAAGAGTAATTTTGTGGTCATTTGCTGCTGTTACCAGATATTCTGAATGAAATTTGCAATTTTTAATTACTTAAAATTAAATAACTATGACTTCTGACTTCACTGCTACACACAAACTATATTTGTTTTAGGCTATGACTAGAAGGCATTTTTCTATGCACTTTATCAAGGATGCATGTCAAATGATCCAAGAACTTAAGAGAAATCAAAGAATTATTTCCATACTTCAGTATTTGCAGCATGATGCAGGATTTGCTATGATCATTTCTGAAGCCACAACTTCACACAGAGCTTAATAGGGATTATATCACTTAAATACTCATGATATTTTTTATCATAGGTCAGTTCCAATGTCTTCTATGTATGATCATTCACCATCTTATACACAATTATATTTTTATGACATCAATGCTGCTCTTTGCTATAGACTGAATGAAGAATCATCAGTCATGCTATACTGATAACAATGTAATATTAAAATTCCTGTTGAATTATAACACACCAATCACTTTTTGTGAAAGAGTGGATAATGAAAATAGAGAAATCTGTATGGTTACTGTATTTACTAAAAAAAGACATCTAGCTTTACAACAAGACAATTCAAACAGATGTGACAGCTGGAACTATTTGAAGGAAATGCAGTGTGTTTAAAAAAACACTAGTGCAGTCAAAAACACTCGGTTTTAGATTCCTCACTACATCAATTATTTTCTAATGGAGACACTGAATGGCATGCTAATTTGTTCCATAACACATCAAATACATCCGCTACCTAGAAATAAAATGACTGTGTTGCAATATACATGCTATTGCCTTTCAATTAAAGATGATTTCAGCCTTTTACATCATTCACAAAAATTATTTCTGCAGAGCATTTTTGTAATGTATGTACATATTTAAGGTAGTAGGCTATTTTGTAAGAAAAATCAGTCTGTCCTAAGGTCAGAAATTTATATCAACTTACATTATTGTTTACTACTAAACCTGATTGATACTGCAAATATTGCAAGAAGAGATATTTTGCCTCCTTCATTTAATGGTTCTCCAAGAAATCTGTATCAGAACTACTTGGATGTCATGTCCATTGTTCATCATTTTGGGAAAACATCACTTTTTACAATGACTTGCAATCCTAGTTGACTGGAAATTTATCAGCATAAACCTGCTAATTTCCTTTCAGAAATTATTGTGTAAGTATTCAAGGCTAAAATAATTTAATTAATTGAGCCACTGGTGACAAAATATATCCAATATCCATTGTACAGAGGGTGTCTTAGTGGTATTAGCATTAATGTTTGAGGACAATCACTTTGACAATCGTTATTTTGTACCGTACAATCCATACTTCCCAAATTTGATTGCCATTTGAATGTTGAAGTTTGCATGACAGATTAAGTGTTAAATGCATTTATAAATACATATATAAAGGATATGGTAGTGCAGCTATAGAAGTAGGGGATGAAAGAACAGATGGTAATGAAGTTCAGATTGATTAAGTACCCAAATTTGAGAAAGGCCATTAAGTTGGATCAATGTAAGCAACATTTTTCTTTAAAAAATGCATCTTCATATTTGCATTAAATGAAACTGATTTTTGTCACATGTTTAACAATATACTGACATGTCTTTGCACTATATTTGGGTAAATGCTGAAGAAAAAATGTAAGAGGAGGGTATGGGGTGGTGATAAAATGATTACATGCATGTATGTTATGTATCCAAAGGATGTAGATTTCTCAGTTATACTGAAATTATTCACTTTTGTGCTCCTAAATCATTTGAAGATGTTAGAACTTTTAATGCACTTGTTTACAATACAGTTGTAACATCATGCACATCGGATGTAGTTTGTTGTTATGAAGCATTACATGGTCTTCGTTATAAAGCCTTTGACACATTTTGTTGTTGGCTGTCCTTTGTATGTGCAGTATATTTTGTTGTTGTAAATGGCGCATTTCCTTTCCAACGTAAGTTTTATTTATTTACGTTTTACGTCTTGTTTCTGTTTCATTGGTGCAGTATTATTCTCCAGTAGCTGGAAACAGTAATATTCTTTTAAAGAGTATCAGTTGTTACCAGTCAAAGTTATAAAAATCCCATTGTTTTCCTAGTTTTCTCCCGGATGAGAAAATTCCCAGGATATTGCCGGGTGTCCCAGGGCGTATACACCATAAACGAAAGATTATATATCAAAAAAATGCGTTTCCGAATGTAGGAAGCAGCAGTAGCTGGAACAGAGACATAAACAAAATGTCTGTTGTATGGCAGAGCGTGTAGCGAGCTACATTCCGGAAAAAGATATCAGTTAGTAATAATGCGTTCACACGTACTGTGTGAACAAGATCGCCTAATGTATGTTCATGCAAACACGTAAATTTTTCCTGTATTATTCCTGCTTACAACTTAACAGCGATTCCTGAATACCTCTGTTCCTTCACGCTCCTCTTACCACTCTATAAATAATTTCAAAGAACAGAAACTGCGTCAACTCGCTCAGTGTATTGCGATAATGCAACGATCGTAGCCTCAGCCCTAGGGGCGATTACACTGACCAGAGCGCAATTTTGTGAATGAAACAGTGGGTTGGTACCATTGAGTATGCTGTAATGTTGCAACACAATCCACAGTCTCAGTAGTAGTAGTAGTGACGTAAAAAGTTTTGTTAAAGATGTTTCCCATGACGGAAATGCTTCTAAAAATCACTGTGTTGCAGTAATTCCAGATTATTGATATTCAGACCACTTTAGTATAATGGTCCGTGTTTGGAATAAAAACTGCTGATTACCATTAGTGATTTGCTTTTAAAGGAAAGGCAAATGAAAATTGTTACTGCTAATTACAGTGAGGTAAAAAAGTAGAGCAAACTGTCAAAACATATTTTTATGGGGACAATCATGATAACATACGTCGGACTACTTGCAACAACTTGTTCAATTAGCGATATTGCCAATCATCCCGAAATATTGCAGTTTATTGCAGCAACTCTTGCGGCCATACGTTGCTGAAAAATTTCGTCCGTTTAAAAACACCTCGAGACGGGGTGGGCGTTGGCTAGCAACGCAGAAAGCACGGAGCGAGCTACGCCACTGCAGATATGCGAAAGCAGCAGAGCCATCTGTGCGTGCCAAGATGTATTACATTGCGACTATGGGCGTGGAGTGCACTAATGTCATTCAGGGACCTGAGAAAAGCTTTTAGATAAAAAAAATAACTGCCTTTGTGAAAGTACTAGTAGTTGAAATAGAAATAGAGAAAAACCTGTCTATCGTATGACATCAAGTGTAGTGAGCTAGAATCTGATAAACGTACTAGCTAGTAAGACTGCGCTCACATATTGTATGAACAAGCTTATTAAATAAAGCAGACAAGAACAAGTAGCGGGTATGCAAAATGTACGTGATTTTCCTCCTCCCTGCCTGCAGTTAACTGCGGGTAATCCAATATAACCTTGCTCCTTTCCCCACCCATTCCCACCCCTCATAACAAACAACTAAAGCAAAATCAATACAAGGGTCATGTAGTGGTATTTAATTTTGATGTTATGGATGCTGTGGGTTTACAGCTTTTAGCGGCGTGCTGATTGTTTCACTTCCATAAATATACTGGAGAGCTGCTGGATATTTCGGCGCATTAGTGGGGCAGAACATCATAGTATCAAGTTCGTCAGTGAGATCGCTTTCTGCATAAAGATATCGCACTAATAGATGAAGAACGTATAAAATTGTACTTAACCAATTTAGTTAATCAAAGAGCGTATTTTGTTCATTCTTTGGGTACGACCACATTTCTTCTACATTTGCTTATGTTACACGCTACTTACAAGGTAACCTCACCCCCCTCAGATTTAGTTATAAGTTGGCACAGTAGATAGGCCTTGAAAAATTGAACACAGATCAATCGAGAAAACAGGAAGAAGCTATCTGTAACTATGAAAAAAAATAAGCAAAGTATACAAACTGAGTAGTGTATGCACAAGATAGGCAACATCAAGGACAATATATCTTCAGGAGCGCCGTGTTCCCGTCGTTAGTGTGGACAGCTGCGGAACGAGAGGTCCTTGGTTCTAGTCTTCCCTTGAGTGGAAGGTTTAATTTCTTTATATTTGCAAAGTCATGATCTGTCCGTTCGTTCATTGACGTCTCTGTTCACTGTAGTAAGTTTAGTGTCTGTGTTTTGCGGCCGCACCGCAAAACCGTGCCATTAGTAAACGAAAAGGACGTGCCTCTCCAATGTGAACCGAAAACATTTGATAGCAAGGTCATAGGTCAATCGATTCCTCCACAGGGAAACACGTCTGATATATTCTATACGACACTGGTGACGGCATGTGCATCACATGACTAATATGTTGTCGACACACCTATCTTGTATACTTGGCGAATGGCTAAGAAGATTCTTCTACCTTGCCCGATTTAGGTTTTCTTGTGGATGTGATAATCACTCTCAAAAAGCTGATAACATTGGAAAGACGGGCGGACAGATAATAATTGTCAGCTGCTCACACTAACCACGGGACCACGGCGCTCCTAAGCTCAAAATCTCTTTGATGTTGCCTATCTTGCACATGGACTACTCAGTTTGTATATTTTGCATATTTTTTTCATAGTTCTGCACTACTTCTTCCTGTTTTCTCGATTGATCGGTGTTCAGTTTTTCAAGGCCTATCCACTGTGCCAACTTACAACTAAATCTGAGGGGGTTGCGATGGCAAGGTTCCCTTGTTAGAAACAAACCAGTTCAAAATAAACGGGTGGTTATTGAAAGACGGGACGTGACATATGTACCGCATGCGCCGGGATTTCCACTAAAACCACTCTGATTTCAAAGACCCAGGAAGAAAAAGCCACAGTAGATATGACAATAAAAAGTGAACTACATTGTAGAGCATCTCAAAGAATATAACATCAATACACCTCTACATGTTAACCATTTGCAGCACGAAGAATATCGAGTCTACATTCAATTTCTCGCCAAGTTCTTTGTAAAAATTCCTCTGTTAATTTTGCAATTGCATTAGTGAATGTCGCAACGTAGGAATGTCGTCCACTTTCGTCGCATGCACGCAGTCCCTCACAAATCACCACACGAAGAAATCAAGCGGCGTGACGTTGGCTAGGCAATGGATCTGATCCAACGACTGGGAGATTTCCTATCCAGAAACATGCGAACAGCTGTTGGCCAATGTGGCGGAGCTCCATCTTGAAATACGATGTTGGGTTGCAAGTCTTGTACCTGAGGGTACACAACTGCTCCAACATGTCCAGATACACTGACCCATTCACTGTTTGTTCCGCAAAGAAGAACGGTCCAACAATCCTGCCATGCACTAGCCAGCACCAGACGTTTAGTTTAGGGCTATCACGAACATGTTCAATGACAACGTGCGGATTTTGCGAACCCCAAATCTGAACATTATGCCTATTAACCCTTCACGATAAATGTAAGGTTGTCTCACCTGAGAATAAAAATCTTTCCAGGAAGCTGACATCCATACCAATAAGCAGCAGCAATTTGTTGTCGGCGTGGTTTGTCGTTCGTCGTCAGATGTTGCAGAATTTGCACTCTGTAAGCACACAGACGAAGACGCTGGTGAACTACACGATGCAACGTTGATCGAGGTACATCAAGTTGCCTACATGCTTGACGAATTGACTTACGTGGGCTTCTGAGAAACGTTCGTCTGATGTACACCACTGTCTCTTCTGAAACTCCATAACGTGCACCGCCAGAATGTTTCAGAACACTTCCTGTTAGAAATTTCCTATACTATTCCTTGTTTTCAAATCAGGTGTATCACGTTCATACACTAAACGATAATCTAATAATCGGCGATTTTGTTTCTGCAATCCACGCTACTGCTTGCACGTGCTGCTGTGGAGTCGCCATTTTTACTTCATACGACCATGCTGCACTTGGCACTTGTGACGTGGGAATATAAATTCTTTGAGATGCTCTACAATGTGGTGCATTTTTCATTGTATCTACTGTGCTTTTCTCTCCTGGGTCCTTGGAATCAGCGAGGGTTGAGTGGGACACCCTGTATTTTGACTGGACAACGTCTGGTCAACCTACACTATGTCTTTCTCCTTACTGTCCAGATTTAGCTTCCTCGGATTTTCATTTATTTGGTCGCCTCAAGGAGGCATTATGGGGATAAAAATTCAGCAACAACAAGATGGTCAAAGAATCTGTGGGGAAAATGGCTCAGAAGTAAGACAAATAGTGCCTTGAATCAAGCGTCAATATTTTTAACGCTCTGCAGTCTCCAATATCCTGCTCACAAACCATCAGAACCATTCTCAGACGGTCTGTATTATTCCGCAGTACTCAAAATTGGGAACCATTTGAAGACAAGGACTGAGGAAGACATGGCACAAACAAGTTAAGGGGACCACACAGTGGTTCATTTCGAAAAAAAAAAATATCGATTTTCGATTTTCATCGTATTTCGATAGATTAAGATTTTATTTGAGTACTCTGAAAAGGATTTTGCTGAAAAAAAAATTTCGAACATTTAAAGGGCATTTTCCTACCAACTGTGTTTATGTGCCACGTACAATCTATTGGCAAGAGCATGGCTGCAGGGAGAACATTTTGTTCAGTGATGAACTTACATCAGCCACCAAATATATTTGAAAAACTGACTGCACCACCATTCTCTTCCTGCTGCTGTTATTACAGCAATTAAACCTATTTTCAGAGACTTGGCTCATTCTGACGTAATGAAATGTCTGCATGGGCAGACACACAACCCAAATGAATGTTTCAACAGCATAATTTGGAACAGCCTTCCTAAAGCTGTATTTGTAGGCATGCATAGAGTGAAACTAGGAGTTCATAATGCTGTTATTACATTCAACTGTGATAATATTGGAAAGTGTTGGGTACTGAAAAAGCTGGGAATTAATGCTGGTGAAAATATGATCACTGGGCTGCAACATTGCGATAAAATGAGGATAGCCAATGCAGACAGGTCTGCATCTAATATGGCCAAGAAAGCAAGACAGACATCCAGGAAGATGAAAAAAAAAAACTGGAAGTCTTGCTAGAGGCCAAACAAGGGCCATCATATGCAGCAAGACAGTTTTAATTAACTGTAAGTAACAAATTTCAAAAGTTTTTTCTTTAAAGTCAATTTCCCGCAAACTAAAATTTTCAGTACATATGCCCCATTATATCAGAAACTATCATAGATAAATGAATGAAATTTTCAGTCCTTGCATAACATAAAAAGCCACCTCTGGTACTACATTAATTAACATTCCCCATTAGGAAGCCACAAAAAAATATTTTCTGCACAAAAAATTTATATTTTTTGTTAATAAATTTAAAATAGTATTTCTTAAAAACTGTAAAATGGATACAGTAGATTTTAGTACAGTTGACTATTAGCATCATGTAACAAACAGTAAAAATATTAAGGTCCTGCATCAAATAATTTTTTTCAGAAATTGGTCAAATACTTGCCTAAATTAACATGGGTTAAATAGGCAGGGTGTGGTCCCCTTAAACAGTCTCCTCCTCCTGTGGACAATACCAGCAACGCTTCAGCAAGACGTCAGCAACTACTTGCTGTAGCCTGTTCGATCTGAAATATTGCCCAGTCATCCCGCAGTAATAGCGTTTATTGCAGCAACATTGATGACAACGCTATTGCGGCTGCACATTTCCGTAAAATACGGCCCTTGTAAACGTACCTTGAGGCCTGTTGTGCGATGACAAGCAACGCCAAATGCTTAGAGCGAGCTACGCCACTGCAGATATGCGAAGCAGCAGAGCCATCTGTGCGCGCAAAGACGTATTACGTTGCGATTGTAAGCGAGTGCAACGAAAACTTATAGATTTCAAAAGAAAAGATGGCTTCCTGATAGCAGCACTAGCTGGAACAGGGAGAAACAGAATGTCTATCGTATGGAAAAACGTGTAGTGAGGTCAAGCCAGCTAAAAGTATCAGTTGGTAAGAATGCGCTCACATGTACTGTGCGAACAAGATAGCGACGTACAAGGGGACAACCTAAATTCTGCCCCTACTAATACTGTATAGGACTATTATATGTGTGACCACTATGATTGTGTAGAGATTTTGCAATACGCGTAGCGTGGCGTGCTGCATCAGGAGTGATTAAGGTAATCAGAGCGCAAATCCGTGGACAAAATTAAGGTGTGTTGTCACCATGAAATATGAAAATAAAAAGCCCTTGAAAATATACCCCACATTTAAAAATGTAGTTAAGCTTATATTCTTCCCAAACGACAAGCAATTTATCATGAAGAAAGCGTTGCAGCTCTTTATTATGTTCACTGACTAGTCCTATTCGTTTCTGGGTGTAGAGGGATATGCAGATTTGTGTAAATCTCATGTTTAGCGCTAATGTTCGCACCAACAGCATGGAAACTGTTTTCTTCTTCTTTCTGAATTTTGTCTTCGAGTAGCGGAGCTTTATATACTTCTCCCGAGAAGTTCATATCCAACTGCAGCAGCTTACGATAGCTGTGTGTTTCTACATACATTCATTTGAACAGACTGGATTTACCAATAACATAAACACTGTTGCAATTATATTTCACAGCCCTGGAGGTGGAGGAATATTTGCTAATGTTCTGGACTGGAGTAGAGAACCAGAAACAGCAGACAGATTTTGTGATGTAAGCTAGTTAGCTTAATGAGTCTTATTGAAGCAAGATCTACAAAATACCAGTGTTTACGTACTTTTTACAAGTGTTGGAAATGTTTCGTAAATTGGGCGAACTGTATATAATCCACAGTCTCAGTAGTAGTGACGTAAACAGTTTCCTTCTCGAAGCATATTTTTTATGGGGACAAGCGGACAACTATGATAACACAGATGTCAGTACGTTTCTCTGGTACGATCTGTAAACTTAGAAAGGTTGTAAAAATGATATATTTAAACATATGGAAAATACAGCATTCTATATCAGATTCTTCGAATAATTTTTTTTTTATTTCATCAATTTCGATTTTGATGAATTTTGAATAAATCACACACATTAGAAGCCTAATATTTGGTATGTGGGGAGAAGCACGTTATGGCATCGTTATGTCTAATTTTCAGGGCTAGCGAGATTTGAGACATTCAAAATTACAAGTCAGGGAGAATGACCCCGAACTGCAATGTTGGAGCAAGGCCCCCTTCAGCACTGTGGTTTCGCACCGTTAGATTCACTATGACATATGCAAACTTATTACTAAAATGCCAGAAACCATGTTTGTATTTACCGAATGAACTGGAGCTGAGTTTCCATTTCTGAAATCAGAAAGGCAATGCGAGAAGTTATTTTACACGTGTGTTTGCATGCGACAACAGTAACACAAAATATTTACTTGATTAGTACTGCAAGGTAGTTTGACGTTTATTTAGCGCTAGTTAAGAAATGTATGATCTGTGTAGTTATAGCTTAAAGCATGTATAACACATACATATATGAATATATTATTAACGTAAGTTTCTAAAAATGTTTCCTCTACTATTGTGGACAACGAGATATGCAGCGTTTCCTAAACAGTAAGGAATTTGATTTCTCAAAGTACCGCTTTGTGCTTTAATGCATATCCTCTAGCACACTCCTTTTTCTTTCATCATTTTACTATTTTTCAGTTCTTTGCGGAAAGTTGTTAGGAGAGAATGAACTTTTGGTCTTGGCAGGAACTGCTTTTTATTGGGGAATACACGGTGCATTATGCAATACAGCGAGTGACAAGTCTCCCCTTCAATATACTGCGAGCAAACAGTCAACATCAGTCTCAGATGGTCTGTATTATTGCACGGTACTCAATATTGGTAAGCAATTACAGACAAGGACAGCTGAAGATATGACCCGACCATGCACAATGTGGACAAAACCGGCAGCACCCCTGCAATACATAGCATTATTTGCAACAAGTCATTCAATACTGTCCAGTCATCCCGCAATACTGCCATTGACTGCAACAACACTGATGGGAACATTACTGCGAACACAAGTTGCCATACAATACGGCACAAGTAAACACACGTATGGGCGTGTTGGGCGTTGGCTAGCAACGCATAGAGCGAACTCCGCCACTGCAGATATGCGAAGCAGCAGAGCCATCTGTGCGCGTGTACACTTATTACGTTGCGATTGTGAGCGTGGGCAACAAAAGGTGAAAGATTTTTAAAAAAAGATGGCTTCCTGAAAGTAGTAGTAGCTGGAACAGAGAGAGAAACAAAATGTATATCGTATGACAAAACATATAGTGAGCTGAAGTCTGACAAAGGCATCAATCGGGAAGAATGAGTTCACACATACTCTGTGAACAAGATTGGCATATAGAAAGGGATGACAAAACGAATCTTCCATCAACACTTTGATTATTCTCTTTTCCCCACTGTCATGGAACATGCCGATACCTAGGTCGCTCCACTTGCTCGTATTCTCCAGTACTTGGAGCAATTGCCCTCCTCCGACATAAACACTCCCATCACAGCAAAAGACATTGAACTTATCCTCCGGTCCAAACGCAACACGACCCCTGGTCACGACTGCGTCACCTTTGAGAAAGCCCTTATACCTTCCTACCTGTCCTCGCCCATCTCTATAACGTCATCCTCTCTACTGGCTTCTACCACAACCTGTGGAAGACCTCCCGCATCCTCTTATTCCTCAAACGCAACAAACCGCTTTCTGCCGCCTCTTCCTATTGTCCCATCTGCCTCACCTCCGTCTTCAGTAAGGTCTTAGAATCCATCCTCTCCCACCGTATCCATCAGCGCCTTACTCAACACCACCTATTACCTCTTACCCAGTGCGGCTTCCGACCCCCCTCCTCTGCTGAAGACCAACTCCTTAACCTTGTTCACCTTCTGTCCCTCCAGCTCAACTCCCGTCGCTCTGCCATTTTTGTTTCCCTTGACCTCCAAAATGCCTATGACCGTGTATGGCATCCCGGCCTCCTCTTTAGACTCCAAACCTATGCCCTGCCTATCAATTTTGTCCGTCTGGTCGCTTCCTTCCTCTCGCACCGTCCTTCTGTGTCACCCTCCACAACACCAAATACTTTATCTTTTATCCCACTGCTAGCGTCCCGCAGGGCTCTGTCCTCTCCCCCCTCCTTTATCTCTTGTATACGGCTGATATGCCCAAGCCTCCCCCACCAGTTCACCATCTCCAGTATGCTGATGACACCGCCTTCCTGGATCTCTATCTTACCCTTCAACAGTCCCAATGTACCCTTCAAACCCACCTTAACCAGTTCACCACTTGGTGTAACCAGTGGTTCCTCCGTCTCAATAGCTCCAAAACCCAGGCAATCATCACAGGGCGCACCACTCGCTTCTTCCGTCTCCATGATTTCTACCTCACCCATTGTGGTCGTCCCATCCAGCTCACCCCCACCCTGAGATACCTTGGCCTCACCCTCGACTGACACCTCTCCTAGACCCCTCATCTCCAGACCATCCAGCAGAAAGCACATTCCCGCCTCCACCTTCTGAAACTCCTGTCTGGCCGGACATGGGGTTTGCATTCTTCTACCATCCTCCACACTTACAAATCCCTCATCCGTCCTATCTTCTGTTATGCCAGCATTGCCTGGTCTCCGCCCCCACCCGCTTTTACAAGGCCCTCCAAATCCTTGAACGCCATGTGCTCCACCTTGCCTTCCGTATCCGTCTTCCTCCCCCACACGGCTCCTGTAGGATCTGATCCCCTTCCCCCAACTCCTCCTTTTCCTCCAACATCTCCGCATCCTTTACATTGTCCCCGCAGGCTTGATCCCCCCACCCTCTGGTTTCCTCCTTACTCTCCACCCTCCGCCCATTGCCGCACCTCTATTGCTGTATCCATCCCTCTCTACACCTCCACACCCTCCATCTCCATCAGTGCAATTTCCAGTGCCTCCCCCTTCCAGATGATGGACTTTGCTATGACATCCACCCTTCCTTCCAGTTATAACCTTGCCTTGTTCCCCTCTCCCCAGGGCCCCCTTTCCTCTCCCCTCCTCCTCCCAGAGCGGATTTTCCTCCTCCCCCCTGAGACCCTGCACCCCATACCTGCCTCTTTCCTTCCCACATCCTTCCCTCCCTGGCACTCTCCAGTGTGCTCCCTGCCCATCTCCCTCCCTCCCTTCTTCCAGTCTGCCTCATCTCCTTGCGCCTGGCAGATCCTATGTTTTGATCATCGTCAGTGTGCCACATCAGTGTTGTGTTTAGTGCTGTTTCTCCTATGCTTCAAGAGGTGTGATTTTAATTGTGTATTGCATTGAGGTTTGCTGTCAGTGTTTATGTGCTACGCCATCCGTCAATAATTTTTATGCTCCAGTCACACTGTGCCTTGTGTTCTTTTAATTGTTGCAGTGTGTGGCTTTCTCTGTGCGCTACTTTTTTACAGTTTTTTATCTCCATTTTACAGTCGCCCCTTTTTTTGTCTATTGCCTTCCATGATATTCCCCTTCTCTATATGTTCACCATATTCTCTCTTTTGTATATTTTTCACTGTCCTCTATTGTTTGTTTTATGTCTTTCGGCTGAAGATCAGTGCATATGCTGCTGCCAGCCCACCCTGATGGGGAATTGAAAACAATAAAGGAAAAAAACCCAATCTTCATGCAACCGTGTACACTATTCCCCTTTCATCCCTGCCTGCCACTGGCTGCAGGTAATCCTCTAAACCCCTTTTCCTTCCCTCACCCCTTCTGCACCCCTCTTTAAAATGCAAAACATGGATACAGATCAAATCGATGAGACTTCATGTATTGTATGTGGGGAGAAGAACGTTGTGTGGCATCACTATATGTCCAATGGTCCATAATTTCTGGGCGTGCGAGGTTAAAGACATTCAACATTCCAAGTCAGGGAAAATGACCTTTGAAATGTAATCTTCGGCAAGGCCTTGATGGTTAAAGAGAAACCTTTATTTACAAGCTTCTTTAATTATGTTCTCTCCTCTGAAACACACAAATAAGTTTGGAAGAACTGTTAATTTTTACGAAATCTTTGATTATCGTGCCTGTATCTTTGACAGTTTGGCGACATATACTTTCATTAATGTGCTGTGTTCCAGTGCTCAAACTGCAACTATATTTTTCCGTTTTCCAAATGTGTTTAACACACACACAACAACCAAAACACGTGATCTCTAGACTGGAACACTATCGCAAGCTCCCACCAGAATGCACTACAACTTCACAACTTATAATTACGAGCATTATGTAATTGTGCGTTTTAAAAATGCAGGAGGAATCGAGTTAACAAAACCTATCCTTTCATGTTTCTTAATTTGTCTGAATTTACGATAAAAATACTATATTGTTAATTTCTATGTATGACAAGTCCAATATCGTTTGTATGACGACACGGATACTAAATAAATAAATATTCCTGGCCCATTGTGGTCATGTACAATTCCAACTGTCCAACGGGTTAGGAGAAACAAAAGATAATGTGACATTGACACACACAACGAGACATCGTCACGCTACTAGATTGCCGTAGCTGCTGGCTGGCATAAACAGAACAATAGATACACTCATCACAACTTTGAAATCTCAGTATATTATACTGTATGTCTCTGATGATGCTAGAAGTTATACTACGGGAAATAGTTCTACCTGAATTTTGATTACAATGAAATTTCTTAATAACTTAGAGGGTCTCTGGTGTGGCAAATACTACAACAAAACCCTTAAAACCTCTTATTGTTCACTTTGCTGAAAAAGTGTACCAGGAATGCAGCATAATTAAAAAAAACACAAACACACGCACTCACAGACATCTGAAAATTATAAAAACTTTTGCATCCTTGTCACAAAATTTAGACCTAACATGGCTCATTGTGACCATGTGGAAAAAGTATATTGCCTATCAGTAGCTAAGAAATTGTGGGATTACTTATAACAGGTGCGGGCATCTCAAAACCAAATATGAATAGAATCTGAGGAGGCAAGGCAGGGACAATATCTAAAATTACACCCAAAATGACCCATGCATGTTTTCAGTTTCTCCTCAACTACACAGCTTTTACTATTGTGGTGAATATTGTTTTTTACTTTGGCTGTCTATTTTCTGTTGTGAGGATAAAGTTCCCCTCACTCACATAACTTTAAAGTTTTCTAGAGTGAATTCTCGTTTTGAGATACTGAAATTAAAATACAAAGAACAAAATACATAAACTCAGGAACTCAAGAAGGCAAAAGGGAATACAGATATCTGAAAAATGAGACTCAACAACTGCAGTATGATGAGCAGGAATGACCAGAGAGCAGAAGAAGACCATGTGGCTAAGGGAAATATAAATGCTGTTATTAAGAAAAGTAAACAGACCTTTGCAGAAAACAGAAGCACCTGTATGAATATTAAGAGAACTATCAGAGACAAGCAAACAGGGCAAGTGTGATAGGTGTTAGGAACATACAAAAAGGTTGTACAAGGGAAACAAACAACAAAACAATGTCCAGGACAGGGAAGATGAGGGGACAAGATCTGGTATACTGTAGGAATAATTTGAAATAGGACTGAAAAGCCTAAGTTGAAACAAGGTACATAGAGTAGGTGGCGTCCTGAAGAAATTGAGATGCTTGGGGAGCAGGCCATAACAACATGAGTACACCTGGCAACCACGATACATGAGACATGCAAAGTATTGGGTTTAAAAACATAACAAAACCATTCACCTGATACACAATACATGAGATACCCAGAATAGACTCCGACTTCAAGAAGAAAGTAATAAGTTGTTCAAATAATTTATGGGACTACAGAAGGGTGATCTGAATAGCCGCCAATATTTCAACATGAGTGCACACTATCATTCACCAGGCTCAACTGCAGCAAGTAAACACTGTGTTAGGGAATTTAAAACCTCTATTTGTGGGCAAATTCTGGAAAGATAACAAAAGCAACACATTATACACACTAGTGCAACACACAATCAAATATAACGACCAAACAATCAACTATTGACAATGTAATGTAAATGGACAGGCAAAAAAAATTCACGTGCACTTGCAGAGGCTTAACTTTCGGAGCCAGTGGCTCCTCCTCCTGGCAGAAGAGTTGAAGGGGAAGGAAAAGTGGTGAAGGAAAAAAGACTGGAGAGGTTTAGGAAAAGGGGTACTTGTTCAGAAAAGTCTCCCAGAACCCCTGGTCAGGGGAGACTTAAGGGGATGGCATGTGAAGGGAAGATTGACTGTTGGGGACTGCAGTGGACGAGATTTGAAAGCCTGAGAGCTTAAAGGTGGAAGACAGGGTAATATGCAAGACAGAGATTACTACTGAAACACTGTGTATGAGTTAATAAGAGTAAAAACTGTCATTGTATGTAACAGGGGTAGGATGGGGATGGGAAAAATAGACATGGCAGAAAATGAGAGTTGTACAAAACTAAAATGGAGTGAAAGAAGTAGTAGGTACTGTGAAGAAATGTTGAGATGGAAGCAGTTAACATAAATTAAGACCAGGTAGTTGGCAAGAACAAGGGGATAAAAATCAGATGACACCTGTGGTGAAACAGTCGCCGAGGTAATTACTGTCTTGTAGAGCATTCTCTGCTACAGGACATTGCATGTTGCTGGTATGCTGTCTGCTTATGTCCTTTCAAGCTGATTAACGGTTGGGTGGTATTTATGCTGACATAAAAGGCCAAACAGTGTTTACATAACAGATGGTCTATGACATGCGTCACTTCATAGGTGGCTCTCCCTTTGATGCTACATGTTTTGCCAGTTACAGGGCTGGAATAGCTGGTTGTAGGAGGGTGTATAGGGCAAGTCTTGCAGTGGTGACAGTCACATGGATAGGAGCCGTAGGGTAGGGAGAAGAGTGCGGAAGGAGCATAGCGTCTGACGGGAATGTTGCGGAGATAGGGAGCGCAACAAAAAGCTATTCTATGTGTGGTGGGCAAATTCCCAGAGAGAATGGATCTCATTTCAGGGTATGATTATGGGAAATCATGGGTTCTGGGGGGTGGGGGGGGGGGGTGGCTTTCCTGGAATCCATAAGCTTTCAGCCCCTGGTTTGCTTTTGATACATTGATGATGTCATTGGCATATGGACTCAGAGTGAAGCTGACCTGTTAAAATTTTTGGACTCCCTAAATACCTTCTCCCAAGTAAATTTCACATAGTCCTACCCTGAGTCCTATTTCACTTTTCTTGATGTTGATCTAATCCTCACTGAAGACAATTTACACACTTCTGTCCACATTAAACCTACTAACAAACTACATTACTTACATTTTGACGGTTGGCATCCTTTCAGTGTCAAATGTTTGCTCCCATACAGGCTTGGAATTTGAGACAATTGTATTTGTGTGGATGCAGACTCTTTACGGCAATACAACATTCTCATCTCAGCCTTCACTGGACTTAATTATCCCAACAGCGTGGTTCAAAAACAGTTTTTCTGGACCATCACATCCAATCCTGGTACAACTGGACCTGTCCACCTACGTATTGTAGCGGTAGCATCACCGCCTACCACACAGGGGGCCCAGATTCGATTCCCGGCAGGGAACTTGATATTGTGTGTCCATCAACATTTTCATCGTCATTGACTTACAATTTGACGAAGTGGTGTCGACTAAAAAGGACTTGCAATATGGCAGCCGAACTCACTGAATGGGGCCTCCCGGCCAACAGTGCCATATGATCATTTCCATTTTCCACTACTGGTCCCTCCAAAACTCAACTTTGGAGCATACCACTTGTCACCCAGTATTATCCTGCTCTTGTATGTATTATTTTAAGCTACTTTAAAATTTTTAAGAGGGTAAAAACCTTTTCTTCTGACCATTTTTGGATATTATTTGTAAAGGAGATGCAGCATGTGTCTGCACAGGTAACATGTTAAAAAACTTTATTCCCCATGTGTTTGTGCCCGCCACTTGTGTTTTTGTAAGTAAAGTAGCAGGCATGTCGATCTTTAATGTTCAGCGAGTGTTATGGTTATAAATGGACTCCTTACGGCTGTAACTTTTTACATAAAAAATGCAACTGTATATGCTGAGGTGAAAAAGTCATGGGGTAGCTATATACAAACATACAGATGGTGGTAGTATCATGTACACAAGGTAGTACATTAGCAGAGCCATCATTTGTACTCATGTGAAAAGGTTTATACAATGGGAATTAACAGAGTTTGAATGTGGAATAGTAGTTGGAGCTTGATGCATGGACACTCCATTTAGGAAATGGTATGCGAATTCTGAGACACATAGTGTCAAGAGTTTTCAGAGAATATCAAATTTCAGGCATTACATCTCACTAAAGAAAATGCAGTGGCTGATGCCCTTCACTTAATGACAGACCAGCAGTATTTGTAGAGAGTTCTCAGTGCAAACAGACAAGCAAACTGGATGAAATAACTCCAGATATTAATCTTGGATGTATAATGAATATATCTATTACAATAGTGCAGCAGAATTGGTAATTATTAGCAATGGTAGCAGACAACTGATGTGAGAGCCTTTGCTAATAGCAACACAGTGCCTGCAAAGTCTCTGCTGGGCTTGTGAGCCTATCAGTTAAAACCCAGGCAACAGGAGGACTGTGGCCTGGGCAGATGAGTCCTGATTTGGAATCTTTGTTTGCCAGCAACAACAGCACAGAAATGAACATCAAGAAAAGATTAGCAGTGGGAATGTAATGTATGTATTCCCTCAGAGAGGCATACAGCTCAAAATCAGTATAAACATATGCTAAGATGAGAATATGTAAAAGTGATATGCCCAGCAGTTGTGTACGGTTCAGAAACCTGTAGCACGACTAAATGAGCAAAGGAAAAACTACTAATATTTGTAATATGAGTAATGAGGAAGACATGGATGTTAGATAAAGGAGATTGGAGAATAATCAATGACAAATCTTCAAGCAACAACCAACAATCCTACAGAAGGTTAAGAGCAGAAGAATCCAGTGGACAGGCAATGTAGGGTAGTTGAAGGGAAACAAACACCAGACACACTGTGAGACAACCAAGGCTGTGCTGGATGGACAGCCTGGTGAATAACCCAGTAGTCCTAGGGACTGAAGACACCTGGAGGAACTGAGCACAGAACAAAGGAATGGAGGCAGTTTGTGGGAGCAACACATGGTCTGCAGGGTCTGTGACTGCTGGATATGTATGTATATTAAGAGAGATGGGGCTATCAGTGTACATAATTATTTAAAGTAAGAGATGCAAGATATTTTAGTTGTGGATATTCCAGACATATCCTACTCTGATGACAGTGGGGGAAAAAAGCGTAACAGGAACTCGGCAATAATTATTACAAGACAACTTGTCATATGTGTGTTCTGTATAACTGTTCCACATTATTTCTGAATCCAGATATACAACAATGACATTAAGAGATATACACTCATTGTCAACATTCAATATTTTTCTGGAGTATAGGCTCATACGGAATTGAAACACAAATGACTGGCAGGGAAGACAATAGGAGAATAGGCTTTTTCAATGTGGTTTAGAAAAGAATTATGAAGGCTTGATAAGTAGGCTGAGTAACTAATGAAGGCGTATTGTGTTGAACTGGAGACAAAAGCTTTGTGGCACAACTTGACAAGAAGACATGTCAGATTGTCAAGGACATGCCCTGAGGTGTCAAGGAATATTAAGTTTGGTATTGAAACAGGGTAGAGGTTAAACAGTTGTACAAGGAGACCAATTCTTAGCAACACTAAGCAGACTCAAATGGATACAGCAGCAGTAGTAATGCAGAGAAGACGACTTGCAAAGGATAGAGCTGAATAGTGCCAGTCTGGACAACAACCACCACAAACAAACAACATCCTACAGTCTGTTTTATGCCGTTACATGACTGGAATGGATGGCAATTCAAATAAATTAATAAATAAATGTAGATGCATGAAAAAGTGACATATTAGGAACACTACTATCATATAGAGGAATTTAGGAAGACGCAGACAACTGATTTAACATTTTGACAAAGATATTTGGTCAGAGTGTGATACTGGACTGCCCCTGAAATCTTGCTTCTGATGACAGACCAATATGCAATGTAATTAGAGATCTAGGTTAGGTTCAATGGTGATAATTTTGTTGCTAGTTGATGAGGTCAATGAACATGAATTTCTAAGATTCTGGTAAAGGCCAACCTGTCGTGTAGGCTAATGTTTACGTTCACACCGTATGTTAATGCTCTCTGATTCTAAAGAGCATAGAGTCATCAAAAATGCCTCCTCTCCCCCACCCATCTGCTTAAGTGGAACCCTTGGTATCCTAGATATGTATTCTCCTGCACTCTGGAGGAATCAATGTTGATAGTAACTTGTGCTTCTACCACCATTTAAAGGAGTGCACACGTTGCCCACTTTCACCATTACATGTTTTGTCAACAAAGATTTTGCAGATGTCCAAAAGACATTTTGATCCTGCAACCACTATGAATCAAGGCACAAAGGAATTAAAGACGTTAGTTGTCAATGGACATTGATTTATATCAATGGAGCAAGTTGAAAACTTGTGCCAGACAGATGCGAACCCAGGTCTCCAGCTTACTAGGGGCTTACTAGGCAGATGTGCTGACAACTATGCCACCTGGACACAGTGGCCATCACACCCACATGGACTAACCTGGATCACTTATTGTTAGGCACAAATTCTCAACTTATACAACACACTGATGCACTGTCCTAACTCATTAGTTGTCGAGGCCGACGTAGTGGTCAGCACATCTGCCTAGTATGCTGGAGACCACGAGTTCGAATGCAGGGGACTTCGAATGCCGGTCCAGCTCAAATGTTGTTCTTGCCGCATTTATATAAATTCATTCCTGCTGGCAATTAATGTATGTAATTACTATGTGAAAACATTCTGCAATGCATTACATGTTTCATTATTTTGCGAAGATATTGGCAGATAAATCCTTCAACTTATTTTTGTGTTCTTACATAGTAAGATTCAAGTTTAATGTTTATGATCAATCCCTTCAGATGTTTGGTTAATTTATTTGGTTAACAAAACATAGGTTGTAGTTGTGTAAACTTGACTTCTTTCAGTTGCCTGAAGCAGATCTGTTACTTTTTCCGTTTAAAGTCTCCCTATATTAGTACACACACAGTTATTCTCTCGGAATTCTAAGATAATAGCGGGGAAGGAAGATCAAAGAAAGTGTCCCTTCTAAAATGATAAGCTATAGTGCACAAAAACATGGATTGGAAAATGTTCGGTATACAGTTGCCCAATATGAAAAACAGTACAACCGAGGAAGCAGCAAAAGCATGTAGACTTACAATTTTGGGTAAAAGTTTGATGAGCTGATTTAGTATTGCATTGCTATGGAAGTTTCGGAAATACGGAAGCGTCCGATCCCGGCCGTCTGCTTTGACCCATGACGTCACAAATATGGCGGAAACTACCATAAACCACGATTCCAAAATGGCGCATATAAAGTCGTTAGGTACACATTATGAAGACGCAAATACATCGAAAAACACACACACACACACACACACACACACACACACACACACACAATATCGTCTGGAATCGGACACTTCCCTTAACCTATATAGCTCAACAGCAGCTCCCGATCCCATATTAGGATCAAACACTTCCCTTGACCTATGTAGCTCAAGAACATCTCCCGATACCAATACCAACATTCACATCCACACATTGCAATAAAACACTTCCCTCGACCCCAACACACCCAAAACAAAAAAATAAAAACTTACCTCAAAAAAGTTCCGGCGCTACAAACTAGGTTGGCCTCCACAATCACACACAAGCACTCACACACACCTGTACTTACCCCTGTACTTAATGAACTCTGAAAACACTTCACGGCAAAAAGAAAAGAAAACCAATGAAGCACACTCCTCTCATTCACACCAGTCTCATGCGCGCAAAAACTTTGTGGGGATCTATAACAAAAATAACAAGCCACCACTACAATCTCGCGCATGTCCAACCTAGACTTCTCGAACCAGAAACCGCGCCGTGTGGGGCGCCAAATGTCGTCCTTTCGACAGCGCCACATATAACCGTCCCTGGTCCGAGACGCCGGAACTTTAGCCAAATTCATTTCTTCGCCACAAACAGAGCATTTCACAACCTCGACAATTAAACCGAAAGGCTTGAAAAACTTGATCAGTTGCAAAGGAGTGTTCCCCATCATTTCCCTCAGACGCGCACTGTTAATTTTATCCGTCATATCCATTCCTGAACAAGAACAATAACCGATCAATTTTACTAAAATTACCACACAACGTACAGCGAACAACACTAAATTAACCTTCACAGAAAACCGCAAAATCGTTAAACTCAACATACCACGAGAGGGCGCAACAAACCACAACACGACTCGACGACATCTAGAAACATGCTACACGCACAAACCAAACTCCGCGCCGTCATGACGTCACACACCACAACACCCTTACGTCATGGGTCAAAGCCGACGCGCGGGATCGGACGCTTCTGTCGACCCACATTCAGAAAGAAAAACTGTAGGAATGTCTACTACAGGGCTCTTGTTTTCAGCAAAGGGGAGAGAAATTCTACAATCTTCTGATTGGTGCTATACTACACTTAATCTGAAACTAGATTGTGTTCTCTTGTTTGATAGCAATTTCACATTTTATTTGCTACTACTATGATTATTTTTTGAAGGCTCCAATTTTAGCAGTTATTTTCAGAACTCTCACGTTTTTTAAAATTTTAATTATTTTTTTTATGCGTAAAATATAAATGGTGATAAAAAGTATCTTGTGCCTTTAAAAGTTGATTTTTACTACTTTATTTTTTAAATAAAAACGAAATTGCGGGTCTGGTTTTCGGCACTTTCGCCTCTGTACCGTATATATAGCACACCCACAAGAAAGTGACACAGGTCGAAAAAGGCCATTTTTTAGTTTGTCACCGAAAAATACATGTGGGGTGCCCAACATACACGGAAAATAATGGAATTTACTGCCAACAAAGTTTACTTTAAACTTAAAGAAAACTTATATAATTTCAATATAAGTTTTATAATGTGCAAGACGACTTTCTCAAATATTGGATTTCTTGAGTTCTGTTACTGGACTTGGTGGCATGCAATATATAGTAGAGTTGATGGGGGAGGGGAGTCCTCCAGAACTACTAACTTTACTGGTCATTCATTCAGTTAAGCATTCACGAATATCTTGTTTCCACAAATTCCACCTGAAGGAATGTGGAAAGACTTAAGTTAACTTTACAAAAGCTGGTAGTACGAACCAATGAAGGCTGCTTCTATAAAATATGAATCCCAGCCAGAACTGATATCACTTAAAAACTTGAAAGAGGTAACTTACCTAAATGCCCATACACAGTTTTCACCGGCAAATGTAACTCACTGAGTGCACCTGGTTTTAAAATTAAATCTTGCAAGACGACATCACCTAACAAAGTATTGAATAACATGTAGGGGATTACAACACATTACATACCGTACCATATGGGAATTGTATAGCGGTACGCAACAGAACTACGACGCACTCGATATCACTATACTCACCTCCAAATATTCCAATTTGCAACTTAGATTGGTCCAAATTTTCCACATAGTTTCCGAGAAAATGATTCAAAAGATCTGCTACGATGTTTTCTAAAACCATTCTCACATATCAACCACACAGCACTTTCAAAACTGACTTGCTAAATATGGGTTGGAGCAAGTTTACAGTTCGTAACAATGCGCGCACGAATGCCCGGGCGACACTGCCTGCTACAGAACCTGTTATCCGGGCACGCGAACTCGTCAACACAGGACATGCGACAAAGTTTGTGGTTGGTTGGGACTTAGCGAAACTTCGACATTAGGATTTGTAAACACCGCCATGTCACCCAACCGACCTGCCGTCCTCTGCCGAAACCTACGACAGGCTGCGGCGCACACGTCATCAGGCAAAATGCGGTTCTACACCTGTTAACTCGTAGCTGGGCACTCGCGTACTAACGAGAACTGGGAGCCGCTTTTATGGAGTCTTACTGGTTTCTTGTACCACAACGAAATACGCAACTTTGCAGTATGCTGTTGTTGATTTTAACATATAATCAAAAGATTTTCTTGACAGATCATCCGTAAAAGTGAGAAGATATCGTGATCCTCCCCACGAAGCCATGCTCTTTGGTCCACAAACAGCAGAATGCACAATGTCAAGTAGATCTTTTGCTCTTCTACCTGATGTTTTAGGAAAAGGTTGTCGAAACTGTTTACCTTTTATGCAGGGAATGCACGGATCTAAATTGACGTTCGACCAGTTCAGTCCATCAGCCATTTTTTCTTTTAATAAATGCATGCTTACACGATTCAAATGTCCCAATCTTCGACGCCACAAGTCATAACTGTCAATTTCTACAACATTTTCGTAATGATGCACTTCACCTAATCGATACATACCATTCATTTGAGTTGCAGCTGCTACTGGTGTTCCAGAAACAATTACATCACTTTTCTTGTATACACCGCACTGCACATTGTCAGACAATACACACAATCCACGTCTTGTCATCTGACTAACCGACAGTAGGTTGTAAGCAAGGCTTGGAACATACGCAACATCAGTAGCAGTTATCTGTTTATTCTTGTCGTCATAAGTAACTCGAAGATGAACATCGCCTTCTCCAATAGTCTGAAGATTGCTGTTACCTGCTACTGTCACTTTAGCAGCTGTGGGCGATTGGAAAGTGTTGAACGAGGCTCTCTGATCCGTCATGTGTCGTGAACACCCGGAATCCACAAACCAGCCGTCACTATGACGCGAAGATGCAGTTAAAGCCATTCACACAGTTTCGTTTTCAGTACTCACTGCATTCGCAGAATTTGAAAATTTATTTGGTTTCTTCTTTGCTCTACACTCATTCCCCTTATGACCAGGTTTCTGGCATTTATAACACTTAACAGGCTTGATATTTCGCACATCTCTTCATTGTTTACTGTCCTGCTTACTAGCTACCGAATCTGTGGTGTCATTTGTGGATGCAAACTGACGTTTCGTCGATTCTTGAATTAATCGCTGACTTACTAAATCACTAGTAATCTTGACACCCGAATTCTCAATTGCCATAATCAAGGGTTGGAAATCTGCTGGAAGTCCACTAAGCATAATTGCAACTACGAAATCGTCGCCCATTTTCTTACTAATGCTTCGAATTTGTTGAGCAAGTGACATAATTTTCGACAAATACGCCTCCATATTTTTCTCAGAAGCCAATCGTACATTCATCAAGCATTATAACAACCCAATATAACTAGATAAACTGTTACCTTCAAATGCAGATTGTAAATTTTGCCACGCTTCTTTAGCAGTCGTTGCTCCACGAAGATTTGTATACACAGTTGAATTTACAGAAAACATAATTTTGATAATTCTTTCTGTACATTCTTCTCATCTTCGTCAGTGCCAGCAATTGTGTCCCTTAGTCCCTCATGTTTCAGGCACATTTCCATCGTGAATTTCCAGTCGTTGTAGTTTGTCATACCGGTCAACGTTTCAAAATTAAACAGTGATTATCCACCCAATGCCATCTTCAATACGCTCAGATAATTAAATAAATAAATCTTGAAAGTTTCTCTGCAAAAAGAAAATACGATAGCAACGCGTTGAACACACGCGAAAATTATGTAACCTTGATTTATCAGTTTATTTCTTTGGTATGCAAAGTTCACTAATCCCTCCTGGGCCCATAACCTATTAGTTACTGACTCTAATTAGTCCTCTGTGAGATTATAAAGTTGACCTTTTAATCAAATACACAATACATCATATTGCCAGGAACACACATTTTTAGAGACTATTTATTCAGCAACGTTACATAGCAAAGATCGTCCGCAGCTCGTGGTCGTGCGGTAGCGTTCTCGCTTCTCGCGCCCGGGTTCGATTCCAGGCGGGGTCAGAGATTTTCTCTGCCTCGTGATGACTGGGTGTTGCGTGATGTCCTTAGGTTAGTTAGGTTTAAGTAGTTCTAAGTTCTAGGGGACTGATGACCAAAGCTGTAAAGTCCCATAGTGCTCAGAGCCATTTGAACCATAGCAAAGATCAAAGAGAAAACATAAACTACCATACATATAACACATCAAAGAGTAAAATATGATTTTTCCGCCCCCCCTCCCCCCCTGCCGCCCATGCACCCTTGCAGGGTCGCACACATTGCCACCCGCGCCGCCCCCGCCTCTCACAAGCACGCTACTAGTTCGTTTCTTTCGCCAGTCGACTCGACTGAAGCGAGTAGCTGTACTTTCCTACGTAGTATGCGCTTTTGCGACAACGTATTTTATACATTTCTGTCTGGCAGAGCTAACACATACCTGCGAGAAAAGTCGCGGCCATTAAAGTGACCTCCATACGTTGTTCGAGATATGTCGTGAAAATGCTACTGTTTTCTGCTACTGAGAACTTTTCGATACGTAGCGTTGTAAATACGGACTATTCGCCGAATAGGAAGGTAGTTTACATTCAGAAGGAGAAATATTAAGACAAGAATGAATAAGCAAAAAGTCCTAGTTGTAGCGAGTGCAAGTGTGAAGATTACTCAAGAGTGAGAGTTACCAGTTGATTTCGAAGTATTAATAATAGTAATTCATAGAGACTCGTTAACAATATTTTCACTAATAATGTAACAATAGTTTCCCATACCTAACTCCTAATACGAGTTAGGTATGGGAAACTATTGATGTGTATATCTACATCTACATTTATACTCCGCAAGCCACCCAACGGTGTGTGGCGGAGGGCACTTTACATGCCACTGTCATTACCTCCCTTTCCTGTTCCAGTCGCGTATGGTTCGCGGGAAGAACGACTGCCGGAAAGTCTCCGTGCGCGCTCTAATCTCTCTAATTTTACATTCGTGATCTCCTCGGGAGGTATAAGTAGGGGGAAGCAATATATTCGATACCTCATCCAGAAACGCACCCTCTCGAAACCTGGCGAGCAAGCTACACCGCGATGCAGAGCGCCTCTCTTGCAGAGTCTGCCACTTGAGTTTATTAAACATCTCCGTAACGCTATCACGGTTACCAAATAACCCTGTGACGAAACGCGCCGCTCTTCTTTGGATCTTCTCTATCTCCTCCGTCAGACCAATCTGGTACGGATCCCACACTGATGAGCAATACTCAAGTATAGGTCGAACGAGGGTTTTGTAAGCCACCTCCTTTGTTGATGGACTACATTTTCTAAGCACTCTCCCAATGATTCTCAACCTGGTACCCGCCTTGCCAACAATTAATTTTATATGATCATTCCACTTCAAATCGTTCCGCACGCATACTCCCAGATATTTTACAGAACTAACTGCTGCCAGTGTTTGTTCCGCTATCATATAATCATACAATAAAGGATCCTTCTTTCTATGTATTCGCAATACATTACATTTGTCTATGTTAAGGGTCAGTTGCCACTCCCTGCACCAAGTGCCTATCTGCTGCAGATCTTCCTGCATTTCGCTACAATTTTCTAATGCTGCAACTTCTCTGTATACTACAGCATCATCCGCGAAAAGCCGCATGGAACTTCCGACACTATCTACTAGGTCATTTACATACATTGTGAAAAGCAATGGTCCCATAACACTCCCCTGTGGCACGCCAGAGGTTACTTTAACGTCTGTAGACGTCTCTCCATTGATAACAACATGCTGTGTTCTGTTTGCTAAAAACTCTTCAATCCAGCCACACAGCTGGTCTGATATTCCGTAGGCTCTTATTTTATCAGGCGACAGTGCGGAACTGTATCGAACGCCTTCCGGAAGTCAAGAAAAATAGCATCTACCTGGGAGCCTGTATCTAATATTTTCTGGGTCTCATGAACAAACAAAGCGAGTTGGGTCTCACACGATCGCTGTTTCCGGAGTCCTTGTTGATTCCTACAGAGTAGATTCTGGGTTTCCAGAAACGACATGATACGCGAGCAAAAAACATGTTCTAAAAATCTACAACAGAACGACGTCAGAGATATACGTCTATAGTTTTGCGCATCTGCTCGACGACCCTTCTTGAAGACTGGGACTATCTGTGCTCTTTTCCAATCATTTGGAACCCTCCGTTCCTCTAGAGACTTGCGGTACACGGCTGTTAGAAGGGGGGCAAGTTCTTTCGCGTACTCTGTGTAGAATCGAATTGGTATCCCGTCACGTCCAGTGGACTTTCCTCTATTGAGTGATTCCAGTTGCTTTTCTATTCCTTGGACACTTATTTCGATGTCAGCCATTTTTTCGTTTGTGCGAGGATTTAGAGAAGGAACTGCAGTGCGGTCTTCCTCTGTGAAACAGCTTTAGAAAAAGGTGTTTAGTATTTCAGCTTTACGCGTGTCATCCTCTGTTTCAATGCCATCATCATCCCGTAGTGTCTGGATATGCTGTTTCGAGCCACTTACTGATTTAACGTAAGACCAGAACTTCCTAGGATTTTCTGTCAAGTCGGTACATAGAATTTTACTTTCGAATTCACTGAACGCTTCATGCATAGCCCTCCTTACGCTAACTTTGACATCGTTTAGCTTCTGTTTGTCTGAGAGGTTTTGGCTGCGTTTAAACTTGGAGTGGAGCTCTCTTTGCTTTTGCAGTAGTTTCCCAACTTTGTTGTTGTTCCACGGTGGGTTTTTCCCGTCCCTCACAGTTTTACTCGGCACGTACCTGTCTAAAACGCATTTTACGATTGCCTTGAACTTTTTCCATAAACACTCAACATTGTCAGTGTCAGAACAGAAATTTTCGTTTTGATCTGTTAGGTAGTCTGATATCTGCCTTCTATTACTCTTGCTAAACAGATAAACCTTCCTCCCTTTTTTTATATTCCTATTAACTTCCATATTCAGGGATGCTGCAACGGCCTTATGATCACTGATTCCCTGTTCTGTACATACAGACTCGAAAAGTTCGGGTCTGTTTGTTATCAGTAGGTCCAAGATGTTATCTCCACGAGTCGGTTCTCTATTTAATTGCTCGAGGTAATTTTCGGATAGTGCACTCAGTATAATGTCACTTGATGCTCTGTCCCTACCACCCGTCCTAAACATCTTAGTGTCCCAGTCTATATCTGGTAAATTTAAATCTCCACCTAAGACTATAACATGCTGAGAAAATTTATGTGAAATGTATTCCAAATTTTCTCTCAGTTGTTCTGCCACTAATGCTGCTGAGTCGGGAGGTCGGTAAAAGGAGCCAATTATTAACCTAGCTCGGTTGTTGAGTGTAACCTCCACCCATAATAATTCACAGGAACTATCCACTTCTACTTCACTACAGGATAAACTACTACTAACAGCGACGAACACTCCACCACCGGTTGCATGCAATCTATCCTTTCTAAACACCGTCTGTACCTTTGTAAAAATTTCGGCAGAATTTATCTCTGGCTTAAGCCAGCTTTCTGTACCTATAACGATTTCAGCTTTGGTGCTTTCTATCAGCGCTTGAAGTTCTGGTACTTTACCAACGCAGCTTCGACAGTTGACAATTACAATACCGATTGCTGCTTGGTCCCCGCATGTCCTGACTTTGCCCCGCACCCGTTGAGGCTGTTGCCCCTTCTGTACTTGCCCAAGGCCATCTAACCTAAAAAACCGCCCAGCCCACGCCACACAACCCCTGCTACCCGTGTAGCCGCTTGTTGCGTGTAGTGGGCTCCTGACCTATCCAGCGGAACCCGAAACCCCACCACCCTATGGCGCAAGTCGAGGAATCTGCAGCCCACACGGTCGCAGAACCGTCTCAGCCTCTGATTCAGACCCTCCACTCGGCTCTGTACCAAAGGTCCGCAGTCAGTCCTGTCGACGATGCTGCAGATGGTGAGCTCTGCTTTCATCCCGCTAGCGAGACTGGCAGTCTTCACCAAATCAGATAGCCGCCGGAAGCCAGAGAGGATTTCCTCCGATCCATAGCGACACACATCATTGGTGCCGACATGAGCGACCACCTGCAGATGGGTGCACCCTGTACCCTTCATGGCATCCGGAAGGACCCTTTCCACATCTGGAATGACTCCCCCCGGTATGCACATGGAGTGCACATTGGTTTTCTTTCCCTCTCTTGCTGCCATTTCCCTAAGGGGCCCCATTACACGCCTGAAGTTGGAGCTCCCAACTACCAGTAAGCCCACCCTCTGCGACTGCCCGGATCTTGCAGACTGAGGGGCAACCTCTGGAACAGGACAAGCAGCCATGTCAGGCCGAAGATCAGTATCAGCCTGAGACAGAGCCTGAAACCGGTTCGTCAGGCAAACTGGAGAGGCTTTCCGTTCAGCCCTCCGGAATGTCTTTCGCCCCCTGCCACACCTTGAGACGACCTCCCACTCTACCACAGGTGAGGGATCAGCCTCAATGCGGGCAGTATCCCGGGCAACCACAGTCGTAGTCCGATCAGGGGATGTGTGGGACGAGCTGGCCGTCCCCGACAAACCCCCATCCGGACCCCCACAGTGATGCCCATTGGCAACAGCCTCAAGCTGTGTGACCGAAGCCAACACTGCCTGAAGCTGGGAGTGAAGGGATGCCAACTCAGCCTGCATCCGAACACAGCAGTTGCAGTCCCTATCCATGCTAAAAACTGTTTTGCAAAGAACGTCTGAACTAATCTACAGAGAGCGCAAACAAATCAACAAAATTTAAACGGTTATTAAATAACAAGATTGCCTAGTAAATGCAGTAATGCTGCTACTTGCGCACTGCTGACACTGCTCGGCGGCGGAAGGAGACTACGCGAATTTACACTATTCAGGTACTAAAACGCGATGCTACAACTCTCAAATACTATAATACGCCCGAAATTTATGAATTAAACAATGCAAGTACCAAAAACACGCAAAGAAATTAAGAATTAAACTATGTAACAAACGAGTGAGCTAGGAGTATACGACTTGCTGCTCAGCTGCTTATCCAACGGCGGCAGGGAGCATATCCGCGGTAATAGTGACTTTCGAGAAGATTCCTAAAAACGCATTGTTACATATGAATGCATTAAAAACATCGAATGCACTAGAAAGGAACGGAATCGACAATAAGAGTTCCACACACGTAAATTGCCGGATGACGTCATTATTGGAAACTCGCCTTTATATAAAGCGTCGTAATGTACATATTGGCGACCCAGCTTAAAACGCCGGTACGGGACTACAAGTCCCACCGTCACACCTTCACCTGCCCATGCTAGGCATAAATTTTCTGCCTGACTCATGTAGTACTATCACCGTGAGAGGGTGGTACGGGACTACAAGTCCCACCGCCACACCTCCAAAGTGAATTGCAGTGACGCAGTCATTGCCCTGTGGAAATTTACTGCCTCACCAACACAGTTAGACCGCAATAGACCGGTGATGCTGTATGTAACATATCACCCCGGACTACAAGTCCATTAAAAAAAAAAAAAAAAAAAAATATTGGCTAGTCGCTTTCACAGTAGGTATTTGTTCACACTACATAAAAGTCTGGAATCGGACATTCTGGCAGCGTATGTTCTCGAAACAACCGAGCCACACACATAAGGAAAGCAGTGTCGCTTTTTGAAAGCTACGATCGTTGCGATAACTTGGAAGTAATAAAAGTGAACAACTGCGATTACTGGCTATTAACATGGACTTCAATCAGTGTTGTGCTTAGTGATATTCTAAATACGCGGGGTGTGATCGTGTGTTTTAGTGCTAAGTCTACTAGCGTTGGATTTTTAGTGCGAATAAAGTGTTTATTCCAGAATTAAACTTTGCATGTGACTTGATTATTTTTTATTACGGTAAAAGTAAAGGTAGCTGAAGATATCTTTAGCGCCCCCTTCTTGAGGTTTTTCTGTATCAGACACTGGCCATGTCACGTCATTCAGATGCCGCAATAGGCCAACGAGAGAGGTTAGTTGACCCCCCCTCCCCCCCCCCCCCCCCCTCTGGATGCGGTATGGAGGAACATGGGGTCATTACACGGCTCTCATGGCTGTTGTAGACTGTGGTGTCACCGCCAGACACCACACTTGCTAGGTGGTAGCTTAAATCGGCCGCGGTCCATTTAGTACATGTCGGACCCGCGTGTCGCCACTGTGTCATCGCAGACCTAGCGCCACCACAAGGCAGGTCTCGAGAGACGATATAGCACTCGCCCCAGTTGTACGAGGAGATTGCTAGCGACCATACGGACGAAGCCTTCCTCTCATTTGCCGAGAGCCAGTTAGAATAGCCTTCTGCTAAGTCCATGGCTACGACCTAGCAAGGCGCCATTAGCCTTACCTACTTTGAGAGTTATAGTATAAATGTCTCAAGAAGAATGCTGTAGTCATCAAATAATAAAGTTAAGTATAAAGCAGCTACGTACTTTTCTTGCTACCATTCAATAGTTATCCTGTTCCAGAATTGACGCCCGTCGGCGTGTGTGTGTACGCGTGCCTTCCTTTCTTTCAGCTACCCGTCACTGTGGACTGGCTGCCTTGTCAGTCCACTTCATTGGCGACGAGTCTCCAAAGGATCTTGTGTTTTGCTTTGCCCTTATTTATTTGTGTCATGGCTTCGCCAGATGTACTGTCCGAATTTTATCGCTTGCAGAATCAGCAGACGCAGGCGTTATTGGATGCCCTTGGACAGCTCGTCCAGGGTCAAAGTGCGCTGCACACCGATGCGGCCGCCGCCGCTTCACCGCTACCGCAGCCACAACCTGCCGTTGCACCGCCTTTTAGGCACTACGACCCGAACCAGGAGACGTGGCAGGAATGGTCCCGACAGTTCGCCTTCCACCTCGCCGCCTACAGAATTCAAGGTAATGAGCGGCAGCCGTTTTTGCTTTCTTGTGTCGGTGTGTCCACCTACCGTGTGATAGTGAAATTGTTTCCCCGACGCGACGTAGCAACTCTGTCCTACGAGGAAATTTTGTCTGCATTAGATGTCTATTTCAAAGAAACAGTTAATGTGGTTGCAAAACGGTATACTATTTTTCGTACAAAACGTACAGCCGGTCAAACTAATAGGGAGTGGGTAGCAACATTGCAAGGACTTACTAGGGACTGTGCCTTTGACTGTGACTGTGGTCTTTCTTATTCAGATACAATGGTGCGTGATGCAATTGCACAGAACGTTTCTGATGTTCGCATACGGGAGCAAATATTGAAACTAGTTAATCCCTCCCTTCAACAAGTGATAGACATATTGGATAGACAGGACACACTTGACTGTGCTCAGGAATCTTTTGAAACTTCGCCAGCTGTGTGTAACATTAACCGGCCCGCCGGGCGCTCTCGAGCTGCGCGGCCCGGTCAACTGCCCTCGCACAAACAAACGCAGCTGCCGCCGCGCTCTAAGCCAGGTGTGCCGCGCCAGCACACAAATGCAGTGAAATCATGCCCGCGGTGTGCTACTAGACATTCGCGTGAACATTGCCCGTCACGCCAAGCTATTTGCTTTTTCTGCAATAGGAAAGGACATGTTCAAAGTGTTTGCCAGAAAAAGCTCAGATCAGACAATACCAATCATTCCAGGCCCTTTGCTTCGCGCCGGAATCGAACCAAGGACACTCAGGCTCGTGGACCTTCGCCCATGGACATTCATGTCGTTAATTCCAATTCGTCCAGTGCCACTTTCTCTAACAGTGACTGTGTTCGTCCCACAAAAACTGTGCGTCGACGTCGCCGGAAATCACGTCAATTAGCAAGTGATTCTGTACCAGTGTCTGTTCCTATTGCACAAAACAGTCGCTCTTGTCGTCAGCAGGACAATAAACTTTTTCTGGACTTAGACTTTGAAGGCAAAGTGATACTATTCCAGCTCGATACCGGAGCTGCAGTTTCATTGCTCAATCACGACACGTACAAACAACTGGGCGCACCTCCGTTGCGTGCCGCAAATGTTCAGTTAAAAAGTTCTTCCGGACAGACAATTCCTGTGTTAGGACAGTGCACTCTTCTTGCCACATACAAGGGACAAACAAAACTTGTGTCATTTTACGTTCTTCGTTCTTCTACTGCAGTGAACTTGTTTGGCTTAGATTTATTTCAGTTGTTTAACATGTCTATTGTAAATCAGGTACTATCAGTGATTCAAACTGTGCCTACAGACATTGGTTCTAGTGTATGTGAAGAATTTGCAGACATTATTGCACCGGGTTTAGGTTGCGCTAAAAACTGTGAAGCACATTTGGAACTGAAAGTCAACGCGCAACCGAAATTTTTCAGAGCGCGCAATGTTCCCCACGCATTGCGTGATGCAGTCGCACGACCGTTAAAGGATATAGCATCACAAGGTGTAAGTGAATGTGCGCAATGCCTCTTCCCTTTCAGCTCCGCTCAATCGCTTGCGCCGTACAGGTGTTCCGTTTCTCTGGACGACGGAATGCGTACGCGCCTTTCGCCAGTTGAAATCGGCGTTGCTTTCAAATACTTGCCTCACGCCTTTCGATCCCCAGAAACCCCTTTTGTCGATGGTAGATGCATCGGATTTCGGGATCGGTGCTGTGCTTGCGCACAAAGTTGACTCCCATGATCGCCCTATTGCCTTTGCGTCCAAATTGCTCTCGTCTGCGCAAAGAAATTACTCGCAGATAGAGAAAGAAGCTTTGGCTCTCGTGTTTGGTGTTACTAAGTTCCGTGATTTCTTGTATGGTCGTCACTTCACCATCATCACAGACCACAAACCTTTGACATCGCTTTCTCATCCGAACAAGCCTGTACCTCCGCGTACAGTGCAGAAATTCATTCGCTGGTCTATTTTCCTCTCGCAGTACCGCTACGATATCTTGTATCGGTCCACTGCTAAGCACGGAAACGCCGATGCGTTGTCCCGTTTGCCGGTTGCTGAGGATAAAGCATTCGATTCTTCCGAACTTGCTTGCCTGTTCATTGATTCGGAAACCGATGAAGTGGTCGAATCGTTTCCGATTGATTTTCGTCGTGTAGCTACAGCCACCGCTGCTGACCCTGTCCTTGCTACTGTTTTGCGTTTTGTTGCTACGCAATGGCCTTTGTCAAAGTCTCGGATCGAGGATCCGTTGGTTCGCAGATTTTTTGCTCACAGGGAGAGACTTTTTGTTCGACGTGGTGTTTTGTTGTTGCGTTCTGATAATCAGTCAAGAGTCGTGGTCCCACGTTCGTTACAGTCCTCTGTCTTACGGCTTCTTCACCAAGGACATTGGGGTATAGTGCGAACGAAACAACTAGCTCGTCAGCACTGCACTTGGTTCGGAATCGATGCTGCGATTACGAATATGTGTTCTTCTTGCATGGCGTGTGCCGAACAACACTCCGCACCGCCGCGGAAGGTCTTTGCATGGCCGAAAGCCACTTCCCCTTGGCAACGCTTGCACATTGATTTTGCTGGTCCATTCTGGAATGCTCGATGGTTGGTTCTGGTCGACGCCTTCAGTAATTTTCCTTTTGTTGTCCGGATGTCTTCCACGACGTCCTCCGCCACCATCCAAGCGTTGTCTGCTATCTTTTGTATTGAAGGTCTTCCGCAGACTATTGTTTCCGACAATGGCCCACAATTCATGTCCACAGAATTTCAGTCATTCTGCCAGGCCAATGGTATTCAACATCTGACGTCCGCGCCGTTTTGGCCTCAGTCAAACGGTGCCGCCGAACGATTGGTCCGGACTTTCAAGTCACAGATGTTGAAATTGAAAGAGTCGCATTCTCGGGAGGACGCATTGTTGCTCTTTTTGTCTTCGTATCGCTCTCAGCCCCGAGATGGTCGCTCGCCGGCTGAGTTGCTCCATGGTCGTCCTCATCGCACCTTGATGTCTTTGCTGCATCCGCCGCATCAGGTTCCTGTGCAGCGGCAGACTCCTGCTTTTGCTCCAGGCGACGTTGTATTCTATCGCAACTATCGCGGTTCACGGCGTTGGCTCGCAGGGCGCATTCTTCGCTGCCTCGGCCGCGCGATGTACTTGGTTTTGGGGGCCTCTGGTGAGGTGCGTCGGCATCTCAATCAGCTGCGCCTCTGTCGTCGCACGGATTCTGCCGCTCCCCGTCTGCTTTCAGCGACGGTGCCGTCCGGTCAGCGCCCTGGGGACCCATATACTGGCTCGCCTCATCCCCAGGTGTTACCGACGATGCCTTCCATTTTGCCCCATGGCGACGCGCCGCCGCAGCCGCCGCCGCCGCCGCCGCCGCCTGTTCTCCCGCCGGCGCCGCCCGCATTCGACGCTTCGCTGCAGCCGCCAAGCGCCTCCCAGGGTCACGCGCCGCCGATCGCTTCCCGTGACCAGCTGTCCTCCGCCATGGAACTCCCGCCCGCTCCGGACCACATGACGTCATCGCGCGTCGGCTACCCCGACGCAATGGAGGTCGACCCTTCGGCCCCTCCTGTCTCTTTACGGGCGCATACACCGCATATTGACGTGCACTCTGGACTAGGTTTTCGGGCGTTTCCTAGCTCCCCTCGGACCGAATGGCCGGGTGCGGGTGGCACAGCCTCGGTTGTTGTTAAGCTCCCCACCTCATCGCATACGTCAACATGGGGTCCTCCCCACGGCGGGCGGAAGCCTTATCTCACGACCGTTCGCCGATTTGCGGGGGAGGAATGTGGTGTCACCGCCAGACACCACACTTGCTAGGTGGTAGATTAAATCGGCCGCGGTCCATTTAGCGCATGTCGGACCCGCGTGTCGCCACTGTGTAATCGCAGACCTAGCGCCACCACAAGGCAGGTCTCGTGATACGAACAAGCACTCGCCCCAGTTGTACGGACGACCTAGCTAGCGACTAGATGTACGAAGCCTTTCTCTCTCATTAGCCGAGAGACAGAATAGCCTTCAGCTAAGTTAATGGCTACCAACTAGCAAGGCGCCATTAGCCTTACAGTGATTGTAATTAGTCTCCTGTGATTGTAATTAAAGTCTCCTGTGTATAATCAAGAGCGATGTACCACAATGATTGATTAAAGATAAGTATTAACCCAGCTACGTACTTTTCTTCATAGCATTAATTACGTAGCCTGTTCCAGTACTTCACGCCCGTCTGCGTTAGTCTAGCGTGCATTTTCAGCCATCTCTAGCTACAAGGTGTTGGCCCAGCTGCCGACACATCAAAATATACATCTCTTTGTCCTTTTCATGTTTACATGTTAATGTCCATGGTCTACTTTCATGTTTTATAACTATTAATTTCTGTTAATTCCCTTGTAATTCGTGCCCTTAACACGAACAAAAAAGTGAAGTGAAATGGAAGTAAGACAAGGGTTTATGGTCTGGCGAGTGTAGCAGTAGAGAAGGTGTATAACAGGTTATGAATAGGAAGACAGGCCACGGAGTGAGCTAGTGTGAATAGTCATTGATATGGTTTTCCTCGTCAGAATCAGCAGCAAACCGATACCTACGACGACAGTTCAGGTATACTCGCCGATGTCGCAAGCAGAAGACGAAGATATAGAGCAAGTATGTGAGTGTATTGAACGGGTAATTAAGTATGGAAGGGAGGTAAAAATCTAATAGTCATGAGGAACAGGAATGTGTTTTAGGGGAAGGAGTAGAAGATAATCTTACGGGACAATATGGGCTTGGCAGTAATAATGAGACAGGAGAAAGACTAATTGTGTTCTTCAATAGCTTGCAGGTAGTAATTGCGAGTGCTCTGTTCAGTATTTACGAGTGGTAGAGGTAGGCACGTATTTGGAAAAGATTGGGTGATGTGGGGTGTGTCCAGTTAGATGACATCATGGCCAGGCAGAGATTCCGAAATCAGAGGAGACATGGGATCCAGTACTGGAATCAAGTACACGCAGAAGCTGATGTAGACTCATATCACAATTTAGTAACGACGAAGACTAGACTGAAGTTGAACAGTTGGTCAGGAAGAAATAATGCGCTAAGAACTGGGATACACAAATACTAAGAAATAAAGATTCAATTGAAGAGGAATGGACATTAATAGAAAGAGGAACTACACAATTTGGAAAGAGAAACATAGCTAAAAGGTAACAGAAGAAATACTTCAGCTGATTGGCGAAAGGAGGAAGTACAAAAACGTGCAGTGAAATTCAGGAATAAAGATATAGAAGTTATTTAGGAATGAAGTAAACGGGAAAAGCATGAAAACTAAGGCAGAATGGCTGCATTAAATGTGAATAAATCGAAAAAGTGATATATAAATGTCAGAAGGACTTACTCAGCAAATAGAAAAGTCAAGACAACCTTCGGTTATATTAAAAGGAAGGGTGGTAAAATTACTAGTGCACTGGGGATTGCAGTGTTAAATGCAGAGGAGTGGGCTGAATACAGTATCAGAATCACAAACAGTTATGAAAATGTAAGTTGGCGTTTCTACTTTCGCCAAATGAACATTTCAGAATAAAGAGGATGTAGACGGACGGAATTTTAGTACATGTAATTTGCATATCGCGGTTCGGTAGTCGTTCTATGGTGTATGATTGGTTTGGAAAAACACAATTTTTTTTTAACGTTTGCAGGAGCCGCACATGTAATCAATAAGAAAGAACATTTTAAATTAGCAATAAAATCACGCCAGTGACGGATCAGTAACACATAGAAATGTTGCGACTTCCCTGCTAGATACCCTGAAAATTAAAGTTGTTACACAGTGAATGATGAAATTAAACACGTGAACTGGATTATTTATAATAAAACAGCACTTAAGTAACTCAAGACAAGCTATTACGTTGTAATATTACTACAATTACAGTCCCTGTTGCTCACATTATGGAAGTTGGACAGCAGAAAGACACGTGCGAAGACTCTGGCTTCTACTAGCTGGTCTCAAAAAATTTGAAGGCCGCGCCGCCTTTTATTACACAGATAATACAAAGAAAAACTTCGACTCTGTGGTCACAATCTTAATACAAAGGTTCTAAAAAAAACACAGTTACTTTGAATGTGGGGTATTACAATGCCCCCTGAATAACTACGATACAATGCGTAGCTCCGTTGTGAGTAGTCATTCAGCCTTTACACACCGGTAAGAGATGTTGACAGGTACATTCCTCTTTCTTATTCGACAAAAACACTTGCATTAAATGTAAAGTTAATCACAGTGAAGTCTTTGGCACGGGCTTGTCCCTCATCAACATGACGTGAGTGACACAAAGTTCACCAGCTAATAAGATTTCCTTGGGACACTCGCAGAGCCCACACATTGTGTTGTCCTCGTGGTCTCACCCCACAACCATTCATCACTCTGTCGTATTTTATCAAGGGAAAGGGTTGGAAATTGTTCATAGCGTAGGAATAATTTGACTTAATACACATTCGGACAAAGTTGAATGTTTGTTCCTGTTTGCAGAATAATTTGCTTATCTGCAAGACTTAGGAGTTTTTGAGTTCACACGAATATCAGGTGGCAGGATCTCTTGTTTCGTCGTAAGCTTATAAGCGTGTACATTTTATATAATCAATAATGTACATTGAACACAAGTGCGGCCGGCCACGGTGGCCGAGCGGTTCTAGGCGTTTCAGTCTGGAACTGCGCGATCGCTACAGTCGCAGGTTCGAATCCTGCCTCGGGCATGGATGTGTGTGATGTCCTTAGGTTAGCTAGGTTCAAGTAGTGCTAAGTTCTAGGGGACTGATGACCTCAGATGTTAAGTCCCATAGTGCTCAGAGCCATTTGAACCATTTTTTAACAGAAGTCCGGCGACAATTGGAATTTTCGGCTGGCGCGCAATTTTTCGAGCCGTACGATCTGGATCGCGCATGTACGATACTTTACGGTGGCGCACGGACGTTACGACCCACCCTTCGGATCATGCTCTTTAAACGCTTACTTTTGATAAGATTTCATCTTTATTATTATTTTAGTTTTTACGATTTCTTTAATTTATGGCAGTTTATTTCACAAATACGATTCTGAGCAACCTACATGTCAGTCTGTCTGGTCGTGGGATTACCCAATTTCCTTATGCTGCAGCTGCGTAAGTAAATTTAGGTCATTCCCCGTGGTGAATCCGCTGGGGAATTGAATGCACTGACTGCCTCGCAATGTGCGCAGTGGCTCGCTCTTACGGGAGTGAAATCGATTACAGTTAAGTCACTGGTTCAGGTGAGGGCAGTGAGCGATTTATAAGGTGTTCAGTAGTGCAAAACGATCTCAGTGGAAATAGAAGACAGTGATAGAGGTTCTAGTACTCCCAAGGAATGTACAGCGGCGTTGTTTAAATGTAAGATTGGAAAATAAAAATACGAAAAGTGTGGGAAACGTCTCGTGACTGTAAAGGTTGGTTCGGCGCTATTGAATCGTACTCAGAAAGGGCTGTATGTAGCACCTGTAACGTAAATGTTGAAACTGAATTGATATGTGTCAAAATACATTTTATAACTGAAAATAATGACAAAAAAATTGAGGTGGTGTCATATAAAAGGTAGACAATTTTGAGTACATGGCAACAAATGATGTGTCTTTAAATAATCGTGCCCACGCTGACTTGGCAGGATTCCTGGCAGGACAGCCTTCGTTTCATTCTTGCAAAATCACCTGGAGGACGTAGTTCAGAGTCGCTGTCCTGATTCTAAAATTTGTGACGCTACACAATTGCGTTGAAAAGGAAATTTGGAAATTTGTAATAAGTTCCCGTCGAAACAAATTGCTGATGTTATTGGTCCCTAGGCTTAGACACTACTTAATCTAAGTTAAACTAACTTACGCTAAGGCTAACACATACAGCCATGCTTGAGGGAAGACCCTAACCTACGGCGGGGGGTAGCCGCCCGAACCGTGGTAACGCGCCTCAGGCCACGCGGCTAACTGCTTTGAACTAAATCTCTCCAGATCATAAATAATGTGATAGCAGAGAGCCATAACAACGTAGAACGAACTTGCCGGAAAACTGAGACACACGAAATTCACTGTTCTCACTGAGGAGTAAACAAAAGTAGAATCTGTTAAAACGTCGTGTGTTCTGGTTTGATATTTTGTTAACGACACAAATAAAATTGAAAGTATATTTTGGAACCTTTGTGAAATTTCAAAACATGGTGAATATGATAAGGCAAACGAAGGTGCAAGAAGTAAAAACCTTTTTCTAATCTAATGCTTTCATTTTCTGAGTACAATGTTTCTGAAAACAGTATTACAAGATTTGCTTCTGGTGATGGCCAGTTATATGATGCGATTGAGAAACTCTGTTGCTACTCGGTTAACTGAAAAATGTCGTGGACTAATTATTCTCAAATGCATATTTCACATTCTTCACACGTGTCAGTGGAGCTTGTGAATGTCTTTCCTGACACTTTGAAGTCCTAGATAAGAACCTGCATAACCATTTTAAGGCTAGTGTTAAGTGACACGACCTGTCACAGACGTGGCCTCCATCCAGTATACACGTACTTGCCATTTAAGGCCATGTTTCGCCTTTAGCGGAAAGCCACTGTCGCAGGAACGCGTATTTGCGTACCGACATCATTGCGGATGTGCGCCGGGAAGCTCCACGTGTTTACGTGTGTGTCTTGCAACAGCGGACACGAGTACTGACGTCATGTCCCAGCTGTGAACGCAGGCGGTTAGAGGTCTGCGGTCAGCTGAAATCCAGTTTGTGCTCCAAACTGCGACAGCGCGGCTTTGGGCGTTACAATGCAGGGCGTGCGAGACCAGCGACACGAACCGGGACCGTACAGTTTGGGGCCCACCGTACGGGCCAACCCAAAATCACTACAGCGGTGACACATGACTGCAGCTAACACTTACCAGTACATTGATAAGCATTACAGAGAATGTAAAATTAACTTCAGAATTTCCATCGTTATGCAAGAGCTGCGAATCGGAAGCCGCTGCACACTTTAGAATCAGCACCTCCCAAAACGTTGAATCCGTCGTCCTTGCCACGACGGTACTGCGTTCCCTGCCCGCTATAGTTCTGGCCCTGACACCAACTCATTTCTTTTCCTGGGGTTATGCGAAATACCTTTGTCCAAAACCATTCCACAACACAAATCGCTCATTTCTGATGCATCAATTATTCCACATACGCTTCTAAATGTATGTTACGAAATGTTGTCGCTTACATACTGTCTGTGTCGGCAAGGGCTTCATACAAAATACCTATAAAGAATCTAAAATAAATTTTCTCCTCACGGAATATCTATAACCACTGGTAATCGCTTAATTCTGTTTTAACTGTATACCTAGAGATACAAATACGTAATTTTACATTAGAATATGAAGAGCACTTCCCCCCGAAGGGCAAAGGTCCCGAGTTCGAGTCTCGGTCCGGCACACAGTTTTAATCTGCCAGGATGTCAGCGGACACTCCACTGCAGAGTGAAAATTTCATTCCAGAAATATGAACAAAAACTAAGAAGACTTAAAGGATTCAGTAGACGTATAGACAGTTTTACCTGGCGATTACCAGTGCAAGGGAGGATACAGAGAGCCTGTGATACCCTCATGTCATTTACGAACCAAGGAAAATATTGGACAGCGTAGGCTACAATACTCCACTCCCACCTCCACCTCCACCTCCACTGTTTAGCAGCAAGGCTATGCAAGACTGGGGTGGCCTGCATGCCTCAGTGATGCAGACAGCCGTACTGCAGATGCAACAACGTGGAAGGGGCGTCTATACAGCAGCCAGACCAACATATGGTTCCCGAAGAGGAGGGCAGCCTGTTCTTTAGTTAGAGGGGGTCAGTCCAGATGAGTTTCAGAAGGTCTGGCTATGCCCACACGCCCCCCATACGTTGGTATTATGGGAGGATGATGGCAAGCACACAACTGTCATGCATTCATCGTTGTAGAATCTGAAATGTGATACAGAATAACTCTGAAGATGGCTAAATCGAATACATAATCAAGAGGTATAGGATTTAACTAATAGAAACAATAGTGGCCCTGTCTGACCAATTCAAGGAATCGATTGATAGGATACATCCTCAGGTATCAAGGAATCGTTAACTAGGTAACCGAAGGAAGTGTGTGGTGGTACAGAAAAATCGGAAAAGTAAGCACTGAATGGTTGGAGATACCAGCAATTCCTTACGTCACTAGGTACACCAGACATTAGCATCCATAGGTTACATCCTGGTGCGCAAGTCAATTTGCAAGACATTGCTCATAATTTCCAGTCCTGTTGATGTTTTCCTCAGACCACAACTGAGCTGGCCGCGGTGGACGAGTGGTTCTACGCTCTTCACTCCGCAACCGCGCGACTGCTACGGTCGCAGGTTCGAATCCTGCCTCAGGCATGGATGTGTGTAATGTCCTTAGGTTAGTTAGGTTTAAGTAGTTGTAAGTTCTAGGGGACTGATGACCTCAGATGTTAAGTCCCACAGTGCTTAGAGCAATTTGAACGATTTCAATCACAACTGAAACGTGTACTATGCACGTAAACAAACGAAAGCAATGTGACTAAAATAATGGTCAAAATTTTTTCGTTGGACGAGAGCTTTTCTTCGATCAGTACTGTACTGCTCTACCTCTGTTCTTCAGAAATACAGTGCAATGTTCTTTCGGACACGCATGCATTTATGCATGCATGCATGTCCGAAGAAACATTCCATCATATTTCTGAACAACAAAGGAACTGCAGCATTGTATTTATGCGCCGGCATGGCGCAAGCGACTGTCAGTTAACATGACTAGTGGGGCAAACTATGTGCTATGACATGCTGTATTGTTGCAAATTTAATCAAGATGGCGGCGATGACATCATCCAAGATGGCGGCATGTAGACTTGGCAACAGCGCATGACGTCATCCAAGATGGCCGATTTTGGCGGGAAAATAGGCCAACTGTGCTATGTCCACTAACCTAACCTCCAGAAAAAATGGCGGGAATTTTGAATTTTGGCGGGAAAATAGACCAATTGGGCTACGTCCACTAACCTAAGCCTCCAGAAAAAATAGGCGCGAAATTCAGATTCCAACAGGATAATGCATGCAAAACCGTACTGGCCTTTATTATTATTTATCATTTATTATTATTATTATTATTATTATTTGCCTGCCTCCACTAACATAGAATCTAGATGTCCAATATCTGCAGTCAGAAAATCATTTCCTTTACACTCACAACAAAAATCTGTCCCAACTTCAAATTCCAACACCATAATCTATCACATGTACGAAATAGCCCACATTCCCACTCACTTATTTTTTTTCACTGCTTACCTATCCTAACCATGTCAAATAATAATAATAATAATAATAATAATAATAATAAATGGCACTTGTACTAACATAAGTCACCTCCTGTGAATTGGCAGGAAAGGATGATGGAAGTCTTTATTTCAATAAGTACGGTCATCACTTGTTCTCCATCTCACATAGTACACACATCTTGGAGATGGCAGCTGCACCCAGTGCGCTCACCACGATATTCACTCCAGAACTGGTTTAGTTGAAATCGTCGCCAGCAGAGGGTCCTACTCCTACCTGCCACGGTCGCCACAGGTAAGGGAGCGACCGCGTACCCCCACGTTACGGCCGGTCCAGCGTTCTCGTCAACAACAACAACAACATATTATCCCAGACAGGAGAGTCTACCCCATGGCCAAAGCAGCATGTTGAAACCTGCACATCTCTAGGAAAGAAAGAAAGACATGCCACACGTTTCCCGCCAATTTTCTTTCTGCAGGACACGTTGCACCCTGTCCATACCTACCTCACGACTGCTCTTGTAAAAACTTGTTTTACTCACACTTGCTGACGTTCCAACTGTCCGTTGCCTACACGTTTCCCGCCAAAATTGTTTTCCCCGAACAAGTTAGTACCTGCCAAGACCAACCGTTCACCATCTACCACGTGTATTTCTCGGACAAAGAATGCCCTTCCACGCTTTTTGCGTCAAAAGGTATTTCCTTAAGACTGGAAGCTTCCACAACAGCATGTGTGTTCGGCCCTAACTTAACTAATCACCCTATTGTCATTATCCAAACAATATCCTTTCATTAGCAACACACTCCTGAATACAAGAGTGATTGCATGTCCCTAGTCGTGTGCACAATCAATATAATTATTTAATTGAATCGACCACTTAATTAACGTCTCTCGTCCGAAAATGCAAAGTCCATCTCGACCTCAAATCAATTTTCGTCCACCTGGACGATTGAAATAGTTAAAGACTCTACTGACCACTACGTCCCTTTACCGATCCATGTTTATTCGCTAACATGTACTATTGTGCAATCCACTTCTAGCAAACAAAGCCGCTAACCTAAGTCACCTTTGCTTCTCTCTCTCGTGCCACAAGCGCGAGGCCGCCCACATCACAGTCGCCACCTTTGTACTCTTGTCTGACGTACTCCTCCGTAAATATTCCAACTATGAACTGAATACTGTTGTTCAATCCACGCGATCTAGAACATGGCCAGAGCACGCCCTCCAGTACCTAAGCCGAGAACATCGCTCGCTAGCTTACCGCGAAATACTGCAATCCATCGCGCGCTCGTAGCTAATCCCCTCCGCAAGTCGATCTAACGCGAAGTTCGCAACTCAGATCCATATCTACACAAAATGAGGACTAAACAAAATTTTATATAAATACTTAACCTTCCCTTTACGAAGAAAAAAAAATAGCTAACGATAATCATCTCCATACTTTTTAAATCATGTCCTTCAGCCTTACTAACGCCCTTCTTGATACCGTGAACATCCAGTTACACTTATATTACTTTTAATAATAAATCACCCATCCCAACACACTTTATGATCTCAAGTCCTCAATTCACTCTCTATTCTAAATACGATCAATTACTTTTCTATAATTTTATAAAATGCTCAGCCCTCCCGCATGTGCTGGAAGCATCTGTGTAGTTCAGCTTTCAGCCACCGGAGTTGTTAGTGAACTCATTCACGTAAGGAGCCACCCCCTGCTCATCTTTCTCACTCGTCCATCGTCGGCCGCATCGTTCGCTTTTTGTTCTCGGTGACTGTAAGTCCTTATAGGATGATGGACTCGATGAATTTTTTGAGGGGGCAATAGACTGCCCAGATCAATTATTCGTGCCCTGGAGTCAGTGCCAGAAAGGTAATTACTCACTCTCATTACAACCATGTTTGTGTTCGTTAGAATTAATCGCCATAGACAGTGTACTCATTTAATTTTATCTCTACAGCGGTCGACTCGCAGCTGGGCAGTCGCGCGCGTGCCTGTCGTGGCCAAACTGGACCGTAAACAACGCCCGCGGGGACGTACCTCTCCGGCTAGAACGCCCCCCGCCGCTGCGCGCAGAGCTGCATCTGCCGTCGCCGAGGTCACACAGCCTGGCGCCTCCAGCCGCCACCTGCGCCTCCAGCCGCTACCAAGGTCACAGAGCACGCCCCCGCCTGCTCAGACTGGTCCCTCACAGCAGCCAGCACGTGCACCACCACCACCATCGTGTGAGGTACAGCACGCCTCACCTGGTTATAGCTCTAGCATTAGTGATCCTGTGGCTAGTGGCAGTTCTCTCTACCGCCCTTTTAGAGAAGTAGGTCAGGTCGGCGACACCATACCTCAGTTGCAGTACTCTGCGATTGCGGACGCCTTTGAGGAGCGAATCTCGATCACTAGGATCGAAAACCGGGCAGGGGGGGTACGGCGATCCTGTTGGACTCTGAAAACCTGTGCCTCCCTGTCCTAGAAACTGAGCTTCTCAAGGTCGTCCAAAATCCGCGTTATCCCGCTGTTAAGTGCAGTACAGTGCTCTGCATTGAGCGTTGAGTTATCACCCCCCCCCCCCCCCCCCCCAAAGTTCAGACTGGTGATGGAGAGGCCAGAATCCATCATCTTTGGGGGGATAATGACGTGATAACGTGGAGCACATCAGTCGCCGAGTGGTTTCATAAATTCACCTTGAGTGTCATTTTGGGCCGGTTTTGCGAGATGGAAGTCAATGGCTCAGCTAAGGCACTCAGCAGAGTTCTACACATGGACATCCATATACGTGTCCATGATCCGCTAAATGGAGGGTGTAGCTATATCAAGCTCCCTAAACATATACCAAATAAACATGCGTGCATTTATGTCCAAACTAAAGATCAGGCTTGTTTTGCATGGTCAATCTTGGCTTGTGAAAGAAAGTATAATTATAGAGATTGCCCTCATCATCGAGGTACATACAAAGTCAGCGATATTAACACATATTATAACTTTGATGGTATTGAGTTCCCTGTCAAGGTCCAGGAGATTCCTAAATTCGAGGCACAAAATCCTGGAATATGTGTACACGAGAAGGAAAGCAAGTCAGATGAGCCAGTAGTCGGCCCCCTCCATTTCTCAAAATTTGCCAGTGAGCATGTAAATATGCTTCTCTTTTCTTAAGGTGACAATTATCACTATGTTTGGATCAAGGACATGTCCCAGCTCCTTTCCTCCCAACTATCACCTGATTGTTGTGTAAAACATATTTGTTTCAGGGGCCTTAATTATTTCTCATCTGAACAGTTATTAGCTATGCCTCTAGTAGACTGTACCTCCAAGGATGCGGTACGGGTTATCATGCCTAGCCAGGAAAACAAACCACCATGAGCTGTGTCTATTTGTTGTGTACGCCGACTTTGAGTGCCTCCTCGCTCCTGTGACCCGCTGTGAAGGCGATCCTACGACCTCACACACCACCTTTACAGAGAAACACGTACCATGTACTGCAGCGTACCAAATTGTATCGTCATATGACACCAACCTGAACCGATACAAATCTTATGTCGGGGATAATCCATCGATTTAGTTGCTCTCTCAGCTCGAAAAATTTTTACTGGAAGTTGATACACTGTACAGCGGCAACGTTCCCATTACCAAATCGAAGGAGAATGAAGATTTGTATAATAACGCCACCGAGTGTCATATTTGTGGGCTGCCGTTAGACAGAAAAGCGGAAACTCCTCGTAAGGATCACTGTCATCTTACAGGGAAATTCCGCGGTGCAGCTCACAATGCATGCAATTTGAAGTACCGATTACCTAGGCACATACCAGTTTTCTTCCATAATTTAAGTGGGCATGACACTCACTTTCTAGTTGAGCACTTGGATGATTTCGGTTTGGAGAAAGATCAGGTCAGTGTCCTACCTGAGAGCGTTGAGGAGTGTATTTCATTCTCCAAACGAATGACGCCGAGAATTACGCTGTGCTTCCTCGATACACTACGTTTTATGCAGGCACCACTATAGAAACTTGTTGAGACTCTAGCTCATGGAGAAATGCATATCACTCGAGCTGCGTTTCCCGATGAGGAAAAGTTTCAACTTGTGACTAGGAATGGGGTTTTCCCATACGAGTATGTGGATAGCACGGCCAAACTCGACAAAAGCAGGCTACCGACATAACTGCATTCTCCAGCAACCTCACAGGCGACACCGTAACGGATGCAGAGTATGAACATGCCATGAATGTCTGGCGGGAATTCAATATTCCTAATTTAGGAGAGTACACAGACATGCACTTGCTTGCGGACGTTTTCGAGAAGTTGCGGAGTCTATGTTTGACCACGTATTCTCTGGACCCCGCATTTTATTACATGGCACCTGGGTTGTCTTGGGATGCGATGCTCAAGAAAACGAAGTGCAGCATCGAATTATTGACCGATTCTGACATGCTTCTTTTCTTCGAGCAGGGGATCCGTGGGGGGCTTTGCCAATGTCTTCATAGACACACGAATGCAAATAACCGACGGATGGATGACAGGTTCAAAGCATCCCTTGATTCAAGTTACATAATGTATCTAGACATCAATAATTTATACGGGCACGCTATGATGCAATCTCTGCCGATTGACGAGTTTACACGGCTGTCCGCCGATTCTCATGTAGGGTATGTTGTGGAGGCAGAACTCACATACCCTATTAGTTGGCATGACGCGCATGCTGATTTGTCGCTGTGTTCAGACAAACTAGTTCCACAAGGAGGTTCCACACCGAAACTGATGACGCCACTGGGGGACAAGCAGAGGTATATTACTCATCATCGCAACCTCCAGCAATGCCTCAGCTTGGGTATGGAGCTCATTAAAATCGCCTGGGCCATCTCCTTCAAGCAGTCCCCCTGGCTGAAGGAGTTTATTGATCTGAATGCGAGACAGAGAACTTCCATGTCATGTGACTTTGAGAAAGATTTTTATAAATTAATGAATAATTCAAATTTCGGTAGAACTATGGAGAATTTGATGGAACGACGTGAAATTTTTATTAAAACGCAATGGGATGGGCGTTATGGCGTAAGAAAATGCATAGCCAGACCAAATTTTAAATGGGTCACCATTTTCAATAAGAACTTTGTTGCTGTGAAGATGGCTAAAACTGCAGAAGAGTTTACTAAACCTATCTATGTAGGGATGTGCATACTAGACCTATCCAAACTCCACATGTACCGCTTTCATTATGAGTTCGCGAAAACTCATTTCGCAGATCCTAAATTACTTTATATGGATACAGATAGTTTCATCTGTTGGGTGAACTGCGATCCATATGAAGTAATTAGGTACCACGCCAATGAATTCGACACATCCTCTTATGTGGCCGATAATCCTTATGGTAATGTTCCACAAAACAAGAATGTTATCGGTCTCATGGATTTTAGAGTTTGTAGGTCTTTGGTCCAAGATGTATGCATATTGCACATTGGAAGGTCCCACTCAGAGACGAGCTAAGGGGGTACGGCGAATGGCATCACGAGCTCAGTCTATCGATGACTATTTGCACTGCCTACGTGGTGGTGTTCACGGTGCTGAACCGCAGCCACCGCATATTGTCAGGCAAACTAGCATTCGATCGATAGCGCACGAGGTATACACTCTGCTGCAGTTTAAAATCGGTCTGTCGCCTCATAACGATAATAGGGTCATCTGTGATGACGGCATTGAAACTCGCCTGTACTCACACTGCTCACTTGTAGCGAGAGAAGGGATGGGGGACTCTGAGGGGAAGAGAGAGATACTGAGAGAGAGAGAGAGAGAGAGAGAGAGAGAGAGAGAGAGAGAGAGAGAGAGAGAGAGAGAAAGATGACAAGAGTGTCTGCAGAGTAGTAGTATGACCCTTTTATCATAGTGTAAATATTGAATGAGAGTGTTTTGTGGTGTGTATCAGATGGTGTACTTCTGTGTATGTCTGAGTGTGTGAGCCTGTGTTAAGTTTGTCTGTGTGTAAATATAAATATTATTTATTATACAAAAGAAAAAATCATAAAAAACACAAAAAATTAAAAAACAACAAACTAAAAATAAAATTATTAAAAATTATTTATATATATTTGTATATATTTCTTGACGAGTATTACTAGTTAATGTATATATGAACAAAAAGATAAAATTTTAGACCTTCAGTTCCTCCTTTTATAATGAAAAAGAAAAAAAAAATTTTATGCAGTTCATATCTGCTTCGATCTGAGTAGTTGTTATAGATTTTATTTTATAAGTTTCACCTGGCACTAGGTATGTGAGTTCCAAAAACTAAATTCATTATATATATATATATATATATATATATATATATATATAATGAATTTAGTTTTTGGAACTCACATATATATATATATATATATATATATAATGAATTTAGTTTTTGGAACTCACATACCTAAAACTAGTTCTGACTGGATGGCTAGTGCCAGGTGAAACTTATAAAATAAAATCTATAACAACTACTCAGATCGAAGCAGATATGAACTGCATAAAATTTTTTTTTTCTTTTTCATTATAAAAGGAGGAACTGAAGGTCTAAAATTTTATCTTTTTGTTCATATATACATTAACTAGTAATACTCGTCAAGAAATATATACAAATATATATAAATAATTTTTAATAATTTTATTTTTAGTTTGTTGTTTTTTAATTTTTTGTGTTTTTTATGATTTTTTTCTTTTGTATAATAAATAATATTTATATTTACACACAGACAAACTTAACACAGGCTCACACACTCAGACATACACAGAAGTACACCATCTGATACACACCACAAAACACTCTCATTCAATATTTACACTATGATAAAAGGGTCATACTACTACTCTGCAGACACTCTTGTCATCTTTCTCTCTCTCTCTCTCTCTCTCTCTCTCTCTCTCTCTCTCTCTCAGTATCTCTCTCTTCCCCTCAGAGTCCCCCATCCCTTCTCTCGCTACAAGTGAGCAGTGTGAGTACAGGCGAGTTTCAATGCCGTCATCACAGATGACCCTATTATCGTTATGAGGCGACAGACCGATTTTAAACTGCAGCAGAGTGTATACCTCGTGCGCTATCGATCGAATGCTAGTTTGCCTGACAATATGCGGTGGCTGCGGTTCAGCACCGTGAACACCACCACGTAGGCAGTGCAAATAGTCATCGATAGACTGAGCTCGTGATGCCATTCGCCGTACCCCCTTAGCTCGTCTCTGAGTGGGACCTTCCAATGTGCAATATGCATACATCTTGGACCAAAGACCTACAAACTCTAAAATCCATATATATATATATATATATATATATATATATATATATGTGTGTGTGTGTGTGTGTGTGTGTGTGTGTGTGTGTGTGTGTGTGTGTGTGTGTGTGTGTGTGTGTGCATTTTATTGAATCAAATGTTTATAACGACCCGTGTATGTTCATCTGGTTATTGTAGGGGAAAAAAAAAATGTTTAGACCAACTTACTTGAATGAAATGTATTTTCAATTGGTCTTTGTACTGGAAAATGTTTTAGAGCCGCTAACTTGAAGTAAAAAGTAAAAATTCGTTTGCCATTAGTTAATAAAAAGTCTTTCCTGTGGAACTTTACTACCTATACTATTATTTATCTTGTAAGATACTGTAATTAGCTTGTGATACCTCTGCTTTAGTTGTAATACATATATATAGTCATCTCAGCACACTATTTATGAATAATGCAAAACACGTATCTGCAAAAGAGCAGAAATTGCATTTTTTACATGATCAGAAATAATGTATCTGTAAACTCATATAATGTGAAAAAAACTGTATGATTGTACTGATATTTCGCAAACACTTTAAAAAAAATTAACTCATTTTATTGTAAAAAAAAATTCTAATGTCCTTATTATTTTACCGTCGACATGATCATTCTTTTTTATTAAAAAAATGATAGATATATACAAAACGCTGATAGAGCCACAGTGCACTGCAGAGAGGAGAGGTATAATGTTTTTACTGCTTTAAAGACACAAATGAATTCTGAATGACGAGTCCTGGGCTTCGTCCGCCGGTTGCAAACAGACAACAGCACTCTCTTCCAGGTCCTGTCACTTTAAACATCAGGCATCTGACGAAGTGGACCCTGCCACTTTCCCTCTTTCAGGTCCTGTCACTTTCATCGCCGAGCAGGCGAGGTGGAAGCAGGTAAACTGGCTCAGACAGCTCCAGCGGAATGCGCTTCATGCACAGTATCACCAATAAACTTACTTCTATGGATGTAGGTGTCACAGAAAGAAAACAAGTATTCTTATGGAGATAAAAATTATTTATTTATTTGTGAGCCATTTTAAAAGTAATTTTACATTTTCACATGCAGACACAAAACTATTTGTTTCTTATTCACATGTTCACTGACTAAGTTGATGGATAGGTGGACAATCGTAGTAGTCCAGGTTCTCGGTAGCCGCATATTTGAAGATTCGACGCAGCCAGCTAATCTTCTCATCGCCTTTAACGTAGATTATTGTCTCCTTGTGATCAAATACTCTCAACACTTGCAGCAAATGTTTAAACGGGATGCCAGGGTCATCCCACTGAATCCCATGATAGAATTTTGTTAGCTGCATTGCGCTTCTGACTGTCTTATTGCACTTGACGTCTTTCAGTGGTTTCGGCGATTCAACTCTTGATGCAAATGTTCCTATTATTCCATCACAATGCGTGAATGCTATTAATGTACAGTCTTTAATTATGAATCGCCTGCACTCATCATAATAAAATCCTGGAACGTCAGGTACGATCCTCACACCTTCAGGTAAAATCGTGATCTGCCCTAGACCTAGCAGAGTGAGTATTAATTTATACAACTCGTTGCACTACACCAGTGAGCGGACAGTAGTTAATGAGACGATCATTCAGAACGAGAGTATATGCCGATGTCTGATCAGGTAAGTTTGCTGAAGATTCAAATTCAATCCATACATATACAGGCCCTGGTTTAATTATTTCATTCTGTTTTGAACAGTCAATCACGATTATTGGCGCTAGCTTCTTGAAACTCTGTGGGCTGAGTAGGCATGCTTCATTTTCAACACCTTCATAGTAAGATGCTCGAATTCTCGCATACATGTCAAATGCCTGACTGTATACATTGCTGTCCTACTGTAGATGTAAATTCTCGTATGGGTAGTATTCTGAATTCAAGTAGACTCTGGCGTTAGTTAACTTGCAGTGGTCAAATTCAGTCGAGTCCTTTGATACATTAGCACGCCTTTGAGTTTGAAATGCGAGTATGATGAATCGAGGTGCTTCCAACTGCACTGATGTTTTAATAGCCCAAGTATGTGTGGACACTGTAGGTAGGACTGGGTATTCAAAATCTCCCATGATTGGAAAGTTAGTGGTAGGTAGGTGCGAGCATTCAGAACTTTTAAGAGCTTCAAGTGCTCCTCGTCGGCAATGGTGATGTGAGGCATTTTCCATGATATGCTATTAATCTTGATTTGAACATTCTTTGCAGCTGTTTGAGAGATTGAATTCGCATCACTTGCGCTCCTCACCAAAATAAGTTCCTCTTTAGCATTGATAATTATTCGCTGCATATCCTCAAAATAACCCATAAGCATTTTTAGTGGGATGCACTTGGTAAACCGGCTTTGTCCACCCTCCCCATCCGCTGCAGCTATGAACCACCCAGCATTTTCCAAACTGTTTGAATCAGAGGGTAAGGCTGAAACGTACATCTTCAGGGTTGTAATACCGACATTGCGTGTGCGGTCGATTTCAATTCCATTGAGTTCATAACGTATCTCTTGAAACAGGAATGCTACAGCATTTCGGGTGAGCTTCGAGAGCGCTACGCCAGCCCCGTCAGCTTTCTTAAATGTGTAGTCCAGATAGCGGAAGCTCTTGCTAGGCAGTGTTACCGCGTCCTGATGCTGGACAACAATCCTAATTTCATAATTTTTGTTAAATGTGCTTGAAGCGTAGGGATTGTGTGAGTGGTATTCATGACGAATAATTCGGTCATCATACTCTACTGACTGAGTTACGCTGAGCGACGTCATTCTGCGGTTTTAAACCTGCTGAAATGAGGAATTCGTAATTAATGCCTGTTATCACTTTGCCCTTCTGCGTTGCACTGACGGGTTGTGAACTTGGTGTGCTAGCTTTATACCTTATTCACATCTCGCCTTAGATGCAGGTGTACAATGATCTCTTCTCCTCTACAGTTAACAAGCTGATTACTGTGGTGCACAATACGCAGTTCAAGGTAGTCCAGTGTCTGAACAGTCACCAGGAGATATATAGCGTTTGTGAGGGCTTCAACTATTTTATACCCTGTGCCAACTGTAGGAAAGAATCCGCAAATTGAATGAATCAATTTATCATTCAGGTATGAGTTTGTGGCAATATTACTCAACGTGGATTGTACTCACCGGGAGTATATCTACAGCATGATCTGATGTGTAAAATTTACTGGCGTCCTTCACCAAAACACGGTCCTTCGCAAATCCTAGCAGTGGACCAATTGAATATCTCTGTGTAAAGTCGATCGTAGCACTCTGTCAGTATTTCAGATTTAAGGGTATTAATGTTTGCCCATAGTTCAGTACCTTTTCCTGACTGTTTTAAGAGTTCGCTTAAATAAGTAACATCGTAGGCACCAGGTTGTATTTGTAGAATCTCCTTCCGGCTGTCAATTTCAAAATGTAGTTTACTGTTGGTCTGTGTGATATTTGGAATGCTCTTATACGTCTCTAGAACAATCAGTGCAATACTCCTCACCTCTGCACTTAAACCAATCGGCGGAAAGTAATTTGCACGTAATACTGATCCTCGCTCTTTTAAAGTCAGAGTGCATCTAAACATCAAATGACGGTCATCTGTTCAATGACAGCTCTTTTATACATCGCACACATGATCTGACGATGACACATTGTAGTGGGGGTTCGCCGTCTCTGTGATGAGGAACATAACGAAGAGATGACCGCACAGGCATGTGTTAAAGTCCTGATATCGCCGGAAATTATAGAAGACGCGTCTTTTGCTGGTGAAGTAGCGTTGTAATTCTTCAGGTGGCTGTAAATCCCTGAATGAATCGAAATACTGAACTGTATTTGGCCTTTTTTCTAAGATTACAATTCCGCACTCATTAGTCCTCCACATGATCTTCGGTAATGTATCGCGCATAAAGACCTCTCGGAATGCGCGAATGTGTTTTCTTTAACAATTTTAACTAGATCTCTATTCGTGGGCGCTCGGTCAGGTAGGATAACTAACGGACTTTTTTTATTTATGAAAAGACCTAGTCCTTTCTTGTATGGTTTCAGATAGCCGCTGCCTCCATAGCGCGATTATGTCTTTTGGCTTCCTCTAGTTGGGCATGAGCATTCTGGGCGTTTTTAACCGTTTTGGCGACAGCTACAGCCCCGCCTGTAAGCGACCCCACAGCAGACAGGGCTGCAAGGGCTGGAACGAGGAACGGGATAATTCCACCTGAAGTCTTTGGTAGGACCCTAGCTGGTTTAACTGCAGCCTTGTTCTTCTTGCTCCTACCGTTCAACACACGTTTTGCCGCACACATCGAAGTAAGAATACAGTTTTTCCCACAACTGGGGTTGTTCTTCGCACGCAAAGCTGTTCGAGCTGCTTTCATAATTCGTTTGTAATTCATCACCCCCAAGCCCAACTTCATTTTTCCACGCATGGTTTTATCAACCACGAATGCAGCAACGCGTTGGCCTATTCCTAGATCTTTTCTTCGCCTTATTTGCTTGGCTTTATCTGCTAATATTCGGTCAGCGACGTGGCGCGCTAGGAGATCCTTATTTGCAGCGTATGCGGGGTCGTGTTCAAGGCAGGCTTCGTCTAGTAGGTTAATACCTTTATCACCGCCTGCCAGACGTTTCTGAAGCTTTGTTCCAGACCCACAGAAGTTATATCCGGGAATGTGCAATTCAACAGGTAATTTGTCGAGAACACCACCTTCACCTCTTGTTATGATATGTCTCCTAAAGTGCATGGTAAGCTACTAACGTGATAGATGTCTAGGCTCTCTGTTACATACCAAATTGTCAGCGTCAATCAAACTGTTTTCTGATGATGGACATCCTAACCATTATCTAGCGCTCTATTCCCGCCATATCTTATGACGCGTTTGATGAGAACTCTTCTGAAATTCTTCAGTGTAAAAGCATCCTGCAATTTCCTCACCCTTGCCATTCTTCAAGATATATGTCCTAGGGTTCATTCTCTGCACTTTGGATACTGTGACTATCTCGGCGGACCAGTTTGGTAAATACGATTTCTTGAACGCTGTCTTCTGTTTTGAAATACTTACTAAGTCACCTACATTGAACCTCTGCTTGCGAGGGTCCAGCATTTTAATCCGGAAATATACTGTGTCCATGAGTAAATTATCGCGAACATCGATCGGTCTCATTTTTATTGTACTATGCTTGGTTCGATTATACTTTGCAATTATCTGTGGAAGGATATCTATCCACTTGTACGAACCGCGAAGATTAAAATGCATCCACATTTGAGCTTTGACTGTTCTGTTCAACCGTTCGACGATACTGGCTTCAAGGTGGGTAAACGTGGAGTAGTGGTGTATGCCATACCGCCCCATCACAGTTTTGAAATGTTCATTGTAAAACTCTCCACCGTGATCGGTTTGAAGATTGGCCGGGCATCGATTCACTCCTGTCTGCAGCAAACGCTTAAACACCACAGCAACATCTCTACCGGTTTTCGTTTTCACAGGTAATGCCCATGCGAATTTAGAGTATGTATCAATAGCCATTAAAATGTATTTGAATACATTATTATGAGGTGAATATCGATTCATATCTACAAGATCAGCTTGCCACAAGTCATCCAGTCCCTTAATCCTGACATGCCTACGAGGGTATGTTTTGTGTGCTGGCTTGTGTAGTTCTCGAACCACGGTCTCCATACTTATTCGATGATACCTCTCTCTCGGAGCTCGCAGATTATGGATACAACCTCATTCGAATGAGCTGTATTTCCCACAGCAGCCGAAGCCATCAACAGTCCAAGTCTGTCTATTAGTTCATCCAGCTCATCTTAATATATATACTGAGGGGATGATTGCTCACTCCTTTATGCTGGAAGTCTACACTCTCACCAATGTTTTTAGGTTGTTCATTAAGTAAGGGTTGTATAATGGTCGTGTATTTAGAGTTTTCCAGCTTTCTCAGGATTTTTGTACAGATCAGTCAAGTGTAGTACACTGCTGGCCACCGTAAATGCAACACCCTGAAGGAAGCATCCGAATCAAGTGAAATTTACACCATGGGTTTGCAGCGATGAGATATGCAACTGATTAGAATTTCAGCGCAGACGCACATCACGCGCGCCTGTGGCGCCACCTCATAGCGCCATTTAAGGCTTGGCGATTTCGACGAGTGTACGTTCGGCACGTGTGTTTACCTTGTGGTTGTTTCACAGGACGATCAGTTATGCCTCGTAGACAACAGCGAACATCGTTTGATCAAGTATCCGAGTTCGACAGAGGAAGGATAGTGGCTTACCGAGATTGTGGATTATCATACAGAGAAATCGCTAGTCGTGTTGGACGAAACCAAACAACTGTAATGCGGATATATGACCGTTGGATGCCGGAGGGTACGACGGACCGACGTGGTCGATCGCATTCACCTCGGTGCACCACTGCACGTGCTGATAGGCAAATTGTGCACATGGCAGTGACGGATCGCTCAGTGACATCCCGAACCATAGCACAGCACATTGCGTCTGTAACGCATCATCCAGTGTCTGCGCGTACCATTCGACGCCGTTTACAGCAGAATGGTCTGTCCGCAAGACGTCCATTGCTTCGTCTACCATTGACGCAGAACCACAGACGTCTCCGTCGCCAATGGTGTGATGACAGACGGATGTGGACGGCAGAATGGAATGACGTTGTCTATACTGACGAGGCACGCTTCTGTCTGCAGCACCACGATGGTCGGATTCGAGTGTGGAGACACCGTGGAGAGAGGATGCTGGACAGCTGCATTATGCACCGCCACACTGGTCTTGCACCGGGTATTATGGTATGGGGCGGTATTGGATATTACTCTCGCACGCCTCTAGTACGCATTGCCGGTACTTTAAATAGCCGGCGCTACATATCCGAGGTGCTGGAGCCAGTTGTCCTTCGTTACCTTCAGGGCTCGGCCACAGCCATATTTCAACAGGATAATGCGCGACCACACGTGGCACGCATTGTCCAAAGGTTCTTCGTCAATAACCAGATTGAATTGCTTCCCTGGCCGGCTCGCTCTCCGGATCTTTCGCCGATACAAAACATGTAGTCCATGGTTGCTCAACGAGTGACCCAGATTACATCCCCAGCTGCCACACCAGATGATCTTTGCAACATGTGGAAGCTGCTTGGGCTACTGTACCCCAGGAACACATCCAACGTCTCTTTCACTCAATGCCGAGACGTGTGGCAGCGGTGATCAACAATGGCGGCTACTCTGGCTACTGATTCTGGCAGGAACCACATGTCACAGACGTCTGTAAACGTAATCATTTGATACTTGGTCAACATGTTATCTACAAAATAAATTTTGTTGTGCTAGCTCTTGTCTTTCTTGGTGTTGCATTTACGGTGGCCAGCAGTGTATTTCACGATAGACTTTGTGATCATCAGCAGAGTATTTTCAGTTTTTTGATGGCCTTAGGAAGATTAGGTTCATTAAGCCAGGCGTTCTTTTAAACTCTGCATCCCCAATGCGTATTGTGCTATCGGATAAATTTATAGTTTGAGAGCCTAGCTTGTACGGTCTCTCCCTGCCGACACCAAATGTTTTATCTATCTTAACGGGCAGATACTGGATTGTGAATTCTGCTATTGGATCATTATCACGAGAAGCCATCTTGGTGGTAGATTCGGTAATGGGTTTAAAAGTTTCTTTTAGAGTTTGCTCGCGATCGGAATGTCCCAACTTCAGCAAACGTAATTTATGTCGAACTGCTTTGCGCGACTGAATGACTTTATGCTTTGTCGACATCTCGAAGGATACTAATGAGAGTTCTGAATATCACGTGGTTTTATATATGCTTTGTTGTACTTCTTCTTCTCCTATTTTCCTACACTGTCTTCTTCAATAACAACAGCCTCGGCTTCTATCTGCTGCTCAATTGCGCTAATTCTGTTCTCTATCCGGTTTTGGTTAATGGCAAGAAGTTTCTGAGTGTCGTTTAGTTCCCTTGCAACTTTAACTAGTCTGGAATCAAGATTTTTAAATTTGATATCGTGTAGATGCGGACATTCTGTCTCTGCACACCTAACCTCTCAGACTGAGCATGTGACATGCGTGCGAATTTGTCCATGCTGTAGTGTCAAGCACTAAACTATTTTGCACGTTTATATATGGGGCAAGTCTTGGAAGTTCAGGCTATACCTACCGTCATTCAGTTTACGAGTTTTATCAATAACGAGAAAGCCGTATTGTGAGTGGTTCCAGTAATCAGCACATATCTTTACAAATTCATTGTATGACATGTCGGTCCCTACGTGAGCATGGTAAATGTGCTTTAAATTGAGATTGTCTTGTTTGAATGCTATAACGAAGTTGGCGTTATCCCGTACCAGCTGTTTTGGGATCCTGGAATACGTCTGACTCAGATAAAATACATCAACACCCATATGACGCCCAAAGCAGAAATATTTACGGATTTTATCTTGCTTTTCAACAGCGACATCGTCAAATATGTAGGCAGTGTTAGGTTTTACGTCTTCAGGTGGGGGGACGTCGTCGCTTTCACTGAAGGCTCTGTACATTACACCATTTACTCCATCTAATATTTTCTTCACAAACTGGTACTTGGGCTGAAAGAGTATTTTGAAGGAGACGAAAAGGTGCTCGAAGAGGACTCCATCCATGTGCATTAACAGAGCCATAAGGACATTTGTATAACCGCAGTTGGATGGACGTACAATTATAACTCGTATGCTGTCAGGAAGGAGTGGTCCATTCTTGTTGGTCTTGTGGTCTTGGTCATCATGACAGGACCAGTCACCTACATCAAAGTCCTTGCGGCGAGGGTGTTTCGCCCAGCCCGCCATGATACCTACTGTGGTAGGTCAAGGAGTGGAATGCGCTTTTATATGACGAAAAATATGTACACTCCTGGAAATGGAAAAAAGAACACATTGACACCGGTGTGTCAGACCCACCATACTTGCTCCCGACACTGCGAGAGGGCTGTACAAGCAATGATCACACGCACGGCTCAGCGGACATACCAGGAACCGCGGTGTTGGCCGTCGAATGGCGCTAGCTGCGTAGCATTTGTGCACCGCCGCCGTCAGTGTCAGCCAGTTTGCCGTGGCATACGGAGCTCCATCGCAGTCTTTAACACTGGTAGCATGCCGCGACAGCGTGGACGTGAACCGTATGTGCAGTTGACGGACTTTGAGCGAGGGCGTATAGTGGGCATGCGGGAGGCCGGGTGGACGTACCGCCGAATTGCTCAACACGTGGGGCGTGAGGTCTCCACAGTACATCGATGTTGTCGCCAGTGGTCGGCGGAAGGTGCACGTGCCCGTCGACCTGGGACCGGACCGCAGCGACGCACGGATGCACGCCAAGACCGTAGGATCCTACGCAGTGCCATAGGGGACCGCACCGCCACTTCCCAGCAAATTAGGGACACTGTTGCTCCTGGGGTATCGGCGAGGACCATTCGCAACCGTCTCCATGAAGCTGGGCTACGGCCCGCACACCGTTAGGCCGTCGTCCGCTCACGCCCCAACATCGTGCAGCCCGCCTCCAGTGGTGTCGCGACAGGCGTGAATGGAGGGACGAATGGAGACGTGTCGTCTTCAGCGAAGAGAGTCGCTTCTGCCTTGGTGCCAATGATGGTCGTATGCGTGTTTGGCGCCGTGCAGGTGAGCGCCACAATCAGGACTGCATACGACAGAGGCACACAGGGCCAACACCCGGCATCATGGTGTGTGGAGCGATCTCCTACACTGGCCGTACACCATTGGTGATCGTCGAGGGGACACTGAATAGTGCACGGTACATCCAAACTGTCATCGAACCCATCGTTCTACCATTCCTAGACCGGCAAGGGAACTTGCTGTTCCAACAGGACAATGCACGTCCGCATGTATCCCGTGCCACCCAACGTGCTCTAGAAGGTGTAAGTCAACTACCCTGGCCAGCAAGATCTCCGGATCTGTCCCCCATTGAGCATGTTTGGGACTGGATGAAGCGTCGTCTCACGCGGTCTGCACGTCCAGCACGAATGCTGGTCCAACTGAGGCGCCAGGTGGAAATGGCATGGCAAGCCGTTCCACAGGACTACATCCAGCATCTCTACGATCGTCTCCATGGGAGAATAGCAGCCTGCATTGCTGCGAAAGGTGGATATACACTGTACTAGTGCCGACATTGTGCATGCTCTGTTGCCTGTGTCTATGTGCCTGTGGTTCTGTCAGTGTGATCATGTGATGTATCTGACCCCAGGAATGTGTCAATAAAGTTTCCCCTTCCTGGGACAATGAATTCACGGTGTTCTTATTTCAATTTCCAGGAGTGTATATATGTGTAGCCACTATATTGCGGTCTCCTTACCAACTGAGCTACAACAGCTACACAATAGAATGAACTCTAGGTGGTATATTTAAAGGGAAGACTGTCATATAGATTAACGCAGGTGACATTTTGTCTTGGCAAATAAAAAACACAATCACTAATTTAATATTATAAAATAATATATTTACTTACTAAAATATTTACAAATTGATTACCATGACAAAAAATCAGTACATTCTTTTTTAAGCGGTGCAGCGGAAGTACAGTATTTGGAAAACAGCTGCTTCTTGTATGCTTGAAATTCAGCACATATATCTCATAATGTTATGCATGAATTACAATAGTCCGGTATTCTGTCAGTAAATTTGAGTTTGACATTTTCAACACTTATTCGAGGAATAGCACAAGACTTGGGCACTGGTGTTATACACATACTAAAACAATGTTCTATATCATCTGTGTGGATGCTACATGTGTGAAGCCAGTTAATGATGTCAGTGTATACTGCCTGATCATACGGGCACCACATATTTAGCCTCTCTATCGTACTAGTTAGAGCCATGGCTAAATTGAACAAGTCATCAACAGTGGGGTGATGCATGAAAATACTATAACCGTCATCACTTTTAATTTTTAGTGTTACATCATCATACATTGATAGAATACTCACAGTTACAGTGCCTCAGTACATGTCCTGGTAGGAGTGGGATGGATAATATTCGGTAGTCATATGTTTCTTGATCTGTGATTTTAGATGACATAGTTCATGCCACTCAGTCAGAAAATTTCACTTTAATATTTTTGAGCATATTTTCCAGCACTAACACAGTTGACATGATACTGTATTGTGAAACTTCAAGTCCTACATGAAGACGTTTTGAAGCACTAATGGTTAACACATAGCTTGAGGCGAATAGTAAAGGGTGAGGTGGACTGGCAGTCTGTATCTTCTCATCGACGACATCCACACCAGTGTGGTTAGCCTGCTGTTCTTGCGCTGATGGCGGGACGTCCCTTGTGAGATTATGATCAGTGGACGGTGCATACAAAGGAGCCCAGTACTGTGAAGCCCCGTCAAGGGCAGCCTCTGGTACCGACATTAACACCTGGCTATCCTGCTCCAGCATGCTGAGAAGCTGAGCTACAGGATCCTGCATGGATGAGTCCGAGGCCTTCACGTGCGCAGACTGGGACATGCTGGGACCTGCTGAGCTGGAGTCACAGGTGGAGCTGCTGGAGGACAAAGACGCATATTCATAAGAAATGATGTGTTGTTGGTAGAGAAATAATAATAATGATAGCAATAATAATAATAATAAATCCCGTGGAGGCCCGGGAAAAGAATAGGCCTCCGGTATGTTCTGCCAGTCGTAAAAGGCGACGAAAAGAACAAACCACTAATAGGGCTAACCCCCCTTTTAGTGTGATTAGTTGGTTCAGGACAGAACTAAAGAAGCCTTGGACAAGCGCCGTCATGGTCGGGGATGACGCTTGAACCCTATGCCCGTCCACAATGGTAACAACACTGCTAGCCACACGATTTAAATCCAAATAGAGGTGTTTTGCAGGATATGCTTCTTGCAATCACTCTAGAAGGAAAACAAAGACAGAGGATGAGATGGTCAGATGAAGTTAACTGACACCTCATGTTCTGTTATTACAAAGCAACAAACTTAGGAACCAACACAACTGGATACAGATCACAAGTATACACAACATTTATTACCAGATACCCGGAATTAAAATTTTTAACAGAACAACGACTAGCTGATCAGATCCGTGTAATAATAAAAAATAACAGGATACCCCAGTCAGAATTAGAAAACATCAAACAGCAAGTACAACAACTACTGGAACAAAATAATGTGCAATCTGAAGAAGAAGAAAATACAGTAATGGACTCAAACATCCCAGAGCAAACAAACAAAGACCAACACGCATCAATTAAACAATCAGAGGAAAACGAAATCTTAAGACAGCCACCAGAACAAGCACAAATAGAAAACGAAGTGACACACACATTATAGAAGAAAAATTTCAGCTGAGGTATATAGAGCACAAAGACACAAATACAGACATTAAACCATTCTTGCATAGACCACCAAATAACCCACAGGTCGAAACAACAATAAAAACTATCAACACAAAAAAAATGTAAATACAACTATGGAAGAGTTACAACTGCTGGTTTATATAGGAGCACTCACTACACTAAATATATACACTAGGCAGAGATTAGAACCAACCAACACACAGAAGAAACACACAAAACCAGCATGGCAACACAGGCTAAAAACCAGAATAGAAAAACTGAGAAAAGACATCGGACGGCTAACACAATTTATAAGAAATGAAATAGCAGACAAAAAACGAAAAAGGTTAGGTAAAGTCTCACAACAAGATGCGATAGAGCAATTAGATGAAAAGAAGCAGAAATTACAAGCAATGGCCAAACGACTTAGAAGATACAAAACAAGTGAAAATAGAAGGAAACAAAACCAAACATTCAACACAAACCAAAAGCAATTTTACCAGACAATAGATAACACACATTAAAATAGACAATCCACCAACCATAACAGACATGGAAAACTTCTGGAGCAACATATGGTCAAACCCGATACAACATAACAGGCATGCATGGTGGATACAAGCAGAAACAGACACAATATGTGATACCACATCTGCCTGAAGTGATAATTTTGCAACATGAAGTCACCCGAGCAATTAATTCTGCTCACAGCTGGAAAGCCCCTGGAAAAGATAAAATAGCAAATTTCTGGCTAAAGACATTCACGTCAAAACAATCACATCTAACTAAAATATGTAACAGTTACATTGCAGACCCATACACATTCCCTGATACACTTGCACATGGAATAACCTATCTGAAACCTAAAGATCAAGTAGACACAGAAAACCCAGCTAAATATCGCCCCATAACATGCCTACCAACAATCTACAAAATATTAACTTCAGTCATTACACAGGAATTAATGACACATACAACACAGAACAAAATTATAAATGAAGAACAAAAAGGCTGCTGCAAAGGAGCACGAGGATGTAAAGAGCAACTGATAATAGATACAGAGGTGACATATCAAGCTAAAACTAAACAAAGGTCGCTACACTACGCATACATTGATTACCAAAAAGCCTTTGATAGTGTACCCCACTCATGGTTACTACAGATATTGGAAATATACAAAGTAGATCCTAGACTGATACAGTTTCTAAACATAGTAATGAAAAACTGGAAAACCACACTTAATATTCAAACAAATTCAGATAACATCACATCACAGCCAATACAGATTAAGCGTGGAATATACCAAGGAGACTCATTAAGTCCTTTCTGGTTCTGTCTTGCTCTGAACCCACTATCCAACATGCTAAATAATACAAATTATGGATATAATATTACTGGAACATACCCACACAAAATCACACATTTGCTATACATGGATGATCTAAAACTACTGGCAGCAACCAATCAACAACTCAACCAATTACTAAAGATAACAGAAGTATTCAGCAATGATATAAATATGGCTTTTGGAGCAGACAAATGTAAGAAAAATAGCATAGTCAACGGAAAACACACTAAACAAGAAGATTACATATTGAATAACCACAGTGACTCCATGGAAGCGATGGAAAAAACAGATGCCTATAAATATCTAGGATACAGACAAAAAATAGGAATAGATAATACAAATATTAAAGAAGAACCAAGAGAAAAATATACCAAAGACTAACAAAAATACTGAAAACAGAATTGACAGCAATATTGACCTACTCATTTGGAGTTGTGAAATGGAGTGACAGAGAACTAGAAGCACTCAATACACTTACGTGATCACAAAGCCACAAATACAGAATACATCACATACATTCAGCAACAGAGAGATTCACATTAAGCAGAAAGGAAGGAGGAAGAGGATTTATTGATATAAAAACCTACATTATGGACAGGTACACAATTTAAGAAAATTCTTTCTAGAACGAGCAGAAAGTAGCAAAATACACAAAGCAATCACTCATATAAATACATCGGCTACACCACTGTAATTTCATAACCACTTCTACAACCCTTTAGATATCGTAACATCAACAGATACAAAGAAAGTAAATTTGAAAAAGAAAACACTACATGGGAAGTACCCGTGTCATCTAACACAGCCACACATTGATCAAGACGCATCCAACACATGGCTAAGAAAAGTCAATATATACAGTGAGATGGAAGGATTCATGATTGCAATACAGGATCAAACAATAAACACCAGATATTACAGCAAGCATATTATTAAAGATCCCAACATCACAACAGATAAATGCAGACTTTGCAAACAACAAATAGAAGCAGTAGATCACATCACAAATGCGGATGTACAATACTAGCAAATACAGAAAACCCCAGAAGACACGACAATGTAGCAAAAATAATACATCAACAACTTGCCATACAACATAAACTAATAAAACAACAAGTCCCCACGTATAAATATGCACCACAAAATGTACTGGAGAATGATGAATACAAATTATACTGCAACCGAACCATTATAACAGATAAAACAACACCACATAACAAACCTCATATCATACTCACCAATAAAAATAAGAAATTAACACAACTGATCGAAATATCCATACCCAATACAACAAATATACAGAAGAAAACAGGAGAAAAAAATTGAAAAATACATCCAACTGGCTGAGGAAGTCAAGGACATGTGGCATCAGGATAAAGTTGACATTGTACCAATTATACTATCAACTACAGGAGTCATACGACACAATATCCACCAGTACATCAGCGCAATACAGCTACATCCAAACATACAACTACTGAAATCTGTAATTATTGACACATGTTCAATTACCCAAAAGTTCCTAAATGCAGTGTAACATATACCACACAGTTAAAAGGAAGTCACGCTTGATCAAGGTCCGTGTCACTTTCCAGTTTTAACGAGACGTAATGTCTGAGAAAGGAATATAATAATAATAACAATAATTTAGAGACTTACTTTTCTGATGCTGCTTGCTCCTCCTCCTATTGTGCTGTGGTGGCGACTGATGCTCCATCTTGACTGACTGGAACAGAGATCGAGGAGCTGCTGAGTGATCCTTATATAGAAGCCACCTACATCATCATGATGCTGGGTGCTTATTGGTTGAATGACGTGAACACGTGACCTATCGAAGTGCCCTCTAGGGGGGAACGCGTGAACTAGATCAGTTAGTCGCTCTGCTGGATAGGAGGCAGTCATCTTTTATGGGCTGGGAACTTATATGTTGGCTTTAGAAAAGGTAGACAGTTCCAACAGTAGCAGATGTTTCCATGAGATGGGTAATGCATTTTTAAAGCATTTCGTTGGAGGGAATTTATTTGGAGGACTGTGTTCTTGTTCTTATTCATATGTTCCAGGATTAATGCACATTTCCATTCAGCATGTACGAGGCTATGGGGGCAGTCGTCAGCTGTATTTTTGCAAACTACACTGCTGTTAAACTAAGCGTGGTCAAACACCAATAACTCATCGATTGAACACATTCTGCAGGATGGTCTTCAATGGTATATACGTAGTATACGAATATGCTTATGCCAAAGTGAATTGGTGTGAACTGAACGTCTATTGCGTTTTGGAAGAGCGAATGCTTGATGGTAAATACATCTACAGTTTGCGCATGTGGATGAGCATATGCTGGTTACGGAATGCATCCTGGCTCCATCCCTCTCCATTGCCGAAATCGGCTCAACAGAATACTTGTACTTAATGCTCCAACACTCCTCCATTATCATACGCTTCCACACCTCATGTAGTGAACTGTGGCTACAGTTCTTCCTCGAATGTCTACATGAAATGCAGTTATTGAAAGCTGCTCTATCACCCACACTCATCTCTATGATTGAACATATGGTGATGGTTTGACAATGACAGTTCAGCAAAGACTGAATGTGCAGGAGAATGGTAATGGTAGTTCAGGGGAGGTAGCACAATTGGCTTTCTTCCCACCAAAATCAACTGTCTTAAATGACGTCACGGCGGCTCTCTCTGGTGGCAGGTGTATGAACTAACACAGTTGGACTGCATACACACATGAATGATATAAATAATAATAAATGATAATGAATGTTAATAAATGATAATCCATAATAATGAATCATAATAAAGATAAGTACGGTTTTGCATGCATTATCCTGTTGGATTTTGAATTTCGATCTATTTTCTCCGCCAAAATTCAAAATTCCTGCCAAATTTTTCTGGAGGTTAGGTTAGTGCACATAGCGCATTTGTTCTATTTTCCCACCAAACTCGGCCATCTTGGATGACGTCATGTGCTGTTGCAAAGTCTACATGCCGCAATCTTGGATGACGTCATCGCCGCCATCTTGAATAAATTTGGCAACAATGCAGAGTGTCGTAGCACATATGTTGCCCCACTACTAACATGTCTCCTCTGTACGTGAACATACATAACATATGTACGAGTACAGGCGTAGCAGACACATGGTTGACGACATATGAAGTCAGGGTCCGGTGATGAAGAAAAGCAAGTGAATTTACGCCAATGGGCATGGTTTTATGCGCCATTTCGTCACGTAAGTCTTTGAATGCCAATTAAATGTGTTGTATGACGCTGGAATTTTTTCCTGTGTTTGTTGGTCAGTGAAGTTTCACATTTTTTTTCCCTGTGCGACTAGCTCGTACTTCCTGTTCCCCTTTCACCTGAACGTGAATGTGGCGTTCGATGTTCGCTCGAAAAACTAAACGCAAGTACACACTCTCAGATGAGAACAGCAGACAGTAAAGCGCTGTATCATCTGCAGTTAGATAGAAACACAACACAGTGACAAAGAAAGAAGTAAAGAACTATTTACCCATTGTGTGATAATGGAATGACTACTGTAGCGATGAAAATTAATACATTGCGCTGGGTGAGAGCAATAACAAGCGATAGTGTTCCGTCTATACCAGTGGTACAGGCACCAGTCCCTCACCCTGTAAATACACACACTCACACACACAGACGTAGTCAGAAGGTTAAGAGCTGCAAATACGATAAATTTGCTCTTATTGAATTAGTGGATAAGTTGCAGAACATAGTGGGTGGAGGAGAGGTTCCAAGTGAAGCCACTCTTATTGACAAGAAGAGGTATTGTTTATGGAAACGTTAGGATCGGCCGGGTTCGGACATCCATTCCCTCCAATGTGTTGACCACCCCACCTCAACCATGTGCAACCAGACACACCTTACATCTAGCCATTCCAAGACCCAGGCAATAGTATAAGACAAACAACCACTTTTCATCTTCAAGAACTACTGCCTGATGGGACCATCAAATTACTAACTCACTAAAATACACAGGGGTACGTCTCGGCTGTAAAGAAACGTGAAAACTTCACGTAAAAATCATACAAGAAAAGCGTACAACAGAAGAATACTTTTGTAGCTACTTACTGACCAAACATGAGAATTGCATCCTTCTACTGTACCCCACACCTTCAAACCTGGGAATTGACTTGTCTCATTTTCCAGAGCTGGTATTTTCTATGAACGCTCCCTGTGAACATCAAATGAATGACTGCTGTCGAATAATGTTCATAGAAATTTGTTGAAAAAGCATTCGTCTGCCGCATTCAATAAACAAGTTGTGTAATTAGTCACTGAGGAAATCGTGAACAGTTCCAATGCAACACAGTAACCAGAGAATTCTGATTTGCAAATACGACGTCATAAGTTATAGATTCTTCTATGATATTTCTGCAGCTGTGGTCCAGGGATGGTTCCGCATCGAGCGCCGGCTGGAAGGGTCGCCAATTTACTGCCTCACCACAGTAAGCACATACCTGGACAGCTTTGCCTCGGTGTTTTCGTGTCCTCGAGTGTAGCACATCGTCTTGGCTAGAAGATAACAACAGTTTACTTTGGTTTCTTAGAGTGATGTGAAGGGGTATACGATGTGAACGCTAGTCCACTCAATACCCTTCGCAGAGTTACAGTAGGATCTGTTCAGTGGAGATGGTAGTAAAATACAACACTCCTTTCCATCTACAGTTTTGCGTGAACCGCATTCATACTACGTATAATGAGGAAGTAGCGACGTGCTTTCTCATCACCTAAAGTGACCACCTCTGATCTAATTGCTAGTGGAGGATATTTGGGCTGAAGTCCTCCTTGGAACAGCGTCGAAATTGGCGTTAGCTGATCTCGTTTCTATTGCCCACGAGATTGTTTCCACGTCTTGGCCAGGTGGAATGGAGCAACAGCTGAATGCGCATCTACCTGCTCCTGACTTTTCAGTTTGAACTTCGTTGCAGCGTCGTGAAACTGTTGTTAGCAGACTGGCTGTGTCCGCAGTGCAACACAAGAGATATCGTATACAGGACAGAGTGGAGTTGGGTACATCTACTCCTCACACAGCGCTCCCTGAAGTGAGTCTGTTGGTTGTTATATACTGTAGTGCTGACTCCTGCTCTACTGGTGGGATCGATGGTGCGAAAAAGGAAGTTGAGATAGCTGGTGTGTGTCCTAGCATCTTCCAGAAACATACAGGTGTTGGGAAGTCATTGGGATTTCTGGTGTTGCAATGATTAAACAACAGAAAAACTGAGACGCCTCTAAATTTGTCTGATCCTTTTAAGTCACCCTTTCCTACGACCTCTTACTGGCTTTCTCCTGTTACTCCCATTAAGCCGATTGGTGGCCAGGATGTCCTCCCTCTTTATCCAGATATGATGCCTGACTCCTCTCACCTGTGCCGATCAGAATTGCAAGACAGAGCCTCTGGTTCAAATTGTTTTTCAGATAATCTGGCTAATGTTCAAGAACAACCTACGTACCTGACAGCAGTCACTCTATTGCCTCGTAATCGCTATAAGCAACGCATCTTCCTTGAGCGGGTGGCAACTTGTAAAAGGAAGAAAATGCGTCCTGGCCCGAAACTAGCTATCAAGTGAATAAAAAAGTGAAATATCCCACAGTGGCTGGTTTTTCGTTGTACAGATATTTTGTTTCAGCCAGTATGTTGCTAATAACTTCCGTGACTTTGAGACAACATTGATTTAACAGTACTCGCTCCTAGTGACTTATCTAGTGTCATAAACTTAATATTATCAACCAAAGAAAATGAAAAGGAAGAGTTGTATCGAGTGGATGGACGGACACAACCTCATAAATCCATGGACTCTGCATATCAGCAGATGATGGATGCTCTGTAATGGTGTGCGGCATGTACAGTTGGAGTGATATTGGACCTCTGATACGTCGAGACACGACTCTGAGAGGTGACATGTATATAAGCATCCTGTCTGGTCACCTGCAGCCACTCATGTCCATTATGCATTCTGACGAACTTGGGAAATTCCAGCAGGACAATGCGACACCCCACACGTCCACAATTGCTACAGAGTGGCTCTAGGAACATTCTTCTGAGTTTGAACATTTCCACTCGCCCCAAACTCCCAGACATGAACATTATTGAGCATATCTGGTATGCCTTTCAACGTGTTGTTCAGAACAGATCGCCAGCCCCTCGTGCTATTACGGATTTATGGACAGCCCTGCAGGATTCATGGTGTTATTTCCCCCAGAACTCATTCAGACATTAGTCGTTTTGTGGTACTTCTGCGTGCTCACGGGGACACTACACGATATTAGGCCTGTGTACCAGTTTCTTTGGTTCTTCAGTGTATAACGTAACAATTCAGAAATTTGATGCGGATGATACAGAAATACACGACGTTTCAATGTATAGCTATGCTGATATTGAACGACAGGAAGAACCTGAACCTGAATGTGGATGTTCAAGGAGTGTACGCCGACCTACATATGAAGAAACGATCACCATAATAAAATAAGGGAAATCAGAGGTCGCACGGAAATATATAAGCGCTGTTTTTTCCACGCGCTATACTTGATTGAAATAACAGAGAATTGAACCCTCTGACAGGCACTTACATGGGATTTGCAGAGTATCCATGTAGATGTAGATGTAGATGTAGACTTCTGCTCGAGACCTGGTCAAGTCGGCATGACAGCGGGTATGGAGCAAAATCAGGAGTGCTAGGACTGAGCATACGCAGAAGTAACAGAGGTGGTTGTGGCATTCATACCGGAGTGTTTGGCAGAAGGACGAAGTTGTTTTCGTGAAATTCTCAAAAAAATGGTTCAAGTAGCTCTCAGCACTATGGGACAACATCTGAGGTCATCAGTCCCCTAGACTGAGAACTATTTAAACCTAACTGACGTAAGGACATCACACACATCCATGCCCGAGACAGGATTAGAACCTGCAACCGTAGCAGCACCGCGGTTCCGGGTTGAAGCAGCTAGAATAGCTCGGCCCCAGCGGCTGGCGTGAAATTCAATTAGGTAAATTTACAGAAAAGGAATGCGAGGTAAAATGTGCTACATTTACGTTGAAACTATTGCACGTGTGAAGTAGGAACCTCGAGAACGAAGTAAGAGAGATTAATGTGCGTACAATGGTATCTATTCAGTTACACACACTAGCTAAATATGGCAAAGAAACAGTAGATACATTCGTTAAGGTTGTTACCAAGTACCATTGACCATGCTGTATTATTCATTGATCTATCATCAGTGATTGTTTGCTTAATGGTTCCTCTAAAATATGATACTCAAAAGTGAGGCTTGCATGTCACTGCCAGGGGAGCTGATGGACATCAGAACAACTTGTGCCACTTATCGCAGAAAGTGACGGAAAGGTCGGTGTTCTTGTGGAACATCGTCTCCTACTCACCCAGCAGAGGCAGGACAACACTCTGGACACCTGCAGAGTTCAGTAATTCCTCAGACACAGGAGGATCGTTTCATGCTAAAGTTCCCCAAGCCACGAGACTGAGAGTGTATCTGATTTGTTACTTCCGAGGGAACTGTGGTATGTAATGGAGAGTAGTGAAACTGTATAAATGTCTTGTCCTGTTGAAAGATTACTCCCAAAAGTAGGACAGTAGTACAGCTTGGAGGAATCCAGCACAGTTTAGTGTTCCCTCACAGAACAACATGGGTTATTTTAAGTTACAGTTGGCCACAAAGGATGTTTAAAAACTGATCCTTTAACCAGTAATACAGGATATGAGGAACATCTGCGGTAGAGCAGCTGTGTGATTCAGAAAGTTAGTCAATAAGAGCTGTCCTGCTGAAACAACACATCCCAGTAAAGTTGTCCAAAAGGCAGCAGACCAGGCTTGTTGTATCTAGCAAATTCTGTGTTTTCCGACCAAACACCACTGGTTATTTTGGCTTATTATTCGGTCCCAGCATGAAACGCCAATAAATGAGCATGTCTGCGTCAGGTGAGCTGAGGAACACCCTGCAGAGGAGATCCGTGTAACACAATAACTGAGTAGATGGGTGTCGTTCTGAGCAAAGGTTAAATCAGCTGGTTTTGTAGGAACAGGTCTGGTGTATACTGCTCTCATCAGGGTGCCGTGAACAGGCCTCAGGGGCTACTTTCAGCCACAACTGAACACGACATGCAACCTGGATTAGCTCTTAGATGTCACAACCAAATTGGTTGAGCTATTTGGGCACGACTGGAGCTATGAGTGAGGCGCATTGTCGTGCTGGTAGATACCAGTGTTGCAGGGTCAGTGCAGCCTAACGCTTCTTATGTTCTCCACAGTTCAGCGTCTCCTTAACAAACACGAGGCTTCGTTTCAACCCTACGTTTCCGCACAGCATGATATATTAATCTGGTCTTGCATGTCTTCATGTTGGGACATAATGAGTATCACATCAACTGTATCACTGTAACACAGCATGCTTTATAACTATGCAATTACAATTTTATTTATGTATATACAGGCACTGATTACGTCTGTGGGCTGTGAATGATAATAGAATAGAGACAATTATGATATATTTTGTATTTCTAAAGGATTAAGTAGTGCATTTCCGAAATAATATCTGTGTCGGCGAGTTCTGAAACCGCCACAGAAAAGAATTAATGAAGAAAAACTCAAAGATTTCATGACAATCAGCCATTTTATAAGTAGTAGTGTAAGAATAATATTGTCGTTGTCGTCTTCTTGGAGTCACATAGAGAGGAGGAATCGGTGACGCTATGTTTAACACGTAGGTAGCTTTCATTTGTCAAGATTGTAAGCAGGACGCTATTGGGCGCTGAGTATAAAAAATGGTGTGTGAACTTGTTATTCGAGTTTTAAATGTAGTTGTTTAATGAGAATTCGTATGGTACTATTAGAAAGCTTGCCTGGTATTTTACACATTTATTTGCGACACTTTCAGCTTTTTAAGTCATGTCCGTGGTGCAGAGCTGAGACACGGCGGAGCGAGGCGCCGCCGCGGCAGATTCGGATCTGATAATAAGGGCAACCATACGGCAATAAGCGGTCAGGTGAAAAGTGCATTTAAAATTATTTCTCACAGCAGTTCGAGATCGGAGTACAAAGCAGCAGATTTTACGTTCTGTTTCACAGGCGGACGCGGGCTGCTAATATTGTAAACTTTAACAGTATCAAAGTTAAAATACTTTCATGTTTCAAAAGGAAACCTTGCTAAGCAAAAATTATGGGCTCGTAAAAGTTATAGAGAAATCATTTTCTGGTTAACAATGATAGTCTTACGCTCTAGTGTTAGCCATGGCACTGATTAATAATTAATGTTGACGAAAAATCCACTGCAAGGTTTGAGGTTCTTTAAGCATTCCGTTCGGTAACTTCATTATTTTTGACAACAGAAATAATTTCAGAACATTTTTACGACAACTGTAGGAGAGGTGGATATGTTGTGCCGTCTACTGAGTTACAGTAACAAAACTATTCATTTAATAAGAAGCCAATTCCAGTATAATTATAATTAATCTCATTTGTTCGCAACATACAATTAACTCAAGTAAACCAGTGTCCAGAAAAAATAATTGGAGCGCGAAAACTCATGCAATGAATTTTGGCAATAAGATCCCACATACTAGCAAAAGTACGGCAACTAACAAATCTGAGCCTGGGGTAGGGGGAGACACAGTAATACGGTGTGACCTCCAGAACTCGAACCTGGGGGAGGAAATCGACATAAAACTGCAGTCTCCGTATGTCCATCTCTCAGTCACACGACCTGAATTTCCAGCTGTTCCATCTCACTTCGTCCTCGAGCCGCGAGTTAACGTCATTCCATTCCAATCTGGGCATCAAACGTGAAATGCAATCAACAGGCAGGGGCAAATAAAAATGGCGCGGACGAATGGATACGATTGGACGTGAATGTGTGCACATAACAACACCCTGTGACGTATGTGCCGGCCACGTGATCCAGACCAGTGCAGAGCGCAGGGCCAGCTGTGTCAGTGCGAGTGGAGCAGTGCAAACGAGACGACGGTGCTCACAGAGGAGCAGCGGGTGTCCTTTGTGGAAAGTAACGTCACAAAAAGGCTCTGGAATGGTGTGGTTAGTTGTTTGTCGAGGTCTCAAAGTGCCAGCAAGACGCCACGCAACGTTCAGTCCAAAAATGGCCTCAGACAGTATCTGTTTTGAACAAGTCAAAAAACATTCCGAAACATGCCCGGACGACAGAAAATGTGACTGGAGCTCACCAGAAAATGCTATAATGTCCTATCAAATCAATCCGACGCCTGTTGCAAAAAACTGGAATGACACGTCCATCATGCTGACGAATATAGCTATGCCTCCACATGCATCCCTATTGAGTGTCTGTTGTCCGCGCATTAAAACCAGCAGAGTTCCCTTAGTGCCTCCAGTTTTGCGATTGGCTTCTTTATGTCTGACGAAGTCTAGTTTCACCTGAGTGGTTACGTCAACTCACAGAATCACTGGTTCTGTGCAGCGGAGAATCCATATAATTTCCACAAAACAGAGCTGCATTATCACAACGATGGGGTTAGGTGTGCAGTGTCTGCACACCACGTTATTGGCCCCATCTGCTTTCATCAGAGTCTGACTTCGGGGCGTTACATTGCCAACATCTTGAAATCATTTCTGGCAGCACTAACGGAGGAGGTAAACACCTATAGTTAGTTTCAACAGGATGGAGCAGCTGCCCATACAGCCAGCCAAATCTAGGAGTCATGTGTGACAGAGGTGTTAGCGGAGGTCAGTCTGGTCACGACCGTAGCTGGCCAGCCATTTCACATGATCTGTCACTGTGCAATCATTTTGTGTGGGGAGCTCTCAAGTCTAGGGTGTGTCGCTACAACCCTCATAGCCTTCAAGGACTGCAGCAGAGCATTTGGGATGAGACTGCATCAATCACAGCGGTCCAGCTTCGATCCACGTTTGCAGCTGGCTGACCAGGACCCACAACTGCCAAGAGGTGGATGGTGGTCACTCGCGACATCTGCTACAGACAGGTCAGTTCTGTATTTCCTTCACCCTGCTGTGTCCCTTCGTACCCTGTCCTCTGGGCCACTTTTATTTGCCCCACCATATAAACTGGCGAGCTATATTGAAGGCTAAATTCATCATGAAGTCTCATCATAACCACATTTATCCTCAGATCATTAGTTTGTAACTCGACAGCATGAAATAGCTAGCAATTAAAGAGATGCAACATTGATGATATGCCACGAAAATTGCTCTGGGCCACAAACTCCGTTACAGCATGGAATTAAGTTTCTGATGATGACGTTCTTATGTCGTATGTTCTCGAAATTCCTTCCGTGTTAAATCTGAACAAAAAGTTCAAGTTCAGAAGAAATATCTCCATCGTCGTTATCAAAAACAACAGATTACCACTGGGCTACCAGACAAGGGGTCGGTGGCGGCCCCACCGTATACATTGCCGAATGCTGTTTTCTCAAGTTTTGATGTAAATAATTTGGCGAATTACTTTATAGTCTCCTAGGGGTAAGATAATGACCGTCATTCCGGTGAAAGCCAAAGCCCTACATTCCGATGTCTACAGCCTCTTACACAGCAGAAAATGTAAGACATGAATGGCGTGTCGCATTTTTTATTGAACAAAACATCCACGTCCGTCTTCCGAGAATTACCTGCTCCTTTCTCTTCATTCCTATTAAATATATTTTAGATTTCTAACATTCTGTACTTTTTTCGAGTGTTTTTCCGTGGTTTGGTAAACAGTTCCATCATACACAGTGCCGAAAACTCATCACGGCGTAACCAGCGTCTGACAGGTATAAGCAGACGTAAAAAGCACCTCCCGTAGAAAACTGCCGTGTCGCGGCACGCCTCACGCGGCTATACACGTCTGTGATGTCACGACATCAGCACTTGTGACACGCTTATTGGGAGTTAGTCTGACCCAGCACATCCAGTCTGGAGAGGTCGGTCGTACATTCCTTTCACTATATTAATGCTTTTTAAGTGTCCAGAATTATGAAGGGCAAATTCTACATTTGTTTTTTGCCTCCTCAGCGGTATTGTGTTGCGTGGTTCTCGTATTTGTCGGTCTGCTCTGTAGAAGCAGTGGAGATAACTCAGTGCAGTCGCAGAGTGGCGCTGAGGCGGCCTGCGGCAGGGCACACACTTTCCACTCGTCGCCGCTGATTCTGCGTAAAGCCTCGATGCAGCTGACATCAGTACCCCATTCCCACCCGCTTCCTTTCTTCCCCCTCCACCTCAACTTACATAAAGAAATACGTATTCCTCACACACTCTCAGTCGAACAACGACGAATACAAAACTGAATTTTTTTTTTTTTAGTATTCAGTAGCAGTTTATTTATTTTGCTACTGGTTAAGTTTACTTCCCAAGTACATGTAACGTGTCAAATACATAAATCTGACACAGTTACTTCGGAAGAGAGGGTCACGAATGCGTGCCAGAGGATGGCCTGAGGATGGTAGTGTGTACCGCAACTGGTAGCTGGGAGGGAAAATAAACAAACTGTGGCTATAGACTAAAACCAACATTTTCAAAACAAAAATAAGCGCTCATTTTCACCTTCTTGTATCAGTCCACCTCAACATTATTTCACCTCGGTGTGAGGGCGGTTTGGTCGACCTGTTATAAGTAGTCACGTAATCGGTTTAATAGTTTATGCTTAACGGACCTGAAAGCATCGACGTACAGTGAGTTTTCCTTAGTCACCATTGTATTTGTTTACTGTAACAGACTTGTCCGAGTCGGCTACACCAGCCTCTCGCGCACTTTGGTCCACCCTCCTACGTACTGCGCACTTGGCTGAGGTTCGGGCACCTTTTTTTTTTTTTTTTTGCTTTATTGTGATTCCATTCCCCTGCCCCATATGGGCAGGGGAGGGCTGTCAGGGGCACAACCCGCCGTTCTTCAGCCGAGCGACATGACAACTAAAATAAGAAGAAACGTTACATACATAAGGCGATAAAAAGGGGAACATAAAACAGAGTAAAGGGAGAAAATGGAGGTAAAATTAGACTGACATGGAGACGTTCACAGGGGACGGTTAAAAAAGTCACCAGGAAGTTAAAAAACACAGTTGGCGATGCTTAAAACACAGAGAAGACACTGAATGGACATGCACAGGTGAAAAGTCGGCCACAGTATAATAAAAACTCCAGAACAACACACTTAAAACCCACTTGTAGCACACACGACGAAGAATAAAACTGCCAGGTGGGACCTGCCGAGGGAAAGGTCAGAGAGGATGGAAAAGGAGGGAGAACAAGGGGCAGGAGGGGAAGCGGCGGGATGAAGAGAATAGGGGTGTCAGCGGGTACACAAAGAGGCCAGGAGATACGTGTGGTGGGAGATGAAGAGGGAAGACAGGGCTGGAGGGAGTGCAGAGACACTGAAAAAGGGCACAAGAGGGAGGGAAGTAGGAGGGGGAAGCCGCTCAGGAGGAGGAAGAGGGAGGAGAGGGAGCCCTGAGGAGGAGGCAGGATGATGGGGTTAGATTTGGTAGGAAGGGTAGAAGTCAGGGCGAAGCTCAACATCTGGGAGGGGTAGACGGTGGAAGTTGAGATGGAGGGTGTGGAGATGGAGAGAGGATGGGACACAATGGTAAAGGCGCGGCAACTGGTTGGGGGTGAGGGGGATCGAGGCGGCGGACAATACATAGTGTGCAGATGTGTCAAGAAAACGGAGAAGGTGGGGGAGGGGGATGAGGGTGGAGAAGGAAGGCCGGAAGCCACATCGGGTAAGGGGAAGGAGGTGGTGTTGGTTAAAGTGGCGGTGAAAACGGTGAGAGAGGATGGCTTCGAAGACCTTACTGAACATGGAGGTGAGGCAGATGGGATGATAGGAAGAGGTATCAGAGGGGGGTTTGTTATGTTTAGTGAACAGCAGGACATGGGAAGTCTTCCACAGGTCGGGGTAAAATCCAGTGGAGAGGAGGACATTGTAGAAGGTAGCAAGGACAGACAGGAAGGATGTGGGGGATTCCTTGAGGTGGCGGTAGATGATGCCACCATGACCAGGGGCGGTGTTGAGTTTGGAGCGGAGGACGATTGTGGTGATGGTGCAGTGATGGGAGTGTTGATGTCTGAGGGGGGTTACTGATCCAAGTACTGGAAGCTAGGGGCGAGCGGGAGGACAGAGGTGTCCGTGCGGTCAAGGATGGTGGGGAAGAGGGAGTAATCAAAATGGGGATCGTCAGGAATGGAGAAGACCTCGGATAGGTGGGAAGCAAAATGGTTAGCCTTACTGAGGTTGTCAGGAAAGGGTCGATCGTCATGGAGTATGGGGTAATGCAGGGTGGGATGGCTACCAGTAAGGCGGTGGAAGGCTGACCAGTACTTGGAGGAGTTGACAGGGAGGGTGGAGTTGAGGCGTGTGCATGTCTGGCGCCAGTCCCGGCGTTTTTTTGTTGTAAGGAGTTCCCAGATGTGTCGCTATAATTGCCGGTGGCGGGTGAGAGTATCCCGGTCACAGGTGCGGAGGAAGGAGCGGTAGAGACTGCAGGATTCACGCAGAAGAAGGGCTTCCTGTGGAGGAAGCGTTGGGCGGTGAGAGTGGATGAGTTTGGAAGGGACATGAGCCTCCACAGAGTCAGTTATGGTCTTCTGGAGGAAGGAAGAGGCATGGGTGATGTCATCAGGGTGGTGAAAGGTGAGAGGGTGGCTTTCGACCTGTAAGGCAATGGATTCCTGTTAGGCATCCCAATTGGCTCGGTGGTAGTCATGGACAGGCTTTGGAGGGGCAGCTGTGTGGGTAGCTGCAGGGGTGGGACGGGTAGAGGAGATGGTGAGAAGGATAGGGAGATGGTCACTACCAATGGGATGTAATGTGACCAAGGAGGTTGGGGGCAGCGACGATAACATTGGGGGTGGAGTTACTTTCAGGATGGGTGTGCTGTTAGAGAGGAACAAGATCACCATGGAGGGTGGCAAGGAACTGATGCCTCCGCCGAAGGGTGGCAGGGTCACAACTGTGGATGTTGAGGTCAGCAGCGATCACATAGGAGGAGAAGGTATGGTCAACACGGGAAATGAAGTCAAAGGGGAGAGGAGCTGCATGGTAGATATAGATACTGGCACAGGTGATGGTGAGGGAGGGAAAAAATAGGCTGAGGAGTTTGGACAGGTCATTGAGGACGGGTTGTGGCTGGACAGGGAGATGCTTGAGGTGGCCTATAGCGACCCCACCTTGGGCTAGGGGTAGGGGATTGTCAGTGCAGTGAAGGAAATAGGGGGAGGTGCAGACAACAGTGTGGGGTTGGAGGAAGGTTTCATTAAGGATGAAGGAGTCAACCTAGTGCTGGGAGAGGGTATGCATGAGGATGTGCTTGTTGGCAGGGAGGGAGCGAATGTTGAGGTAGAGGAGACGATACTGCTAATGCGCCAAGAGGTTGGAGGTGGGAGGTATGCGGGAAGGGGAGACAGGGGCCTAAATGAGGGTGTCGAGGCAGGTGAAGGTAAAGTGGGCCTGGTTGTGGGAGTAGGTGGCGTAGGTCTTTAAGTGGAAAACAGAGCAGGTGGCAAGGGAAATCCGCTGGAGTGTGTGGGGGCACTGGTACCCATAGATGTTCTGCAGGACAATCGTGAGGAGCTGGATGATGTCTTCTGCTGTGGGGGGAGGATGGAGGGAACTGTGAGGGTGGATGGTTGAGTAGATGGGGCGAACAGGGACAGTGATTTCAGGGTTGGTGGGAGGGGGTTTGGCTTTGCATTTGGAGGAATAGGTGGGGTGAGGTTTTGCAGGTGTTGCAGGAAGGGGGGAGGCGAGGTTGGGACACTGTTTAAGGAAGTGGGAGGCTTCACAATGGGGGCAGGTGGGTGGGTTCTTGCAGTTTTGGGTGAGGTGGTCGTTGTACAGGAGAGAGCTCTGGCAGCAGTAGGATTGATTAGGGGAATGTGACAGGTCAACAGGGTGGCAGCAGTTGAAAATCAGGGCTCCCTGCGTGAGGAGGTGGTCGATGGAGGAGGTGGACTCGGTAAATATACACATTATGAAAGTAGGGCCAGAGGAGTTGTAAATATGGTGGTCCAAGCGGACTTCCAGGGCAGGGTGGCCGTTCAGTGCTGCCAACACCTCAGCCTCCGTGACCACAGCACTGAATTTTGTGATAACGGCAGTGAGGGTCGGCAGATGACGAGGTGGTTGGGGCTGATGAGGAGAGGAGGATGTAAGGAAGGGGGTGAGGGATGCATGGGGCCCAAAGATGATGCAGGGAAGAGGCCGGAGGAGATCAGTATGGAAAGAGGGAGAGGGAGACTTGATGAGAACAGAGTCTCTGTGAGGGATAAGTTGGGTGATGGGTGCAGTGGGGATATAATTTTGGATTTCAAGGGTGAGGGTGCGAGCATCCAGGAATTTCGGATCAGGGTTGGCTAGGACGATGGTATACAGGGAGGGGGCTGGAGAGGAGAGAGGTGGGGTATCCATGGTGGAGTCAGAGGAAGGTGGGGCAGGCAGTGGATTTTTGGAAGATTTTTATGTGGGTCTTGCCTGGGAGGAGGGATAGACTGGATGGATGGGGAGGTGGTGGAAGGCAGGGCCCTCCTGTGAGGCAGTAGCACTGGGTGAGAGGGTAGGGCACTCTGTGGTGGCGACTGTGGCGCGACGGGTGGTGACTTGGGGCGGGGCAGCAGTGGTAGTTGCAGGGGAGAGAGGGGGAAAGTCGCCTCGGCGGGCGACAGGAGAGGAAGGGGGCCGGGAGCAGGGCCAGGGGCAGGGGCAGGTGCAGGGGCAGGGGCAGGAGTGACATACAGGTGGGGATACAGTGATGAGGCGGAGATAGATGGGGAGGAGAGTGTGAGTAGGTGAGTGGATGAGACAGGTTAATCCCAGAGGATGTTACAGTGGGAGCAGGTGAAGGGGAGATGATGGTAGTTGGGGTGTCCATGATTGCAGGCAGTCCCCAAGGGCAACAGGAGACGCCGAAGTACAAAAGGAACTGAAATGGGGGGGGGGGGTGGCGACGAGCACTGGGCGGCGACGAGCACAGGGAGACGGCGGCAGCGGCAGCAGCAGCAGCAGCAGTAGCAGCGAGCACCGAGAGACGGCGACCAGGCGGCGGCGGTGGCGACCGGACGGTGGGTAGCAGTGACAGCGTGCTGACGGGCAACAACACGACAGGCACGGTTGGGGCTCTTCCACTTCGAAAATACACCCTGAGTGTAGCCCAGGCAGTGTGAGTCCTCGATCAGGAGGTGAGGGAACCAACCCTCGAAACCTTCTGGGCACCTGTGCTCCAGGCTTATAGCACAGCAGCGGGCGCTGATAGGCTGCCGTGTCGGGTGTGGCCAGCACACAGCGCCAAGCTGGCGGCAGCGGTGCCGCCTAGCCGCTGTCGCCCAGGTATGTGCGTTCTGGCGATGCCACAGTTTGGACCTTTACTTGCTAATTAATACACATGAGGGAATAGTCACACTTGATATGTCGAAGTATGCTATGATTGTGTTTACCATTCGCAATAGACGTAATTTAAATTCTATGTGGCTAATTTCGGTTGCTGATACACTTCCTGGACTTACCTAAAAAGATCATCTGACATGTGGCTATTTGCTGGTTTCACATTAGAAACTACAAGGAGGAAGGACACTCCTTCACCTCGCTACCTACCCGCTTTCACAGGCAGTGATTTGTGCACACGTGAGTAAGTGGAGCGTATGATTGTCTCAGAAGCGCTCATTTATCAGAAATCTTGCTCCAAGGCTTTGATAAAAACAGGAGCCACAATTCAATTTTTTGCAGCTATGGCTTTTAATTTCTGGTAAGTGTTATGAAACATGTTGTTTGTGAAACATCCAAATGTTCAAATGTGTGTGAAATCTTATGGGACTTAACTGCTAAGGTCATCAGTCCCTAAGCTTACACACTACTTAACCTAAATTATCCTAAGGACAAACACATACACCCATGCCCGAGAGGGGACTCGAACCTCCACCGGTACCAGCGATAAAGTCCAGCCTTAGACCGCTCGGCTAATTCCACGCGGCTGTCAAACATCCCCTTAGAAAATTATGTATTACTGTGGTGATAAACCTCTTACGTTATATTGATTTTCAAACAGCTGAGCAAAACTGAACGTACTCAGACATTTATCTCTTTACTTATTCTTATCATCACTATACTGACACACAAATTTTTTTAAGCGCAACGCAATCTGACTTTCAATAAGCTCTACAAAAGTCCGCCCCCAGTAGCTGAGTGGGTTTAGTTCGGCGCTAGCGGCCGTGCGAAGTGGAGGTCGGATACTTCCGCCTGTGCGGCGCGTGCGAGTGTTTGTTTACTTGTGGACTTAGTCTGCACGCGGGCTAGTAACAACGATCATGGCGAACAAGTACAGGAAAACTACATTACGATTCAATTTCTGCAAAGACTAAGAACGACCAAAGGCTTTAGCAGTGGAACGATTCATTCGAGAGGACGTCAAGATACCGCCAAACTATATTATCGGAATTCACCTATCCATCGTTAGTCCCACGGTGTATGTTAAGATGGTAAATGACGCGGCGTGTGAGAGAATTCTACAGGCGACAAAAGCAGGTCTCCGATTTTGCCATAGTAACGGGAATGTCGGCACGGTAACTGTAGAACATGCTGGTCTGGGTATACTGACAATACGTGTTTTTGAGCTGCCATTTGAGCTCCCGGCTGACGAAGTTATCGAGGCTTTTAAGCCATACGGCACAGTACATGGTCACACAGCAGAACGCTGGACACAATTCGCCACATACCCCGTTCTTAACGGAGTGCGGCAGATCACTATTGATCTTCAGAAGCATGTACCGTCCTATCTGACAATTGGTGGTTGTCGGGCGGTGGTGATTTACGATGGTCAACCACGTATATGTTCTGGCTGTGGCCAGGAGGGACACCTCAGGTCGAACTGCATGCAACGGCGGATTACGCAACTGCCTTCAGATGTGCGGGAGCCGTCGCCGGCGATGACAGTACTACCGATCACCTATGCCAAAGCCCTTACTGCGTCCGCTGATGACCGAAAGGACACAGCCTCGGTGGAAGATCAAGATGGCACTCTCCGAAACCTTGTCGCAGACGTCGGGATGACAGAGCATGCTGCTCCGTCGAGCATACAATCTACGGCGACAACATCAGATGAGACCGAACTCCCACCAAGCACACCGATAGTACAAGAAGCAGTTCCAGCCACTACGGATGCTGTTCCGTCTGAAACGCACTCTGAGACGACATCATTAGTTTCGACCGAACTCCCGCCAAGTTCAGCGATGGGACTCGAAACACTTCCAGTTCCTACGGATGCTTTTCTGTCGGGCAGCCGTGATTCCCTGCAATCTGAGGACACGGACGGAAGATCACGTAAACACCGTTCCCCGAAAAGGAGGAAACGGCGGCGTCGCACGACATCTCCTCGGGATGACTCCCCTTGCCCCGACGACGATGTGCCTGTGGACCAAGACGACACAACAGCCTCTACGAAACAGGATGAGGCACTGGGAACTGTTCGATCCGACCCGCAGCGGTGTGTCACATTGACGGTACCGGAACGTGGTGATGCTGAAGAGGAATCACAACCAGTTGGCTCTCCAGACGCAGATGCTGTGGCTATGGACACGAATGTATCACTGCCTGCAAAGATGTGGTATGAGGATATTGAGGAGGCGCCGGACGTCATACAGAGGCAGCCGGCACTCACGAAGACGGCCTAATAATTGCTGAAGGTGAAGGGAGAGGGGCGAGAGAACGTCTTCTAACTCAGCCCCCGGCGTCGGTGCAGGGAGATGTTGTTGCGCCTCGACAGAGTGGGATTCAACGCCATGCGAACCGTATTGCGACATTAAATATCAATGACGTGCGTTCACCGGCCAAAATACACCTATTGAAGGAAACGGTTTGGGCATCAGATGTGGATATTGCTTTGCTGCAGGAAGTCCACATAGCTGCACTCCCATACATCGCAGGCTACCGAGCCTATTCGTCTCATGGAGATCACAATGGCAGTGGGGTGGCAGTTTACGTGCGAGATGGCTTCCCAGTGGAAAACGTGTGTTCTTCCGTCGGCCAGGGGAATGGCTTTCACGACGTTTGGGACACGCATCATCAATCTTTATGCACCGTCGGGAAACAATCGGCGGCGGGAAAGGCCGCGATTTTATGCAGAAGACATTGCTCCACTATTCCATGGACGTTCTGAATGTGTAATAATTGGTGGAGATTTCAACTGTGTTCTCAGCCAGAAAGACCAATGGCCGCAAGCAAACATCAGCCAGGAGTTGCGAATCGCTGTCAACGACCTTGTACTTAGTGACACGTGGGAATTACGACATGGAGCTGCACCGGGATACACCTATGTGACAAGTCATTCGGCGAGCAGATTAGATCGCATTTATATCTCACGGGCTCATGCATATGATGTCCAGGACGCGGAACGCTGGCCATTGGCATTTTCCGATCACAGCGCTTACATCTGTACGGTGCTTCTTCCCCGTAGAGAGGTGTGGAAAAGTAAGGCCCCGTGGAAACTAAACATTCAACATCTACATGATCCTGAATGCCGTCAACGGATCCTTGAGACATGGACGATGTGCGAGCGAAGGGTTGGAAGGTATGCGACGATGTTTGATTGGTGGCTGACTTGTGCTAAACCGGCGCTTCGCCGTACGTTCATCTCATATAGCAGGGAAATGGCAGAATGGCGCCGCCGTACCACCGACTTCTATTTTGCAGCACTGCGCGACCTGGATGATGGCCCGCCGGGACAGGACATCAGGATCGAACGCAAAAGGATAAAAGCTAAACTAGTGGCTTTAGCTCGGAAACATCTTCAGGGAATCACGGTGCACGCCAGATGTCACGATACGATAAGGTACGAGATTCCTTCCGTGCACCACGTCGTGAATGAACGAAAGCACCGACGACGCGTTTTGGTACGGGAGTTAATCACCCGCGAAGACCGAAGAGTGACGCGTCAAGCGGACATTGTCTCTGCATTCGTCGACCATTACCAACACATCTATCGGGAAGAAGCAGCCTCTTTCGATGACCTCGACCGTATAGCCACGTCCGTCTCCCGTACACTGACGGTGGAAGCCGCGGGAACCTTACTGGAAGCCATTAGCTGTGAGGAAGTACATGACGCGATCGCACAAGGTGCGTTGAATCGGTCCCCAGGCATTGATGGGCTACCTGCTGAATTCTATCGCGAATTTCGCAACGAAATGGCACCGCGATGGACGGAAATGTACAACGAGATGTTAAATTCCGATGCGCCTATTCCACCGGCTTTTATGGAAGGCCTTCTGGTGCCAGTACATAAACCGAAGCCAGGAATTACGGTCACACATTATCGCCCCATCACCCTGCTTAATGCCGACTATAAGATCTTTGCACGGTTGCTAGCGTCCCGATGTCGTATGTTAATTCGTAGCGTTCTCTCTCCGGAACAGACGACACCGGGTGGATCGGTGAATGTGCAAACAGCTACTGGCGAATGCCGTGATGTGATAGCGCTGGCGGTGGAGTGCCGGCTTAAAGCGGCGATGGTGGCGATTGATTTTGACAGTGCTTTTGATAAGGTGCGCCACAACTATCTGTACGCTGTACTGGAACAAATGGGTTTTCCAGACCGTTTTACTGGTCTCATTAGAAGGATTTACGGGGGCGCACAATCCCTGGTACAGGTTAATGGGCGTATAGCAGGGCCCATTCAAATTCGACTATCCATTCGCCAGGGCTGCCCTCTTTCGATGCTGCTGTTCGCGATAGCGTTGGAACCATTAATTGGGAGGCTCACCAATTCTCTTTCTGGGATGGAACTACGGGGCTACACCTTCAAATATCGTGCCTATGCGGACGACCTCCTGCTGCTCGTTCGTTCTGAGGAAGAGGTGAAGATGGTCCTTGAACTGTTCTTGGACCACAGTGTGACGGCGGGTAGTGCAGTGAACATGAACAAATCGGCGGCAATGCCGGTGGGAAGGGGCCTTACGCCGGAAGAAATCAGTCCGTTTCCTTATGTGCAACGATTCCGCTATCTCGGTATAGACTTTACCTCATCTGTAAAACATACTGCAGCAGTTAACTACCGACGAATTTTACAGACAACACGTACCATGGTCCGACAACATCTCCTACGCCGCCTTGACCCTTTGCAGCGAGTCGAGTACCTGAACACTTATGTGGTTTCTCGAATGGTGCATATTTCGCAGATCCTGCCCCTACCACTCACGCTCGGACGTCGACTTCAATCAGCACTAGGCTATTGGGCCGCCCCTCAAGGTGCAATACGAAAAGCTCACTCTCCCTACGGACAAGGGGGGACTCGGACTTACGAATGTTCACTGCCGTGCGACGGCGCTCCTTCTAGCCAGAATGTATAAGCAATGGCGTAGCGGGCGTGATTCCCTTACATCCCGCCTACTGGATCTCCTGGTTCCAGCGTCCCTCACACCTCCGGTGGCGGTGGGCAACATTACGCCACATTTTGGGCATGTCTCAACATTTATCGTGGAACTTAGTTATATCAGAGACGAGCTTCCGCGCACGAGACCGCCATGCGCGAAGGATTTTTATGTTTGGCTTCTACGACGGATAAGTTGTAATGTAATTGAACTGAAACACCCCAGGTTGCATTGGCCGAAGATTTGGAGACATGTGCACCAAAAATTCTTTCCTACCTTCGTTCGGGCACTGTGGTTCTCTGTCGCCTGTGGCAAGTTCAACACCCACCAACGGCTCCATGCAATTGGACTAGTGGACACTCCACTATGCCCGAAATGTCACCAAGTGGATGACGACCATCACCGCTTAACTTGTATCGCGGTAGAGGACGTCTGGCTCCTAGGAAGACAGATGGTGGCTTGCTACCTCCGTGTGACCCCGCAATATATTACACCTGCTTCCTTCTTACATCCGGAGAGTGACTACTTTCCGGCGACTAAATCACACTCGATCATCTGGATCAAAGGTTGGACGATCGCGTATCTCTATCGGGATACTGCCACGTCGCGACTTGACTTTTGGTATTTCTTGCAGCAAGCCCACAATGAGGTTCATAGATGGTCACACTATCGGAAAACCTTTGCCAACTATCTTCAGGCAGTCTTCCTCGACCCCCCACGCAGTTGGGATGTGCCGGGTGCAGTCGGTATGCACATTTGACAGCTGATGATGAACCTCACGCTTCTCTCACCACTCAATATGTAACATACTATACGATGAAATGGTCTATATGTTCCTTTTAACAGAGTGGTCTTTATTGAAAATAAATAAATAAATAAATAAAAACAACATCCCTGTAACTTTCAATTTGTGATTTGTTTTAAAATCTTTTGTTTTCTTTCTTTTTGGCAGAGGATGCATTTCATTAAAAAAAAAAAAAAAAAGAAAAAGTGGTCATCGTGGCGGTCTGTCACGCCGAGGGGCGCGGGTTCGATTCCCGGCTGGATCGGAGATTTTCTCGGCTCAGGGACTGGGTGTTGTATTGTCCTCATTATCATTTCATCATCACCAGTGGAAGGCAACTGGAAACCACCACTGGCATCACTTCCCTAGACGCTCATGTGGTGGACCTCTCTGACGAGATCTCCCCGATGACCAGACCTGCCGTAAGGCAGAACCCAACAAAAAAAAAAAAAAAGTGGTCAGCGCGACAGACTGTCAATCCTAAGTCCCGGGTTCGATTCCCTGCTGGGTCGGAGATTTTCTCCACTCACGGACTGGGTGTTGTGTTGTCCTAATCATCGTCATTTCATCCCCATCGACGCGCAAGTCGCCGAAGCGGCGTCAGATCGAAAGACTTGCACCAGTCGAGCAGTGTACCCGATGCGAGGCCCTCGTCACACGACATTTTTTTATCCCTACAAAAGAATGGCCCTGACTAACAGTAACCTATACCTTTCATGAATCACTTAACTCACAAAAATCTTCGTTACTCAAACTACTGCAATACAGCGTGCGCCAATACTTCCAGCTGAATAAAAGGTTCTAACTACTGAAGGCACTAACTACCGATAGGCATAGTTAGCAAATGAAAGATTTTGATAGAGAACAAACAATGTATATACCTTAATAATGTTGAAAAGTCATCTTATATATATATATATATATCAGTTCATGATATGCAGTATTAGCAATTTACTCTTTCTGATGGACACACGTCCAGATTGTCCGCTCTCAAAATTCTGCCATCTCTCTCCCCCCACATCCACCACTGCTGGCGGCTCACCTCCAACTGCGCAACGATATGTGCGGTTCACATCCAACTGCCCAACACTACAATAGCAAATATACCAACAATGCAAACCAGCCACAAACTGCACACAGCACAGTCAGTGACTTTCATACAGAGCGCTACGTGGCGTTACCAACATAGAAACCTAAACAGCCTACAGACAACTGTAACTCCTGACATAAGAACAGTCGTAAAAATATACAGAGACGAGTAGCACGGATTGTCAATGACAATAATTTTCACATCTGACATGAAATTGCCCTGTCAGAGAACTGAGGTCCATCTCAACCATTTCCCATGTGTACATTTCGTAGGGAGCTGTGTGCAGTGCAGGTGCGGAGTTGAATACCTCTAAGAGTGTCACAGCTGACATCGGCACATAATGCTGCACGCCTCCAATGGGCCAGACAGCACAGGAACCGGACAGTAGGTGACTGGGTGTGCGTGTGGTGTTGGCTGAAGGGTCGCCATTTCCCCAAACAAAGCGAGGCGTCGAGGGTACCGGTGGCCACTGAGCTGTGTGGAGGAGGTTACCATCAACATAAACAAGGAAGCTTACTTCAACGTATTGATGACGTGTGTGCTATGGACAATCACGTCTTCCCACAAGAGATTGTACATATCCACAAGACACATTCCTGGTTTCGCAGTCATTCACGCACCCTATCACCTCTCGAGTGGGCCACTAAGGAACCAGGTCCTAAACAGCGGCGCTGTTGATTACTACTATTCATCTGTTATAGTCCAGTCGTCACCTGTAATGTCTGGACTATACCAGATGAAACTTAGCAATCAACAGCACCACTGTTTTGTTAATCTGAGTGATCTCACCATCAACAATGGGCTCTTACTGGATATGACACATCCGAAGGAACTCGTGGATCTTCTTCGTAGACGAACTAAGGCTATTATCTAGGCTAGAGTCGGTGTTACCAGGTGTCACGGTCATGTCCTCCAGGAACGACAGATTTTTTGTTCGTGGTGCTTAAAATTGGCGGCCTGTCGTAGTTTGCGCTAGTTTCAACATATGGATTGTGTAGCCTGTAATGGCATTCGCTTGGCTCCACGGAGAACGTAGGGCGACGGTTTTACTGCTAACTAAAATGGTGTCCCTTTATTCCGAGATCTTCATTGATATCTGACCATCATTATTTATTAGTGGTCAATGGCGATTGAACGGTTCTGATTTATTTGATCGGACTATGATGAAGCTTCCTCGCTATTGCTTCACACCAGGCGATAGTTCAGTACAGATAGTAAAATACTCACATACCTTGAAGCTTTAAACACAGCAGTGTTACGTATGTGGTTTCGTAGTTTACAGCGGTTATAGATTCAGAGGTAGCTTCTGACAATACTGACTGTAACAACATCTTTTCAATTATCTACAGTTCACACATAAACCAGGAACAATACTGACGTTTGAAGAGTCGAATGAGATGAAGAGAATGAAGCGGAGTTGTAGCCTTCCCCTACGCTATTCAGTCTGTACATCCAGAGAAACGTAAAGGAGTAGGAAGAGGGGATTAGTGAGGAAATGAAAGTTCAGCGACCAGAAGTAAAATCTTGATGATTTGTATATGACACTGTAATTCCGCCAGAGACGCCAAAAGTCATGGGACAGCAGTTGAACGGTGTAGAGCGGTGTACTGCAAGGAAGCAAGAGAGAGGATGTTGTTGTGGGTACCCAGTCTCCTCTTTCTACAACGCAAATGCACACATGGTATTAAAAGAGTTATTTATTTACATGAGATGGAAACATTTACGTAACTTGAATGCTGTTGTCGTCTTCATTCGTTTGATGCAGCTCTCCATGCTACTCTATCCTGTGCAAGGTTCCTCATCTCCCAGTTCCAACTGCAACCTACATCCTCCTCAATCTGTTTAGTGTATTTATCTCTTGGGCTCACTCTACGATTTTTACGCTCCACGCTGCCCTCCAATACTAAATTGCTGATCCCTTGATGCCCTAAAATATGCCCTACCAACCGATCCCTTCTTCTAGTGAAGTTGTGCCACAACTTTCTCTTCTCTCCAATTCTATTCAGTACTTCCTCAGTATTTGTGTGATTTACCCATCTAATCTTCAGCATTTTTCCGTAGCACCACATTTCTAAATCTCTTATTCCCTTCTTCTCTAAACTATTTATCGTCCACGTTTCACTTCCATACATGCCTAAACTCCATACAAATACTTTCAGAAACGACTTTCTGACACTTAAGTCTATTCTCGATGTTAACAAATTTCTCTTCTTCAGAAACGCTTTCCTTGCCATTACCACTCTACATTTTATATCCTCTCTACTTCGACCATCATCAGTTACTTTGACCCCAAATAGTGAATCTCATTTACTACTTTAAGCGTCTCATTTCCTAATCTAATTCTCGCAGCATCACCCGATTTAATTCGACCATATTCCATTATCCTCGTTTTGCTTTTCTTGATTTCTATCTTATATCCCGCTTTCAATACACTGTCCATTCCGTTCAACTGCTGTTCCAAGTCCTTCACTGTCTCTGACAGAATTAAAATGTCATCGGATAACCACAAAGTTTTTGTTTCTTCTCCGTACATTATAATTCCTACTACGAATTTTTCTTTTGTTTCCTTTACTGCTTGCTCAATATACAGATTGAATTACATTGGGGATAGGCTACAACCCTGTCTCACTCTCTTCCCAGCCACTGCTTCCCTTTCATGCCCCTCGACTCTTATAACTGCCATCTGGTTTCTGTACAAATTGTAAACAGCCTTTCGCTCCCTGTATTTTACCACTGCCACCTTCAGAATTTGAAAGAGAATATTCCAGTCAACATTGTCAAAAGCTTTCTCTAAGTCTGCAAATGCTAGAAACGCAGTTTTGCCTTTCCTTAATCTATTTTCTAAGATATGTCGTAGGGTCAGTATTGCCTCACGTGTTCCAACGTTTCTTCAGAATCCAAACTGATCTTCTCCGAAGTCGGCTTCTACCAGTCTTTCCATTCGTCTGTACAGAATTCGTGTTAGTATTTTGCAGCCGTGGCTTATTAAACTGATATTTCGGTAATTTTCACATCTGTCAACACCTACTTTCTTTGGGATTGGAATTATTATATTCTTCTTGAAGTCTGAGGGTATTTCGCCTGTCTCAGACATCTTGCTCACTAGACGGTAGTTTTGTTAGACCTGACTCTCCCAAGGCTGTCAGTAGTTCTAATGGAATGTTGTCTACTCCCAGGGCCTTGTTTCGATTTAGGTATTTCAGTGCTCTGTCAACTCTTCACGAAGTATCATATCTCCTATTTCATCTACATCTACATTCTCTTCCATTTCTATAATATTGTCCTCAAGAACATCGCACTTGCATAGATCCTCTATATACGCCTTCCACCTTTCTGCTTACACTTCTTTGCTTAGAACTGGGTTTCCATCTGCGCTCTTACTATTCATGCAAGTGGTTCTCTTTTCTCCAAAGGTCTCTTTAATTTTCCTGTAGGCAGTATCTATCTTACCCCTAGTGATAAGCGCCTCTACATCCTTGGGTCTTGCGGTTCTAGGCGCTGCAGTCCGGAACCGCGGGACTGCTACGGTCGCAGGTTCGAATCCTGCCTCGGGCATGGATGTGTGTGATGTCCTTAGGTTAGTTAGGTTTAAGTAGTTCTAAGTTCTTGGGGACTGATGACCTAAGATGTTAAGTCCCATAGTGCTCAGAGCCATTTGAACCATTTTTGAACATCCTTACATTTGTCCTCTAGCCATCCCTGATCAGCCATTTTGCACTTCCTGTCGATCTCATTTTTGAGACGTTTGTATTCCTTTTTGCCTGCTTCATTTACTGCATTTTTATATTTTCTCCTTTCATCAATTAAATTCAATATCTCTTTTGTTACCCAAGGATTTCTATTAGCCCCCGTCTTTTTACCTCCTTGATCCACTGCTACCTTCACTATTTCGTCTCTCAAAGCTACCCATTCTTCTTCTACTGTATTTCTTCCCACCATACTTGTCAAACGTTCCCTAATGCCCTCCCTGAAGCTCTATACAAGCTCTGGTTCTTTCAGCTTATCCAGGTCCCATCTCCTAAACTTCCCAACTTTTTGCAGTTTCTTCAGTTTTAATCTAAAGTTCATAACCCATAGATTGTGGTCAGAGTCAACATCTGCCCCTAGAAATGTCTTACAATTTAAAACCCGGTCCTGAATCTCTGTCCTACCATTATATAATCTATCTGAGACCTTGCAGTATTTCCAGGCTTCTTCCATGTACACAACCTTCTTTTATGATTCTTGAATCACGTGTTAGCTATGACTAAGTCATGCTCTGTGCAAAATTCTACCAGGCGGCTTCCTCTTTCGTTCCTTACTCCCATTCCATATTCACCTACTACGTTTCCTTCCCTTCCTTTTCCTACTATCGAGTTCCAGTCACTCATTACTATTAAATTTTCTTCTCCCTTCATTATCTGAAAAATTTATTTAATCTCATCATACATTTCATCAAACTTCTTTGTCATCTGCGGAGCTAGTTGGCATATAAACTTGTACTACTGTGGTAGGCATGGACTTTGTATCTATCTTGGCCACGCTCCGATCCATAGAACGCCAGTTTTCTTTCTCCTGATAACAACATCCTCCTGAGTAACACCGCCTGGAGATCCAAATGGGGGACTATTTTACCTCTGGAATATTTTACCCAAGAGAACTCCATCATCATTTAACCATAAAGTAGAGCTGCATGCCCTCAGGAAAAATGACAGCTGTAGTTTCCCCCTGCTTTCAGCCGTTCAAAGTACCAGCACAGCAAGGCCATTTTGGTTAGTGTTGCAAGGCCAGATCAGTCAATCATCCAGACTGTCCATTATAATTATCCGGGCTGTTACGCCGTGGTCGGTTGATGAATTCTGTGTCAGTTCCCAACGTTTCGTCTCCGACTGCGGGAGACATCTTCAAGGGGGTCCGTAGCTCGATGGAAGGTCCAACACACCCACTGGCTCGCTACTGACTGCCGCTAAATTCCGTGTCCGCTCGCTCCCGCACCGCGGGGTGACGTCACGTCTGTGCAATGGGCTGTTGTACGTCGCCGTCGATCGCCGTTGGCATCACCCATTAGTGGACCGGTGGTACACATCTTCTTTAACACCGGCATCCATATTCCGTTTAATTTCACGCCCTCCTCCTTTCGATTGAAATTGTTAGGGTGTTTAGCGATTTCGATTGCCTCCCTGTAGAGCCTTTCGTAGTATCCGCTCATGGCTAACAGCACAACATCGCCTGCAGCGCCTCTCCTGGGCTCGTGACCGTCTCGGTGGGGCCGCAGATGACTGAAAGACCGTGATCTGGTTAGAAGAGTCCTGATTCAGTCGGTAAGAGCTGATACTAGCGTTAAAGTGTGGCACAGACCCCACTAAGCCCTGGATCCAATATGTGAACAAGGCACTTCACAAGCTGGTGATGGCTCCATAATAGTGTGGGATGTCTTTAGGTAAAATGGACTGGGTCCTGTGGTCCAACTCAACCTATGATTTACTGGAAATGGTTATGTTTGGCTACCTGGACACCACTTGCAGCCAGTCGTGGACTTCATGTTCCCAAACAACGACATAATTTGTATGGACGACAATGCACCATGTCACCAAGTCACAACTGTTGCGATTGGTTTGAAGAACGTTCTGTGCAAATCGAGAGAATGCTCTAGCCACCCATGGTACACATATGGAACATAACAGGGATGTCAGTTAATACACAAAATCCTGCACTGGCAACACTTTTGCAATTATGGAAGGCTGTTAGAGGCAGCATGCCTCAGTATTTCTGGAGGGATGACTTGTTGAGGCCATGCCACATTAAGTTGCTGTACTACACTGGGCAAAAGGAGGTCCCACACGGTATAATGAGGTATCCCACCTCATTGTGTATCTCGCGTTGGTAGAATGAGGATAAGATGAGAGAGGTTAGTCTGCGTATGGTGGCTTACGGACAGTCATTTTTACGCGAATGGGGTATGAAAGGAAATAAAGAGTACAGACACGATTTTCCCTACGCCATGCACTGCCTTACTCAGTAATTATTACGTGTAGATGTAGGGAATGTCGCCTAACGGAAAGTAAATCAGCTAAACACTTGGTTTCCACCTACCATTAGTAACAGTAATACACTGACACTGACAAGAGTCATGGGGCACCTCCTAATATCGTGCCGGACCTCCTCTTGCCTGGCGTAGTCCGACGAGTCGACGTGGCAGGACTCAACAGGACGTAGGAACCCCTGCAGAACTACTGAGCCATGGGGTCTCTGTAACCGCCCGTAGCTGTGAAAGTGTTCCCAGCACAGGATTTTGTGCACGAAGTGATTTCGTCCCATAAATGTTGGGCGGGACGCCTGTCGGGCTGTGCGGGTGGCCAAATCATCCGCTCTAACTGTCCAGAATGTTCTTCAAATCCGTAGCTAACAATTGTGTCCTGGTGACATGGCGCATTGCTGTTTGGGAAGATAAAGTCCATGAATGGCTGCAAATGTTCACCAAATACCCGAGCATAACCATCTCTAGCCAACGATTGATTCAGCTGGGCCAGAGGACCCAGTCTGTTCCAGGGAAGACAGCGCACACCAAGATGGAGCCACCATTTCTATTGGTGGACGGCCGAAATGCCACTCAGCTGCTCTGTTTCCATGTTCTTCTGCATACGCTATTACTTTCAGTTTATAGCCCACATCATATGAATACCTTTTATTTTTTCCATTAAGAAACTATCTCAACACCTGGCTGAAAATGATTCACAAGTTCGTGGCACCCTCCATCGGTAATACTGGAATTCAATATGGTATTAGCCCTTACTTAGCCTTGATGACACCTCTCGCAGGCATACGTTCAATCAGGTTCTGGAAAGTTTCTTGGGGAATGGCAGCCCATTCTTCACGGAGTGCTGCACTGAGGAGAGGTAGCGATGTTGGTCGGTGAGTCCTGGCAGGGGCTCCAAAACATCCCAGAGGTGTTCTATATGAGTTACGTCAGGAATCTGTGCAGGCCTGTCCGTTACAGAGATGACTTTTTAGTCCAATCACTCCGCCAAAGGCCGTGCATTATGAACAGGTGCTCGACCGTGTTGAAAGATGCGATCACCATCCCCGAATTGCTCTTCAACGTTGGGAAGCAAGAAGGTGCTTAAAAGATTAATGTAGGCCTGTGCTATGATAGTACCAGGCAAAAGAAGAAGACGTGCAAGCCCTATTCATGAAAAACACGACCGCACCATAACACTACTGCCTCCGAATTTTACTGTTGGCACTACACACGCCGGCCTATGACGTTCACCGGGCATACGCCATGCCCACACCCTGCCATCGGATCGCCACATTCTGTACCGTGATTCGTCACTCCATACAGCGTGTTTCCACTGTTCAATGATCCAGTGTTTACTTGACAGCATTCGTGGCAGAACAGTCTTCTTTTGATTGTAGTAAATCAGCTGGAGGACGTAGTCGAGAGTTGTTTCCCTGATTCTAAAATTTCAGATGCTACTCAACTGCGTTGAACTGAATGTTTCCAGATCGTAAACAATGTGATAGGAGAGAGCCATAACAACGCAGAACGAAGTACCAAGAAAACTGAGACACACTAAATTCAGTGTTCTCACTGATGAGTCAACAGACGCACAACTAGGACAAAATTCGATGGGTTTACAAAATGATTACAAGCCGTTTCTGAGAAATGGTATCAAAAGCCTTCTGGAAATCAAGAAAGGAACCAGTTCAAAGTCCGTTGTCGATAGCACTCGCTACTATGAAAGCTAGGTGTGCCTCAGAAGAACGATATTTACTGAATCGGTGGTGAGTATATCTCAATAGGCCGTTTTCTTCGAGACAATTCATAATGTTCGAGCCCAGTGAATGTTCCAAATCTTACTGCAGATCGACGTTACTGGTATGGGGCAATAATTCAGGGAATTACTCCTGTTTGCTTTCGTGACTGTTGGTGTGACGTGTCGAACTTTCCATTCATTAGGGGCTGTAATTTTGTCGAGTAAGCGGTTGTAGATGATTTCTAAATATATAGCACCATACTCGTAAGGGGACGTGACTGGTATACAATTCGGCCGAAAAAGTTGCCTTTATTAATTGGTTTAAGTTGCTCCTCTACATCGAGGATATCTACTTCTAACTTACTCAAGTCGGCTGCTGTTATTGACCGAATTTTGTAATATTTACCGCATTTCGTGACTCCGCTTTAGCGGCACTTTGATCAGTAACATAACCACTGTCATCATACTGAGGTGGCACCGATTGTGTATTCCCACTGATGTACTTTACATACGACCAGAAACTCTTTGGGTTTTTCTACCAGATGTGTAGGCAAAGCTCCGTTGTGGACACTATTAAAAGCATCTCGCATTAAAGTCCGCGCAAAATTTTGAGCTTTTATAAGACATTGCCAATCTTGGTGATATTCCACTGCTTTCAGTTTCCCGTGATTTTTTCCTTTCTTCTTGAATAGTGACATGTTCTGTGCGCAATAGGAGATTAGTACCGTCGCTTATTAATATATTTGGTATAAATCTCTCGATCTGCGGGAAGCTACTAACGCAGGATCGTGATTGCTCGCCTTCAAGTAGTATTTGCGTATTTGGACCATTACGGATGTGCGCCAGGAATACTCGACGCGTTTACGTGTGTGTGTGTGTGTGTGTGTGTGTGTGTGTGTGTGTGTGTGTGTGTGTGTTTGGGAAGTGTGTCATGTCTTCACTGCGATTGCATGCGGTTAGCGGTTAGCAGACAGTTAATGTCCCGTTTGCGGTCTGAGCCGCTTCCAGTTTCCGCCAGCCCGGCTGTGGACGTCACAGCAACACAGGGCGAGGGAGGCCAGCGGGGGACACGGGCCGCGTCCACACAGTAGGGGGTGCAGCGTACGCCCCAACCCAAAATCACTGTAGTGGTGATACGTTACTGCAGGCGACTCTTGCCGGTACGTCGATAAGCAGTACAGAAAACGAAAAATAAAATTCAGAATTTTCATCGTTGTGGAAGAGTAGTGAATCGGCGCTGCACACTTTTGAATCAGCACCCCCCAAAACGTTGAATCCGTCGTCCTTGCATGGCGGCACTGCGTTCTCTGCCACCTAGACCTATGGGCCTGACACCCAAGGATTTATTGTCGTGGGGTTATGCGAAATACCTTGTGTATATGCCACATTCGCCGAAAACTATTAGCCCATTTCTGAAGCGTCGGTTACTTTACACACACTCCTAATTGTATGGCGTGACATGGTTTGTTGCTTACATGTTACACGTGTCATCATGGGCTTCATGGAATATACCTATAAACAATCTAAAATAAATTTGCTGTGTTTCGAATAGCTACACCTATTGGTAACCGCTTCATTAAGTTTGAACTCTGCAACTACAAATACATATACATAATTCGACAAATTTATATAACAACAAAATGCAAAAGAGTAAGGAAAATATTAATGGGATTAAGTAGACATATAGATATCAGAGTAGCAAATCTTACCTGGAGATTATCACTGCAAGGGAGAGCCTGAGAAACTGTCGTAAACCAATGTCATTTGTGTACTAAGTAATATATTCAACGTTGTAAACTAAATTAGGCCAATCCCGCCTCCACCTGCATTGTTTAGCGAAAAGACCGCCGTGGGGTGGCGTGCGTAACTCAGTGATGCAGACAGTCATAGTGTAGATGCAACAACATGGAAGGGGCGTCTATGCAGGAGCCAGACCAAAATGGGGTTCCCAGGAGGGGCAGCAGCCTATGGTGAATAACGCTGAAGATGGGTACATCGAGTATTTAATGAACAGGTGGTGAATCGAAGTGATGAAACATATAGAAGGAATCGATTGACAGTACATGACCTGAAGTATCAAGGAATAGCGAATCTGGTAATGGAACGAAGTGCGTGGTTCATAAAAAAGGAAGACGCTAAACACTGAATGTTTGGAGTTATCAGGAATTCTTTACGTCATTAGCTACAATTTAAACCATTACTTCTAGATAGTAGCATCCATATATTTAATTCTGTTACGCAATGCAATTTGGAATACATCGTTCATGATTTACAGTCCTGCTGATTACAAACAACTATACAAACTTTGCCTCAGATCTCAACCCAAAGGTGTCCTACGGACGTAAACAAACCAAAGAGTGTGCCTAAAATATTGGTTTTCCTCATCAGAATCGACAGCAAACCAACACCTACAGCGATAGTTCATCTATACTTGCCGATGTTTAAAGCAGAATATGAAGATGTGGAGAACATATATGAGGGTACTGAACGGGTAATTCAGTATGAGAGGGAAGGGCAAACAAAATAGTCATGAGGAACTGGAATTCGGTTGTAGGGGAGGGAGTAGAAGAAAATGTTAAAGGACAATATGGGCTTGGCACTAACAATGAGAGAGGACAAAAACTAATGGAGTTATTCAGTAGATTTCAGGTAGTAATAGCGAAGCCTCTGTTCAGTATTTACGAGTGGTAGGGGTAGGCCTGTACTAGGAAAAGACTCGGAAATATGGGAAGAGTCCAGTTAGATGACATCATGGTCAGGCAGAGATTCCGAAATCAAAAGAGATATGGAATCAGTACTAGAATCAGGTACACGCAGAAGCTGATGTAGACTCAGATCGCAATTTAGTAATGACGAAAAGCAGACTAAAGATTAACAATTTGGGCAGGAAGAAATAATGCGCTAAGAACTGCGGTACAGAAGTACTCAAGAATAAAGATATGTGGTTGAAGATCTCTGAGGATATAATTACAGCGCCGATGAATAGCTCAGAAGGAAATTCAATTGAAGAGGAATGGACATTAATAAAAAGAGGGACTACACAATATGGAAAGAGAAACATAGCTAAATAGAAGGTAATTGAGAGGAAACAGAAAGAAGATAACAGAAGAAATACTTCAGCTGGCTGACGAAAGGAGGAAGTACAGAAACGTGCAGGCAAAATCAGGAATAAGGTAATACAAGTCATTTAGGAATGAAATAAACAGGAAATGCATGAAAGCTAGTGGAATGGCTGCATGAAATGTGAAGAAATCGAAAAAGAGATAAATAATTGTCGGAAGGAGTGACTCAGGAACAGAAAAGTCAAAACAGCCTTCGGTGAAATTGAAAGGAAGGGCGGTAAAATTACGAGCGCATTGGTAATTCCATTGTTAATTGCAGAGGAGCAGCTGAACTGATCTATTTCAGAATTTCGCTACCAGAATGAAGATGGTGGTGTCAGATTGGAGTTTGGAGGAGCAAAACAGAGGATGTAGACAGACTGAATTTCAGGAAATGTAATTTTCAGGTCTCTGGTCGGTAGTCGCTCTATGGTGAACGATTGGTTTGACAAAACTCAGATCTCATTTTTGAACAACTGCTGGAGCCGTTCATGTAATCCGTAAGAAAGAACATTTTTAATTAGGAATGAAATCACACCAGTGTCGGATGAGTAATGAAATTAAATATGTGGACTGGAGTACTTAAGTAACTCAAGATAAGCTAGTATATTAAAATATTACTACAATTGCAGGCCGTAATGCTTACGTTATGGAAGTAGACTGCAGAAAGACATGAGTGAACACCCAGGTTTTACTATCTGCTCTCAAAAATTTTACGAGGACACAAATAAAGTTGAACATAAATTTTGGAACCTTTGTGAAATCTCTAGGCACGGTGAATATGATAAGGTGCAACAAGTAAAACGTTTTATTCTAATCTAATTCTTTAATTTTTTAGTACAACTTTCCTGAAAACAATGTTATAAGATTTGCTTCAGCTGATTGGAATTATATGAAGCGTCCAAGAATCGGTGTTGTACTCGGTTAATTGAAAAACTTCCTGAACTAATTATTTCCTAATTCATATTTTACTCTCTTCACAAATGTGCTGGTGAAGCTTGTAAATGTTTTCCCAGAGATTGGGTGACCTAGCTAGGAACATTCATAAACATTTTAAAACAATTGTTAGGTGACAGGAGCAACTGCATGAATTCAAAAAGTTTTTAGATATCAAAATTCATAAATTGTTGCATCCATCATAGACAAGGTGGCTATCTTTGCAGGGCATGGTGGTGAGAAATTTAGAAGAGTGGAATACGTTGGAGGTGTGTCCTTTGATTCTAAGTACAACAGTTCTCTGCCAGTCAATCGAGGTCCATGTCAACCAGTTTCCAAGCGAACATTTTGTATAATAGCTGCACACACAGGAGATGTGGAGCTCGGTACCTGTAAGAAGGCCATCGCTCACAGTGGCACATAACACTGCACGTCTCCAGTGGGCCAAACAGCACAGAAACTGTCCAGAGGCTGACTGGAGTGTGTGTGTGTGTGGGGGGGGGGGGGGGGGGGGGAGGGGGGAAGGGAAGGGGGAGGCGAGTACAGTGTGCTCTGAGCGGTCGCGTCTTTCAAATGATGTGAGGTGTCAAGGCCACTGACAGTCCAGTGAGTTGTTTAACTCGCCCTGTGTCGAGGGCACTGCTCAGGTTGCAGACGCTTCTGTGATGTTATGATAATGTACCATGAATATCACGAATATAAATCAGGTCGTTTATATCAACATTCTTGGTGACCAATTGTTGTCCTTCATCCTACCCATTTGTGACGAGTGTGCTATGGACAGTTACATCTTCCAGGTCGGTAGACAAACGTTCCTGCTTTTAGGAACCTTCAAGCACTCTATCGCGCCTTGAATGGTTCACTAAGCAAACAGATCCTAATTCTGCAGACCATGCAGGGGTCCTTTGGAATACCACATCAAACCAGAAACAGTACTGAAATGGAGAGCTGCAGCCTATCTCCACGTTGAACTATCTGTTTACTAAGCAACAAGTAAAGGAACAGGAAGAGAAGTTTTGTGAGGAAATGAAAGTTCTGGGGCGAGAAGCAAAACCCTTAAGCATTCTGCATGACACAGTTCCGCCAGCGACGCCAAAACTCATGGGACAGAAATAGAACTGAATGGATAATATCTTGAAAACCGGTTGTAAATGATTTTCTAGCAAAGTAAAAGAGTGATAATGGAATGGAATGAAATTAAATGAGGCGCTGCTGAACGAATTAATTTACGAAATTATGTAGGCATGAGCTTTGCCTTTGCTCTATGGGCAACAGAATAACTGAAGATGGACGAAACAAAGGGCGACAAAATTAAAAAGTAATAGCAGTTAACGAGATTTTGAAAAGCAGAAAAGCGTATCTGAAAAAGAGGAATATACTACCATTGAATGTAAATAGAAATCTTACGAACCTCTCCTGAAGCTATTTGTCTTATGTTGAACAGCAGTTTAGGCAAGAAGGGAACAGAAGCTTTTAAACAGTGGCGCTACAAAATACTGTTGAATATATAATGCGTAGATCGAGTAACTAATGTGGAAGTACTACATTGACATAAGAAAAACGGAAACTTAAGCGGTAACTTGCTTAAAAGATTGGTTGGGTTGAGAGGTCACACTGAGACTTCAAGGAATTGTAGTATCTAATGAGGGAATTACTGGAGGTTGAAACTGCAGAGGGGGACCAACGCTCGACTACCGTAAGAAGGCTGAAATTGATATCACGGCAGTGACTGTATAGAAGTGCAAAGGATATACCAGCAGGTGAAGTACCATCAGACCAGTGCCTGTACCACAAACAAGTGTTGACCAGATAAAGTGTGTAGGCGGACAACACGTGTACATGGCCGCTCCGTAATTGACTCTAAAGTGCCTGGCAGAGGGTCTGTCGAGCCACTGCCAGCCTATTTCTGTACACTTCCGCTCTCGAACATCGTGCATGAGAAATGAAATTTCTTGTACTTTATTACGATTATCGTTCCTCGCTATGTAGATGGACATACACAAATTATTTTTATATTCGCAGGAGAAAGTTTTTAATTGAATTTGTCTCGACGCAACGAAAAACATCTTTGTCTGAATTATTGCCACCCCAAACCCGCAGATCATATGCGTGACACTCCTTTCTCTACATCGCGCTGGTACAAAACGAACTGGTTTTGAGCTTATGTTGACTTTCCGTCAGTTATTACGAACTGTGTCGTTTCCGGCAGGGATACACGATTACAGACGAACAACAGGGACGATACTCCATAGGCACGCAATGTGACTACGTCTTTTGGGAGCAACGGTATCAAAAGCCGTGCAGAAATGTGGAAAGGAATCCGTTTAAGGTGCCTTGTCGATAGCACTCATTACTTTGAGTGAGTGAAGAGCTGGTAGTGTTTCAGAGGAGCGATATTAACTGACAGAATCGGTGCTGAGTAAGTGATGATAAGCCCGCCCGGCTAGCCGCTCGGTCCTACGTGGACGCGTCAGCGGACTCGAAAATAGACCCTGGCACAATCTGGTCACGTAATTAAGCCAGCCTTGAGATCGAATTTAGCTTCTTGTTTGTTAAAGTGTGATGGCTCATACGCTTCTTCCTTTGAATATTAATAGGGTTGTATCGGATTTGCGGCTAGCTTCTTAATGTAAATTTTTCTGTCTCTTTTTTTGCATGTGCTTAATCTGGCTCCCGTGTGAACTATACGTTTTTTTGGGGAGGACATTTCCATTGAAGGAATTGAAATCCTTGATAATGGTAAATGGATAAGATGAACTTTTCTTCACGTGACCATTCTCCTTTGTGCGTCGTCCAGTACGTGACGCACTTTAGATCTATCCGAATTTTTTAACGAACAGGTGATTCATTTGTTACGGAAATGTTTGGATACTATTTTGACAGGTGGTTGTTCTAACTGTGTGTTGCGTCCTGTAGACCAGTTTCCTAATTATTATTTCTGTCGGTAGTAGTTAAATTCCAGAATGAGATTTTCACTGTGCAGCGGAGTGAACGCTTATATGAAACTTCCTGGCAGATTAAAACTGTGTGCCGGACCGAGAGTCGAACTCGGGACCGAGTTCGAGTCTCGGTCCGGCACAGTTTTAATCTGCCAGGAAGTTTCAGTAGTTAAATTGTCCTTTCTTTGCGTCTGTAAATATCCGACTTCTGTCAGTTTTACTTATTTTACTGTTTCTTCTAGCAACAGGTGTCACATATTTAGTCTGACCGGACGTGTGAAAGGACTTTGGCTATCGATGCCATCCCCGCCGACTTCACGGACCACAGTGTAGTGGCTGTCACATTACGTCACACACGACTGTCGGTGAAAATGTTCTGATTCCGTTGGGTGTTGAATACGTCGCAGATGGAGATCCTTACCGTATTAAGGTGAACCCAGAAGTGTTGTACCATAGTCTCTGGTCAGTTGCGTGATAAGCCTCCATTTTGGAATGCTGAGTTCGGAGGGCAAACCCGAGGTTCTGACAAACGTTGACACGACTGTGCGCTGATAGAGCGCGGAAATTTCGGAGCACGCAAGAATTTTACAACTCTCTCTTATGTGGCCTTTAAGGAAGTGCGCATCACGCTCTGCTACGTATTGCAGACGTCAGGCGTGTAAAGGCGCGATCATTAGGAGTGAAGCGGCGTCAAGTGGGATGGTTGAGGTGGCGTTCCAAACCATGTCCGCTGGGCTGTGGATAAACTGACTCCTCTATATCATCTGATTCGGTATCAGACTCGTCTTCCTCATGCGTGTACCACGTCTCTCGAGATCAACGAGGGCAATGTTGTGACGGCACAAAAGGACACGCTGCATGCTCTGCACCATTTCTACATTAGGCTAAATGATGTCCCCATTAATCTTTTTTCATTAAAGTCAATACCGCCGTTAGACTGTTGTTTATTTACAGTGTTACATTTACACTTACACAATCATGATATCGTCTTCAAAGTGCCATTATAAAGTGTCTTTTGAAAGTAGGTTAGACAATAAGAGTGAAATACATAACAAATGACGTGACCATATAAGAATCTATATTTGTAATGCTTACTTACAAGTGTTATAAATTTCCTAAGATGGCATACTGTCGAATTAAAATGCACTATTAGACACAGAGTCGATGGTTCTGGCAGAGCCTACTGCTTTGCTTCATTACTGAGTACATCATCTTGACTGAATGACAGTTGGCTGTCAAATTGTCTTGGACAAAGAAATTCCTCTTACAACCAGGTGACTTTTTTTAAATCTTTGGACTCAGTGTCCTGTAGGATATGAAAGGTTAGGAGCAAATTATTTTCTTTGGTAGCTGTTACAGCTTTGCAGTACCTGTTTATCTCAGTATACCATGAAGTTGCCTGCTCATAAACATATCCTGTAACAAATCTGTCGATAACATCCGCTGCATCCATAAATATAGCAGTCCAGTTAGTCATTGATGTTGTTTGAAGTACCCTTTCCTCCCTCTGAGATAGACTACTTTAATGAGGAATCAATATACCTCACCCCAAACTTCTGTCAATAACCAAAGGACAAACTGAGTGTCTCAATAAAACCTTTTATTTTCTTAAATTTATGGAATAAATTTTAGTATCACAACTATTTAACACATAAACTACTATTATACATGAATCCACACGGAGAATATACCGATACACACTTGACCCATACTTCCACTTTGGACATATCATTCCCACACAATGACGCAACATATGCTATATTTGATCCTAGTTTAACATTTAAAAGTGCCCAGTTACCATAGGTGTATCTTAATTAAAAAAAGTCAGTCACTTCACATTTTTATTCTTATTCCTTTATTAGTTACCCTTTTGTCCCCCCCCCCCCCATTATAATGACTTCTTCATTTTATTAGTCATTTTATAAACCGCCCCCAATCCATCCTTCTATACCCTCCTTCCTTACATTTATTCGGAGAATAGGGTGCGATCGGCCGCGAAATGGAAACCACAGTGATAATATAAAGTGTTTTGTTTGTAACAGTTAGCTACGCGATCGCGATACTTCTGTACACACTCGGCACCCCGACTTAGATATTTGTCGTTGCGTTGTACCAACTTTCCGACATCCTTGTCACAAAACAGCCACCTGTGCTGTCCGCCAATTCTCTGAGCTGGCCTGCAGCTCTCTGTCTGTTCCAAGAGGGTGTCCTGAAAGCGAGCAGGTCATATGAGCAGAGATAAAAACTCAGAGGGAATCAAGTCCGGGATGTATGGTGGCCGATCAAAACTGCCCATCCAAAACGCTGCTGGAGCGTCTTCGTTGCCACAGCAGAAGGAAACGCACGACAGGTACGTTAGGAAGGGTTGCATGAAATCAGGCGAAACACAGGGCATGCACCCATACTAGACGGCAGACATTATTTTCGAGTCATCTTTACGTGCTCACTGTGCGGTCAGAACTGGAAAGTGCGACATGACGCGATCGATTATCATACTAGACTCACTGCCAATCACATCTGTGCAAAGCATCATCGGATTTTCTCCGTGCTTTCCATTTTACACCTGATCGGATCTTACCTCCCAAATAGGGCTTTATGTGATTGTGTTAGTGGGGTACCTGTCTGACATGAGGATCAAAATTTCCTTGAACATTTTAAAAACTATAGATTCTCTATTGGGAGGTCGATGTGAAAATGTATTTTAGCCATAAACTATTAAATAGTAATAGGAGCCTGTGACATATGGCCTTGGTGGCTATCGACGGTTGTGAGTAACCATTACACATTACAATTCAGTTTGCGTAAATCACGTGGGCGAGAACAGCACACTAGTCAGCACACTAGTCCACCACAGACAGGTCTCCACACAGTATCGATTCACTTGCCGTTTAAGGACATGTTATGTCTTATTTGCGTAACGAGATCACTGCGGATGTGCGCCAAGAATACTCCACATGCTTACGTGTGTGTGTGGGAAGTGCGGCCACGAGTGCTGGTGTCATATCCTAGCTGTGACCGCAAGCGGTTAGCGATTTGCGTGAGCTGAAATCCTGTTTGTGCTCAAACTGTTCCTAATTTTGACAGCGGGGATGTGAGCGTCATAAGCATTACAGGCAATGTAAAATAAACTTTAGAATTTCCATCGTTGTGCAAGAGCAGAGAATCCAAAGCCGCTCCACATTTTTGAAGCTGCACCTCCCAAATCGACGAATCCGTCGACCTTGCCATGGCGGCGTTGCGTTCTCTACCTCCTATATCTTTGGGCCTGACACCCAAGGTTTTCTTTTCGTGGGGTCATGCGAAATACCTTGCGTGTACGCCACCTTTGCCGGAAACCATTCCAGAACACAAATCACACATTTCTGCTACGCCACAAACTCCACATACGCTTCTAAATGTGTGGCGTGAAATGGTTGGAGGCTTAAATGTTGTACGTGTCACCAAGGGCTTCATACAAAACACCTATAAAGAATCAAAAATTAATTTCTTCTCTGTTTTATATCTACAATCACTGGTAATCGCTTCATTCAGTTTTAACTGTATATCCTCAGATACAAACACCAAATTAGAAAATTTTATATAAGAATCTCAAAAAAAAAGAGATTCAGTAGACATATAGACGTTAGACCAGCCAGTCTTACCTGGCCATTATCAGTGCAGGGGAGAATACAGAGAACCTGTGATACCCTCATGTCTTTTATGAACCAAGAAAAATATTCCACCCTGTAGACTACAATACTCCAATCCCACCTCCACCTCCACTGTTTAGCAACAAGGCCATACAGAGGTGGGGTGGTGTATGTGCCCATACCGCAGATGCTACAACGTGCAAGGGGCGTCTATGCAGGAGCCAGACCAACATATGGTTCCCGACAACGGGCAGCATCCTGTTCTTTAGTTAGAGGGGACCAGTCCATGTGACTGGCAGAAGGTCTCGCCTTGCAACATTAGCCCACATGCCCTCCATACGTTGGCAAGCGGAAAGAAAGCTGTCATGCTCTCATCAATTCAGCATCTGAAATGATATACAGAATGATGCTGAAGATAAGATGGCTAAATCGAGTACGTAATGAAGAAGTATTCGGTCGAACGGTTAGAAATCAGTACACGTACAATCTGAGTAATAGGAGGAATCGGTTTGTAGGATATATCCTCAAGTATCAAGGAATCGTAACGGAAGGAATTGTGTGGTATTACATAAAAATCGGAAAAGCTAAGCACTGAACGGTTGGAGGTACCAAAAATTCTTTATGTAATTAAGTACACCTAAAAGCATTACTTACAGTTATTAGCATCTATAGGTTACATTCAGATGCACAAGTTAATTTGTTTATGATTTCTAGGCCTGCTGATTACAAAGGACTATACAAACTTTCTCCCAGATAACCCGGACGTGTCACACAGGATCTACAAAAAGTAAAGAGTGTGACTAAAATTTTGGTCAAAGTTTTTTCCTTGGACGAGAGTATAAAATTGTACTTGCTGTGTTCTTCAGAAGTACAATGCAATGTTGTTCTGGACATACATGCATATATGCATGCATGCATGTTCGAATAAACACAGAATCGTATTTCTGAACAACATACACACTGAAACGACGTCTTTGTCGGCAGACACCGGACAAGCCACTTTCAGTTAAAATGTCTCCCCGTATTAGAATATACACTGTGGATGTGCGAGTCCAGGGGTTGCAAACACATGCTCGACGACATATCAAAGGCTGGGTCTGATCATGAAGAAAAGCATTTGAATGTACGCTAATGGGCATGATTTTATGCGCCAACTCGTCACATAAAGCCTTGAACGTCATTTAAACATATTGTAACACACTGGCACTTTTTCTTATGTTTGTAAGCGAGTGAAAGTTTATACTTTTTTCATATCTTGCCCTGTGTGACCAGCTCGTACTTCTTGTTCGGCTTTCTCGTCAGCGTGAATGTGGCGTTCCACCTTCACTCCAAACAGTAAAGGGAAATATACGCATTCAGATGGGCAACAGAGGGGAGAAAAGCGGTCTACCATATAAAGTTCGATAAAGGCACAACACACAGCGACAAAGAAAGAGAGATTTCGTCATGCGAATTTCATTATGTTTTTAATATATCACCAAGAAGTGCACACAGTACAGGAGTGAAATAAAATATGACGACTGGTACTTCCGAACAGTACTTGAGTAAATCTTAAATTGTGCAACTAGTGAAAGTTGTGGGTGTAAACTTGAGTAGGAGTCCAAACGTCGTTTACACTGTGAATTATAATTTCTGATATTAAACTGATTTTCTATGAAAAATGCTTTGAAATTCGATGTCAACTTGTGATTATATATTTCGTTAAAGGTTTACTATATAAATTTTTAAGAGGGATTTTGGGATTTAAATTTTAATGTTAAGCAGTTAGCTAGTTTTAGCAGTAACTTTCACTAATGTCGTAATTGTCATAATCTTAAATTTGACGTCAATCTATCACAACTAGTTCCCATCAATACTGGATCAGGATTAACATTTAATGAAGAGTATTGTAATGATTACATTTTTTAAAGAAAAGAATGGGTTGGGCGACATGAATTTTTTGTAAATATTGAGTAGGAATTTCTTGTTAATAATCAGTGATGAACTCTTCTCTGGTTATCAGCCGAGTGGTGGCGTCGTCTTGTCGGAACGTTTCAATGAGTTTCGTACCCATCATCTTCTGGCGAACATCACGCCACCACTCGGCTGATAACCCGAGAAGAATTCATCAGTGGAATAAGCTGAGAAAGACTGAAATCACGTATACGTCTGAATTAGTGTTAGCCCAGCACCTGGCCACGTTATACACCATCACACCGACGCTAGCAGACCACACTGAGAGCGCAGTGAGAGGGCTTGTGAGCTGGCCACGTGGCAACCAAGAAAATTAGTCGAGAAGAAGCTGACGGCAGCGCGACGGCACTGTCGTAGCGGCTGCGCGGAGTGCGGGGACGCTGTCTTGTTGTCAGCACGGAAACAGTGGGCCGGCTGAGTAACGCCTGTCGGTGCTGCAATATCCTCCTGGAAAGGGTGTTTAGTATTTCTAGCCGCGTGCTACTCTTGCGAATACAAGTGTATACAGAACAATTTCTCAATTGGTTGGACAGGTCGTGGCTCTTCAGCAACACTGGCTCCCTTGAAATGGCCACCAAGAAGTCCTGACCTCACCACACCTGACAACACGTGATGGGGAGTCATTGAGGCACATGCATCTGCACGTCGCTACGCTGCAGACGAGGAACTGTGCAATGCTCTTCTAGGGGCACAGACACTAGTCCCTCACCCTCTACGCACAAACACACAGAATGGTAAGACGTGCAGAGATGACGAATTTGCTAATATTGAGTTAGTGGATAAGCTGACATAAAAATATACTCTTTATGGAAATGGTAGGAGTGGGTGGGATCAATCACCCTGCCCGTTTCCTCCAAACTGTTGACGACCCCACCTTAACCAGGTACTACCAAAGAAACCTTGAAACCACCCATACCAAGATCTGTACAATTGAATATGACAAATTGCCGCTTTTCACCCCCGCAACTACTGCCTCATGAGACCATTCTACCCAGATTAGTAACCCACTAAAATGCACAGGACTAGCATTGACTGGAAACTAACATGAAATCTGCACATAGAAATCGTACAGGAAAATTATACAACAGAAGAATACTTCTGTAGCCATTTACCGATCAAACATGAGAATTGGATCTATGTAGTGTACTCCACACCTGCAAAGCTGGAAATTGCCTTGTCTCATTTTCAAGGGCCTGGAGTGTCGCCGATATTCCTATGACACCCCCTCCAAACATCAGATGAATGACTACTGTCGATTGCCCAGCACCGTAAGACGTGCCTCAGTCCTACTGCAACTACAAATTCTTGATGTTGACATAGAATAGGCCAGTAGGGGCTATCTAAGGAAAGTGGCAAACGTAAATTAACGGTTAAGGCGGAGATGAACATTCTTGGGCACTAATATATATTTTTAGAAAACTGGGGTCGTCTGCATCAGCCGGCATGTCTCCACAGGCCCTTACATAATCTAAGCTCTCATATACTTAGCTTGAGCAGGACCCTCAGCTGATATCACGATTACTAAGTGTAGCTACTTCAGCGAAACCATATTGCCTGTGACAGGTATCGAACGAAACAGCGAGACCTGTTCCTGAAGTAAAGGAGGAAAGTTTGAACTTTAAAGTTCTCTTGTCATCGAGACCATTCAAACAGTGACATGGCCTCTCACTAGACAAGGATGGGGGCAAGAATCAACAGAACCCGTGTTCAAGGAAAAGCCACGCTGGTTGTCTGCAGTGGTTTGCCGAAACCACAAAAATTTAAATCTGGTAAGATGGACCGCGATTTCATCGTTACCTCTCGTAAACGCGGTGCCGAATATACCACGGCTATTGCTACAGATTTGTGGTATCGGTTGACATTCCGTGTATGGTCATAGTGTGGGAATGTCAGGCACCCTAGCTGTATACCTCGCTTGGAACACGCACACAAAAGAAATATTTGTGGAATAATGTTTGGAGAAACTGTTTGCCAAAGCATGAGGTTGCCACATTCTACAGGCTAGTAGTGTAATTAGTCATCCAGGAACTCGTGAAAGCTTCAAAGCCACAGCATGACCAGAGAAATCTGAGTTTCAAATGTGATGTCATAAGATACAGATTCTTCTACGATATTTCTGCAGCCTTGGTCCAGGGGTAGTTCCGCGTCGAGCGCCGACTGGGAGGGTCGCCAGTTTACTGCCTCACCACAGCACGCGCGCACCTGGACAGCTTTCTGTCGGTGTTTTTCGTGTCGTCGTGTGAAGTTCATCGTCGTCAGGACGTTCGTGTCAGTTGTTGTGTGAGTCCACTGATAACAGAGTTGTCCGCTCATAATATCGGCCATGGGTGTTCTGGGAAAAGGCAAAGACAGCTTCAGTTTCGACAAACCCACTGGTTCCTTCCAGCCTGGGTCTTTGGAGATTCACAACTGGCTCGTTTATACAATTCATGAAACAGCTGATCAGGTTCATACAGTCTATTTTCATTCTGATATGTCTTTTTCGTTAAGTTTTTGGATCAACTAGAAATAGATAGGTTGCTTTAGCCTCCATGTTCTCAGGTACCGTTTAAGCACTGAGATGGTTCCAGAAGTATGCTGCTTCCTGGTAACGAGGAACTGAAGTATACAAATGTCTGAGTGTTTAATCTCCCGCCAGAAGCTGACAACAGTCGACATTTCTCTCTTATAGTCATGTGAGGGGTATACACTGCGAAGCTAGTCCATTCAATACTGGTTGTAATGTTATAGCAGGATCCGTTCAGTGGACATGGTAGTCAAACAAAACATTCCTTCTCATTTACAGATCTCTGATTACCGCACTCATGGAACGAATAAGGGCAAGTAGGGACGTGCTTTCTCTGCAACGAACCTTAGACCTAATGTTCAGAGGGAGATATTTTTGTTGAAGGTCTCCTCTGAACAGCATCGGAAACTGGGATTGGCTGGTCTCGTTTCTACCGCTCGCGAGGTTGGTGCCACCTGTTCTCCGTGTGCAATGGACCAACACTTTGCAGTCTCACCATCACAGCACAGCCCTGAAATAGTTGCTGCCAAACTGGCAGTGCAGACAGTGAACACGAGAGACGTCGTGTGCAGGACAGTGAGGTCGAATACATCTACCCCTCACACACCACCCCCTCAAGTGAGTCTGTTGGTTGCTGCATCCTGTAGTGCTGACTCCTGCACTACTGATGGGGTCCATGGTGCGAGAATGGAAGCTGAGGTGGCTAGTGTCTCTCCTAGTATCCCTCCCACAGCTGCAGTAACTCCTGCAGAAACATACAAAGGTGGGGAAGTCGTTGAGCCTTCTGGTTGCAATGGCTAAACAGCAGAAAACTGAGGCGCTCCTAAATTTATCTGTTCCGTTGACGTCCCCCATTCAGGCGACGTGGGAACGACCTTCTGTTGTTACTCCCATCGAGGGTATTTGTTTACAGGAAGTCCTGCCTGTCGACCATGATGTACCCTCTCTTGTGCGTTGATCAGAATTTCAAGTCTCTCATTCTAATTGTTTGTCATCTACTTTGGTTAATGTTCAACAACCAAAAATGAAGGAGAAGGCGTTATATAACGTGATACCGTTTCCTTCTTTCTCGTCTCAGCATATACCTATGGCACAAGAGTAACATAATCTGCGTGACGTTGTCGTCTATTTCCAGCAATGATAACGATAATGCACCGGGACGAATGGGTGCTAACAGTTTCTTATCACCAAAAGGCAACGTATATGACACGCTCTCGTACATGAAGTCAGTGTATTGAACAGAAAGTAAAGTTTTTAATAGTAGACAGTAGTTGCAGCTCAGCAATTGTCATTGCACTAATTTGGCCATGGTTTTCAAAGATTAGGTTCACTTCAGTTCCTAGTAGTTTTCTATCATGTAGAATTCAAACGCGCACATCACATTCCGCTTGAGTAGCTACTAATGACAGATTTCTCCTCTGTCGGCATCAAGTCTACTCCGGTGCTGCTTAAGTACGAGCCCGGAGGGTGAACGATGTCGCAGTTCTACTTCACGGAGGAAGAAACAACTAGAAAGAAAACACTTTGGCAACAGAGGTTGCGCGATTCTAATGCCGAACAGAAAATAAAGCGAAGGAAATCCCTACGTTTGTCGCTTGTAAACCACCCTGTTCCTAACGATCGATTAAATGTACACCATTTAAATGTTTTAATTGCGTATTAGGGCTTGTTCCAGTGAGAAGGGTGTAAGGAAAAGCTCTGTCAATTGTACGGGCCACGTATGTGGCGTTGCAGAGTCGGTCATACTAAACACGACGACAGCGCCCATCTTACGACGGCTTTGTATCACACAACGAGATCTGCCGCGAAGAGTGGAATTGTATGTGTAAATGTTCTAAGGTACGTGACTACATCTCCATACGCGTTTCCGGGGCTGGGTTTACAGCGGTGAGTTGTCGACACTGCTGCAGGTGCGAGTGCTTGCCGACCATCAGAAGCACCCGTGTAACATAAGTGATTACAGTTTGCCCGGTGACGAAGCACCGGGGAAAATTTGGTCACTCTCTTTCAAAAGGGAGAATTTCGAGCTAAATGACTGCACGAGCTACGCAGCCATCATATTCCAAAATCCTTGCTTCGATGAAAGTAGGGATGTAGGCTACGTCGGTCGTCAGAACTAAAACTCTACGAAAGGCGAAAATTTTTGACACAACAGAACGTTAATCTCTAACCCAATATTATGAATTCCCTCTACAAGTAACGTATCCTGGCACATGTTTCTTATCTCGATATTATATCGTTTGCCGTATTCGATTAAGGAGAAGTCATAGCTTTTTATTCCCTGTAAAAATCAGACATTACGGATATTACTTCACAAAACATAATAAAACACATCACACTTACTCCTCAGTAAATGGCCAGAAAACTACGTGCTTCCCGTCAAACCGATATTCGGTCTCCTGTGAAAACGGCCAGCTAAATGAGCCACAGTTCAACAAGAACAGAAAATCGTCGGATTAATGCAATTCTATCGTTTGTGTAAAAAACGAATTGTCGGGACAGTGTTTGAAACGTTTGCTGTCGTTACACCTAGCCAAACGTAACAAGGATAGTTATCGGACTAATACTGCGACTCTTGGGGAAATTTGGTTAACTGAATTACTACATGCGTGACACTAATACAACAACGAGATCAGTTGTTGAAATCAGTTCTTGATTCCAGGTACAGAGACTACAACTGTCTGATCTATTTGGTTTCAGATATCATCAAACAGGGATTGAATCATGCGCCGTCTGTTTCTGCATCTCTATGGTCCATCGCATGAAGCGTGGTGTTGTTCCACATACGAGAACTAGCGGTGTATAACGCAGTCAAGCACCGTAAAATAAAGCTTTGGTGGTCTTCGTTCTCGCGATCGCTGCTGCCCAGCGATACGACCGAATAATATCGCTGACACAAGTTTCTTTTTCTTTTCATCGCCTTTTCAGTGAATGAATTCTCAACTTGGATGCGGTCCTCCTCCCTTCTGTAAAGGCCCTCGACGCATCGTTTTTTATCTGTTGCCGTTTGACGAATGCTGTTTATAGAAACAGAGGGAGAACAGCGAGACACATTGCCACGAAGTAAAACTGGTTCTCACACTGAGTTTATGTTTCACATCGATAAAAAGCAGAACATACTGTTATCTTTTTTGTTGTGTCTAGACAAGCGATAGCTGGTGACACATACATGATTAAGATATCGTCTTCAATCGAGAGGGATATTTCTAGCCACTCCAAACATCAAAACCAAGGAGTGTGAACACGTTCCCCCTTTTACCGCTTCGCACAACGCATGTCATCCAGGTGCTCATTATAAAACAGTATCACGTGAGTTAACTGGCTTGGATAAAAATATTTTGAAGGTATTTTAGACGATTTATTTACGTGTTTTCCGTAAGGTTTTCTCATACAATCGCCTCCTTCTCATGTAAGTTAACATCAGCAGGAGGCAGCTGTGTCAGAAAGCTATCCATGAATTTGCGGAGTACGAAACTGCACCCTCCGGATCCATTAAAATGGTGCAACTGGCCAGCGACTAGGAGTGTGATTCCCATGTGGAAACGGACACGCATCTCGCAACTGTAGGGATATGGGAGCTTCTCATATGGGAAGATATAAAAAATTAAGTCGCTGCACCAAGTAGGGATTCACTCTCATTTCGATGATGAACACCTGCATGTGAATTATTTTTCCGTTTTTCTTTAGTTCAGAAAACTGCCATTACTCACGAGAAAATTAAAAACTGCCATCATTCCGCGGTGCTGGTAGCAACAATCAGTATCTGAGGCAGCAACAATGCTGTGTCAGTTGAAGGAGACATAAGATTAACTTAAAACTAAATTCAGCATCTACATTATTGCTATCGGCTTTCGTGATTAACGTGTAAATGTGCTCAGTCAGTACAGTGTAATTATGCGGATCAGATGGTGCTTTCGTGATTCTGAATTTCGTGTGCTGGCTTTGCAGTGACGCTGCGAAATATAGGCGGAGGACCGGGCTGGAAGACATTCAATGACGTATGTGTACCGTACGAAAAAAGTGTATAATTTAGGCAGTGGTGGTTGAGCAAGGTTTGCCATCCGGCATCGTTATACCGGGTGCTAAAAATCAATCTGCCCCAAAAGAGTAGGGAGGAAAGACAGTATGAAAGACATGAATTCGAGTGCAGCAACCCGCGGTTGGAAATCCATATTTACGGCGCTACAGGAACGCAATTAAAATCTGACGTACTGACGTCTTTACTCAAAATGAAAGTTAATTCACAAAAAATGTATGCGTAAACACACTCTAACCAGTCTCCAGGATTATATCAAGAAAAACTTGAAACATCACATACTCAGCCAACGTTCCAGACAGCACTTCTTTAGAAAGAACCACATGTCCATGTTTTATGTTTCAAGATGTCTTAAAAAGCTCGAAGTAAATAATAATTAAGCGGCCACCTAACTAAGTATGTTGTAGTAAAGGTTGAAACAGACTACCACTTTCATGCTGGCATAGCGCTGTAAATATTCTACTGCGACCTCTAGTTCCCATACTCAGATTATTATTATTATTTTTGATGCCGTATTTCCGCCTACTCCTTTAGTCACATTGTTTTTCCGCACACTGCATATCCCAGACGAGATCTTACAGAATGACAGTCGAATGGTCAGGAGTCCATAGAAAGTGCTGGAAACGGCAAAATGACAGAATGCGTTCGTGGCGATTTATAACTTTGAAATTTACCAGATGGTAACTACGTGACAGAAAATGAGATACTTTTAACCAAGGTGCTACGATGTAAGATGTAAAATATGTTTCTTCATTACAGAAAGTTATCAGCTGAAATTGTGAATGTATAAATGTCGTGACAAAAGTGTGCGTTATGTTACTATGGGGCAACATATGAGACCCTATAGCATCGATATTAATGAAGGGAAGGACTATGCACCGTTGGTCAGTTATCAAAGCATTGAAAATGAAACACAATTTGTGTTGGTAGCATTGCTGCTGTGATTCTGAGTAAAGACGAAATAATTTTATTCCTTCTGTGATGTGGAAGTGATGACGCAGAGACTTATGCATAGTGTGATATCAACTCCTCAACTCCTCTTTGTATCTGGATATCTATCTGGTATACAGTAACCTAGTGAGTAAGCCTTGTGTGCGTAGTCATCCTTGTGCACAATGACTCTTGGACATGCAGTAACTCTTGTGGATGTACACTCCTGGAAATGGAAAAAAGAACACATTGACACCGGTGTGTCACACCCACCATACCTGCTCCGGACACTGCGAGAGGGCTGTACAAGCAATGATCACACGCACGGCACAGCGGACACACCAGGAACCGCGGTGTTGGCCGTCGAATGGCGCTAGCTGCGCAGCATTTGTGCACCGCCGCCGTCAGTGTCAGCCAGTTTGCCGTGGCATACGGAGCTCCATCGCAGTCTTTAACACTGGTAGCATGCCGCGACAGCGTGGACGTGAACCGTATGTGCAGTTGACGGACTTTGAGCGAGGGCGTATAGTGGGCATGCGGGAGGCCGGGCGGACGTACCGCCGAATTGCTCAACACGTGGGGCGTGAGGTCTCCACAGTACATCGATGTTGTCGCCAGTGGTCGGCGGAAGGTGCACGTGCCCGTCGACCAGGGACCGGACCGCAGCGACGCACGGATGCACGCCAAGACCGTAGGATCCTACGCAATGCCGTTGGGGACCGCACCGCCACTTCCCAGCAAATTAGGGACACTGTTGCTCCTGGGGTATCGGCGAGGACCATTCGCAACCGTCTCCATGAAGCTGGGCTACGGTCCCGCACACCGTTAGGCCGTCTTCCGCTCACGCCCCAACATCGTGCAGCCCGCCTCCAGTGGTGTCGCGACAGGCGTGAATGGAGGGACGAATGGAGACGTGTCGTCTTCAGCGATGAGAGTCGCTTCTGCCTTGGTGCCAATGATGGTCGTATGCGTGTTTGGCGCCGTGCAGGTGAGCGCCACAATCAGGACTGCATACGACCGAGGCACACAGGGCCAACACCCGGCATCATGGTGTGGGGAGCGATCTCCTACACTGGCCGTACACCACTGGTGATCGTCGAGGGGACACTGAATAGTGCACGGTACATCCAAACCGTCATCGAACCCATCGTTCTACCATTCCTAGACCGGCAAGGGAACTTGCTGTTCCAACAGGACAATGCACGTCCGCATGTATCCCGTGCCACCCAACGTGCTCTAGAAGGTGTAAGTCAACTACCCTGGCCAGCAAGATCTCCGGATCTGTCCCCCATTGAGCATGTTTGGGACTGGATGAAGCGTCGTCTCACGCGGTCTGCACGTCCAGCACGAACGCTGGTCCAACTGAGGCGCCAGGTGGAAATGGCATGGCAAGCCGTTCCACAGGACTACATCCAGCATCTCTACGATCGTCTCCATGGGAGAATAGCAGCCTGCATTGCTGCGAAAGGTGGATATACACTGTACTAGTGCCGACATTGTGCATGCTCTGTTGCCTGTGTCTATGTGCCTGTGGTTCTGTCAGTGTGATCATGTGATGTATCTGACCCCAGGAATGTGTCAATAAAGTTTCCCCTTCCTGGGACAATGAATTCACGGTGTTCTTATTTCAATTTCCAGGAGTGTATATACATACTACCCTCCATAAGTTTGGAAACACCTAGTAATTATAGACAATGGAAAAGAAATACAGTATAAAATGGATTTCTATTTCTACATGTGGAGATAAATGATTCAAAAGCATCTGTTTTGATTCCTAAGCCCTGTTCATTATAATGCAAAAGCGATAAATTATTCTCGTGTTGACTGACGTCTGCTTGAGGCACATATGAAACACATACATTCGCATCTGGTGTTGCGCTGGTGGAAGGTTTTATTGTCTTAAAAAATATCGCTCTTGTCCTGTCGATGTATTGTTTTACTGACTTAGTGTTTCGTGGTTGATTCTCCCAAGTATTCGTTATTTTTGTTCTTGCGAGGTATGGCCTCTGTAGCACAAGACTGCACATTTAGTTTGCTGGTCACTATTTCTTGGATCCGTTATACAACTAAGTCCTTCCCTAATCTGTTGAGAGGTGAGCCATGGAATGTGTGAAATCTTCTTCCTTCACAGCTTATGTCCACAAATGTTTGAATCTCATGCATATGTTTAGCATATGTTTATTTGTTCTTTGCTCTTCTTTATTAACACACGACCAGGCAAGTCATGTCGATGTGGAACAGAGAAGACGATCACGTTGGAACTTCTCTGCTCATGCAGCCTTCTTTTAAGTGAGGTCACTCGGTCGTTCGTTTCATTTTTTGCTAAGATATTTGTTCCCCCTAAGAACACGAAAAAGTCGTTACTTGTTGTTGCTGTTTTCATGTCATGATTCATGGAAGTGACTGCCACAAATTTCTGCACCTGATTTCGCTATGCTAGTAATTTTGTTACTGCTTCTAGACTGAAATTTGGCTGCTATGTTCCGTCCTTGAGTATGTGCAAATAGGTTTATTTTATACTTTTTTGCTGGTTGATAATTGTTTTTAGGCCTGCCAGTGGTGGCACTGTTTGTTTTGTCTTTTTTGTCCATATTAGTCGATAATTCAACTACAGGAACACTTGATTTTGATTCACTGTCGGTGACTATACTCACTGTTGCATTGTTTTTTTCCTGTGATTGAAAGCGACTCTGTCGTTCCTTGTCTCTGATGTCCTTTTTCTTACCATTTGGTTCGACACAGCTCGTTGAGATATCAGTCTACAGCTGGAAGCACCTCAAAAGGGGTCTCGTGCACAAAGATTATTTCACCAGTACCTTTACTGTTTACACGATTTTGTATGTCTTGCGTGCTGTTTTTGTAAGTGACTTTAATCCATTTTTTGCTAGCAGGGGCGACACTTTGCGGAATTTGTCGACTATTAGGCTCACTTTTTCCAAGCTGAAAATTCGAAATTTCCACTTTCAGAGCACTGATTATACATTGCAAGCTGGACACATATTCGTTTAAGTTTGTGATTTCGTATTTACAATTTGCACACGCCTCCTTTTTAATGGCAAAATTAACACTTTTCCTCGGAGAACCACGTCTAACTTTCACGTTGAGCGCCATGTTGAAAATCAAAATGTCGTAATAGGAGTGTCATTAGTTAATGAGTAATTAATGATTAAACATGACAGAATACTATCCTTTTTCCAATTACTGTTTAAACACCTCTATCAATAATGATAAGGAAGGCTATTGGGAAGGCCTAAAAATCATTCTTTTAATTATAAATTTGAAGGTTATTAGTTTGATTAACTTTTCCTTTAATTACAAATTTGAAGGTTATTAGTTTAATTAACTTAAGTCAGAAAATAATCCAAAACAAAACACTGAAGACAATAGCTATTATTTACATCTGTTAATGGACAATATATTTTCTGATAGAACAAAATATGGACCTACTAAAGTTAACAGAATCATTTCGAGATGCTTCACTCATCAATGTCGCTGATCCCAGTGACAGAAGTATTCCGCAGGAGGATCTCATCACAAAATGACCTGTCTTTTTCAGGCACATTGTGTTTGAACCTGTAGACATCCTCCAGCTTCTTAGAACTGATCGTGTTTTTTATTACATATGTTATTTCTTTCAGGAGCTCTACATCCTCTTCCTTCTTCAGTTCGAATGTCCCCCCATCTAGGCCATCGATGGATGAATGTGTGGTAGGAATGGGAGTATATTGGGAAATAAAGGGATATGTTCATAAATTTTAGCTGTAGTCGTTGCAAGAGTATTTCCACGGTTTGAATGTTTTTCTCTCATGTCAATAGACGACTGAATGCTCTGTAAAACCTTGTTTAAACGTTGTACCACTTTATTTGAACCAGCATGCAAACTAACATACGCCTTACAACAAGTTTCCACCCGATTTCTTTCAACGCGAAGTATCATCAGTATGACGCGTTTTGTTTGGATTTTCTGTGGTTGGTCTCTCTCTAACAATATCGTGTCTTTCTATCATCTCCTAACATATATGTGTCTCCTACATTTTTCGGGCATCGACTGTACAAATTTTCGATCACACTCTGTTTTTCTGCAGCACTCAAGCCAGCCATGCACTTGTTTCAACAAAAACAATTTAAACCAATTCTTTTAGCCTCCCCCAAATAATTCTTTCTTGTGACAAATTCTTCACCCCTTTTTCCAGCTGGTTTCTCCATTTACTTTGAATGATTATCTTATTTCACTTTACTTAGCTTTCGTCTACACTACTTTCTCACCTAATCCAGAAATTTTTCACAGAACACAAAAGAATGCTTCACTCACTGTGAAATATCTACTACCTGCTGAATATAAACACACCCATGCAATAAGCAGTTCGAACTTACATTGTTACAGAAGCTGTCAACAGATCTAGCTGTTATTGTCAACCCATTGTTCCACCATTTCTAAACATCTATAACAATTATGCACCTATGAGTGAAAAAGGATAACATTCCTGGAATATAATCTCTATTCCACTCAACTAAATTTTGAATTTCTATTATATCATTGAAATTCGACTGGAGAGCATTTGGCCACAAAATGTCTATCACAATCTAGCTTCCCTTTTCTTGTCACTACAGTATAAAGACATAACCTTGCCCTAATTGATCCCATCAGCCTATTTTTTTTGGTTAGTACCAATCAGCTAGTGTACACTCTACCACTAATTCAGTTGGTGCTAATTTGGCGTGGTATAGGCAATGCCCCTAGGCTTTGGATCTGTTCAGCAGCTCTTCTGTGTGTGTGCCTGTTCATCGTCAGTTTATTCTGCCTTCAAGATTGCCTGTTCATCGGCACTCTGTTTTGTGCACCATTCTCATTACTGTCCCCATCTCCATTTCACTGCTGTTTATTCACTATTCTAACATCGTTACTACCATCACTGCTGCCAGCACCGCTGCCTTCACGCTGATACCATCGCTAATGCTGCAGAATACGTCAGCCATGTCAAATGATAACTCTAGGGCCACCATACCTTTTCCAACCACTACCTTAATAGTAGGAAAACAGGAGTGTCATCCCAAAGTACTGTTATCGAAGATGGCGGCCGTGACATCAGCTGTTATCCAAATACTCCCTGCTGATGGCTGCAGCTCTCTAAATACAAATATCCTTACCATTCTTATGACTTGACATATGCCTCCCCTCGTCATCACAGTATTGCACGTCAAACCCATACCTTCCTTATGACTGGACATAGGCACTTCCGTTGCAAATTTCGGAACACAAACACATAGTTTATGAGCCTCAGGCTCAAGGCGAACCTATCAGACATCCCCTACTACTATGTATAATACATTGTCAATAACTGATTGCCTTCGATACGAAGTAATACTGCCCATAAATCAACCATGGGTCGACATGTCTAATACGTTTTTTCGCGAATGGTTCCACTGTGTCTTACAAAGAGAGACTTAATCGTCTTACAAGCAGCGAAATGTAGAAAAAAAGCACAACCATCACAAAAGTCTTGGTTCTACATGGAATATACACAGTGTTCACTGGAGCATACTGGGATTTGGAATTGAGTCCTCCCATTCAAGCACATACGTGCGTAGGATCCTGTGGAGAAGTCATTCATTGATTACAACCACTACTGAATCATATTTCTAACACCCTCATATCTCAAAACGAATCACCTTTCTCGAACCTATCTGCTACAGTAAAATTCGATCCTTGTTTTAGGTAGCTCCCATGCATCTTGCAACTGCTGTGATTTCTTCAGCTTTAAGAATGTGATTGTTGCAATTTAAGTCGGAACTGAGCAGCAGTTGGGGGAAAATATATCTACCACCTCCTGCAACCCAGTATAAACAAGGTGAGCTGGGTTTCTGTGAGAGGACTGTGTTTTGACCAACATCCCTGTTTGGCCATAATCCCTCTACATCACTCCTACCAAACACCTTACTCTCACTCTCTTCGTCAAAATGACTGTTACCTGTGCCACTATCTTTATCCAAGCAAATAACCCCATTCTATACCACTTCCTACCACACACAGGCCATACCTTTTCAAACCGTATTAGTGTTGACCTTAACATCCATAACTGGTCCCCTGTTGAACTCCAGTGGTGGCATCGTTTTACTGACTCCCTCCATGGTGATATAATCCCTCTCCCACTGCGTCCTCGCCCTGAAAGCAGTTCCACTCCGGATGTTGTCCTCATGCCCTCTAACCTCCATGAGTGCATTACTGAGGCAGTCCTGATCTGTCACAGCTTCAAATTGCAGTTCATGAATTCACAACTTGTATCCTTCAACACCCTACCAAATTTAAAATGAAGTTTACTATTGTAGATATTACATCATAAATAGTTACAGGTAGCAACTAACAGGCACAGGCAAGTATGTGTTCTAACAGCTACTTCTGGTCGGGTGACCTTTTTCCATGTAATGGAAGTGACATGTTGTCGCCTGTAATGGGTGCAAATTGATTATTTCATTGCTGTAGCTTTCAAGTTCTTGCACGTTTCATAGGAATGATAATTAAATATAAACTCTGAGTGCCTAATGAAATTTCCACTCTCCCCTTGTTAAGGCCTTCCTATAGACGTAAATTCTCCGCCAGGTTATTATACATAATGATTTGGTTATGTCTTTTAGGGTTGGTGTTATGCAAGCAAAACGAATCAGAAGTACAGATATATTAAAAGCTGAAATCTGGAATGTTTTAACTTCAGTACCTGATGACACATGCAAAAAGTATTCATGTATATTGTAGTGTTGAAGAAAGTATTCATAAGTGGGTCTCTCCCTCCCCCCTTGCAGTTTTGCAATTTATGTACTATATATTCGTTTAGAACACGTCGGAATACTCGTGGGAACGTTGTCCATTACCCAAAACACATTTTCTGAATTTACCTTGCACTTTCAATTTTTATGATGAAAAGTGAATCGCTTGTATTTAAATGTGGCACAAACGAAAATATAAGGTTAACTATAGGTCCGTCTGTTACCATTACCTTTATTAGGCATTCGTCGATTCTCAACTGAATTATCATCTTTCACCCTAAAGTAGACCTCGAGCTACTCTACTGATCAGTCTGTCGCCTCAACCAATATTACAAAAGTGTGTGTGGGGGAGGGGGAGGGGGGGGGATAGTCCAACATCACCATACCCAGCAGTGGTACAATCCTATGTACCTTCGCCCACGCAGTTGACAGTCATTTGGAGAATAATTGCATCTACATCTACATGAGTAGTCTGCAGTTCACAATCCCGCCTGATGGAGGGTTCATCGAATTACTTTCCAACCCTTTCTCTACCGTTCCATTCTCGAAGAGCGCTAGGAGAAAACCAACACTTAAATCTTTCTGAAACATCTCTGCTTTCTTATTATAACGCTCCTTTTTCGCTGACAAAATATTTCGCATTCAGAGGAGAAAGTTGACGATTGAATTTTCATGATAAGATACAGCCACGACGGAAATGACGTTGCTTTGATGAGTGTCACAGTCCCTTGCGTATCAAATCTATGACATTCTGTCCTATCATTTTACGATAACACAGAACGAGCTGCTTTTCTCTGAACTTTTTCGATGTCCTTCGTCAATTCTGTCACATAATAATCCCAAACTGGACAGCAACATTCCATATGAGGACCAACAACTACAGTGTAGGTAGTCTCTTTAATAAATTTGTTGAAGGGGCTATTCTGCTTGATGTACTCCCTCATGATGCAAAGATCAGTTCTGAAGTGTATTATGCTACCCACAGCAAACTGAAGAATTGTTGTTCCATCACCTTTCGGGCGTGCACTCGGGACAGCGACAATTCTTCTTGCGATATTTCGGCTAGAAACCTCCCAGCCATCTTCAAGGCGAGTCAGAGAATGAGTTCATAGCGTTTGCGCGTGCCTATTTATACGGAGAGTCACGAGATACAAAGCTGCTGAGGATTGAAAGTGCATGCGTCAAAGATATCAAAGTCGCCACTACTGCGCTAGTCATAGATAAGATGTATATAGCAAAGATAACATATAAGCGCAAAGTGCAAACAAAATAGTGCTGCTGCGAATCCACCGTGCTTGTAAATAAATAATTAATCTTTAAAAGTAAAGTAAATAAACTTTAAAAGTAAATCACGCGAAGAATTGTTCGTCACCACAAAATTTCAACGATCTTCTCCTTCACCCAAGCCTGTACACCCGAGAGCGGCTCGCAAATTTCACTGGACTGCTCTTCGACATCCACCCTACAGCCCGAATCTCTTTACTTCCGACTTCTGTTTTGCGCAATGAAGCGTGCATACCGCAGGAAGCAATACATGGACGATGGGGTTGCTATTGATGCTGCAAGGCGTTGGCTCAGACGTCGACCAGCAGAGTGGGACTGTCTGGGCATACAGGCCCACCCAGTGAGGAGAGGATGGTGAAAAATAAAGTTTTTAGCCAAACAATACGGAAAAATGTGGTGTATTGGACTCCCGAAAAAAAATCAACCGGGTTTCTTAAAAAAATACATTACATTACTTATTGAAAGTTCCTTGTATATCTCAGTGATAACCTAGCTGGTGAAAGGTATTGCTAGCTGCAGCAGGGTTGCGCTAATAAGAAATACATCTATCTGATTGTTTTTTTTTTTGTGGTCTTCAGCTTTAAGAATGTGTTGATACAGCGCTCCAAGCTGCCGTATCCTATGTGAATCTCTTCAACTCTACATGACTCTGGTTCCCACACCCACTCAAATCTGCTTGCCACTGTTTAGTCCTGGCATCCCTCTACGAAACTGACGATATCTTGGTGCCTCAGAAACAGTCCTGTCAACCGATTCCTTCTTTTACACAAGTTGTGCCGTTATTTCCTTCTCCCCAGTTTGGTTCGGTATGTCTTCACCTTTTACGCGATCTACATATCTTAACTTTTGTATCCCTCTGTAGCACTACAGTTCGAAAGCATCTACTGTCTTCTTGACAGATCTGTTTGTCGTCTATTTTCACTTACATACAACGGTACACTCCACACAAATACCTTCATAAAATACTTTCCAGTATTTAAATTTGTAATCAATGTCACCATGTTTCCTTCCTTTTCAGAAACGCTTTTCTTGCTACTGCCAGTCTGCATGTTATCCTCTCTGCTTCTGCCTTCTCACCTACTGTTTCAAGTCCTTGAACTCCTACAACTGGATTCTGTACGATTTATAGATAATCTTGTGTCCTTGCGTCTTATCCTTTATATCTCTAGAGTTTCAAACAAATGCTATCAATATGGATTCGCCTTTCTTCTGTCTATGTTCTAAGGTAAGTGGTAGGATCAGTATTGCCTCACGTGCTTAGTCACATCTCAGGAATCGAACATTCTGCTCAAGTTCTTTTGTATACACTCTCACTTATACAATCCTTCCACCTTCCGGTTTTCTCTTCTCTCCTTATTTCTGGTTGTTTATCTGGCCTCCTGATATTTCTACAGTTGCTTCTCTTTGCTCCTGCAAAATTCCAAAGCGAGTTTTAGTGCGAGGAAACGATAACGCTGTTGATTTTGCGTCCAAGCCGCTCTTAATTTGCGAATTTGCACTTACTGCTAATGTCAATATTTAGACTTTTGTATTCCCTGCTGACTACTTGATTTACTACGATGTAATATTTTTCCCTGTTCCTGATTAATACATTATATATTGTCTTATCCAAGGACTTCTTTGCGTCTTTCTTATTTTCTACCCCTCTCCCTTCACTACTTCTTTTGTCAAAGGTACCCGTTTGTCTTGTAGTGTATCCTTCCCCTGTTTCAGCCAATCGTTGTCTAGTGATGCTTTTAGGATTGTCGACAACCTCTCGATCTCAACTTATTAGGGTTCTTCCTTCTCTTTAATTTGTTACCTTTAACCAACTCTTTGGTTGTTATCTGCAGTTTCTAAGCAATAAATTGTCATCAATCTGAATCTGCACCTCGAGATTTCTTAACACATTGCGTACCGCTCACAACGATTTGCAAGTTTCCGTGTCCAGCTGTTGTGCACGGATCACATAAATTTACGTTTTTCGTTGTGCTCGAGTTTTCTGAACCTGTTGCTCATGCCAGTTTCAGTTTAACAAAAGGTTATGTATGAAGGCGAGGGTTAGTGCAATGATCTACAGTACGAACTGATTTTTATATTTCGATTTACCGCCAACAACCAGTAGCGGTAAATAGTACTGTTGTTGCCTTGCGCGGTATGGAGCGAAAAGAGTCGACGGGAAGCGAGATTCTCTCTGAACTGTTTGCGGACAATTGTTCTGATGTTCCAAATGATTCAGATGATGTTGTTGTTGTGGCAGTGGAAGTGAAAAAGAAAATAACGCGGCTATAATCAACCAAAGTGAGACAATTGTGACCAATTTATGTGACGAAGCTTCTGATAGGGAATGTTGGCAGAAGAAGAGCAACACCATTATTTTAGAAACATTTAGTGTAATTCGACAGGTAAAAACCGTTCCCAGTGAGGTCAATACCGTTATAAGCACTGTGGAATTATTTCTGGGCCATGAATTGTTCGATCAGATGTCGCCCACAATCAAACTTGTCTCACCAAAAAATCATTATGGAGGATCTTCCAAGTCTCCCAAATTTACGAATATTATTGCTGCTGATGTGAAAAAATTTCTGGGCATGATTTTCTTGATGGGCCAAATAAAAAAAGATTATTTGAAGGACTATTGGTCAACTCCAATAGAGACACCGATTTTTGGTAAGCTAATGAGCAGAAATCAATTTGAGCAGATTTGGAAATTGTAGCATTTCAATGATAGTTCTTTACAGAGCTGTCAGGGAAACAGAGTCTACAAAATTGAACCTATCATAAAGGACTTGCTAGATAAATTTCACGCAATATAAAAACCTGAACAGGAGCCTTTTCTTGATGAAGCAATGATCTCATGGAGAGGGCAACTTTGTTTCCGGTTATATAATCCTAGAAATCTTGTCAGAAATGGTTTTCTTGTTCGTATGGTTTGCGAAAGTGTAAGTGGTTATATCTCCAATCTAGAAATATACACTCGGGAAGGAAGAAAACTTCAAGCCACTATTCTCTCTCTATTTTCAGCTCATATTGGCATGTGGCACCATGTTTATCAGGACAATTATTACCACAATACAGCTACTGCCAAAAAATTTCTAGAAAGAAAAACAAGACTTTGTCGTACAACACGAATCAACAGAGGTCTGCCTTAGTGCCTACAAACAGAAGCGAAATTTCTAAAGAAAGGAGACACTACATTTCGAAGACAAAGGGACGCTTTGCTGCAGGTATGGAAAGATGAAAAGGTAGGTGAGAATGCTAACAACAATTCAGGATGCGTCCACGGTTGCAGTGGTCAGCACACTGGCCTCGCATTCGGGAGGACGACAGGTCAAGTGCCGCGTTCGGCCATCCTGATTTAGGTTTTCCGTGATTTCCCTAAAACGCTCCAGGCAAATGCAGGGATGGTTCCTTTGAAAGGGCACGGCCGACTTTCTTCCCTGTCCTTCCCTAATCCCATGAGACTGATTACCTCGCTGTTTGGTCTCTTCCCTCAAACAACCCAACCCAACCCGTCCATGGTTGCTACATGAAGAAAAAAACACTGGAAGCGGAAATCATACATAAAACAAAGTGTATTGTGCTGCATAATGAATTTATGAAAGTCGCAGGCAGAGCTAATCCTTCATATTGTGGAGTAATGCGGAAGATCAATAAATAGACAATGAAAGTAGTTTTGTTACTAATAAATTGTGCTTTGTTTAACGCATACGAAGTATACAGAAACGTAAATCTAGACATACATATATACGGAACGTGCCTGCAAGAAGTTGCAAGTGCCTGGACAACTGCTCAAGAATGTGCCGCAGAAACTGTGCAGGCAACTGAAGCAATCCGACCTACAAAACGAGCGCCTGCTAAGAATCCAGCAAGTTGATTGTCAGGGAAGATGAAAGAACGTACTATGCGGACTATTGTGGGAAGCAGAGAAAGAAATTTCCAGTACGACGTTGCAGGGCCGCGCAGCGCATCTTAAAAGAAATTAAACAAGACACTACAGCCAGTGCTGGCCGGGCTGGTCGAGCGGTTCTAGGTGCTACAGTCTGGAATCGCGCGACCACTACGGTCGCAGGTTCGAATCCTGCCTCGGGCATGGATGTGTGTGATGTCCTTAGGTTAGTTAGGTTTAAGTGGTTCTAAGTTCTAGGGCACTGATGACCTCAGAAGTTAAGTCCCATAGCGCTCAGAGCCATTTGAACTACTGCCAGTTTTGTACCGTTACATTAAGGCGTGTGTTTCCAGAGAATATTGGAACACCAGACAAACACGTCTGTCAAGTTTCATGTGCATCAGACACCCGTGAACGGAGCTACATTCAAAAAAGGAGGGCGCCGCTCATCTCGCATGCGTCTTACGGGAGCGGCCGGGAAGAGCAGCGTTAACAGCGGCGCGGCAGCCGGTATGCAGTGCGTTAAAGTTTAAAATATGGACTCGGAAACTCAGTTCCACGTATGCATCCTTCTTTCGCTATTCCTACAAAAAAAGTCTTAGCCATGATTAGATTTCAGTCTCTCATCACATTTTCAATTTTTGACTCTCTTAACTATCTGAATAATTTCTTTCGTCTGATCGTACATTGTTTCAGATTGTTCATTGTGTTGATAGGCATGTAAACTTGTACCACTGGGGTGTGCGGTGTTGGCTTTACGCCGATCGTAGTTAAGTGGGAACGCCAATTCCGCGAGCCGCCGCGTCACCTCGGAAGACGTTTGCCGCTGCCGTTGCTGGAAACCGGCTTTTATAGTTACGGCGCTAGTCTGTTGCTTTTATCTGGTGAATATGTTGTGCACACTTGTCTCACACACTGAACTCCCTCTTTCTTCAAGATTACCGTTAAAAAACTGCGTTCAGAACGAAGAGACACAGCAGTAACTGCAAGCCTAGCTACTGCGCTGCCATCTCTTGTCGACGCCAAGCAACAGCTGCGTGGCATGTCGTTCGATAACTGCATAACGTGGCAATCGAGTTTATTTCCACAGTTTGAAGATTCGTGGAAGAATAGTTAAAGTAAAGTTCACCTCAATGCCTGCATATATTTATACTGTAATGAAGTTAGTTTGAATGAACGCGACTTTGTAGGATTACGACGGAACCATTCCTACTCGTTGTCAGCTTTCATAGCAAATGGTATATACAACACGCTGTTGTGGAGAAGGTGGAAATTTACTGCCTCACCAACACAGTTAGACCGCAATAGACCGGTGATGCTGTATTGTAACATATCACCCCCGGAGAAGGTGGCAATGTAGAGGGTTAGATCCCCTTCTTCGAAAACGTCAGATTGCAAAGCCTGGGCTACTCTGAGGGTGGAATCTCCGTCTTCGAAAATTGTGTGTGTGTCTGTCTGTCTGTCTGCCTGCCCGCTGCTGTCGCTGTTCGTCCGTCCGTCCGTCCGCCTGCTGGCTGTCCATCGCCGTCGTCGCAACCGCTGCCGCTGCCGCTGCCGCCGCCGCCGCCGCCGCCGCCCGCTGCTCGTCCGTCTGTCCGTCGCCGTTCGTCTGCAATGAGTACTCCCACCTCCACCGTCATCTACACCTCCCCCTCCCCCTCTCCCACAGTCACTTCCTGGAGTGCCGCCTCTGGCCTCCCTCCTTCCACCTCCCCCTCCCTTCCTCCACTTACCCACCCCCCTATCTCCTCCCCTGCTGTATACCCGCACCTCTACACCCTTCCTCCAGCCTCCGCACCCTCAACAGCTCCCACTACTACCCCCGCCCTCACGTACGCCCCTGTTGCCGCCTCTGCTGCCGCCCCTCAGGTGGTTGGCTTCCCCTCTCTCACCGACCCCGTCGCGTCGTCTTCTGCATCTCCCGCACGCATCACGTTGCGCCGAGCCACCATCGCCACCACTGAACCAGCTGCTTCTCCCGGTGCCTCCACTACGCCACAGGGATCTGCCACCCGCCACCTTCCTCTCCTCCCCGTCCCTCTCCACTCCTCCCGGCCTCCAGTCTCCAAAAAACCCCAAAAGCGCGTCCGTACCGACTCTGCTCCCGCCACTTCCCACAAAAAATCAACGATACCTCCCCCTCCCCCTGCCGTCACCATGGACACCACCCCTCCTCCTGCCACCCCTACCTTGGCCCCCACCCTCCACACCTTTGTCCTGTCAACTCCCGATCCTAAGTTCCTCGACGCTCGTACCCTCACCAAGGAAATACGAAAGTACCTACCTGGTGCTCCCATCTCCCAACTCATTCCCCGCAGGGACTCAGTCCTTATCGAGTCCCCATCCCCATCATTTCACACAGACCTCCTGCGAAAACTCCCACGAGTTATGTTTGGCCCCCACGCCTCTCTGACACCCTTCCTTTCCGCTTCCACTCCTCGTCAGCCCCAGCCTCCCCGTCGCCCCCCCCCCCACCTACACCGCTGTGATCACCAAGCTCAGCCCGGTGATCACAGAGGATGAAGTGTTGGTAGAACTGAACTCCCACCCGGACTTGGAAATCCGCTCTGCCCGCCGTATCCACAATGCCTCTGGTCCCACCTACCTCATGCGGGTATTCTCAGAGTCCGCCCCGTCCATACACCATCTCCTCACCCAAGGTGCCCTGATATACCACCGTCGCCACCCTGTTGAATCCTCCAAATCCGCTCCCCAATCCTACCGTTGCCAACGGTGCCTGATGTACAATGACCACCTGACTCCCAACTGCCAAAACCCCCCCACCTGTCCCCATTGCAAGGCCTCCCACTTTCTCAAGAACTGCCCCAACCTCGCTGCTCCTCCTTCCTGTAATACCTGCAATGGCCCCCATCCCACATACTCCCACAAGTGTAAAGCTAAACCCCCTCCAGCCACCCCTGAACTTACAGTCCCAGTTCGTCCCGTCGATCCTCCTGTCCATCCTAACAATTCCCTCCGTCCACCCCCCACGGCCGAGGACATCATCCGGTTCATTACCGTTGTACTCCAAAACATTCACCCTTTTCAGCTCCCGCACACCTTCCAACAAATATCCCTTGCTGCTCGCTCTGTTTTCCACCTGAACACCTTTGCCACTTACTCCCACAACCAAGCCCACTTCACCTTCACCCGCCTCGACACCCTAGTTTAAGTCTCTTCCCTTCCCTCTCTTCCCCCCCTCCTTCCCGTCATGGCGCGGCACGAGTCTCGCATCCTCTTCCAGAACATTCGCTCCTTCCGCTCCAACAAATACCTCCTTATGCACACCCTCTCCCACCACCAGGTCGACACCTTCCTCTTGAACGAAACCTTTCTCCAGCCCCACCATTCTATCCGCACCTCCCCCTATATCCTCCACCGCACTGATGGTCCTGGTCCTCGTGCGCAGGGTGGAGTCGCGATTGGCCACCTTAAGCATATCCCCGTCCAGCCACAACCTCTCCTCAATGACCCCACTGAACACCTTATCCTTAGCGTCTTCTTCCCCTCCCTCACCATTACCTGTGCCACCATCTATGTCCGCTCCACTGCTCCTCTTCCTTATGACTTCATCTCACACATTGACCACACCTTCTCCACCTATGTGATTGCCGCCGACCTCAACATCCATAGCCGCACTCCTGCTGCCCTTCGGCGGTGGCATAAGTTCCTCTCCACAATCCAGGGTGACCTTGTTCCCATTCCCCAGCACACCCGACCTGAAAGTAACACCACCCCCGATGTTGTCATTGCCTCCGCCAACCTCCTTGGGCGTATCACTGTCGCCGTCCTTGACCCCACAGGTAGCGATCACCTCCTTGTCCTTCTCACCATAACGTCTGCAAACCGCCCCCCTCCGAAACCAGCACCCCCTCCCAAGGTCGTCCATGACTATCGCTGTGCCAACTGGGATGCCTACCGGGACTCCATCTCCACCCAGGTCGAAAGCCACCCTCTTACCTATCGCCATCCTGACGACATCATCCGCGCCTCGTCCTTCCTTCAGACGGTAATTTCTGACGCCGTGGAGGCCCATGTTCCTACTAAAACCATCCACCCACACCGTCCCACTCTCCCTCTGCGGGCTGTCCTCCTCCTCCGTGAATCCCGCCGCCTCTATCGCTCCTTCCTCCGCACTCGTGACAGGGATACACTCCAACGCCACCGGCAAATACAGCGACACATACGGAACCTTATTACAGCAACGAAACGCCGGGACTGGCGCCAGACCTGCACACGACTCAATGCCACCCTCCCTATCAACTCCTCCAAGTACTGGTCTGCCTTACATCGTCTTACTGGTTCTCTTTCCGCTCCCCACTACCCCCTTCTCCATAACGATCGCCCCCTTCCAGACAACCTCAGTAAGGCCAACCACTTCGCTTCCCACCTTTCCGAGGTCTTCTCCATCCCCGATGATCTCCATTTTGATTATTCTCTTTTCCCCACCGTCATGGAACGTGCTGATACCTCAGTCGCTCCACTTGCTCCTAGTCTCCAGTACTTGGGGCAGTTGCCCCCCTCCGACGTCAACACTCCCATCACAGCACAAGACATTAAACTTCTCCTCCAGTCCAAACGCAACACGGCCCCTGGTCACGACTGTGTCACCTACCGTCACCCTCGAGAAAGCCCCTATTCCTTCCTAACTGTCCTCGCCCATCTCTATAATGTCATCCTCTCTACTGGCTTCTACCCTGACCTGTGGAAGACCTCCCGCGTCCTCCTCTTCCTCAAACCCAACAAACCCCCTTCTGCTGCCTCTTCCTATCGTCCCATCTGCCTCACCTCCATCTTCAGTAAGGTCCTTGAATCCATCCTCTCCCACCGTATCCATCGGCACCTTGCTCAACACCACCTCCTCCCCCTTACCCAGTGTGGCTTCCGACCCTCCTTCTCTGCTGACGACCAACTCCTCAACCTTGTTCACCTTCTGTCCCTCCAGCTCAACTCCCGTCGCTCCGCCATTTTTGTTTTCCTTGACCTCCAAAATGCCTATGACCGTGTATGGCATCCCGGTCTCCTCTTTAAACTCCAAACCTACGCCCTGCCTATCAATTTTGTCCATCTGGTCGCTTCCTTCCTCTCGCACCGTCCTTCCTATGTCACCCTCCACAACACCAACTCCCGTATCTTTTATCCCACGGCTGGCGTCCCCCAGGGTACTGTCCTCTCCCCTCTCCTTTATCTCTTGTATACAGCTGATATGCCCAAGCCACCCCCACCAGTTCACCTTCTCCAATATGCTGATGACACCGCCTTCCTGGCTCTCTATCCTACCCTTCAACGGTCTCAACGTACCCTCCAAACCCACCTTAACCAGTTCACCACTTGGTGTAACCAGTGGCTCCTCCGTCTCAACCCCTCCAAAACCCAGGCAATCATCATAGGCCGTACCACTCGCTCCTTTCGCCTCCAAGATTTCTACCTCACCCTTTATGGTCATCCTATCCAACTCACCCCCACCCTGAAATACCTTGGCCTCACCCTTGACCGACACCTCACCTGGACCCCTCATCTCCTGACCATCCAGCAGAAAGCCCATTCCCGCCTCTGCCTGCTAAAACTCCTGTCCGGCCGGACATGGGGATTGCATCCTTCTACCATCCTCCACACCTACAAATCCCTCATCCGTCCTATCCTCTGTTATGCCAGCGTCGCCTGGATCTCCGCCCCCACCCACTTTTACAAGGCTCTCCAAATCCTTGAACGCCATGCGCTCCGCCTTGCCTTCCGTATCCGCCTTCTTTCCCCCACACGGCTCCTGTATGAACTGATCCCCTTCCCCCACCTCCTCTTGTTCCTCCAACATCTCCGCATCCTTTACATTGTTCGCAGGGTTGATCCCCCCCACCCTCTGGTTTCCTCCTTCCTCTCCACCCCCAGCCCGTTGCCGCGCCTCTATCGCTGTATCCCTCCCTCTCTCCACCTCCACACCCTCCATCTCCTTCATCAGGGCAATTTCCAACGCCTCCCCCTCCCGGATGACGAACTTCGCCATGACATATACCCTTCCTTCCAACTATAACCCGGCCTTCTTCCCCCCCCCCTCCCCAGGGCCCCCTTCTCCTCTTTCCTCCTTCTCCCAGAGCGGATTTTCCTCCATCCCCCCCTCCCCTGAGACCCTGCACCCCATACTTGCCTCTGTCCTTCCCAAATCCCTCCCTACCTGGCCCTCTTCTGAGCGCCCCCATTCCCCTCCCCCATCTCTTCCCCTCCCTCCCTTCTTCAGGTCTCCCTCATCTCCTTGAACCAGGCAGATCCTCTGTATTGATCATCATCAGTGTGCCACGTCAGTGTTGTGTTTCGTGCCGTTTCTCGTGTGCGTCAAGAGGTGTGATTTTAATTGTGTACTGCCTTGAGGTTCGCCGTCAGTGTTACGTTGTGTGCTATGCCATCCGTCAACACCTTTATGCTCCAGTCATACTGTGCCTTGTGTTCTTTTAATCATCGCAGTGTGTGGCTTTTTGTGTGTGCTACTTTTAAACAGTTTTTTATCTCCATTTTACAGTCACCCCGTTTTTTTGTATATTGCCTTCCATGATGTTCTCCCTTTTTTATATCTATGTTCGCCTTCTTCTCTCCTTTGCTGTTTTTAAATGTCTTCTATTGTTTTGTTCTATGTCTTTCGGCTGAAGAGCAGCGCATATGCTGCTGCCAGCCCGCCCCGATGGGGAATTGAAATACAATAAAGAAAAAAAGAAAAAATAGAAGGTGGTGCATCAGAGGGTTGGATCCCCTCAGTCGACGACGCCAGGTTGTAATCTCCGTCTTCGGCGGTTGTGTCTGTCTGTCTGTCTGTCTGCCTGCCCGCCCGTCGCTTCCTGCTGTCGCTGTTCGTCCGTCTGTCCGCCTGCCTGCTCGCTGTCCGTCCGTCCGTCCGTCCGTCCGTCTACCTGTTCGCCGCCGTCTGCTGTCCGGCGCCGCTGCCGCCTGGTCGCCGCCGTCGCCGCCGTCCTGACCCTGGTCTACGGCCGTCTTTGTCTTCATCCGTCTTCGCCTTTGTCTGTCCCCAGTTTCTGTCCTTTCCTCTTCGTTCTGTTCGATATTGTTTCTCTCTACCGTCATGTCCGCCCCCACCACCGCTGCCACCGCTACCACCACCGCCATAGTTTATACTTCCCCTTCCGCCGCCTCCACCACTATAAGTTGGTGTGCCCAGTCCCACCCCCCTCCTTCCATCCCACCTCTCCTCACTCTCCCTTCACCCTCTATCTTTGTCGCCCCCTCTCCTGCTTCTTCCTCTCGCTCCTCTCGTTCTGATCCTTTCCCCCCACTCCCCCAGCCTGTCACTGCAGCTCCGGCTCGGGTGGTGGCCCGTCGGGCCACTGTCCACGCCCAGCTCTCCCCGTCACCTTCGCCATCACCGCCGCCATTGCCACCGTCATCGTCATCGTCGCCTTCACCGTCACCGTCACCATCTCCGGCGCCGACTCCGGCCCCGGCACCTGCCCCTCCCCGCCACATTCCCGTTGTTCCCATCCCCCACACCTCCTCCACCGCCGTCAAGCGCCCCAGTGGCACCCCTGCTTCCTCTGCTTCCAAAAAGGCTCCGCCTCGTCCTCCTTCCCCCACCCATGATGCCATGGATGTCTCTCCGCCTGTCCCTGCCCCCTCATCCTCCTCCTCTACCCCTCCTCCTACCGCTACCTCCTCTCCCGTCCTGATCCCTCTCTCCTTGAAGCCCGGAACCTCACCCTCTTCCTTCGCCAGCATTGTCCTGGTGCCCCCATCTCCCTCCTCACTCCTCGCCGTGATTCGGTCCTCATCTCCTCCCCCTGCCCAACCCTCCACACATACCTCCTTTCCCGCATCCCTGTCACCCGCTTTGGCCCTCATGCCTCTCTCACCCCTGCTCCTTCACCACCTCCCTCCCGCCAACCCCAACCTCCGCGTCGCCCGTCAACTCTCACCGCCGTGATCACTCGGCTTAGTCCAGTGATCACGGAGGAGGAGGTGTTGGCGGAGCTCAAGGCGCATCCCCATTTGGAGGTGCGTGCGGTTCGCCGCATACATAAAGCTGCCGGCCCCACCCGCCTTATGCGGGTTTTTTCTGAGCACGCCCCCTCCATTGATCGTCTCCTGAAGGAGGGTGCCCTCCTTTTTAAGCAGCGGTACAAGGTCGACCCCTCCCGTTCCCCTCCTCGATCCCTGCGCTGCCAGAGGTGTCTGCACTATAACGCGCACCCCATGGCTGAGTGCCGCGAGGCCCCCACCTGCCCGCATTGTCGGCAAGCGCACTTCCTCAGGCAGTGCCCTAACCTCCAATCCCCTCATTCCTGTAATACCTACAATCTCCCCCATCCCACCTACTCCCAAAAGTGTAAAGCCCGACCCCCTCCAACCACTCCTGAACTCACCGTCCCTGTCCGTCCCCTGGACGTCCCCACCCCTCCTGGCAATTCCCTTCGTCCCCCCCCCCGTCCCCCCGCTGAGGACATCATCAGGTTCCTTACCATCGTCCTCCAGAATGTTCATCCCTTTCAGCGCCCCCATACCCTCCAGCAGATCTCCCTTGCCGCCCGTTCCATATTCCAACTCAAGATGTACGCCACCTACTCCAACAACCAGGCCCATTTCACCTTCTCCCGCCTCGACACCCTCGTCTAAATCCCTATCATGGCGCGACAGCAACGTATCCTTTTCAACAACATCCGCTCCCTACCCGCCAACAGGAACCTCTTCCTGCACACCCTTGCCACCCACCGCGTGGATGCCTTCCTCCTTAATGAAACCTTCCTCCAACCCCACCACACCATTCACACTTCGCCCTACCTCCTCCACCGCTCCGATAATCCCCTCCCAATTGCGCGTGGCGGAGTTGCCATTGGTCACCACCGCCAGATCCCCGTTCGGCTCCAACCTCTCCTTCCCGACCCCACCGAACACCTGATCCTTAGTCTCTTCTTCCCCGACCTTACCGTTACCTGCGCCACCATCTATGTCCGCCTCAACGCTCCTATTCCCTTCGACTTCCTCTCCCACGTCGATCGTACCTTCTCCTCCTATGTGATCACCGCCGACCTCAACATCCATAGTCGTTCCGCTGCCCAGTTACGGCGGTGGCATCGGTTCCTCTCCACCCTTCAAGGCGACCTCGTCCCCATCCCCCAGCATACCCGTCCCGCATCCAACTCCACTCCTGATGTTATCCTCTCCTCCCCCAACCTCCTTGGCCGCATAACGGTGGATGTCCTGGAGCCTATTGGTAGCGACCATCTCCCTGTCCTCCTCACCATTTCAGACGGTCGTCGCTCTCGCCCCGACCCTCGTACTGACCCTCCCCCTAAATTTGTCCACGACTATTCCTGTGCCGACTGGAATGCCTACCGGGCTACCCTTTCCACCCAGGTCGATAGCCACCCCTTCCCCTACCACCACCCTGACGATGTCACCCATGCCGCCTCCTTTCTCCAGCAGACCTTGTCTGAGGCCGTGGAGGCCCACGTCCCTACTGTCGCCATCCACCCCCACCGTCCTACCTTACCCCCACAGGCTGTTCTCCTCCTCCGTGAATCCCGTCGTCTCTACCGTGCCTTCCTCCGCACGCGTGACCCGGACACACTACGACGCCACCGCAACTCCAGCGACACATTCGTAATTTGCTCGCGGCTAAGAAACGCCGGGACTGGCGACAGACATGCACCCGTTTAAATGCTACCCTGCCAATCAACTCGTCCAAGTTCTGGTCGGCCTTCCGTCGCCTTACCGGAACTAAATCCTCCCCCTATTATCCTCTTCTCCATGATGATCACCCTTTCCCTGACACCCTTAGTAAGGCCAATCACTTTGCCTCCTACCTCTCTGATGTCTTTTCCATCCGCGATGATCCCCAGTTCGATTACTCCCTCTTCCCGGATGTCCGCGATCGAACTGACACCTCCGTCCCTCCCCTCGCCCCGGGTTTCCAGTACTTGGACAACATTGCACACACGGAACTCAATGCCCCTATCACTACACAGGATCTCATTGCTTCACTCCGCACAAAATGCAACACCGCTCCTGGTCACGATCGTGTCACCTACAGTCACCTTCGTGAAGCTCCTGCCTCTTTCCTCTCCAACCTGGCCAGGCTCTACAATGTAGTCCTGTCCACCGGTTACTATCCCGACCTGTGGAAAACCTCCCATATCCTCATGTTCCTTAAACCTGGCAAACCGCCGTCCGCCGTCTCCTCCTACCGTCCCATCTGCCTTACCTCGGTCTTCAGCAAGGTCCTGGAATCTATCCTCACCCGACGCATCCACCAGCATCTCCGCCAGCACCGCCTCCTTCCCGTTACCCAGTGTGGCTTTCGGCCGTCCTTCTCTACCGACGACCTTCTCCTTCACCTTACTCATCTCCTTTCTGAACAGCTTAATTCCCGTCGCTCCGCAATCTTCCTCTCCCTGGACCTCGAACGTGCATATGACCGCGTATGGCATTCCGGTCTCCTCTTCAAGCTCCAAACCTTCGCCCTTCCCATTAACTACGTCCGTCTGATCGGCTCCTTTCTCTCCTGCCGACCTTCCTATGTCACCATCCATAACACGGATTCCTACACCTTTTTCCCCTCTGCCGGTGTGCCCCAAGGCTCCGTCCTCTCCCCCCTCCTGTATCTTTTGTACACGGCGGACATGCCGCCGCCGTCACGCCCAGTCCACCTTCTCCAGTTTGCCGATGACACCGCCTTCCTTGCCCTTGCCCCCACCCTGCAACGCTCCCAACGCCTTCTCCAATCCCATCTTGACCGATTCACCGCTTGGTGTAACCAGTGGTTACTCAAGGTCAATCCTTCGAAAACCCAGGCGATCATTGTAGGCAAAACCACCCCTTCCTTCCGTCTCCTTGATTTCTATCTCACCGTCTATGGCCGTCCCATCGCCCTCACTCCCACCCTTAAGTACCTTGGCGTCACCCTCGACCGTCGCCTCTCCTGGACTCCCCATCTCCGTACCATCCAAGCCAAGGCACGTTCCCGACTCCGTCTCCTCAAGCTCCTTTCCGGCCGTACGTGGGGTCTGGACCCTTCCACAATCCTCCACACCTATAAATCCCTCATCCGCCCTATCCTTTGTTATGCCCATCCAGCCTGGATCTCCGCTCCCCCTACCTTTTATAAATCCCTCCAAATCCTTGAACGCCATGCTCTCCGCCTCGCCTATCGCATCTGTCTCCCCTCCCCCACGCGGATCCTGTATGATCTCATCCCCTTCCCCCACCTCCTCCTTTTCCTTGAAAGGATACGGATCCTGTACACCTCCCGTAAACTTGGTCCTCCTCACCCGCTCGTCTCCCCGATCCTCTCCCATCCCCGCCCGCTGCCGCACCTGTATTCCCACGTCCCGCCCGGTCTCCGTCTCTCCACCCTCCTTACTCTCTCCCAAGGTGGCTTCCGCCAGCTCCCCCTCCCTGATGATGTCCTCCTCCCCTCCATCTACCCCTCCTATCAACTTTGACCCTGCCCCTCCACCCACTTCCGGTGTCCTTCCCTTTAGGCACCCTCCCTCCCTCCCTTCTCTTCCCTTCCCTCCCCTTCTCTTTCCTTTTCCCCCGTCCCCTCCCTCCACCACTCTTCCCCCCGGGCTTCCCCTCCCCCTTCCTCCCTCCCCCCCTTTTCTCCCCTGCCCGTGGCATCTCTGCTCTTCCCTCTCCCTCTCCCACTCCCACTCCCCTTCCTCCTCCTCCTCTCTTGGCAGGTCCCCGGACTCGCACACGCATAGTGAACATTCGCGAGCCGGAGATCATCACCATCAGTGTCTAGTGTGTGTGCTTCATTTTGTGTTTCGTGCAGTTACAACTCAACTGTTCACATGTGCCGTCGCAGTTCTCCGTGTTTTGTGCGCCGTATCAACAAGTGTTAGTGTTTTTATCGTCCAACGTTAATGGCTTCTTGTTTTTTGTTTTTTTGTAACTACTTTCCTTGCCCGCCATTTTTTGTATTTTCTGTGTCACCTATCTCATATTATTGTACCCCATAAGGCTGAAGAGCGGCGTATTAAGCTGCTGCCAGCCCGCCTTGTATGAGGTGCTGAAAATTACAATAAAGGAAAAAAAAATAGAAGGTGGTAGGGTTCGTATAAGGTGTGGGCGATTGTAGAATTTTAGAAGGGCTGGGTTTGCAAGTTGGCAATTACTGGATGCGCTCGTGATTAATCGGAAGTTGGTCAGTTATACCTGCAATTTGACAAAATTTTATGCCGTGAGATGATCCTTTGAAATATATTTTGTATTTAGTTATTTATTTAGAAAGATAGAAGTTTGAAGTTTTTACCATTAATTGAACATACTTAATACAAAAAAGGTTGTATAAAATTGTAAGTTGAAAAAGTAGTGTTCATATATGGTTCTTCAAAATAGTCTTTGTATCAGTGTTCTTGCATATAATCGCATGTTTTAGGTAAAATTTTAACTTTATCTATACACAAAAATTATTTTAAAATTTAATTACTATGTTTGTTTTTGAGGAACTATATGTAACTCATTTTCTGAAGGTATGGTGTTCGCGTACGCAATTACTGCAGTAAATAATTTTTATTCGTTCTTTCCTCTTACGTTGGTTTTGTTAGCCCATATCCAAGTTCTCTTAGAAATAGCCAACTTGTGTACAACTTGTTTTGATTGTAGCCAGGATTAATGTGCACATACAACACATAAGAATTTATTGCAGCAATGCCTAGCATATTATAGAACGAACAAACAAACAGGCCATCTCTTAGTACACCTTCTACAGGAATAAGTGCTGGCAAGTTTATCTGTTGCGACAACTCCTTTGGTTTTGTTGTAACGTAATATTACTTCAGGCTTCTTATGCTCTTCAGGAGACAAACTACTGTCATGGTGCATCATACAGAATAATACTACGGTTTTATTCTTTTTTGGCACGTACGAAACGATCCCTACGTCCCTCTGAAATCCAAAGCTGGTTGAAAACACTGGTCTGCTATTGTTTGCCAGCATTTTCTTCTGAAATTCAGCTTTGCTTTTTCTGAGAGTTCCAACTAACGTTAGATTTTTATTTAGAAGTTCTTTGGCCAGAGTGTAATCCGTAAAGAAAGTATCGGTGGTAATGTTTCGCCTAGTCGTCTCAATATTTTCCACGAGCCTCAATACAACACTTCTGACTTGATTTATTTCTCGTGGACCATTTTCTGGCTTTCCTGTATATGCTTCTGCTGCACAAACACGTGCTGGTTTCACATCAGATAACAACCATAATTTTATTCCATTCTTCTCCTTTCGGGTTTGGAGGCATGTACTGATGGAACGGACACCTTCCTCAGAATGGAACCAATTGCTCTTCCACTGTGACGTTTTCGGAAAGAACGAACATTTTAGGAAATTGTTCCACAAATATTTCAAAGACAGTCCTGATAGCAGCCAGTTTATCATGGCGTCGCCTAGCTGGTCGATCTTCTTTGTTGTCAAATCTGAGAAATCTGCAGTAACTATTATACTATTGTAGGTCGAAGATGAAGTCACAAGGAGAAAGAAGAAGCTGCATATGCCGTTACAGGGGATATGCTTATTATCTCTTGGTACCTTTGCTTTACCTTTAATAATTTTAAGCCATCACTTATTTATACATTCATCTGTACAAAAATATTCTTAGTGTGAACGTCGTTAATACTTCATACAATTCTTCTCATAGTTAGTCCTACATCTTTCAGAAACACTAATGATCAGGCTGACTAATGATTTGCCCGTTTACTCAGACGTGTGCAATGTTTTGTATAGTGCTTTCTTTCAGATAAATTACTCTGGGAAAGGAAACATTTCAAGTGAATTGTTGAGTAATTTACAGTTTATAGACGGTAAATATTTGCGATTTACGTGAAAATCAATACACTTCACAATTTCTCTGCTACAGTGTCATCTCCATTCATATGTGTCTGTGACGGTTTAGTACCATCATGACAGTGAGCTGTTTCGAACACCTGCCAGACAGCCGTGGCGCGTTGGAGAAGTATACAGCACCAGCTCTCTGCAACTGTTGTGTCTGATTAAGTAACAGGTTTTGGCACGAAGACGTTTGAAAGTAATAAGAGAAGCGAAGTACAAGTGCTACTTAAGGCGTTGCAAGACTCGACAGCAATCACGGATGGGTATGCTTATGGGTCTGTTGAGTGGAGAATGGCAATGACGTCGGTGCCAGTAATCGAATTGGACATGTCACGAAAAACGTCATAAATACAACCTTAGGAAGAGGAGGTGAAAAAGCCCTAGCGGGTATACAGCAGCCAGTCAGCATGATGGAAAACCCAACACGGTAACCTTTCCATCAGAGGTGGGAAGGGAATGGGAGAACGACGACATGTGGTTGCTATTGCAGAGGTCACCATGTGGCGACCAATATAATGAAGGGAGAAGGGAATGGCCGGTTAGCGAAAGATCGATGGTGGAGTAAGTGCCGTAAGAGGCACTGAAATGGGTAGGGGAACCATCATTAAGATGGCACAGGTCGTAAGCCCTAGGAAAGTGCTATATGAACAGAGTTCAACTAGATCAAACAGCACCACCCCAAAAGGGGTGTTTACTGAGCTCTGTGAACTTCCCGGATAATTCGTCAAATAGTTCAGAGCATATAGGTTTGCTCACCTCTCTGCACTGTTGATTAATACTATTCATGAAATCATTAAATGCCTGATTTTGCTGTGCAAACTGTTGTCCTACAGGGTGGCGCACGAAATGTGTTCCCAATTGTTTCTTTCACAATTTACGACGCACATTAGATATCCCACTGGGATCTCTATGGCAGTACCAGCAGAGCTTGGAAAAAGAAATGAGTTACGAAATGACGTGTAATTCACGATACTGCCGCTAGGAGACTAGTAAGCAGCAATGGCTGATAATGGAAGACTGACGACACAGCAACCATCGGAAGTTGTGTTACTTTTTCATGAAACGAAAAACCTTGTTGTGCCCACAGGCGTTTTCGACAACAGTTTAACACAGAGGTTGTACGATAAATTTGTACAGGAAGGAACGGTATTGGATGCGCAGGAGAATATTGAAGCAGTACGTGTTGCTGTGCGGAGAAGTCCCGGGAAATCGTGTGGAAAGACAGCAGTGCAACTGGGAATAACCAGACGCTCCATTCAACGCATTCTTAAAAGTGACCTCCATATGTACCCATACAAGATGACCTGTGCACAGAAGCTCACTGAAGAACACAAGCAGCAGAGGCTACTGTTTGCTCAGTGGGCGGAGGATAGGGAAAAAACTCTCAACAACGTTTGGTTTTCAGACGAGGCGCATTTTCATTTTGACAGTGTGGTTAACAAACAAAATGTACGCTTTTGGGCCACTGAAGACCCACAAGTGCTTCATGAACGACAACTTTATGCTCCGAGGATTACAGTGTGGGCAGCAATTTCCAGTCACGGACTTATTGGACCCTTTTTCTTTGAATAAACTGTGAACAGCGAGCGTTATTTGAGCATGCTTCGCAATAGCCTCATTCCACAGCTTCTTGCTGCTGCCTTGCCATTCAACATGCAGTGGTTCATGCAAGATGGAGCAAGGTCACATACTGCAAACACTGCGTTGGAGTTTTTACACGAGCATTTCGACATGCGGATCATTTCACTCAGGTTTCCAGGTCGCTTCAATGAGGGACAAAATTGGCCCCCCAATAGTCCAGACCTCAATCCATGTGACTATTTTCTTTGGGGGTACCTAAAGAAAAAAATTTCCCGAAACGTCCACGTGATTTAATGGAGCTCAGAAGACTTATGCTTAAAGTTTGCAGTGAAATTACGGAAGACATGTGCTGTAGGGTAATCACTAACATCAGCGTTCGTTTGAAAGGAGTTAGGAAACGAAATGGTGGACATATTGAGCATGTGCTTGGTTAGAACAAATCTCCATGGACGGCTCTTCATTATAGTATATGTTCCTTTCAGATTGTATTGACAATAAAATTTGTATTCAAAAACAAATTGGTAACACATTTCGTGCGCCACCCTGTATATTTTCTGATGTCTTGCGAACTGCTGAGTAACCTGTTGTGTTATTAGTTGCACGAGATGTGTCAAATTGTGTGCCTCACTAGTATCTGCATTGCTTTCATGAACTGTCTCCTGTTCTTGCGTTCACGACGTCGCGAGAAAATAATCAAAGGAATTTTCGCTGCGTGCGCATCAGTTTCACTATTTGAAAAAATGTTTTCCGGTGAGAGCTGAGAAACTGTCTCATCGAGCCTCGTAAAAGTGACATCATGATTAGTTATATTACCAGTGTCATCATGTTTGTTTCGGTAGCCATTGGCCAGTTCATGAGTTGGTGCACTCCTTTCAACTGTTGCCAGGCTGGGACTTCCACCATCTTGACATATTGTATTTTGTTATGAATTTTCAGCACTAGCCATTTCATTTGACTACATTGTGAACAGCGTGTAGCAAAATTATGATAAAAAAGATTTTCAAACACGAAATTTTTTTTGTATCGGTACTTTACAATTAAATTACATTTATGTGCGTACTCTTTAATGAACCTGTTCATCATCTGATACAGTCTTACAGAATTTGAATGAATTATTTTACACTTTGCTGTTCAAATTTTCGTCTTTCCTACAGAAATTCACTCTTCGTGAAGGATATTAATTGGAAGGAAAAGAGATTATCTACTGGGAGAGAGACGGCGCCAAACGCGGCCATATAAGCATGCAGCGTAGCAGCTACCTGCCTTAATCGCTGAAATCCGCATTCCCAGGGCGTCTCCTTTGTGGGCAGAATTTAATTTTAATTTGCTCCTTCGAGTTTTTATTAGTCCCATTATCACGGATACGTGACAAATGCGACAAAGGTCTCATTAGTTGATCGACTGGGACATGTCACGAAAAACTTCATAAATACAACCCTAGAAAGAGGTGGTAAACACGCCCTAGAAGATATACAACAGCCGGTCAGCATGGCGGAAAACCCAGCACGGTAACCTGGCCATCAGAGGTGGGAAGGGAATGAGACACTCGACAGGATGTAGTCGCTATTGCAGAGGTCACTGTGTGGCGACCACTATAATGAAGGGAGAAGGGAATGATTCTTAGCGGTAGATGAAACAGTACCACCCCGAAGGGGGTGATGGCCATTGAAATCCCTGTGGAGCAGGAAGGGTGGGTGGAGTTGCTGAACGAGAGCAATTATGGGAAAGGGAATAGATGGCCTGGCAGAAGGGTGGTAGAGATTGCAAACTGCAACTGCAGAGTCCAAGTGGACGTGGATGACAACTGCTTCCAATGTAGTATTAAGGCGAGTCGGTACAATGAAAATGACAAAATTTTGGTTTGTTTCATTATAAAATTATTTGGAGGCTTCTGAATAAAACAAATCAGGTTTCACCCTTCTAAGTGAATTCTAAGTGTTTTTTTATCGCTGCAAAGTTGACGCGCCGCGTAAACGGTTGTAGCGACTTGGTGTGTCACCTCTGACGGCGCCGCTCGCTGGCTGCAAGCAGGGTATCTCTGCGGAATTAGAAAGTGTTTTGTTTTCCAACGTTGTTGGCTGTATCTCTGTGACAAGTGACTGTTCATATCGGTAAACATAAACGTTATACCGTGTGTGTTGACTTGTGGAGTTTGCTTTGTGTTGTTTAGCTGTTCAATTTTGTGCATTTGACGAATTTTGCTCGTACCTGTTTTGCGTATTTGGTTTGTGGATATCAATACGCGCCGTTTCAGCAATCGAGTGTTTAAGAAAAGGCACAATGAGCGGAAGAAGAAATATTTTGTTGTTTCGAAGGGAGATGACGCTCAGACTGCTACACCGACTGCTCCAAATGAATGTGATACAGGGCTATTACAAATGATTGAAACGATTGCATAAATTCACTGTAGCTCCATTCATTGACATATGGTCACGACACACTACAGATACGTAGAAAAACTCATAAAGTTTTGTTCGGCTGAAGCCGCACTTCAGGTTTCTGCCGCCAGAGCACTCGAGAGCGCAGTGAGACAAAATGGCGACAGGAGCCGAGAAAGCGTATGTCGTGCTTGAAATGCACTCACATCAGTCAGTCATAACAGTGCAACGACACTTCAGGACGAAGTTCAACAAAGATCCACCAACTGCTAACTCCATTCGGCGATGGTATGCGCAGTTTAAAGCTTCTGGATGTCTCTGTAAGGGGAAATCAATGGGTCGGCCTGCAGTGAGCGAAGAAACGGTTGAACGCATGCGGGCAAGTTTCACGCGTAGCCCACGGAAGTCGACGAATAAAGCAAGCAGGGAGCTAAACGTACCACAGCCGACGATTTGGAAAATCTTACGAAAAAGGCTAAAGCCGTTTACAATTTCTACAAGCCCTGACACCCGATGACAAAGTCCAACGCTTTGAATTTTCGGCGCGGTTGCAACAGCTCATGGAAGAGGATGCTTTCAGTGCGAAACTTGTTTTCAGTGATGAAGCAACATTTTTTCTTAATGGTGAAGTGAACAGACACAATGTGCGAATCTGGGCGGTAGAGAATTCTCACGCATTCGTGCAGCAAATTCGCAATTCACCAAAAGTTAATGTGTTTTGTGCAATCTCACGGTTTAAAGTTTACGGCCCCTTTTTCTTCTGCGAAAAAAACGTTACAGGACAAGTGTATCTGGACATGCTGGAAAATTGGCTCATGCCACAACTGGAGACCGACAGCGCCGACTTTATCTTTCAACAGGATGGTGCTCCACCGCACTTCCATCACGATGTTCGGCATTTCTTAAACAGGAGATTGGAAAACCGATGGATCGGTCGTGGTGGAGATCATGATCAGCAATTCATGTCATGGCCTCCACGCTCTCCCGACTTAACCCCATGCGATTTCTTTCTGTGGGGTTATGTGAAAGATTCAGTGATTAAACCTCCTCTACCAACAAGCGTGTCAGAACTGCGAGCTCGCATCAACGATGCTTTCGAACTCATTGATGGGTACGTGCTGCGCCGAGTGTGGGAGGAACTTGATTATCGGCTTGATGGCTGCCGAATCACTAAAGGGGCACATATCGAACATTTGTGAATGCCTAAAAAAACTTTTTGAGTTTTTGTATGTGTGTGCAAAGCATTGTGAAAATATCTCAAATAATAAAGTTATTGTAGAGCTGTGAAATCGCTTCAATCATTTGTAATAACCCTGTAGAACTTCTTCCAGCAAGAAACATTGTGACAGCAAAGAAAAATTTGAAAACTATGAAAGGGACAGTAATGATGTGAATGAAATAATTAACATTTCCTTGCTCTCTAATATTTTGAAACATAACGTACTATGCCGAGTTTGCAAAGAAAGAGGACTGGAATTGAAAATAGCTTCACACATTTGTTTGGCTCGTAAAATGTTATTGGAGTGTAACAAATGTGTTGCAGAAGTTTCGTTTTCTAACAGTATTCCTCATAGTGGTAATAGTGGAAAGAAGGTGTATGATATAAATGTTAGGCTAGTGTATGGCTTGTGTTGCAAATGGACAAGGGCAGTGCTGCAGGGACAATGTTATGTGGAATTATGAACTTGCCAAAACCACCGACCAAGTTTGGATTTTATACTGGATTGGTGGGATCTTCTGCTGAAGATATTGCTCAAGCAACAATGAAGAAAGCAGTTGAAGAATCTGTGACAGATAATGGGAATTGTAGAGATTTAGCTGTTGCTTTAGATGGATCATGGTAACGTAAAGGTCATAAATCTCTAAATAAATTTGTGACAACTACCAGTGGAGACAGTTGCAAAGTAATTGATATTGCTATTCTCTCAAAACACAGTGAAACTTGTGAAGCAAATTTTCACGGCCCAAGTGGAGTGATGGAAGTAGAGGGAATGAAAGCAATTTTTTCCAGATCATAGGAGTGGTATAATGTATGATACATTAACTACCTAGTAGATTGTGATTCTGAGGGATGTAAAGCAGTAGAGGAACTGAAACCTTATGGCAATGAAATTCACATTAAAAAACAGAAGTGCAGTGGACATGTGCAGAAGTGCGTGGGGGCTCACTTGTGCAAACTAAAGCAGACATTAGGATCCCAGAAGCTTAGTGATGGTAAGACCCTTGGAGGATATGCATTGAGCATATGAGGACAGCAGTATGGGCATTATATTTTCATACTGCATCAACAAATGAGTACCCACAACATGTGCTGTGGCCCACAGGGGGTGACTCATGGTGTAAGTACCAATCAGGAAAGGAATATGCCCATAAAAACAGTCTACCAAATTCTGTAATTGATGTAATTAAGTCCATATTCATAGGTTTATCACAGCCAAGTTTATTGAGAAAGTGTTTACATGGGAAAACACAAAATCCAAATGAAAGTGTAAATAATTTAATTTGGATTAGGATTCCCAAAAGAGTATTTGTACAGATAAAAACATTGCACTTTGGAGTGTATGATGCAATGGCAACATACAATGAAGGAAACATTATCAAATGTGATGTGCTGAAACATTTAGGTTTCCAACCAGGACACAACACTATTTCCACAATGCGTCTAATTGATGAAGAAAGACAAAAGGTGCAGGAAGAAGAGACAAAAGCCTACAACATGTGGCAAAAGGGAAGAAAAGACCAGTGAAAATGAAATTAACACTGGAAAAATAAGAGGATGCTGATAATCCATCATATGGGGCAGGTATGTATTAAAAACTTTAGAAGCCATTTCGTGCAACTTTAAAATTTTCATCTTCGAGGAACATTTTCCCGAAAAGTGCTAACAGTATATCAATGAAATTTATACATAATATTGTTTACTTCTTTTCCTTCATTTTTATAACAAATTGTAAAAAAATATTGTATGATTAAAGAGTTATAGAAGAAAAAGTGCAAAATTTTAGAGAAAAAAATAAGCATATGTTTAAAAAAATTGTAAAACAAAAACCAATAAATATTTCTTAACATGGCACTATAACTTTGTAGAGAAACATTCACTGAACATGTAGTCCAAATTGGAGAGCAATATGTTTAATGGCTTTAGAAAAAATGTTCCTTCTATTTGCTGAAATTAACATGGAGGACATGGATCGTTCTGGGTCTCCTTAAGGGAGAGGCATGAGTTAACAATGTCCATATGGACCAACATGCAAACGCCACCAGAAGCCGTCAAAGGGCCAACTGGGTTTTGACAGACGAAATGGAACCCTGAAGGGTTAGAGAATGACCACCAGTAAAATGAGATTCCGGCAAAATGAGAGAAATTAAGGGACTGGAAGAGAGGAGGGTGAGAGCAGTAGCTACTAAAGTCCCATTGAATAAGCACAGAACAGGAATACAAATGAGAGGCAAACAGGCCAGAGCCAGTCACGCCACTGGGTCAACATCCATAACTAACAAGGGCAGGGTGACATTAATAAACAAGAGGTCAGACTCAGGTTGCGAAGGGAGAGTCGGCTCCTCTGAGGGCAGAGGAGGGGCCTTGTTCTGGGACTTAGATTGCTTTACCTTCTCCGCCGACCCTCCTCCTCCACCACCTCTTTCATAGTCCAAAGAGGGTAGGGCCTGGGGAGAGAGCAGGCATCAACGAGATGTGGAACTGGGAGTGAGCAGGCAAACTTGGGGCACACAGAATGTGGGTCCTTCAGCTGACTTGTGGCAGCAGGCCTCTAGTCTGGGAGACACCGGTAGAACAGGGCCCAGGAGCAGACCCCATCACCAGTAGGTGCCAAAGAAGGGGGACACTTCTCCAAACATGTAGGGGAAATGATAACTGGAGTGAAGGGCGTGGGAAACACAGGGAAGGGGGAGAGGAGAGGTGGAGAGGGAAAGGCGAACTTAGATGTTGTAGATGCAGGGTGAAGTTAGTCATTTTTCTGACAAGATTTGCTGTAGGACAAATGAGCAAGGGACTTACACTGCTGGATTTTCTTTACCTTCTTATAAACAAGGAAATCCAGTGAGCATGGAGAGTGATGGTCATGACAATTAACACACACGGGCAGCAGCACACGGCAGCTCCCCTCATAGAGTGGGTGTGCATATTCACCACATGGAAAGTCTGCTGTACGGTGGGAAGAGGTGGAAAAAACGCAATCGCCAAAAACACCTTAAATGGGGGAGAATGTATGGCTTCACATCACACCAATAAACCATAATCTTGACCTTCTCTCAGAGGGTATCCCCTCAAATGACAGAAGAAAAGCGTCCAGTTCTGATGCCATTGTCCTTTCTGAATACACTGAATAAAATGAATGCCTCTCTGTTCCAGATTGGCCCAGTGTTCTACATCAGTTTGAAAGATGAGCACCCTCGAAAAATTACTATGCGAACCATATTCAAAGACTGGTGACGAGTAATGGACTTTGGGATGTTGCCAAGATGAACACAGTAGTGAAAGGGCATAGACTGGATGGCAGAAGAAGTATTTATCAACAGCGAACCCAACTGCATCTTACCGAAAGTATTCATATGTCACTGAGAAAACTGTAGACAATTCAAAACAAGGCACTACGCCTCCTCTGAGCTGCACCAGATTACCGGAATTCCGATGATAAAAAATCGGAACCAGCAATCAGCAACTACTACAAGTGACCTTGAGATCAGAAGAAACGAAACGAGATGTCACAGCGAAAAAAAAAATGTTTGGAGGATGTAAGTAAAGCAGTCAAGCTGCTCATCCTACAAAAGAGCAAAGCCAGGAAGTAACGTCGAGAAGAAGTCACGGCGGAATGTTGCTGCTGAAGCTGGTGTATTTTCTCCGTCTTCTTATGGAATCCCCTCCATGGACTCCAGCATCTCTGCAGTGTCCAGGGAAGGTCCATCTGTGTGGTGGCGTCCACCCTCACCCTCAGCCCCTCGGGAGAAATTATGGTGCTAGGCTACTCTCGTTTCACACCTCAGCATACACCAGCCAATTTCTGTTTATGATGGTATTTACAGGTAACAATAATTTTTAGAATGGATGTAGAAGTAATCATGAAGAAAGTCAATGGTAGCTACATTGAAGGAACTCACAAACCATAAAAGTAGGCTGTTCTGTTGCATCACTACAGGAAAAGGTGGATCAAAAGGAACTGTGCTTGGATGGCACATTATGTAGCAGGTTTCCAGATTCCATCATGAACCTGTAAGCAGCTGGATAAATAATTTCCGTATGAGAGAAAACCTGCAAGTTGTCTTTTTTGTATGTTAGTCTGTGCCTGTTACACACAAGATATATTTAAAGCTTTACAAACTTTAATAAAAGCCTTTATCATCAGCGTCTTCAATAAGCATATATAAAGTACCATGTATTATCTCACATAAGTGCTCCATATCTTCAAAATCTGGAGATGCGCAGTTTTCAACAGAGTTCAGAATACTTTTGGTATCGTGAAAACAATTTACTTTCATAGGAAATTTATGCACTACAGCACCAAAGAAACTGGTATAGGCATGCGTATTCAAATACAGAGGTAATGAAACCAGGCAGAATACGGCGCTGCGATCGGCAACGCCTATATAAGACAACAGGTGTCTGGCGCAATTGTTAGATATGTTACTGGTGCTACAACGGGAGGTTACCAAAGATTTAAGTGAGTTTGAACGTGGTATTATAGTCGGCACACAAGCAATGGGACACAGCATCTCCGAGGTAGGGATGAAGTGTGGATTTTCCCGTGCGACCATTTCACGAGTGTACTGTGAATATCGTGAATCCGCTAAATCATCAAATCTCCAACATCGCTGCGGCAGGAAAAAGATCCTGCAAGAAAGGGACCAACGACGACTGAAGATAATCGTTCAATGTGACCAAAGTGCAACCCTTCCGCAATTTGCTGCAGATTTCAATGCTGAGACGTCAACAAGTGTCGACATGTGAACCACTCAATGAAACATCATTTATAATGGCTTTCAGAGCCACTCGTGTATCCTTGGTGACTGCATGACATAAAGCTTTACGCCTTGCCAGGGCCTGTCAACAGCGTCATTGGACTGTTGATGACTGGAAACATGTTGCCTGGTCGGACGAGTCTCCTTTCTAATTGTATTGAGTGGACAGACATGTTCGGGTATGGAGACAACCTCAGGTATCCATGGACAATGCATGACAGCAGGGGACTATTCAAGCTGGTGGAGGCTCTGTAATGGTGGGCTTGTGCAGCTGGAGTGATATGGGACCCCTGATAAGTCTTGATACGATTCTGACAAGTGACAAATCTGACCACCTTCATTCATTCATATCCACAATGCACTCCGATGGACTTGAGCTATTCCAGCAGGACAACGCGACACGTCACACGTCCAGAATTGCTACAGAGTGGCTCCAGGAACACTCTTCTGAGTTTAAACACTTCTACTGGCCACCAAATTCCCCAGACTCGAACATTTATTGAGCACATCTGGGATGCTTTGCCACTTGGAGTAGCAGCGCGGTCATGGGCGTCTTGTCACGGTCAGTGCGGCTCCCGCCGTCGGAGGTTCGAGTCCCTCCTGGGGCATGGGTGTGTGTGTTGTCCACAACGTAAATTACTTTAAGTTGGATTAAGCAGTGTGTAGGTTTAGGGACCGACGACCTCAGCAGTTTGGTCCCATAAGACCATACCATAAATTTCCAAATGGGATGCCTTGCAATGTGCTGTTCAGGAGAGATCGTCACCCCCTCATACTGTTACGGATTTATGGACAGCCCTGCAGGATTCATGATGTCAATTCCCTCCAGCACTACCGCAGATATTAGTCGACTCCATGCCACGTCGTGTTGTAATAGCACTATCCTTTGACAACGCTTTTACTCTAACGCCTAACATTCTACAGCCAGCATGGTATTAATCCTTTAGCCTATACAGTTAAATTAAGAAGATATAAAGATATGACAGAACTGTTTTTAAAAACAGCTGACATATGTGATGTGATGAAAACAAATAACACATTACAAATTTATCGTCATTTACTCACATGATGTGCATGCACAAAATCCTTTCTGGGTACTACAGCTAGCCAGCGATTTCTCATTTTGTCGCATTTGGGAAATCGGTACATGTACACTTTCATTTCGTATACATGTTGTCCTCTTTCTTTCTCGGCCTCATTTTTCCGCAGGTGCAGATACGCAAGTTTTATAGATTAATTGCTGTTTTTTGCAACTGCAGTGAAGTTTTTTTAAGACAGACGCAGTTCGCTTTATTCTAAACCATCTTCAGTTGCCACTGTGACAATATGGTTTTTTTTCTTTACAATTTTGTTTGCTAGGATAATGAACAGTTCGTACGCTTTACTTACTACGAAAACAGTTTCAATTCTTATGGTTACTAACGGTTTTTGTTATTGTTTACTTTATTCTTGTTGTTCATCCACGTGTATATTTCCGGTATTTAGTACCCAGCGCTTTCACTATACTAAATATTCACGTTTCTGTGTTGAGAAGTACTAGTGTGGTCTCGCCATTATGTGTGTTTTGTTTTGTTATTAGGAGATGCGTGCTTCTTTTGTTTGTTTTGGTAACGGTGGGAGTATCTGCTATCGCGCTGTTAGTGTTTATATTTTACGACTAGTGTGTGTGCGTGTGTGTGTGTGTGTGTGTGTGTGTGTGTGTGTGTGCGTGTGTGTGTGAAGGTATCATGTCTCGACTACTGAGTGTGTAAATTATTGCTTTATTATGGCTCAGTCGTGTATGATCCAGGGTGGAGGTATTGTCTAGTTTGTGGTATTATTTTGTGGTGTCTAGTGGGTTGTTCTTTCCCTACAATATGTTTTATTCGTTTAAATACAGCCTGGTTGCTGATGTTTGTCTGGACATTTATTATGTATTTCTTCTGTATTTGAGATGTAAGCTTCTGTGAGAAATAAAGTTCTTTCTTGAAAAATTTGAGCTAGTAGTTAAAAGATCTTTAATAATAAGCCTTTAATTGCTAAATGTGGTGATTTCAACGCAGAAATGGGAAGCACAGAGGGGATAGTTACAAGAACATTTCTGAATAAGCTATTATCATTGGACCTATGTTATACAAATCGACACATCAAAAAAAGGTTTGCATCACCCCAGTTCCCAGAATTCCTGTTGACTGTGGATATTTTATCACAGACACAGTCCCTTTGACTGTTTGGAGATATCACTAAACCTGTCCAAAGATGTAAACAACCGTGCATGAGCACCACGTATTAGACAGATGGGGGTCTGACAGCTGATCATTTCCTGTCATTCCATCAGGAAGGAGGTACACAGCTCATGTGGTCTGTAGTTCAACCATGCCTAGATGGTCGCGTCTGCATTGTTACTTCGTGCCAGGAAGGGCTCTCAACAAGGAGAGTGTCCAGCAGAGTGAACCAAAGCGATGTTGTTCGGACATGGACGAGATACAGAGAGACAGGAACTGTTAATGACATGCCTTGCTCAGGCCGCTCAAAGGCTACTATTCCAGTGGATGACCGCTACCTACGGATTATGGCTCGGAGGAACCCTGACAGCAAAGCCACCGTGTTGAATACTGCATTTCATGCAGCCACAGGACGTCGTGCACAATAGGTTGCATGATGCGCAACTTCACCCCCGACGTCCATGGCGAGGTCCATCTTCGCAAACACGACACCATGCAGCGTAGTACAGATGGAACCAACAACATGCCGAATGGACCTCTCAGGATTGGCATCATGTTCTCTTCACCAATGAGTGTCGCGTATCCCTCCAACCAGACAATCAGAGATGTGTTTGGAGGCAAGCCAGTCAGGCAGAACGCCTTAGAAACACTGTCCAACTAGTGCAGCAACTTGAAGGTTCCCTGCTGTTTTGAAGTGGCATTATGTGGGACCGATGTACGCCGCTAGTGATCATGAAAAATGCCATAACGAACGACACGTGAATGCCTTCCTCCGACCGTTAGTGCAACCATATTGGCAGCATATTGGGGAGGCGTTCTTCTTCATGGACGACAATTCGCGCCTCCATCTAGCACATCTTGTGAATGACTTCCTTCAGGATTACGACATCGCTCGACTAGAGTGGGCAGCATGTTCTCCAGTCATGAACCCTATCGAACATGCCTGGGACAGACTGAAAAGTGCTGTATATGGACGATGTGACCCTCCAACCTCTCTGAGGGATCTACGCCGAATCGCCATTGAGGAGTGGGACAATCTGGACCAACAATGCCTTGATGAACTTGTGGATAGTATGCAACAATGAATACAGGCATGCATCAGTGCAAGAGGACGTGCTACTGGGTATTAGAGTCACTGGTGTGTACTGCAATCTGGACCTCCACCTGTGAAGGTCTCGCCGCATGGTGGTACAATATGCAATGTGTGGTTTTCATGAGCACTAAAAAGAGCAGAAATGATGTTTATGTTGATTCTATTCCAATTTTGTGTACAGGTTTTGTAACTCTCCGAACTGAGTTGATGCAAAACATTTTTTGATGTGTGTAATTGTACTACACATAAGAATGTGTGCATAGACATGTTTGTAGAGAATTTCCATAGGGGAGACCTCACACTCAGGCTTGCAGGAGAGGGTCTGGCAGGCTCCTCACACCATATAACAGGTAACCAATTAAAATCGAGCAACTTGAAGTGGTACTGGTAAGAGGTCAAAAGGAAGAGTACATAAGAGAGTTTATTGAGAGTCTAGGTAGTGCAAAGTAGGACTTGATATGTAATAGTCAATTGGGGAAGAGGGGAGCTGAATTGAGCTTTGATAACTTTCTAAATAAATGTACAGATTTATGGTATTCTTAGTTTCCAGAAAAAAAATCTCCAAGTGCACCTAAAAATAAAAGGCTGTACAAGCTTTCTCAAGAACTTTCGAAAATCAGAGAAAACATGCTCATACTGTACAAGGTACATAAGCATGCCTGTACCTAAAGGACAGAACAGAGGGAGAACATCTATAGGACCTTTCTTAAATACAAGAAGTTCTGCAAATTTAAGCTCCTCATGGCTAAAACTGGCAGTGGAAAACTATATGGAAAGGGCCCCAAATAAATGCAAGGCAGCATGGCCAATAATAAAACAAGAGCACACTAAAATGCACACAAGAAACTCTGCTAGACGCCGAGGAATGAAATCACTACTTTTTAAACTGTATTTAAGAAATAGAAAACAATATTAAACCAACAAGTTCATGAGCAATGGGCCTGATTAAAGCCCCACTGTCAGGTGACCATGTATTTCAATGGTATATTAACACATCTGCTGATATTATAAATTTTCACATTCTAAAAGTACCATTTGCTATTGGTTGTCAAATTACATCATCAGAAAGATATTACACTCAGTCTCTACACCATTAGCTTTTCTTTTTAATAAATGTTTAGAATTTGGAGTATTTCTGAATCATTCAAAGTATCAAAAGTTATTCCAGGGGACAAAGAGCATCCCCATAGCTACAGAGTATTCTGAATTGTGCCAATATTTTCAAAGATATTTCAAGTACTGCTACACACACACAAATAAGAAGCTACTTCGAAAAACTCGCTCTCCTGTGTAACAATCAGTTTGGTTTTCACAAGGTGAGAAACACAGCAGAAGACTCTTTGAAAATTGAAACAAGAGATTAAGACACAGATTCAACTGGTTAAAATCCAGATGGAAGAAGGGATCGCCAGAATTGATAGTCAGATCACTCAGATAAATGAAGAAGCGAAATAATCTAGGGAAAGAATTCAGGTACTAACACAAGGTCAGCTGCAGATACGCACTGACGTGGACAAGGTCCAATTGGACATCGTAAACGCTGACAAAAAGGTGGAACGTTTTGCGAAAAAGGTCACTCGAACAGCAATACAAATTTCGGAAAAACAAGTGATTCAAAGCAAGGTCGCACAAGTTGCACTGAAAAAGTATGATCAGCGGATCAATAAAATAAAACTTAAAAACAAAGGTCAGTTTGAAAAGCTTCGAACGAAGTCGATACAAACTATCGAAGAAAAGATCGAAACCGATAACACCTGTAGCGAAACAACTGATACGTCAAGCATTAATTCAGTACATGAACACGCGCTCTCTAAGAAAGTTCAAGTAGAACAAAGACCAGAAGTAACATTTGCGCAGAAGTCGAAACAGGAGCCCCCGACTAAAGTGACACATGACACGCCACAGAACCAGGCACAGCGTCTAGAAAAACGGGACACATACAGTCAGCCGATACCAATGGAAAGACAAGCGACTGAACCAGTAAACCCTATGACACAATATAACAGTAGCGCAGGTACAGTACCGCGAACGGCGAGTGTAGAGACAAACGAACAACACCTTTGTTCACCAGTATTACGATATGATGCGAATATGGGCCAGGAAATTGAGAATAGATAGACAGGCAGTGGATTGCCTGAGAATAGGCAAGACAACACAAGGAATGGCAGATTATTTGAGTCTTTGAATCAGGCAAAACCCGGATTTATGAGTAGATACAATACAGACCACTTTCTGACAGTTAGAAAATTCCAACATTTCAAGGAACAAGGCGGTAGCTTGCATGCACGCAAATTGATCGATCAGTTCCAGGTAGGCTTGCCAAATCATAGGAGCTAGGCTCACAAACTTGACTTTATTTGTGCACACATGTCAGGGACCGTAGCGGAGGTGATGCAAAAGATCGCTGTACGCCTTACCTACAGTTCAGAACAGCATTTCTCCAAAGATATTGGTCTAAGGAAGCGCAAAACAAAATGAAATACGAGTTACTTCAGATGACACCATATGAAAACTCAGGGGAAAAAAGCGTTGTAAAATTCTTTGACACAATGGACGAAAAGAATCAATGCTTAGATAAACCATACAGTAACGGAGAAATGATACGTCTATGTAGAATGGAGTTACCGGTAAAATATCAACAGGCGACTGTACGAAAAAATGAAAATACCGAGGAATTCAAAGAGGTCTTAAGGGAGCTCGAACTCATATTTAAAGAAAACGAGATGAAAGAAAAAAGAAAGGAAAGGGAACAGCAAAAGGAGAGGACTAGGAACGAATATTCTAATAATAATAATTTTAATCCTAATAATACTAATTTCAGGCAATTTAACAGCGCAGGACAGTGGCATAATGGAGGTAATTGGCATAGAAACGGGAACCAGAATAATTGGTACCGGAATTGGAATGGTAATGGACACTCATACAGTGGTGGATATGGGTTTAGGAACCAAATGCCAACGGTCAAGGGTACTTTGAAATCGGTCACGATGCCAGAAACAGCATCTGGCAAGACCAGGGTGCGAATAATTACAGACAGAATCATGGTACACTGAGACAAGAACAACACAGCAAAGGGAAACCAGACGTAAGGCCACAGAACCCTGAAAATCGTAAAGATTGACAGGAAAATACGGAAGAGGTTAGGCAAACTAACGTCCACCCATTAACACAATCAAAACAAAACAATCGTCTCTTCCAAGCAGATAAATCAAAATTAGAAAAAACTGACAATAGCCACAATTCAGATAAACAGGGACTTACGAAAATTTCCGATAAAGAGTCAGCACCAGATACACTCGAATTACGCTACAGAGCCTGGGAAAACAGCATAGAGGGGGAAAATTCTGAAAGTGAGGATGAACTGCCACCACTTCCGTCTGCTGAAGAATTGGGCGATGAAGAACTGTTGACGGGACTTAGCGGTATATTTGACGAGAATCAAGTGAAAGATCATGATGGAACAGAGCAGAGTATCGCAAATGAAAACAAATCACAAACAAGTCGTCGCTTCTGCCTTACGGAACATTCGGTCAGCAGCAATGAGACGTAAGATCACCCAAGGCAAGTTTGCCACAAAGAAACGCTTCACCTTGGGTCAGAAAGTATTCGTAAAGACTCATTACCTTTCACACAAGAGCCAAATTAAATGCCGTAACTTTTTTCCAGACTATAAAAAGCTGATGATAATTTCCAGAATCGCTCGCGAAAATACCGTGGAGTTAATGAACCTAAAAACAGGTAAGAACAGGTAAGTGTATCGGCATCTACCACGTGAGTCATTTAAAAGCATGCGAATGAAAAGAACAGTAAAAGAAAGGAAAAGAAAAGACACAAATTGGCAAAAGAAACCTCATATCTTATACTAATCACTAAATAAAAGCTAATTAAGTAATCAACAAATTGCCACATTAATTAAAAGAAAGAAAGAGAGACAGAAAACTAACAATATATATATATGCTTTAATTAGATTATCTTTTTGCAACTGTTAAAACATTTTTGCATTATGTAGAGTTATAAGTTGTTGCAAGTGTCGATAATAAACTCCTCTAAAACAAGAAAAAAGAAATCTATGCATCATAGCGACATCGCCACCAACAAATCGCCAGCTCCCTCAACACCAGATGCTTCGAGATAGCGACTGAGAGGGTACAGACATGCTGAGAAAGCACTTAGGGCAATGATAAGGATGTGAAGACCAACGGGATACTGGAAATGCGGGGCCACCAGGTTGGACTTCAGGAGGACAACGCACAGACCGGACATTTCATATGTCACAACACTGCTACTCAAGGAACGAGCGTGGGGAGAATCATGATACGAGAGACTACAATCAAGCTACAAGAAATACTAAGATATACAAACTCATCAAATAGTATTTGGGAATGGCAGTCAAATCCTACAAATCCTAGATCTCTCATACATTAAAATTCACATATTCCAAGACAAACAAGAACAGAAGAATGCAAGAAAGAAGAGAAGACCAGAAGTCGCAAGGCGAAGTAGAGCAGAAGAGCGAAAAATACGTTTTTCTCCTATACTAAAAATTATTACAAAAGTCTTTCCATGAACTTTGAGGCATGGTAACCACTACAGCCATCTTTCAAAATATAAATCTTGCACAGTCAAAAGAATGCGAACGAACGTCAAACAGCATATTAATCTTGTACCAACAAACATTATCAAGAAATGGATTAAGCTAAATGAATATCATTCTCCACACCACATCACCAAACTGCCATACAGAAACTGGTGTGGAGTACCAAGACGTCACTGCACATATAATGCACGACAGTCATCGGCAATCATCAACTTACTACAACCATTGAACTGCCATACCACACCAGGTGTGACAGTAAAGTAGTACAAGGACATCACTGTATATTCGGTAAACCACAGTCATCAACAACCATTGGTTAGATGTACCAATTTATGATGACAATGTCAACAAATAAGACCCAGCATCGCACGCTTCTCACGCTTCTCACATGATTTGTGACACCCACATAAATGACGCCTTCCAGTACTTCAATGGGGATCGCCAAGCACAGAAATTGACAGAGCAGCACAAATCGAAAAGGCTATTTCGAAAAAAAAAAAATCACAACGCCGCAAAAACCCCGCTAGTTTGCTTATGTTGTAACTCGCTTTTATTTAAAATCATCCAGTGTGTGTGGCGTGTTATGGTAGCCGCAATAGCAATATGATTTACACTGTGCGATGTCTAGTTTTCTGTGAGAGGCTGTGGATCAGAAAGTCTTAATGTCAGTTTAGAACCTGATCAGACCTTGAATTAGTGGCAGAAAAACAAAATGTAAGGCAGTGTACAAAGTGCGCTACAGCTGAAAAAAATATTGTTTCAAGCAACGAGACAGGGCCACAGGGAGCGTCTCTTGCGATTTTCAATACAGTCCTGGAATACAGTCATCGTCCTACAGTGCAAGTGACGAAACTTTAAACTCGCCTCTGGAGTGGATCAGAACCTGCATGTTTAATAGGATCGTCCCACACCAGCAGCAGGTGTAAATTCAGTGAGGGATGGAGTGTTCCATTAGGAATGCTAGGAGGGATGCACGCTGTGCAATTCTGGGAAGCATTGCAAAATCTCTCTTTCCGTGCTGGACCACACCACAGCTATGCGTCATCGCGCAAGCAACGGTGGCTAGGTGAGCTCTATATCAGATGAGGTTAGTGGAGCTTCTATGTTCGGGGGTGGAGAATAACGACGATAGCATGTCGGGCTGATAGATTTGGATGGACACAGATCTGATTCGGACTGTAGTATCTGTATCCAGTTTGGAGAAGCACCACAATCCGCGCATTTCCACCAAATGGTCAAAATACAGTTCTGTTGCACTAATTCAGGTCATTCTGTTTCTAGACGGGTTGCAGAAGGTGGTGGATATGTCTTTCTCCGACAGCTGCTCAGTTCCGACTTAAATTGGAACGATCACATGCGCAAAACTGTAGAAATGACAGCAGTTGCAAGATGCGTAGGGGGTGACTAATACCACGTCGGAATTTTCTGTAACAGCCAGGTTCGAGAAAGGTGACTCGTTTCAAGTTATGAAAGTGGCAGGAATGTGACTGAGTAGCGGTTGTAATCATTAAACCATTTGTCAATAGGATCCACTGCAGGTATGTACTTGAATGGAAAGACTTGATTCCAAACTATGGATATCATTTCTAGCAGGTAGCGAACACTAGAGATCTGATAAGCTAGTGTACGTTTCCTTATGACCTCAATCAGCACATCATCTAGTACTACTGCTTGTGATCCTTCTCAATCAGTCATCGCCTACAACTCAGTGAATATGTTGCAGAACCTCTGACGTGGTATCGAGACAGAACACATTACAAGTACTATATAAATATCTAGCTGGGGTGGCGTGCGGGAGTCGCAAATACCGCTTACATACCACATTCCTTAGCCAAATCACTTTCAAAATTCAGCGATTTTATCACGAGGTTGAATCGTGGGCTACGTGTAACCTGACTGCTGGTCTGATAATACGAGGTGCATTCAAGTTCTAAAGCCTCCGATTTTTTTTCTAATTAACTACTCACCCGAAATCGATGAAACTGGCGTTACTTCTCGACGTAATCGCCCTGCAGACGTACACATTTTTCACAACGCTGACGCCATGATTCCATGGCAGCGGCGAAGGCTTCTTTAGGAGTCTGTTTTGACCACTGGAAAATCGCTGAGGCAATAGCAGCACGGCTGGTGAATGTGCGGCCACGGAGAGTGTGTTTCATTGTTGGAAAAAGCCAAAAGTCACTAGGAGCCAGGTCAGGTGAGTAGGGAGCATGAGGAATCACTTCAAAGTTGTTATCACGAAGAAACTGTTGCGTAACGTTAGCTCGATGTGCGGGTGCATTGTCTTGGTGAAACAGCACACGCACAGCCCTTCCAGGACGGTTTTGTTGCAGTGCAGGAAGGAATTTGTTCTTCAAAACATTTTCGTAGGATGCACCGGTTACTGTAGTGCCCTTTGGAACACAATGGGTAAGGATTACCCCCTCGCTGTCCCAGAACATGGACACCATCATTTTTTCAGCACGGGCGGTTACCCGAAATTTTTTTGGTGGCGGTGAATCTGTGTGCTTCCATTGAGCTGACTGGCGCTTTGTTTCTGAATTGAAAAATGGCATCCACGTCTCATCCATTGTCACAACTGACGAAAAGAAAGTCCCATTAATGCTGTCATTGCGCGTCAACATTGCTTGCCACATGCCACACGGGCAGCCATGTGGTCGTCCGTCAGCATTCGTGGCACCCACCTGGATGACACTTTTCGCATTTTCAGGTCGTCATGCAGGATTGTGTGCACAGAACCCACAGAAATGCCAACTCTGGAGACGATATGTTCAACAGTCATTCGGCGATCCCCCAAAACAGTTCTCTCCACTTTCTCGATCGTGTCATCAGACCTGCTTGTGCGAGCCTGAGGTTGTTTCGGTTTGTTGTCACACAATGTTCTGCCTTCATTAAACTGTCGCACCCACGAACGCACTTTCGACACATCCATAACTCCATCACCACATGTCTCCTTCAACTGTCGATGAATTTCAATTGGTTTCACACCACGCAAATTCAGAAAACGAATGATTGCACGCTGTTCAAGTAAGGAAAACGTCGCCATTTTAAGTATTTAAAACAGTTCTCATTCTCGCTGCTGGCGGTAAAATTGCATCTGCCGTACAGTGCTGCCATCTCTGGGACGTATTGACAATGAACGCGGCCTCATTTTAAAACAATGCGCATGTTTCTATCTCTTTCCATTCCGGAGAAAAAAAAATCGGAGGCCTTAGAACTTGAATGCACCTCGTGTACACTCCAGCGATCACCGTCTCGGTATTTGTCCGGATAGACCACCTCATTCCGAGGTAATGTCGTATCTCGATTTATAAAGCCCATATAGCTTTTCACGTGGATACTTGTGTGCGCCTTATCAACCAAGACCGTTTGTGACAGTAACATACAGCAGTTGTTGCAATCGGGTTTTTTAACACCTGACCGACTATGTCTGTCTTTCTAAGACACAATGGTAGCACTCGCAAGAAAAACTTATGAGACATGTCCACCCATTGCTGATTTTCTCTCAGTATTATTTCGTAGCGTAGGCAATCACTTAGTAGTAGTGGGGGATGCATGGTAGATTCACCTTGAGCATCAGGCTTATAAAGGATGTGTTTGTGTTCCTACATCTGCAAAGGAGATGACTGTGGAATACTGTGATAGCTGAGGAAAGAGTATGTCAAGTCATAAGAATGGTACAGATATTTCTATTTCCAGAGCCACAGCCGTTAGCAGGCTGTATTTCCGATACTTCGTGCATTGTCGAATGCCATTCAATTGAGACTGTGGTTGTAACATTTAATTGTAAGTACAATGATAAAACATATATGTGACTGGGTTTCTAGGATGATTCCGTGTATGCATGGCCTGTGGTGGGAATGATTCATGTTTCCCGTTAATGGTAGGAGTTGTCAGAATGGAGACGCTTATTGGAGTATAGGAATGTAGATGAATTAACTGTGTTGTCCTCTAGACGAGCGAATAGCCAACTAATACTTAGTATGTGTTGGACGGCTTTCGTGATCAAGTGGAAATCTGAGAGGATTGAATATGGAGGTGCGTTTGCGCTGGACCGTTATTTCCTCCCGTGTAAATTGTTTGGTTGACTGCTTCTGCACATTTCGCGCCTTTATATAGTTGAGAGAAGATCGATTGTGGTGTGGGAATCTAGCATGTGGAAGACTCATTTGCCGGTTCTCTAGACATGAGAAACACCTTAGTTGATCTTGTAAATTACAGGGATGACTTGGAATCTGTTACATCACTGACATCAGTATTCGTGAGTGGAAATATTAGTTTCCTTTGAGTTCTCACGTAGAAGTCGATAAATATTTTCCAGTCTGTATCTTCGGAATTATGTTCCGCAAGCGATCGGAAGGCTACTTCTTTGTGCTTGATATCGAGAAGTACCACGAAAATGTTACAGTAGAGCGTCGATTATCCGAAGGACTTGGGGGACATGGGCGTTCGGAAAACTGGTTTGTTCGGATAATCGAACTGTACATGTTTATTTGCCAAAAAGAAGTACTGTACAGTAAATTTATTCATAAAAACAGGCATCTCTTTTAGTATTACAAAGTAACATACAAAGGCAACTTCAGTAGGAATATATAGTATGTGACACAGATTATTAAACATAAATATATACATATTACATACGCATTTAGCATGAACAATACACACAGTATACAAAATTAACGCTTAAAAAAATCCTTTATTTTGGTCTGTGTAAGCATGCCTACACGCTTACGAGCAGCTAACTTTTCTCATTACAGATATCTGAAACTGGTCACTTTCATCTTGGGCCTCAAACCATCACAAGGCAGTATCTAAACAAGTGAACGCCTCAGAAGCTGTTGGTATACTTTCATCTTCACTTTCTGGAGCACTGATTGATGAGATGCTGGTGGTGTCATATTTATCGGTGACGACGTTTACAATCTCGCTGTCCTGCATGATTTGATGTCCTGGATCTGCATCATCGATATTCATCCATTCATGAACGTCTTCATCACATTCGTGGCAATCTATTTCTTTTAGCATACCGAGAATTTTGGACATATCATTCTGTTCGTCATTTTCAATCTTACCTTGTGAATTTTCTTCTGTGTCCAAAATTTTATTCCTGGCTTTCTTCAAATTCTCTTCCTTTACACTATTCCATGCTGCGCTGATCATGTAGGACGCGTCTTTCAAGTCAATATTCTTATGATTCTTAAGAGACTTTCTTCTCCATCCTCTTCTCTTTGTAACAATAACTTACGCAACAATTCTTTCTTGTAATATCGTCTCAATAACGCCTTGATCCATGGGCTGTAATAAGGAGGTTACGTTAGGTGGAAGAAATATTACCTTTATGACCTCGTCTTTTTCGTTTAAAATATCACATGACGGATGAGTTGGTGCATTGTCAAGGAGCGGTAGTGTTTTCTCCCTCTTCCCATTCTTTAGCTGATGAGCTTTTACAGAGGGTACGAAAACGTCCAGAAACTTCATAAAAACCGTACTATACATCCAGGTACTCTTTTGTGAGGTGTACACAACAGGCAAGGCTGACATATTAACGTGGATGAAACAACGTGGTTTTTTACTTTTACCAATGACGCACATAGGTAGTCGGTGACTTCCAGTAGCATTAGCAGAAGCCAAAGCTGTAATACGGTCCTTTAGGACCCGGTGCTGCTAATTCATGACGCGAAATAAGAGTTTTTCTCGGTAAAGCTTTCCAGTTAAGTCCACTTTCGTCAGCATTGTAAACGTTTTCGAGAGCATAATCTTCTTCCCTTAATACGTCCCTTAGTTTGACTTTGAAAGAATCAGATGCTGAAGAATCAGCCGACATTTTTTCTCCCTGTATTGTAAGCTCACGAATGTCGTTTCTTGACTTGAAGCGTTTTAAGCAGCCCGTGCTCGCTTTAAAGTTCGAAGGCCCTCCACGTTTTTCGTTGAACTGCATTGCCTTCTCACACAGAATGGGACCTGAGATAGGTTCTCCTTCCGATCTCTTTTGTGTAAAACACTTGTAAACAGCATCATCTAGATCTGTGTTAGTGGCGAGCTTCATAGTTTTACGGCATGTTGATCCATCAGTAGCATCAAGCATAGCTATAAAATTTGCTATGCTCGTCTTTTGTTTTTTTTTATATCCGTAATTGTCGACTCCTCAACCTTTTACTCACTCATTAAAGTGGTTGCAGATTCACATTCTTCTAACCTTTTAATAATCTCGTACTTGTCCCTCACAGAAAGGACAACACGTTTACGTTTAAGCATTTTGTATCGTCAAGTTCACGTCTTCACGCAGTAGCACACAAGTGGTCGTAACAGAGAACAGAAGGTGACTGTCTGCTCTTCTCGGGAGCACGCAGTCCTTCAAACTGCGCGGAGCGGCACGCCCCAACTCTAAGCTGGCGCAGCTGTTGCTGTGGACAGCTCTGACACTGCCGCTACTTCTGCTGCCAGTGCCGAGCCGACAGAAGTGGGCTGATTGTTGAAACACAGCGGCTGGCGGCTCGGCCGGTCAGCAGCGCCTCGTGAAGGCCCCATTAGAAGCAGCGGTGGCCCAGTGCGGCGACTACTGTGGGAAACTTGGTTTGGGAGTGAGGGCGATGATGGAAGGTAGGGTGGGAGAGTAACAGGTGCGAGCGAGTACACAGTTCGGTTAAGCAGTCGTTCGGTTGACCGACGTTCGGATAATCAATGCTCTACTGTATTATATTATGGCGAACCGTGCTAAAATACACGTGTTCTTGTAATCCCAGAGTCTGGAGATTGGTGTAGAAAAACAAGCAAGCAAGCAGATCTGAATCACAGACAGTAATGCGTTTGTGTCGTGGGGGAAACAACCTTAATTTGTAGAACAGTTCTGACAGTGACTTTAGTCCTCTGAGGGTACTCTGGTCACCCGTTGGGAGTGGATGACAGCCAACCTCACGGTCAATATCTAGTGCCACGAGTATATTCAAAACTCAGATTGGAATCTATACCGCAGAGACAGGCTGGACAGTGAAGAGGGAGGCCCGTTTATAGCGATAAGAAGTGCAATAGTATGGAAGGAAATTGACAGAGATCCGAAATGTGAAATAATTTGGGTGAAGGTCAGGGTTAAAGCAGGCTCAGACATGGTAATTGGATGTCTCAATAGACCCCATGGTTCAGCAGCTGTTGTGGCTGAGCACCTGAAGGATAATTTGCAAAATACACTCCTGGAAATGGAAAAAAGAACACATTGACACCAGTGTGTCAGACCCACCATACTTGCTCCGGACACTGCGAGAGGGCGTGAGGTCTCCACAGTACATCGATGTTGTCGCCAGTGGTCGGCGGAAGATGCACGTGCCCGTCGACCTGGGACCGTACCGCAGCGACGCACGGATGCACGCCAAGACCGTAGGATCCTACGCAGTGCCGTAGGGGACCGCACCGCCACTTCCCAGCAAATTAGGGACACTGTTGCTCCTGGGGTATCGGCGAGGACCATTCGCAACCGTGTCCATGAAGCTGGGCTACGGTCCCACACACCGTTAGGCCGTCTTCCGCTCACGCCCCAACATCGTGCAGCCCGCCAGTGGTGTCGCGACAGGCGTGAATGGAGGGACGAATGGAGACGTGTCGTCTTCAGCGATGAGAGTCGCTTCTGCCTTGGTGCCAATGATGGTCGTATGCGTGTTTGGCGCCGTGCAGGTGAGCGCCACAATCAGGACTGCATACGACCGAGGCACACAGGGCCAACACCCGGCATCATGGTGTGGGAAGCGATCTCCTACACTGGCTGTACACCACTGGTGATCGTCGAGGGGACACTGAATAGTGCATGGTACATCCAAACCGTCATCGAACCCATCGTTCTACCATTCCTAGACCGGCAAGGGAACTTGCTGTTCCAACAGGACAATGCACGTCCGCATGTATCCCGTGCCACCCAACGTGCTCTAGAAGGTGTAAGTCAACTACCCTGGCCAGCAAGATCTCCGGATCTGTCCCCCATTGAGCATGTTTGGGACTGGATGAAGCGTCGTCTCACGCGGTCTGCACGTCCAGCACGAATGCTGGTCCAACTGAGGCGCCAGGTGGAAATGGCATGGCAAGCCGTTCCACAGGACTACATCCAGCATCTCTACGATCGTCTCCATGGGAGAATAGCAGCCTGCATTGCTGCGAAAGGTGGATATACACTGTACTAGTGCCGACATTGTGCATGCTCTGTTGCCTGTGTCTATGTGCCTGTGGTTCTGTCAGTGTGATCATGTGATGTATCTGACCCCAGGAATGTGTCAATAAAGTTTCCCCTTCCTGGGACAATGAATTCACGGTGTTCTTATTTCAATTTCCAGGAGTGTATTTCGAGTAGATTTCCCCACCATGTTATAGTTCTGGATGGAGATTTTAATTGGCCGGATATAGACTGGGAGACTCAAACGTTCATAACGGATGGCAGGGACAAAGAATCCAGTGAAATTTTTTTAAGTGCTTTATCTGAATACTACCTTGAGCAGTTAAACAGAGAACCAACTCGTGGCGATAACATATTAGACATTCTGGTGACAAACAGACCCGAAGTGTTTGAAACAGTTAACGCAGAACAGGGAATCAGCGATCATAAAGCGGTTACTGCATCGATGATTTCAGCCGTAAAGAGAAATATTAAAAAAGGTAGGAAGATTTTTGTGTTTAGCAAAAGTGACAAAAAGCAGATTTCAGAGTACCTGATGGCTCAACACAAAAGTTTTGTCTCATGTACAGATAGTGTTGAGGATGAGTGGAGAAAGTTCAAAACCGTCGTATAATATGTGATAGATGAGTATGTGATAAGTGAGATCGTAATAGATGGAAAAGAGCCACCGTGGTACAGCAACCGAGTTAGAAAACTGCTGCGGAAGTAAAGGGAACTTCACAGCAAACATAAACATAGCCAAAGCCTTGCAGACAAACAAAAATTACGCGAAGCGAAATGTTGTGAGAGGAGGGCTATGTGAGAGACGTTCAATGAATTCGAAATTAAAGTTCTTTGTACTGACTTGGCAGAAAATCCTAAGAAATATTGGTCTTATGTCAAAGCGGTAGGTGGATTAAAACAAAATGTCCAGGCACTCTGCGACCAAAATGGTATTGAAACAGAGGATGACAGACTAAAGGCCGAAATACTAAATGTCTTTTTCCAAAGCTGTTTCACAGAGGAAGACTGCACTGTAGTTCCTTCTCTAGATTGTCGCACAGATGACAATGAAATAGACGACAGAGGGATAGAGAAACAATTAAAATCGCTCAAAAGAGGAAAGACCCCTGGACCTGATGGGATACCAGTTCGATTTCACACAGAGTACGCGAAGGAACTTGCCCCCCTTCTTGCAGTGGTGTACCGTATGTCTCTAGAAAAGCGTCATCCCCGTTTTCAAGAAGGGACGTCGAACAGATGTATTGAACTGTAGACCTATATCTCTAACGTCTATTAGCTGTAGAATTTTGGAACACATATTATGTTCGAGTATAATGACTTTTCTGGACACTAGAAATCTTCTCTGTAGGAATCAGCATGGGTTTCGAAAAAGACGATCGTGTGAAACCCAGCTCGCGCTATTCGTCCACGAGACTCAGAGGGCCATAGACACGGGTTCCCAGGTAGATGCCGTGTTTCTTGACTTCCGCAAGGCGTTCGATACAGTTCCCCACAGTCGTTTAATGAACAAAGTAAGAGCATATGGACTATCAGACCAACTGTGTGATTGGATTGAAGAGTTCCTAGATAACAGAACGCAGCATGTCATTCTCAATGGAGAGAAGTCTTCCGAAGTAAGAATGATTTCAGGTGTGCCGCAGGGGAGTGGCGTAGGACCGTTGCTATTCACAATATACATAAAAGACCTTGTGGATGACATCGGAAGTTCACTGAGGCTTTTCGCCGATGATGCTGTGGTATATCGAGAGGTTGTAACAATGGAAAATTGTACTGAAATGCAGGAGGATCTGCAGCGAATTGACGCATGGTGCAGGGAATAGCTATTGAATCTCAATGTAGACAAGTGTAATGTGCTGCGAATACATAGAAGGAAAGATCCTTTATCACTTAGCTACAATATATCAGGTCAGCAACTGGTAGCAGTTAATTCCATAAATTATCTGGGAGTAGGCATTAGGAGTGATTTAAAATGGAATGATCATATATAGTTGATTGTCGGTAAAGCAGATGCCAGGCTGATATTCGCTGGAAGAATCCTAAGGAAATGTAATCCGAAAACAAAGGAGGTAGATTACAGTACACTTGCTCACCCACTGCTTGAATACAGCTCAGCAGTGTGGGATCCGTATCAGATAGGGTTGATAGAAGAGATAGAGAAGATCCAATGGAGAGCAGCGCACTTTGTTACAGGATCATTTAGTAATCGCGAAATCGTTACGGAGATGATAGATAAACTCCAGTGGAAGACTCTGCAGGAGAGACGCTCAGTAGCTCAGTACAGGCTTTTGTTGAAGTTTCGAGAACATACCTTCACCGAGGAGTCAAGCAGTATATTGCTGCCTCCTACATATATCTCGCGAAGAGACCATGAGGATAAAATCAGAGAGCTTAGAGCCCACACAGAAGCATACCGACAATCCATCTTTCCGCGAACAATACGTGACTGGAATAGAATGGAGAACAGGTAGAGGTACTCAAGATACCCCCGCCACACACCGTGAGGTGGCTTACGGAGTATGGATGTAGATGTAGATATATGTACTGTGCTGTTTGTCTTCACGTTACATGTGCGAATATGTAAAAGGGGCGATTTTTGTATGGTGCAGGATAGGAATTGTATGTTTACTACATCGACACAATATGCAGTGATATATTGATGGGTTGGAGATTGGCTCCACGTTCTATTATTCAAGCTCCTGTCCTGGGTGGGAGAACAGTAATTGAGTCGGAATCTTTCTCTATTTGACAACATGTAGGGTACACTGCTATATATTGATGGGTTTCAGGTCGGTTTCACGTTCTAATATTCAAGGTCCTGTCCTCTGTGGGAGAGCAGTGCAATTGAATAAGTGTCTTTCCATATTTGACGATATGTAGGGTAGTTTGTAAGATTTAATTGCTGGTGCAATATAGCGATCTGTGCAAAATAACTGCTGAAAGTCTGGTCTGCAGAAAGAGAGAAAAAAAGGTAGAGGGTGCTTCCACACCTGCAGCATCAGTAATTCATAGTGTAAATTCGATAAGAGCCACTCATAGTTCTCTATTTTGCTGGGATATAGGAATCTCTACACAGCGGTGAGAACGTTTGTGTATGTTGAAAGCAGGAAGGGTAACACATAATGGTTGGGGTGCCATGTTAGGACCACGAGGAAGACCGCATTCGACGTTATTCTGCGTTATTTTCGTAAACAGGTTCTGTTAGGGCAAGACTTTCCATGCATACAAGCTGGGACATCAAGAAAGCGAGCATTAACTCTTTCACTATACAATTTCCGAGAGGTCTACCTGGCTGTTATTTTGCATAGCCATGTGACATCAGTATAACATTGAGAACCTTGTTAGATGCGCTTGTGATGGTTTGTAGCTACACACGCACACTTCACGGCATTGCATCAGTCTTGCTAGGTGGTTAAGAATGGTTACACACATGTCACATGTCGTGCTAGGAACAACGCACCCTGTGCTATATGGTGACGTTAGTATCCTCAGGTATTGCATCAGTAATGGGAAAACACGTTTGCTACCCAGAGGTGTCTTGCATATGGGAATGGCATGAGCACATGCTGGAGTTCTGTGATGTTAGTATAACACTTGGAGAACCCTAACTGTATACTCGAAAACATTCGCAACTTTCACCCGGGTAGTGTAGGCAGCAGCAGTGAGGGAGTGATGGGTCACACTGGCTTGCATCTGGTGGTGGCTTGTGGCAGTGTGTAGGTGCATGCGCCCCTAGGATGTCTTCACTGTGCAAATAGGTCTTCGCTCCCATCGGGTCGCGTCAGCAACAGTGTCTAGGTGATCACTTATTTTTGGGAGGAATTCCTTAGGTGTCAAGTATGAAAGGGATGTCACTGTCTCATGGTTGAGGGCACCTGTGCATGGTTTGACAGCACCCTCTGGTGGCAGTACTGTGTACTAGGTCAGTTAAACTCTACAATTTGTGATGGACACACTTTCTGCAAAATAGAGACTTATGTACTGCTCAGACAGGGTCCTTTTCCCACCATTTGCCTCTCCCCCCCCCAGACCATCATCTTGGATTACATCATGGAATGTATGACAACACACTCTGCTGGTGGTACTGTGTACTAGACCCAGACCTTGTGGTCGACACACTGTTTCCCGCCATCTTGGATAATGGTACTTGCATCATCATGGCGGTCATCTTGGATTATGGCATGTATTAGAGTGCCCTCTGGCGGTGGTACTGTGTACTAGATCAGTTGGACTCCAGACCCCATGGTGACCCCATTGTTTCCCTCCATTCCCTCCCACCATCTTCGATTACATTACAGGAGGATGACAGCACCCTCTGGTGGTGCTACTGTGACTAGGTGAGATGAAGTCTGGACACCTTGGCGACCACACTGGATGGTGGTAGTGCCTCTAATTGTTTAAATAAAATAGTGCTTGCAAAATAATAAAGGCTTACATGAAGCACAGGTCGAGTCCACTCCCCACAAGTTCCTAGGAAGAGGTGGTGGTCGGTTGATGTAGGATAGTGGAGGTAGTCCAAGAGACCTATCTTTTTCTTAGGTTAGTATAGATAACTGTGGTGTGATGTATTCCCACCCAAATCCGCCATCTTTGATTACATCACAGCCACCATCTTGGATGACGTCATCTTCGATACATCTGGCAACAATGGAAAGTGGCACAGAATGCAGGTTGTCCCAATACTCTTGTCTGTGTCATTCAGTTATCACTGTATGGTTTGCCTCATCTGGAAAATATGGACAGATGTTTAGTTAATTATTTAACACAAAAATATCTTTTCTCTCACTTTTTCATCAGTTATTTGGTTTGTGTGTCCGTCTTATGAACCGTTTTTCCCTGGAACAATTTGGTGTATCAAGTTCAAATTTATATCTCAAACTGAGGTTGATGGTCTGTTGGCGGTGTAAGAGTTTCGTGCTCCTAAGTGAAGTAAATCAGATGTGACTGCCACTTATGTTACATGTTTTAAAACACGAAGAGACGCGCCATCGACGCCAGTAGTGTTCTTTCTGTTGATCTAGAAAAATGAGACATGGATAGAATAAAGTGTTCACATTAAGGCAAATAATGGAATGTTGTTAGCTTGCAATTATAGAAGACACAAAAAGCCGAGTGTGGGCATGTCGCATACTTTGTCATTAAAAGTTGTGGTGAATAGTCTCTAAGGAATGTAATGTAGAGTTGAGAGTGTGTTGTGAAGTGCAGTAGATGCGAGGTGTTTGAGACATCAGTTTCTCTCGCAGTCAGTTGCTTTTGGTGGTCCCATTGTTAGGGGGCTGGTATCAAGCAGAGCACAGGGGACAAGTCGCATGACAACTCGGGAATCCGTGAAAGGAGCACTTCCTGCGCTGGGTAGCATGGAGTGCAACTACGAGCGGGCAGTACAATATACACACTCTGAAGGCCAGAGGGACCACCACATATCCTGCCACACACATAATGTTGACTGCAAAACTCTATTACGCATATATAGCATGGCTGGTATATGGTGCTCATTGTTGGACACACAACACCATTAGGTGTATCTAGAAGGACTGGTATGTCATGCAGACTGTTGGACACACAACACCATTCGGCATGTCTAGCAGGGCTGGTATGTCAAACACACTGTTGAACAAACAATGCCATTAGGCACATCTAGCAGGGCTGGTATCTCATGTGCACTGTTGGATTCACAGTGCATTAGGCATATCTAGTGGGGCTGGTACACCTCTCGCTCACATCCCACATTAGAGCAAATTGCTTACCATCGATTCTCTTCGGAAAACTTCTCCACTGGCGTCACACAGCAGTGCTTGTGGTTTAAATACTGTAGTGTTCCAATCTACGGCGATTTGTGCGTGTTTGATCTGTAAATTTCTGTTGCTGTTGTGTCAGATAGCAGTTTGCAGTTTGGCACAGCTCCTATTCTACAACTTGGTGTCAACACTGTATTAATCGGTATCTCCCAACTTCATGGAAGATCATACTTTCGTATCACCAGAGAATTAGTGTCTGTCTGCTCCTCATCAGTCTCCATTTAATTGCCTGAAAAACATGTTTGTGTGATCGCAATTATAGTAAACATATTATTATTTACACTATATAAAATATATGCAGGGTGAGTCACCTAACGTTATCGCTGGATATATTTCGTAAACCACATCAAATACTGAAAAACCGATTCCACAGACCGAACGTGAGGAGAGGGGCTAGTATAATTGTTTAATACAAACCATACAAAAATACACGGAAGTATGTTTTTTAACACAAGCCTGCGTTGTAATAAATGGAACCACGCTAGTTTTGTTAGCACATCTGAACATATAAACAAATACGTAATCAGTGCCGTTTGTTGCATTGTAAAATGTTAATTACATCCGGAGATATTGTAAACTAAAGTTGAGGCTTGAAACCTCCGACGTTCAGTTGCGTGTTGTAACAAACATGGGCATAAATAGGCCAGCCCGTTCTCCTGATCTTTCACCTCTGGACTTCTTTCTGTGGGGTACGTTAAAGTAGAATGTGTACCATGATGTGCCTACAACCCCAGAGGGTATGAAACAGCGTATTGTGGCAGCCTGCGGTGACATTACACCAGATGTACTGCGGCGTGTACGACATTCATTACGCCAGAGATTGCAGTTGTGTGCAGCAAATGATGGCCACCACATTGAACATCTATTGGCCTGACATGTCAGGACACACCCCATTCCACTGCGTAATTGAAAACGGAGACCACGTGTGTACGTGTAACTCACCCCTCATGGTAATGTACATGTGCGTCAGTGAAAAAGACCAATAAAAAGGTGTTAGCATGTTGACATAATGTGCTGTTCCAGTTTCTTCCGTACCTAAGGTCCATCACCGTTCCCTTTGGATCCCTACGTAATTCGGTGCTCTCCGATACACACGATCGAACAGCGGAGGAGTGGTACTCAAGCGTCAACTTTAGGTTACAATATCTCCGGATGTAATTAACATTTTACATTGCAACAAACGGCACTGATTACATATTTGTTTATATGTTCAGATGTGCTAACAAAATTAACGGGGTTCCATTTAAAAAAACGTAGGTTTGTGTTAAAAAACATACTTCCGTGAATTTTTTTATGGTTTGTATTTACCAGTTACACTAGCCCCTCTCCTCACGTTCGGCCTGTGGAATCGATTCGTCAGTATTTGATGTGGTCTACGAAATATATCCAGCGGTAATGTTAGGTGACTCACCCTGTATAAACACTATGTGAGTTATGTGTTAGAATAAGGAATAGCAAGCTCAAATAATGGTTGATAATGACATGTACAGTATTGTACACTTAATCATTGTACATATACATACATTTTGGAACATACTAGTATCGTTCCTATTTATGTAAACCAACGTTACCTGTCGAAGCAGTCCCACTAAACACGCCAGGTGGCGCGAGTAGACCGCATGGCTACGCAGAGGTACGTTGTTTATATTTCTGTGCACTTGTAGATGTGTTTGCATAAAGGTATAACACGCTGCGAAAGTAATTGAAAATGACCACAAAGTGCCAGATTCCTTATGAGTTGGAGTGACCGAGCGGTTCTACGCATTACAGTCTGGACCTGCACGATGGCTATGGTCGCAGGTTCGAATCCTGCCTCGGGCATGGATATGTGTCCTTAGGTTAGTTAGGTTTAAGTAGTTCTAAGTTCTAGGGGACTGATGACGTTAGAATTTAAGTCCCATAGTGCTCAGAGCCATTTGAACCTTATGAATAACGGGTAATGATTATCACATTCCACCAAGATGTCAATCGTGTCCGACAAATAGCAAACAAACTGATGATTTCCATCACCGGAGTTGTCAAAACCATACAGCAGCGTCAAGAAACAGGCTCCTATGGAGATCGACCTCGCTCACGAGCACCCAGGAAGATATCAGAACGCCAAGGAAAGTATTTGGTAGTGACCAGTAAACGTAACAGATTAGAAACTGTCCCTGAATTGACGGCTGAATAAACGTAACGAGAGATACTCCAGGGGTGAGTCAACAGTGAGATGACGACTGGCAGATGAAAAGTTTATGTAGCAACAAGGAAACCACTGTTGCCCCCTGTTAAGAAGACGAAAAGGCTTCAGTGGGCTAAGACACCCCAACATTGGACAGCGGAGGATTGGGAAAGAGTCTTACTAACTGATGAATCCAAGTTCCAAATATTTGGAAGTAAATTCCGTCAGTTTTTAAGCCATTTACCCCATTAACGCTTGAATCCACAGTGCGTAATTCCAACTGTAAAGCATGGAGGGGATTCTATGATGGTATGGGGATCCTATGGAGGGAATAAAGTCGGATATTTGGTGAAAATAGATGGAAAAAATGAACCAAAAGGATCATCATGCCTTTTACCAGCGACATATTAAGACATCTGGTTTGAGTCTGATTGTGCAAAGGTTTAACTTCCAGCAAGACAACGACCCAAAACATACGTCTTGCTTGTGTCAGAACTATGTGAAATCTCTATGGGTTCATAAAATATTGAAAAATATGGAAATGCCGCCACAATCCCCTGATTGTAATGCAATCGAACTGCTATGGGATGAATTGGACAGGAGGAGCCTAAAATGGGAAATCATGAGTGGATCACAATTGTGGGAGTTCCTTCAGAAAGAAAGGAGATTAATTCTAACTGAAATATTGGTAAAACTGATGCAGCACATACCGAGAGTGTGCAAGGCAGTGATGAAACCAAAGGGTGGATAATTTGAGGAAACGAAAATTTAATGGTTGCACCTTCCTGTGTATTATTTGAGCTTAATAAACATTTGCAAAACAACAAAATGAATTTTTATACTGTTTTTTCTTTCTGTTGTCTGTAATTACTAGGTGTTTCCAAGTTTCCCAACTAATGGAGGGTAGTATATATATATATACACACTCCCTCCCTAAGTTCGGGAACACCTAGTAATTATAGACAACAGAAAGGAAATAAGGTATAAAATGCATTTGGTTGTTTTTTTCTCTATATCCCTCCATTCAGTCTCCCATCTTCCTGCTTCTTTTCCTCGCCCATTCCCTCCTCTACATCTACATCTACATGATTATTCTGCATTTCACATTTAAGTTCTTGGCAGAGGGTTCATCGAACCACTATCATACAATCTCTCTACCATTCCACTCCCGCACAGCTGGCGGGAAAAACAAACACCTAAACCTATCTGTTCGAGCTCTGATTTCTCTTATTTTATTTTGATGATCACACCTACCTATGTAGGTTGGGCTCAACCAAATATTTTCGCATTCGGAAGAGAAAGTTGGTGACTGAAATTTCGTAAATAGATATCGCCGCGACGAAAAACTTCTTTGCTTTGATGACTTCCATCCCAACTCGAGTATCATATCTGCCACACTCTCTCCCCTATTACGTGATAATACAAAACGAGCTGCCCTTTTTTGCACCCTTTCGATGTCCTCCGTCAATCCCACCTGGTAAGGATCCCACACCGCACAGCAATATTCTAACAGAGGACGAACGAGTGTAGTGTAAGCTGTCTCTTTAGTGGACTTGTTGCATCTTCTAAGTGTCCTTCCAATGAAACGCAACCTTTGGCTCGCCTTCCCCACAATATTATCTATGTATTCTTTCCAACTGAAGTTGTTCGTAATTTTAACACCCAGGTACTTAGTTGAATTGACAGCCTTGAGAATTGTACTATTTATCGAGTAATCGAATTCCAACGGATTTCTTTTGGAACTCATGTGGATCACCTCACACTTTTCGTTATTTAGCGTCAACAGCCACCTGCCACACCATACAATAATCTTTTGTAAATCGCTTTGCAACTGATACTGGTCTTCGGATGACCTTACTAGACAGTAAATTACAGCATCATCTGCGAACAACCTAAGAGAACTGCTCAGATCGTCACCCAGGTCATTTATATAGATCAGGAACAGCAGAGGTCCCAGGACGCTTCCCTGGGGAACACCTGATATCACTTCAGTTTTACTCGATGATATGCAATCTATTACTACGAACAGCGACCTTCCTGACAGGAAATCACGAATCCATTCGCACAACTGAGACGATACCCCATAGGCCCGCAGCTTGATTAGAAGTCGCTTGTGAGGAACGGTGTCAAAAGCTTCCGGAAATCTGGAAATACGGAATCAACCTGAGATCCCCCGTCGATAGCGGCCATTACTTCGTGCGAACAAAGAGCTAGCTGCGTTGCACAAGAACGATGTTTTCTGAAACCATGCTGATTACGTATCAGTAGATCGTTCCCTTCGAGGTGATTCATAATGTTTGAATACAGTATATGCTCCAGAACCCTACTGTAAACCGACGTCAATGATATAGGTCTGTAGTTCGATGGATTACTCCTACTACCCTCCTTAAACACTGGGGCGACCTGCGCAATTTTCCATTCTGTAGGTACAGATCTATCGGTGAGCGAGCGGTTGTATATGATTGCTAAGTAGGGAGCTATTGTATCAGCGTAATGTGAAAGCAACGTAATCGGTATATAATCTGGACCTGAAGACTTGCCCGTATCAAGCGATTTGAGTTGCTTCGAACCCTTAAGGTATCTGCTTCTAAGAAACTCATGCTAGCAGCAGTTCCTGTTTCAAATTCTGGAATATTCCATTCGTCTTCCCTGGTGAAGGAATTTCGGAAAACTGCGTTCAATAACACCGCTTTAGCGGCACAGTGGTCGGTAACAATACCATCGGCACTGCGCGGCGATGGTATTGACTGCGTCTTGCCGCTTGTATATTTTACATACGACCAGAATTTCTTCGGATTTTCTACCAAATTTCGAGACAATGTTTTGTTGTGGAACCTATTAAAGGCATCTCGCATTGAAGTCCATGCCAAATTTCGCGCGTCTGTAAATTTTAGCCAATATTCGGGATTTCGCGTTCTTCTGAACTTCGCATGCTTTTTCCGTTGCCTCTGCAACAGGGTTCGGACCTGTTTTGTGTACCATGGGGGATCAGTTCCATCTCTTACCAATTGATGAGGTGTGAATCTCTCAATTGCTGTTGCTACTATATCTTTGAATTTAAGCCCCTCTCTTCCTATCATCCTCTTTGCCCTGTACCCTTCCTCCAAGTTCTCACCATGCCTCCGCCCTCCTCCTCCCCTTATCTCTGTCTCTTTCCCTCTCTCAAACCTCCCACCTCCTCTCCCTCTCTCCCTTCCTTCCTACCTCCCTCCCCACCCACCCTGCCTCCCTCCCTCCCACCTTCACTCCATTCTTTCTACTTCCTACTTTTCTCTCTCTCCAACTATTTCTTTCTGCATTACAGCATGCAAAGCAATTAATGCAAGCTCCACAGCTATTGCACACATATTAGCTGAAAAAAAGAGAGTTACTGTACATGCAAGACTCACTGTGCGTGAAGGAGTTACTGTGTATCCACGAGCTACTGCACAAGCGTGACCTACACTGCCCATTAGAAATACTGTGCATGCAAGAGATCCTGCACACACTATGGTTGCTACACTAGCTAGAATTGCTGAATGTGCAAGAGTTCCTGCACATTCCAGTGTAATTCTACATGCAAGTGTTACTGTGTACAGAAACGTTGCTGCAAATGCAACAGTTACTGCACACCAAACAGTTACTGACTGCGTTATAGTTATCGCATGCAAAAGAGTAACTATGTATGAGAGTTACTGCATGCACAATAGTTGTTGCACACAAGACTTTCTGTATGTACATGATTTACTGCATGCACAAGAGTTACTGCACATGCAAGAGTTACTGCACCCATGAGAGTTACTGCACCCACAAGAGTACAGTTATTGTGCATGCAAGAGTTACTACATCCACAAGAGTTACTGCATGTCCAAGAGTCATTGTGCACAAGAATTACTATGCACACAAGGCTTACTCGCTAGGTTACTGTATACCAGATAGATATCCAGATACAAAGAGGAGTTGAGGAGTTGATTTCACACTATGCATCAGTCTCTGAGTTATCACTTCCACATTATAGAAGCAATAAAATTCTTTCGTCTTTCTGTAACGAAGATACATATTTTACATCTTACATCGTAGCACCTTTGTTAAACGTATCTCATTTTCTGTCACGTAGTTACCATCTGGTAAATTTCAAAGCTATAAATCGCCATGAACGCATACTGTCATTTTGCCGTTTCCAGCACTTTCTATGGTCTCCTCACAATTCGACCATCATTCTGTAACATCTTGTCTGGGATATGCAGTGTGCGGAGAAACAATATGACCAAAGGTGTAGGCAGAAAGACGGCATCAAAAATAATAATAATAGTCTGAGTATGGGAACTAGAGATCGTAGTTGAATATTTACGGCGCTATGCCAGCATAAAGTGGTAGTCTGTTTCAACCTTTGTTACAACATACTTAGTTAGGTGGACGCTTAATTATTATTTACTTTGAGCTTGTTAGGACATCTTGAAACATAAAACATGGACATATGGTTGTTTCTAAAGAAGTGCTGTCTGGAACGTCAGCTGAGTATGTGATGTTTCAAGTTTTTCTTGATATCATCCTGGAGACTGGTTAGAGTGTGTTTGCGCACACATTTTTTATGAATTAACTTTCATTTTTAGTAAAGACGTCAGTGTGTCTGATTTTAATTGCGTTACTGTAGCACCGTAAATATGGATTTGCAACCGCGAGTTGCTGTACTCGAATTCATGTCTTTCATACTGTCTTTCCTCCCTACTCTTTTGGGCTGATTGATTTTTCGCACTCTGTATACCTTTACCAGATGGCAAACCTTGCTCAACCACCACTGTTTAAATTATACATTTTTTTACGTACGGTACACATACGTCATTGAATGACTTCCAGCTCGGTCGTCTGGCTATTCGTCACTGCAAAGCCAGCACGCGAAACACAAAATCACGAAAGCACCATCTGATCCGCATAATTACACTACTGACTGTGAGCACGTTTAGACGTTAATCACAAAAGCCGATAGCAATAATGTAGAAGCTGAATTTATTGCTGTTGTTGTGGTCTTCAGTCCTGAGACTGGTTTGATGCAGCTCAATATGCTACTCTATGCTGTGCAAGCTTCTTCATCTCCCAGTACCTACTGCAGCCTACATCCTTCTGAATCTGCTTAGTGTATTCATCTCTTGGTCTTCCTCTACGATTTTTACTCTCCCCGCTGCCCTCCAATACTAAATTGGTGATCCCTCGATGTCTCAGAACATGTCCTACCAACCGATCCCTTCTTCTAGTCAAGTTGTGCCACACTCTCCTCTTCTCCCCAATTCTACTCAATACCTCCTTATTAGTTATGTGATTTACCCATCTATTCTTCAGCATTCTTCTGTAGCACCACATTTCGAAAGCTTCTATTCTCTTCTAGTCTAAACTATTTATCATCCATGTTTCACTTCCATACATGGCTACACTCCATACAAATACTTTAAGAAACGACTTCCTGACATTTAAATCAAATACAAATTTTTCTTCTTCAGAAACGCTTTCCTTGCCATTGCCAGTCTACATTTTATATCCTCTCTACTTCGACCATCATCAGTTATTTTGCTCCCCAAATAGCAAAACTCCTTCACTACATTAAGTGTCTCATTTACTAATCTCATTCCCTCAGCATCACCCGACTTAATTTGACCACATTCCATTATCCTCGTTTTGCTTTTGTTGATGTTCATCTTATATCCTCCTTTCAAGACACGGTCCATTCCGTTCAACTGCTCTTCCAAGTCCCTTGCTGTCTCTGACAGAATTACAATGTCATCAGCGAACCACAAAGTTTTCATTTCTTCTCCATGGATTTCAATACCTACTCCCAACTTTTCTTTTGTTTCCTCGATTGCTTGCTCAATATACAGATTGAATAACATCGGGGATAGGCTACAACCCTGTCTCACTCCCTTCCCAACCACTGCTTCCCTTTCATACCCCTCGACTCTTATAACTGCCATCTGTAAATTGCCTTTCGCTCCCAGTGTTTTACCCCTGCCACCTTCCGAATTTGAAAGAGAGTATTGCAATCAACATTGTCAAAAGCTTTCTCTAAGTCTACAAATGCTACAAACGTAGGTTTTCCTTTCCTTAATTTTCTTCTAAGATAAGTCGTAGGGTCAGTATTGCCTCACGTGTTCCAACATTTCTACGGAATTCAAACTGATGTTCCACAAGGTTGGCTTCTACCAGTTTTTCCATTCGTCTGTAAGGTATTTAGCCGCTGTGGCTTATTAAACTGACAGATCGGTAATTTTCACATCTGTGAACACCTGCTTTTTTTGGGATTGGTATTATTATATTCTTCTTGAAGTCTGAGGGTATTTCGCCTGTCTCATACATCTTGCTCACCAGACGGTAGAGTTTTGTCAGAACTGGCTCTCCCAAGACTGTCAGTAGTTCTAATGGAATGTTGTCTACTCCGGGGGCTTTGTTTCGACTCAGGTCTTTCAGTGCTGTGTCAAACTCTTCACGCAGTATCATATCTCCCATTACATCTTCATCTACATCCCATTTCCATAAAATTGTCCACAAGTACATCACCCTTGTATAGACCCTCTATATACTCCTTGCGCCTTTCTGCTTTCCCTTCTTTGCTTAGAACTGGGTTTACATCTGAGCTCTTGATATTCATACAAGTGGTTCTCTTTTCTCCAAAGGTGTCTTTAGTTTTCCTGTAGGCAGTATCTATCTTACCCCTAGTGTGATAAGCCTCTACATCCTTACATTTGTCCTCTAGCCATCCCTGCCTAGCCGTTTTGCACTTCCTGTCGATATCATTTTTGAGACGTTTGTATTCCTTTTTGCCTGCTCATTTACTGTATTTTTATATTTTCTCCTTTCATCAGTTAAATTTAATATTTCTTCTGTTACCCAAGGGTTTCTACTAGCAGTCGACTTTTTACCTATTTGATCCTCTGCTGCCTTCACTACTTCATCCCTCGGAGCTACCCATTCTTCTTCTACTGTATTTCTTTCTCCCATTCCTGTGAATTGTTCCCTTATGGTCTCCCTGTAACTCTGTACAACCTCTGGTTCTTTCAGTTTATTCAGGTCCCATCTCATTAAATTCCTACCTTTTTGCAGTTTCTTCAGTTTTAATCTACAGTTCATAACCAATACATTGTGGTCAGAGTCCACATCTGCACCTGGAAATGTCTTACAATTTAAAACTTGGTTCCTAAATCTCTGTCTTACCACTATATAATCTATCTGATACTTTTTAGTATCTCCATGTATACAACCTTCTTTTCTGATTCTTGAACCAAGTGTTAGCTATGATTAAGTTATGCTCTGCACAAAATTCTACCAGGCAGCTCCTTCTTTAATTTCTGAGCCCCAATCCACATTCACCTACTATGTTTCCGTCTCTCCCTTTTCCTACTCTCGAATTCCAGTCACCCATGACTATTAAATTTTCGTCCCCCTGCACTACCTGCTTTATTTCTTTTATCTCATCATACATTTCATCAATTTCTTCATCATCTGCAGAGATAGTTGGCATATAAACTTGTACTACTGTAGTCGGTGTGGGCTTCGTGCCTATCTTGGCCCCAATAATGCGTTCACTACACTGTTTGTAGTAGCTTGCCCGTACTCCTATTTTTTTATTCATTATTAAACCTACTCCTGCATTACCCCTATTTGATTTTGTGTTTATAACCCTGTATTCACCTGACCAAAAGTCTTGTTCCTCCTGCCACCGAACTTCACTAATACCCACTATATCTAACTTTAACCAATCCAATTTAGTTTTAAGTTAATCTTATGTCTCCTTCAACCTACGCAGCATTGTTGCTGTCTCAGCGACTGACTGTTGCTACTAGCACCGCGGAAAGATGGCAGTTTTTAATTTTCTCGTGAGTAATGGCAGTTTTGTGAAGTAAATGAAAACAGAGAAATAATTCACATGCGAGTGTTCATCATCGAAATGAGAGTGAATCCCTACTTGGTGCAGCGACTTAATTTTTAATATCTTCCCACATGAGAAGCTCGCGTATCCCTACAGTTGCAAGATGCGTGTCCGTTCCCACATGGGAATCACACTCCTAGTCGCTGGCCAGTTGCACCATTTTACTGGATCCGGAGGGTGCAGTTTCGTACTCCGCACATTCATTGATGGCTTTCTGACACAGCTGCCTCCTGCTGATGTTAACTTACATGAGAAGGAGGCGATTGTACGAGAAAACCTTACGGAAAAAACGTAAAGAAATCGTCAAAACTACCTTTAAAACGTTTTTATCCAAGCCAGTTAACTCACGTGATACTGTTTTATTATGCTCACCTGGATGACATGCGTTGTGCAGAATATGCGAAGCGGTAAAAGGGGGAACGTGTTCACACTCCATGGTTTTGTTGTTTGGAGTGGCTAGAAATATTCCTCTCGATTCATGCCGATATCTTAATCATGTATGTAGTATTAGTGGATATGTCGTCACCAGCTATCGCTCGTCTAGACCCAACAAGAAAGATAACAGTATCATCTGCTTTTTATCGATGTGAAATATAAACTCAGTGTGAGAACCAGTTTTACTTCGTGGCAATGTGTCTCGCTGTTCTCCCTCTGTTTCTATAAACAGCATTCGTCAAACGGCAACAGATAAAAAACGATGCGTCGAGGGCCTTTACACAATGGAGGAGGACCGCATCCAAGTTGACAATTAATTCACTGAAAAGGTGATGAAAAGAAAAAGAAACTTGTATCAGCGATATTATTCGGTCGTATCGCTGGGCAGCAGCGATCGGGAGAACGAAGGCCACCAAAGCTTTATTTTACGGTGCTTGACTGCGTTATACGCCCCTAGTTCTCGTATGTGGACAAACACCACCCTGTACATGGAATCAAGAACTGATTTCAACAACTAATCTCGTTGTTGTATTAGTGTCACACATGTAGTAATTCAGTTAACCAAATTTCCCCAAGAGTCGCAGTATTAGTCCGCTAACTATCCTTGTTACGGATGGGTAGGTGTAACGACAGCAAACGTTTCAAACACTGTCCCGACAATTCTCGTTTTACACAAACGGTAGAATTGCAGTAATTCGACGATTTTCAATTCTTGTGGAACTGTGGCTCATTTAGCTGGCCGTTTTCACAGGAGACCGAATATCGGTTTGACGGGAAGCTCATAGTTTTCTGGCCGTTTACTGAGGATTACGTGTGATGTGTTTTATTATGCTTTGTGAAATAATATCTGTAATGTCCGATTTTTACAGGGAATAAAAAGCTATGACTTCTCCTTAATCGAATACGGCTAACGATATAATATCGAGATAAGAAAGATGTGCCAGAATACGTTACTTGTAGAGGGAATTCATAATACTGGGTTAGAGATTAACGTTCTGTTGTGTCAAAAATTTTCGCCTTTCGTAGAGTTTTAGTTCTGACGACCGACGTAGCCTACATCCCTACTTTCATCGAAGCAAGGATTTTGGAATATGATGGCTGCGTAGCTCGTGCAGTCATTTAGCTCGAAATTCTCCCTTTTGAAAGAGAGTGACCAAATTTTCCCCGGTGCTTCGTCACCGGGCAAACTGTAATCACTTATGTTACACGGGTGCTTCTGATGGTCGGCAAGCACTCGCACCTGCAGCAGTGTCGACAACTCACCGCTGTAAACCCAGCCCCGGAAACGCGTATGGAGATGTAGTCACCTACCTTAGAACATTTACACATACAATTCCACTCTTCGCGGCAGATCTCGTTGTGTGATACAAAGCCGAGTCGTCATAACATGGACGCTGTCGTCGTGTTTAGTACGACCGACTCTGCAACGCCACATACGTGGCCCCTACAATTAACAGAGCTTTTCCTTACACCCTTCTCACTGAAATAAGCCCTAATACGCAATTAAAACATTTAAATGGTGTACATTTAATCGATCGTTAGGAACAGGGTGGTTTACAAGCGACAAACGTAGGGATTTCCTTCGCTTTATTTTCTGCTCGGCATTCGAATCGTGCATCCTCTGTTGCCAAAGTGTTTTCTTTCTAGTTGTTTCTTCCTCCGTGAAGTAGAACTGCGACATCGTTCACCCTCCGGGCTCGTACTTAAGCAGCACCGGAGTAGACTTGATGCCGACAGAGGAGAAATCTGTCATTGGTAGCTACTCAAGGGGAATGTGATGTGCGCGTTTGAATTCTACATGATAGAAAACTACCAGGAACTGAAGTGAACCTAATCTTTGAAAACCATGGCCAAACCTGGGCAATGACAATTGCTATGCTACAACTACTGTCTACTATTAAAAACTTTACTTTCTGTTCAATACACTGGCTTCGAGTACGAGAGCGTGTCATATACGTTGCCTTTTGGTGATAAGAAACTGTTAGCACCTATTTGTGTCGTCACGTTATCGTTATCATTGCTGAAAGTAGACGACAACGTCAGGCAGATTATGTTACTCTTGTGTCATAGCTATATGTTGAGAAGAGAAAGAAGGAAACGGTATCACGTTATATAACACCTTCTAATTCACTTTTGGTTGTTGAACATTAAACAAAGTAGGGGAAAAACAATTAAAATGAGAGACTTGAAATTCTGATCAACGCACAAGAGAAGGTAAATCTTGGTCGACAGGCAGGACTTCCTGTAAACAAATACCGTCGATGGGAGTAACAACAGAAGGTCGTTCCCACGTCGCCTGAATGGGGGACGTCAACGGAACAGATAAATTTAGGAGCGCCTCAGTTTTCTGCTGTTTAGCCATTGCAACACCAGAAGGCTCAACGACTTCCCCACCTTTGTATGTTTCTGCAGGAATTGCTGCAGCTGTGGGAGGGATACTAGGAGAGACACTAGCCACCTCAGCTTCCATTCTCGCACCATGGACCCCATCAGTAGTGCAGGAGTCAGCACTACAGGATGCAGCAACCAACAGACTCACTTGAGGGGGTGGTGTGTGAGGGGTAGATGTATTCGACCTCACTGTCCTGCACACGACGTCTCTCGTGTTCACTGTCTGCACTGCCAGTTTGGCAGCAACTATTTCAGGGCTGTGCTGTGATGGTGAGACTGCAAAGTGTTGGTCCATTGCACACGGAGAACAGGTGGCACCAACCTCGCGAGCGGTAGAAACGAGACCAGCCAATCCCAGTTTCCGATGCTGTTCAGAGGAGACCTTCAACAAAAATATCTCCCTCTGAACATTAGGTCTAAGGTTCGTTGCAGAGAAAGCACGTCCCTACTTGCCCTTATTCGTTCCATGAGTGCGGTAATCAGAGATCTGTAAATGAGAAGGAATGTTTTGTTTGACTACCATGTCCACTGAACGGATCCTGCTATAACATTACAACCAGTATTGAATGGACTAGCTTCGCAGTGTATACCCCTCACATGACTATAAGAGAGAAATGTCGACTGTTGTCAGCTTCTGGCGGGAGATTAAACACTCAGACATTTGTATACTTCAGTTCCTCGTTACCAGGAAGCAGCATACTTCTGGAACCATCTCAGTGCTTAAACGGTACCTGAGAACATGGAGGCTAAAGCAACCTATCTATTTCTAGTTGATCCAAAAACTTAACGAAAAAGACATATCAGAATGAAAATAGACTGTATGAACCTGATCAGCTGTTTCATGAATTGTATAAACGAGCCAGTTGTGAATCTCCAAAGACCCAGGCTGGAAGGAACCAGTGGGTTTGTCGAAACTGAAGCTGTCTTTGCCTTTTCCCAGAACACCCATGGCCGATATTATGAGCGGACAACTCTGTTATCAGTGGACTCACACAACAACTGACACGAACGTCCTGACGACGATGTACTTCACACGACGACACGAAAAACACCGACAGAAAGCTGTCCAGGTGCGCGCGTGCTGTGGTGAGGCAGTAAACTGGCGACCCTCCCAGTCGGCGCTCGACGCGGAACTACCCCTGGACCAAGGCTGCAGAAATATCGTAGAAGAATCTGTATCTTATGACATCACATTTGAAACTCAGATTTCTCTGGTCATGCTGTGGCTTTGAAGCTTTCACGAGTTCCTGGATGACTAATTACACTACTAGCCTGTAGAATGTGGCAACCTCATGCTTTGGCAAACAGTTTCTCCAAACATTATTCCACAAATATTTCTTTTGTGCGCGTTTGTGTGCGTGTTCCAAGCGAGGTATACAGCTAGGGTGCCTGACATTCCCACACTATGACCATACACGGAATGTTAACCGATACCACAAATGTGTAGCAATAGCCATGGTATATTCGGCGCCGCGTTTACGAGAGGTAACGATGAAATCGCGGTCCATCTTACCAGATTTAAATTTTTGTGGTTTCGGCAAACCACTGCAGACAACCAGCGTGGCTTTTCCTTGAACACGGGTTCTGTTGATTCTTGCCCCCATCCTTGTCTAGTGAGAGCCCATGTCACTGTTCGAATGGTGTCGATGACAAGAGAACTTCAAAGTTCAAACTTTCCTCCTTTACTTCAGGAACAGGTCTCGCTGTTTCGTTCGATACCTGTCACAGGCAATATGGTTTCGCTGAAGTAGCTACACTTAGTAATCCGTGTATCAGCTGAGGGTCCTGCTCAAACTAAGTATACGAGAGCTTAGATTATGTAAGGGCCTATGGAGACATGTTGGCTGATGCAGACTACCCCAGTTTTTTAAAAATGTATAGTAGTGCCCAAGAATGTTCATCTCCGCCTTAACCGTTAATTTACGTCTGACACTTTCCTTAGACAGCCCCTACTGGCCTATTCTATGTCAACATCAAGAATTTGTAGTTGCAGTAGGACTGAGGCACGCCTTACGGTGCTGGGCAATCGACAGTAGTCATTCATCTGATGTTTGGAGGGGGTGTCATAGGAATATCGGCGACACTCCTGGCCCTGGAAAATGAGACAAGCCAATTTCCAGCTTTGCAGGTGTGGAGTACACTACAAAGATCCAATTCTCATGTTTGATTGGTAAATGGCTACAGAAGTATTCCTTTACGATTTGTATGTGCAGATTTCATGTTAGTTTCCAGTCAATGGTTACTCCTGTGCATTTTAGTGAGTTACTAAACTGGATAGGATGGTATCATGAGGCAGCAGTTGCGGTGGTGAAAAGCGGCGATTTGTCATATTCAATTGTACGGATCTTGGTATGGCTGGTTTCAAGGTGTCTTTGGTTGCACCTGGTTGAGGTGGCGTCGTCAACAGATTGGAGGAAACGGGCAGGGTGATTGATCCCACCCACTCCTACCATTTCCATAAAGAGTACCTTTTTTTGCCAGCTTATCCACTAACTCAATATTAGCAAATTCGTCATCTCTGCAGCTCTTACCATTCTGTGTGTGTGTGCGTAGAGGGTGAGGGACTAGTGTCTGTGCCCCTGGAACAGCATTGCACAGTTCCTCGTCTGCAGCGTAGCGACGTGCAGATGCATGTGCCTCAATGACTCCCCATCACGTGTTGTCAGGTGTGGTGAGGTCAGGACTTCTTGGTGGCCATTTCAAGGGAGCCACTGTTGCTGATGAGCCACGACCTGTCCAACCAACTGAGAAATTGTTCCATATACACTTGTATTCGCAAGAGTAGCACTTCGCTAGAAATACTAAACTGCAACAACTGTGTACTGGCCTGCACCCTTTCCAGGAGGATATTGCAGCACCGACAGGCGTTACTCAGCCGGCCCACTGTTTCCGTGCTGACAACAAGACAGCGTCCCCGCACTCCGCGCAGCCGCTACGACAGTGCCGTCGCGCTGCCGTCAGCTTCTTCTCGACTAATTTTCTTGGTTGCCACGTGGCAAGCTCACAAGCCCTCTCACTGCGCTCTCAGTGTGGTCTGCTAGCGTCGGTGTGATGGTGTATAAAGTGGTCAGGTGCTGGGCTAACACTAATTCAGACGTATATGTGATTTCAGTCTTTCTCAGCTTATTCCACTGATGAATTCTACTCGGGTTATCAGCCGAGTGGTGGCGTGCTGTTCGCCAGAAGATGGTGGGTAACAAACTCATTGAAACGTTGCGACAAGACAACGCCACCACTCGGCTGATAACCCGAGAAGAGTTCATCACTGATTATTAACAAGAAATTCCTATTCAATATTAACAAAAAATTCATGTCGCCCAACCTATTCTTTTCTTTAAAAAATGTAATCATTACAATACTCTTCATTAAATATTAATCCTGATCCAGTATTGATGGCAACTAGTGATGATAGAATGACGTCAAATTTAAGATTATGACAATTACGACATTAGTGAAAGTTACTGCTAAAACTAGCTAACTGCTTAACATTAAAATTTAAATTCCAAAATCCCTCTTAAAAATTTATATAGTAAACCCTTAACAAAATATATAATCACAAGTTGACATCGAATTTCAAAGCATTCTTCATAGAAAATCAGTTTAATATCAGAAATTATAATACACAGTGTAAATGACGTTGGGACTCGTACTGAAGTTTACACCCACAACTTTCACTCGTTGCACAATTTAAGATTTACTCAAGTACTGTTCGGAAGTACCAGTCGTCGTATTTTATTTCACTCCTGTAGTGTGTGCACTTCTTGCTGATATATTAAAAACATAATTAAATTCGCATGACGAAATCTCTGTTTCTTTGTCGCTGTGTTGTGTGCCTCTATCGAACTTTATACGGTAGACCATTTTTCTCCCCTCTGTTGCCCATCTGAATTTGTGTATATCCCTTTACTGTTTGGAGTGAAGGTGGAACGCCACATTCACGCTGACGAGAAAGCCGGACAAGAAGTACGAGCTGGTCGCACAGGGCACGATATGAAAAAAGTATAAACTTTCACTCGCTGACAAACATAGGAAAAAGTGCCAGTGTGTAACAATATGTTTAAATGACGTTCAAGGCTTTATGTGACGAGTTGTCGCATAAAATCATGCCCATTAGCGTACATTCAATTGCTTTTCTTCATGATCAGACCCAGCCTTTGATATGTCGTCGAGCATGTGTTTGCAACCCCTGGACTCTACATCCACAGTGTTTATTGTAATACGGGGAGACATTTTAACTGAAAGTCGCTTGTCCGGTGACTGTCGACAAATACGTTGTTGCAGTGTGGATGTTGTTCAGAAATACGATGCTGTGTTTCTTCGAACATGCATGCATGCATATATGCAAGTATGTCCAGAACAACATTGCGTTGTACGAGGTGCATTCAAGTTCTAAGGACTCCGATTTTTTTTCTAATTAACTACTCACCCGAAATCGATGAAACTGGCGTTCCTTCTCGACGTAATCGCCCTGCAGACGTACACATTTTTCACAACGCTGACACCTTGATTCCATGGCAGCGGCGAAGGCTTCTTTAGGAGTATGTTTTGACCACTGGAAAATCGCTGAGGCAGTAGCAGCACAGCTGGTGAATGTGCGGCCACGGAGAGTGTGTTTCATTGTTGGAAAAAGTCAAAAGTCACTAGGAGCCATGTCAGGTGAGTAGGGAGCATGAGGAATCACTTCAAAGTTGTTATCACGAAGAAACTGTTGCGTAACGTTAGCTCGATGTGCGGGTGCGTTGTCTTGGTGAAACAGCACACACACAGCCCTTCCCGGACGTTTTTGTTGCAGTGCAGGAAGGAATTTGTTCTTCAAAACATTTTCGTAGGATGCATCTGTTACCGTAGTGCCCTTTGGAATGCAATGGGTAAGGATTACGCCCTCGCTGTCCCAGAACATGGACACCATCATTTTTTCAGCACTGGCGGTTACCCGAAATTTTTTTGGTGGCGGTGAATCTGTGTGCTTCCATTGAGCTTAATGGCGCTTTGTTTCTGGATTGAAAAATGGCATCCACGTCTCATCCATTGTCACAACCAACGAAAAGAATGTCCCATTCATGCTGTCATTGCGCGTCAACATTGCTCGGCAACATGCCACACGGGCAGCCATGTGGTCGTCCGTCAGCATTCGTGGCACCCACCTGGATGACACTTTTCGCGTTTTCAGGTCGTCATGCAGGTTTGTATGCACAGAACCCACAGAAATGCAACTCTGGAGACGATCTGTTCAACAGTCATTCGGCGATCCCCCAAAACAATTCTCTCCACTTTCTCGATCATGTCGTCAGACAGGCTTGTGCGAGCCTGAGGTTGTTTCGGTTTGTTGTCACATGATTTTCTGCCTTCATTAAACTGTTGCACCCACGAACGCACTTTCGACACAGCCATAACTCCATGACCACAAGTCTCCTTCAACTGTCGATGAATTTCAATTGGTTTCACACCACGCAAATTCAGAAAACGAATGACTGCACGCTGTTCAATTAAAGAAAACGTCGCCATTTTAAGTATTTAAAACAGTTCTCATTCCCGCCGCTGGTGGTAAAATTCCATCTGCCGTATGGTGCTGCCATCTCTGGGACGTATTGACAATGAACCCGGCCTCATTTTAAAACAAAGCGCATGTTTCTATCTCTTTCCAGTCCGGAGAAAAAAAATCGGAAGCCTTAGAACTTGAATGCACCTTGTACTTCTGAAGAACACAGCAAGCGCAATTTTATACTCTCGTCCAAGGGAAAAACTTTGACCAAAACTTTAGTCACACTCTTTACTTTGTGTAGATCCTGTGTGACACGTCCGAGTTGTCTGAGGGAAAGTTTGTATAGTCCTTTGTAATCAACAGGCCTAGAAATCATAAACACATTAACTTGTGCATCAGAATGTATGCTATAGATGCTAATATCTGTAAGTAATGCTTTTAGGTGTACTTAATGACATAAAGAATATTTGATACCTCCAACCGTTCAGTGCTTAGCTTTTCCGATGTTTATATAATACCATACAATTCCCTCCGTTACGATTCCTTGATACTTGAGGATATATCCTACAAATCGATTCCTCCTATTAGTCAGATTGTACCAGTACTGATTTCTATCGGTTCGACCCAATACTTCTTTATTACGTATTCGATTTAGCCATCTTATATTCAGCTTTCTTCTGTATATCATTTCAGATGCTGAATCGATGAGAGCATGACAGCTTTTTTTCCGCTTGCCAACGTATGGAGGGCATGTGGGCTAATGTTGCAAGGCGAGACCTTCTGGGCCCCTCTTAACTAAGGAATAGGCTGCTGCCCCTCATTGGGAACCATATGTTGGTCTGGCTCCTGCATAGACGCACCTTGCACGTTGTAGCATCTACAGTATGGCTGTTTGCATCACTGAGGCTCATACACCACCCCACCTCTGTATGGCCTTGTTGCTAAACAGTGGACGTGGAGGTGGGATTGGAGTATTGTAGTCTACAGGGTGGAATATTTTTCTTGGTTCATAAAAGACATGAGGGTAATACAGGTTCTCTGTATTCTCCCCTGCACTGATAATGGCCAGGTAAGACTGGCTGCTCTGACGTCTCTATGTCTACTGAATCTTATATTTTTCAGATTATTATATGAAATTTTTTTATTTGGTGTTTGTATCTGAGGATATACAGTTGAAACTGAATAAAGCGGTTACCAGTGACTGTAGATATAAAACAGAGAGGAAATTAATTACTGATTCTTTATAGGTGTTTTGTATGAAGCACTTGGTGACACATACAACATTTAAGCCTTCAACCATTTTACGCCACACATTTAGAGTGTATGTGGATTTGTGGCGTAGCAGAAATGTGTGATTTGTGTTCTGGAATGGTTTCCGGCAAAGGAGACGTAAACGCAAGGTATTTCGCATAACCCCACAAAAAGAAATCCTTGGGTGTCAGGCCCAAAGATATAGGAGGCAGAGAACGCAACGCCGCCATGGCAAGGTCGACGGATTCATCGTTTTGGGAGGTGCAGCTTGAAAAATGTGGAGCGGCTTTGCATTCTCCGCCGTTGCACAACAATGGAAATTCTAAAGTTTATTTTACATTGCCTGTAATACTTATGACGCTCACATCCCCACTGTCAAAATTAGGAACAGTTTGAGCACAAACAGGATTTCAGCTCACGCAAATCGCTAACCGCCTACGGTCACAGCTAGGATATGATACCAGCACTCGTGGCCGCACTTCCCACACACACACGTAAGTATGTGGAGTATTCTTGGCGCACATCCGCAGTGATCTCGTTACGCAAATAAGACATAACATGTCCTTAAACGGCAAGTGAATCGATACTGTGTGGAGACCTGTCTGTGGTGGACTAGTGTGCTGACTAGTGTGCTGTTCTCGCCCACGTGATTTACGCAAACTGAATTGTAATGTGTAATGGTTACTCACAACCGTCGATAGCCACCAAGGCCATATGTCACAAGCTCCTAATACTATTTAACAGTTTATGCCTAAAATACGTTTTCACATCGCCCTCCCAATACAGAATCTATAGTTTTTAAAAGGTTCAAGGAAATTTTGATCCTCATGTCAGACAGGTACCCCACTAACACAATCACGTAAAGCCCTATTTGGGAAGTAAGATCCGATCAGGTGTAAAATGGAAAGCACAGAGAAAATCCGATGATGCTTTGCACAGATGTGATTGGCAGTGAGTCTAATATGATAATCGATCGCGTCATGTCGCACTTTCCAGTTCTGACCGCACAGTGAGCACGTAAAGATGACTCGAAAATAATGTCTGCCGTCTAGTATGGGTGCATGCCCTGTGTTTCGCCTGATTTCATGCAACCCCGCATAACGTTCCTGTCGTGCGTTTCCTTCTGCTGTGGAAACGAAGACGCTCCAGCAGCGTTTTGGATGGGCAGTTTTGATCGGCCACCATACTTTCCAGACTTGATTCCCTCTGAGTTTTTATCTCTGCTCATATGACCTGCTAGCTTTCAGGACACCCTCTTGGAACAGATAGAGAGCTGCAGACCAGCTCAGAGAATTGGCGGACAGTACAGGTGGCTGCTTTCTGTGACAAGGATGTTGGAAAGTTGGTACAACGCAACGACAAATATCTAAGTCAGGGTGCCGAGTGTGTAGAGAAGGATCGCGATAGCGTAGCTAACTGTCACAAACAAGACACTTTATATTATCACTGTGGTTTCCATTTCGCGGCCGATCGCACCCTATTCTCCGAATAGCCGTTGTAAATGGTGGTGACTCTAGCCTACCGTCGATATGTTTGCGACAGTGCATATTAATGTTGGTGGTAGGCATAAAATAGTGCCCGAAAATCCACTAAATGCTTTTTCCGAAATTTATTTCAAGGAATTGGTTCCGGAGCCAACGTCTGCGAAAACATTCAGTGACCATTCAGTAACAAATAATTCTGAGCGCATTGGGAGCATCATGACGCTTACACGGAGTGTTGCAGATAGACTGAACAACGTAACACCCAAATTCACTGAGAATCAAAGAAAAATATATCTATTAATAAAAAGGAGACAAACGTTAGCTTCATGACTTCATAAGCTTTCAAAGCTATGCAGGCTTAGATTGGTTTTCACTTCAATAAAAAAAAAGGTAGTATCGACAGCATTCGGGAGATTTATAGCAACAGATGAGTATGACACGAAACTGCTCTCCCATGGCGCACAAAACAGGTCACTTTCGAAGAAGAAACAACAGGAAACGTTGTGAAATTTAAAACAATACAGTATCTCCAAGACTGGCGATGTTTTATAGAAACTCAAAATTTAGAGTAGGCTTCAGTGTCAGAAGCTTTTAATATTTCCCACAGTGAATCTTTGTCTCTACATCTGGCAGCAAACCAAGAGAGATTCTGGTCGTATGTAAAGTACGCCAGTGGCAAGACACAATCAATACCATCTCTGCACGATGGCAGTGGTAATGTTACCAATCAAACTGCGGCTACGGCGGGGTCACTAAACACGGTTTTCCGAAAGTCCTTCACCAAATAAGACGGAGTAAATATTACAGAATTCTAATCAGCAACAGCTGCCAACATGAGTTAATTAGCAGTATATACCGTCGATGTAGATAAGCAACTGAAACTACCTAATAAGTATACCTGTTGGATCAACTACGGAGGACGCTGGTCAAATGTCCGCACCTAAAGATTGAAATGTTCCACACACCACACCTACAGTGAAGATACGAAACCAATACGAGTAACATCGATTTTCACTATGACCTTGAACATCCACTGTGTTCGAACATTACGAATTATCTCGAAGAAAACTATATATCGACACTTACTCCGGATCGATTCAGCGCACATGGTTCCTATGAAACACAACCAGCTCTTCACTCAGTCTAAGTAATGAGAGCTATCTACAAGCAATCTTAAACCGATTAATTTCCAGATTTCTGGGAGCCTTTTGATACCGTTCTTCACAAACTGCATGCAGTCACATTACGCGCCTATGGAGTATTTTCAATAGACCAACATCGACAGACAGATCAGCACTCCCCAGCCGCAGGCAGCACAATAACAGAGACACGAACTGTGGCTTGAGTGAACACAGAATACCAAACAAATGGGTTAATTCGTATTTCTTAACAACAAAGACAAATGTAACATTATTGATCATAATTACTTCTTAGAGAAGTAATAAACAATTGAGAAGAAACACAAGGTCAAGAATACTATGAATCATTCATTGACGTATGTAGGCATATGGAGTGTAAATGTAAGGGAGGAGGGTGCAGAAGGATGGACTGGGGGCGGGTTATAAAATGACTAATAAAATAAAGAAGCTAGTATATTGGGGGGGGGGGGGACAATAAGTGTAACAAATAAAGGAATAAGAATAAAAATGTGAAGTGATTGACTTATTTAAAATTAAGATACACCAGTGGTAAATGGGCACTTTTAAATGTTAAAGCTAGGACCAAATATAGCATATGTTAGGTCATTGTGTGGGAATGATGTGTCCAAAGTGAAGGTATGGCTTAAGTGTGTATCGGTATATTCTCTGTGTGGATTCGTGTATCATAGTATTTTATGTGTCAAATAGTTGTGATACTAAAATTTATTCCATAAATTTAATAAAATAAAAGTTTTTATAGAGATAGTTAGTTTGTCCTTTGGTTATTGACTGATGTTTGAGGAGAGGTATATTGATTCCTCATTAAAGTAGTCTATCTCAGAGGGAGGAAAGGGTATTTCAAACAACATCAATGACTAGCTGGACTGCTATATTTATGGATGCAGCGTATGTTATCAACAGGTTTGTTACAGTATATGCTTATGAGCAGGCAACTTCATGGTATACTGAGATAAACAGGTACTGCAAAGATGTAACAGCTACTAAAGAAAATAAATTGCTCCTAACCTTTCATATCCTACCGGACACTGAGTCCAAAGATTTAAATAAAGTCACCTGCTTGTAAGAGGAATTTCTTTGACCAAGACAATTTGACACTTAGCCAACTGTCATTCAGTCAAGATGGTGTCCTCAGTAATGAAGCAAAGCAGGAGGCTCTGCCAGAACCATCGACTCTGTGTCTAATTGTGCATTTTAATTCGACAGTATGCCGTCTTAGGAAATTGATAACACTTGTAAGTAAGCATTACAAATATAGATTCTTATATGGTCATATCACTTGTTATGTATTTCACTGTTATTGTCTAACCTACTTCAAAAGACACTTGATACTGGCACTTTGAAGACGATATCATGATTGTGTAAGTGTAAATGTAACACTGTAAATAAACACCAGTCTAATGGCGGTACTGACTTGAAAGAAAAAAAAATTAATGGGTACCTCATTTAGCCTAACGTAGAAATGGTGCAGAGCATGCCGTATGTCCTTTTGTGCCGTCACAACATTGCCGTCGTCGATCTCGAGAGACGTGTTACACGCATGAGGGAGACGAGTCTGATGCCGAATCACATGATACAGAGGAGTCAGCTGGTCCACAGCCCAGCGGACGTGGTTTGGAACGCCACCTCAACCCTCATACTTGGCGCCGCTCCACTCCTAATGATCGCGCCTTTACACGCCTGACGTCTGCAATACGTAGCAGAGCCTGATGCGCACTTTCTTAAAGGCCACATAAGAGAGAGTTGTAAAATTCTTGCGTCCTCCGAAATTTCCGCGCTCTATCAGCGTACAGTCGTATCAACGTTTGTCACAACCTTGGGTTTGCCCTCTGAACTCAGCATTTCAAAATGGAGGCTAATCACGCAGCTGACCAGAGACTATGGTACAACACTTCTGGGTTCACCTTAATATGGTAAGGATCTCCATCTGCGACGTATTCAACACCAAACGGAATCAAAATATTTTCACCGACAGTCGTGCGTGACGTAATGTGACATCCACTACACTGTGGTCCGTGAAGTCGGCGGGGATGGCATCGATAGCCAAAGTCCTTTCACACGTCCGGTCAGACTAAATATGTGACACCTGTTGCTAGAAGAAACAGTAAAATAAGTAAAACTGACAGAAGTCGGATATTTACAGACGCAAAGAAAGGACAATTTAACTACTGAAACTTCCTGGCAGATTAAAACTGTGCCGGACCGAGACTCGAACTCGGTCCCGAGTTCGACTCTCGGTCCGGCACTCAGTTTTAATCTGTCAGGAAGTCTCATATCAGCGTACACTCTGCTGCACAGTGAAAATCTCATTCTGGAATTTAACTACTACCGACAGAAATAAAAATTAGGAAATTGATCTATAGGACGCAACACACAGTTAGAACAACCACCTGTCAAAATAGTATCCAAACATTTGTGTAACAAATGTATCACCTGTTCCTTAAAAAATTCGGATAGATCTAAAGTGCGTCACGTACTGGACGACGCATAAAGGAGAATGGTCACGTGAAGAAAAGTTCATCTTATCCATTTACCATTATCAAGGATTTCAATTCCTTCAATTGAAATGTTCTCCTCAAAAAAACATATAGTACACACGGGAGCCACATTAAACACATGCAAAAAACGAGACGGAAAAATTTACATGAAGAAGCTAGCCGCAAATCTGACACAGCCTTATCAATTTTCAAAGGAAGAAGCGTATGAGCCAGCACACTTTAACAAACAAGAAACTAAATTCGATCTCATGGCTGGCTTAATTACGTGACCAGATTGTGTCAGGGTCCATTCCGAGTCCGTTGACGCGTCCACGTTAGACCGAGCGGCTAGCCGGGCGGGCTTATCATCACTTACTCAGCACCGATTCAGTCAGTTAATATCGCTCCTCTGAAACACCACCGGCTCTTCACTCACTCAAAGTAATGAGTGCTATCGACAAGGTACCTTAAACGGATTCCTTTCCACATTTCTGCACGGCTTTTGAGAGCGTTGCTCACAAAAGACTTGTAGTCACATTGCGTGCCTATGGAGTATCGTCCCAGTTGTTCGTCTGTAATCGTGTATTCCTGTCTGAAAGGGGACAGTTCGTAATAACTGACGGAATGTCATCGACTAAAACAGAAATTATATTTGGCGTACGGAACGGAAGTGTTAGAAACCGTCTGCTGTTTCTGATCTGTATATACGATTTAGGGAGCCTATCTGAACAGCCCTCTGAGTGTGTATGCACATGATGCTATCGTGTTTCGGCCAGTAAAGTCAACATAAGCTCAAAACCAGTTCGTTTTGTACCAGCGAGATGTAGAGGAAGGAGTGTCACGCATATGATCTGCGGGTTTGTGGTGGCAATAATTCAGACAAAGATGTTTTTCGTTGCGTCGAGACAAATTCAGTTAAAAACTTTCTCCTGCGAATATAAAAATAATTTGTGGATGTCCATCCACATAGCGAGGAACGATAATCGTAATAAAGTACAAGAAATCGGAGGTAGGATTGCATTTCTCATGCACGATGTTCGAGAGCGGATGTGTACAGAAATAGGCTGGAGGTGGTTCGACAGACCCTCTGCCAGGCGCTTTAGAGTCAATTACGGAGCGGCCATGTACACGTGTTGTCCGTCTACACACTTTATCTGCTCAACACTTGTTTGTGGTACAGACACTGGTCTGATGGTACTTTACCGGCTGGTATGTCCTTTGCACTTCTGTACAGCAACTGCCGTGATATCAATTTCAGCCTTCTTACGGTAGTCGAGCGTTGGTCCCTCTCTGCAGTTTCAACCTCCAGTAATTCCCTCATTAGAAACTCTACAATTCCTTGAAGTCTCAGTGTGACCTCTCAACCCAACCAATCTTTTAAGCAAGTTACCTCTTAAGTTTCCGTTTTTCCCATGTCAATGCAGTACTTCCACATTAGTTACTCGATCTACGCATCAAATATTCAACAGTATTTTGTAGCGCCACTTTTTAAAAGCTTCTGTTCCCTTCTTGCCTAAACTGCTGTTCAACATAAGACAAATAGCTTCAGGAGAAGTTCGTAAGATTTCTATTTACATTCAATGATAGCATATTCCTCTTTTTCAGATACGCTTTTCTGCTCTTCAAAATCTCGTTTCCTGCTATTACTTTTTTATTTTGTCGCCCTTTGTTTCGTCCATCTTCAGTTATTCTGTTACCCATAGAGCAAAGTTCATGCCTACATAATTCGTTCAGCAGCGCCTCATCTAATTTCATTAGATTCCAATATCACTGTCTGACTTTGGTAGAAAATCATTTACAACCGGTTTTCAAGACATTATCCATTCAGTTCTATTTCTGTCCCATGAGTTTCAGCGTCGCTGGCGGAACTGTGTCATGCAGAATGCTTAAGGGTTTTGCTTCTCGCCCCAGAACTTTCACTTCCTCACAAAACTTCTCTTCCTGTTCCTTTACCTGTTGCTTAGTAAACAGATAGTTCAACGTGGAGATAGGCTGCAGCTCTCCATTTCAGTAATGTTTCTGGTTTGATGTGGTATTCCAAAGGACCCCTGCATGGTCTGCAGGATTAGGATCTGTTTGCTTAGTGAACCATTCAAGGTGCGATAGAGTGCTTGAAGTTTCCTAATAGCAGGAACGTTTGTGTACAGACCTGGAAGATGTAACTATCCATAGCACACTCGTCATGAATGGGTAGGATGAAGGACAACAATTGGTCACCAAGAATGTTGAAATAAACGACCTGATTTATGTACGTGATATTCATGGTACGTTATCATAACATCACAGAAGCGTCTGCAACCTGAGCAGTGCCCTCGACACAGGGCGAGTTAAACAACTCACTGGACTGTCAGTGGCCTTGACACCTCACATCATCTGAAAGACGCGACCGCTCAGAGCACACTGCACTCACCTCCCCCCCCCCCCCCCCCCCACCCCACCCACCCCAGTCAGCCTCTGGACAGTTCCTGTGCTGTTTGGCCCACTGGAGACGTGCAGCGTTATGTGCCACTGTGGGCGATGGCCTTCTTACAGGTACCGAGCTGCACATCTACTCTGTGTGCAGCTATTATAGGAAATGTTCGCTTGGAGACTGGTTGACATGGACCTCGATTGACTGGCAGAGAACTGTTGTACTTAGAATCAAAGGACACACCTCCAACGTATTCCACTCTTCTAAATTTCTCACTACCATGCCCTGCAAAGATAGCCATCTTGTCTATGATGGATGCAACAATTTATGAATTTTGATATCTAAAAACTTTTTAAATTCATGCAGTTGCTCCTGTCACCTAACACTTGTTTTACAATGTTTATGAATGTTCCTAGCTAGGTCGCCCAATCTCTGGGAAAACATTTACAAGCTTCACCAGCACATTTGTGAAGAGAGTAAAATATGAATTAGGAAATAATTAGTTCAGGAAGTTTTTCTGTTAACCGAGTAGCAGCAGCGATTCTTGGACGCTTCATATCATTACAATCAGCAGAAGCAAATCTTACAATATTGTTTTCAGAAAAGTTGTATTAAAAATGAAAGAATTAGATTAGAATAAAACGTTTTACTTGTTGCACCTTATCATATTCACCGTGCCTAAAGGTTCCAGAATTTACGTTCACCTTCATTTGTGTCCTCGTAAAATTTTTAAGAGCAGATAGAAAAACCTGGGTGTTCACTCTTGTCTTTCTGCAGTCTACTTCCATAATGTAACCATTACGACCTGTAATTGTAGTGATATTATAATATACTAGCTTACCTTGACTTACTTAAGTATTCCAGTCCACATGTTTAATTTCATTATTAACTGTCTAACCAATTTTAATTTTCAGCATATCTAGCTGGGAAGAGCCACATTTCAATGTGGTACTCATCCGACACTGGCGTGATTTAATTCCTAATTTAAAATGTTCTTTCTTATAGATTACATGAGCAGCTCCTCCAATCGTTCAAAAAAGAGGTCTTAGTTTTATCAAACCAATCGTTGGCCATAGAGCGATTACCGAAGAGCGACCTGGAAATTACATTTCCAGAAATTCAGTCTATCTACATCCTTTGTTTTGCTACTCCAAACACCAATCTGAGACCATTATCTTCATTCTGGTAGCGAAATTCTGAAACAGATCAGTTGGCGAAAATGGGAGATCAAACTTACATCTTCCATAGCTGTTTGTGATTCTATTACTGTATTCAGCTGTCTCCTCTGCATTTAACAGTGGAATTCCCATTGGACTCATAATTATACCGCCCTTCCTTTTAATTTCACTGAAGGCTGTTTTGACTTTTTTATTTCCTGGGTCACTCCTTCTGCCAATTATTTATCTCTTTTTCGATTTCATCATATTTCATGCAGCCATTCCACTTTAGCTCTCATGCATTTCCTGTTTATTTCATTCCTAAATGACTTGTATCACCTTATTCCTGATTTTGCCTGCACGATTCTGTACGTCCTTTCGTCAGCCAGCGGAAGTATTTCTTCTGTTACCTTCTTTCTGTTTCCGCTCAATTACCTTCTTTTTAGCTATGTTTCTCTTTCCAAATTGTGTAGTCTCTCTTTTTGTAAATGTCCATTCCTCCTCAATTGAATTACCTTCCGAGCTATTCATCGGCGCTGTAATTATAGCCTCAGAGATCTTCAACCATATATCTTTATTCATGAGTATTTCTGTATCCCAGTCCTTAGCGCATTATTTCTTCCTGCCAAATTGTTAAATTTCAGTCTACTCTTCGTCGTTACTAAATTGTGATCTGAGTCTACATCAGCCTCTGTGTGTACCTCATTCTAGTACTCGATTCCATATCTCTTTTGATTTCGGAATCTCTGCCTGACCATGATGTCATCTAACTGGACTTTTCCCATAGTTCCGAGTCTTTTCCTAGTACAGGCCTACCCCTACCGCTTGTAAATACTGAACAGAGCATTCGCTATTACTACCTGAAATCTACTGAAGAGCTCAATTAGTCTTTGTCCTCTCTCATTGTTACTGCCAAGCCCATATTGTCCTTTAACATTTTCTTCTACTCCCTCCCCTACAACCGAATTCCAGTTCCTCATGACTATTTTGTTTTCCCTCCCCTTCCATACTGAATTACCCGTTCAAAACCCTCACATGTGATCTCCATATCTTCATCTTCCGCTTGAAACACTGGCAAGTATACCTGAACTATCGTTGTAGGTGTTGGTTCAAATGGCTCTGAGCACTATGGGACTCAACTGCTGTGGTCATAAGTCCCCTAGAACTTAGAACTACTTAAACCTAACTAACCTAAGGACAGCACACAAGTCCCAGCCATCACGAGGCAGAGAAAATCCCTGACCCCGCCGGGAATCGAACCCGGGAACCCGGGCGTGGGAAGCGAGAACGCTACCGCACGACCACGAGATGCGGGCGTTGTAGGTGTTGGTTTGCTGTCGATCCTGATGAGGAAAACCAATATTTTAGGCCCACTCTTTGGTTTGGTTACGTCCGTAAGACACATTTGGGTTGAGGTCTGAGGTAAAGTTTGTATAGTTGTTTGTAATCAACAGGATTGGAAATCGTGAACGATGTGTTGCAAATTGCATTGCGTATCAGGATTAAATATATGGATGCTACTATCTAGAAGTAATGGTTTAAATTGTAGCTAATGACGTAAAGAATTCCTTATAACTCCAACCATTCAGTATTTAGCGTCTTCCCTTTTTATGTACCACGCACTTCGTTCCATTACCTGATTCACTATTCCTTGATACTTCCGGTCATGTACTAAATCGATTCCTTCTATATGCTTCATCACTTCGATTCAGCACCTGTTCATTAAATACTCGATGTACCCATTGATGTACCCTGTCTGCATGACTGAGTTACGCACGCCACCCCACGGCGGTCTTTTCGCTAAACAATGCAGGTGGAGGCGGGATTGGTCTAATTTAGTTTACAACGTCGAATATTTTACGTAGTGCACAAATGGCATGGGGTACGACAGTTTCTCTGGCTCTCCCTTGTACCGATAATATCCAGGTAAGATTTGCTACTCTGATATTTATATGTCTACTTAATCCCATTAATATTCCCCTTATTCTTTGGCATTTTGTTGTTATATAAATTTGTTGAATTATGCATATGTATTTGTAGATGTACAGTTAAAACTTAATGAAGCGGGTACCAATAGGTGTTGCTATTCGAAACACAGAAAATTTATTTTAGATTGTTTACATGAAGACCATGATGACACGTGCAACATGTAGGAGACAAACCATGTCACGCCATACATTTAGAAGCGTATCTGGAGTAACCGACGCTTCAGAAATCGGTGAATAGTTTTCGGCAAATGTGGCATATACACAAGGTATTTCGCGTAACCCCACGAAAAGAAATCCTTGGGTGTCAGGCCCAGAGGTCTAGGTGGCAGAGAACGCAGTGCCGCCGTGGCAATGACGATGGATTCAACGTATTGGGGGGTGCTGATTCAGAAGCGTGCACCGGCTTCCGATCCGGTGCTCTTGCACAACGATGGAAATTCTGAATTTTATTTTTCGTTTTCTACACTGCTTATCGACGTACCGGCAAGAGTCGTCAGCAGCCACGTGTCACCACTGCAGTGACTTTGGGTTTGTCTTTACGCTGCACCTCCTACTGTGTGGACTCGGCCCGTGTCCCCCGCTGGCCTCCCTCGCCCTGTGTTGTTGTGACGCCCACAGCCGGGCTGGCGGAAGCGCGAAGCGGCTCAGACCGCAAACGGGATGTTAGCTGCCCGCTGCCCGCTAACCGCATGCTGTCACAGCGAGGACGAGACGCACGTCCCACACACACACACACGTAAACGCGTGGAGTATTCCTGGCGCACACCCGCAATGGTCCACTTACGCAAATACTACTTGGAGGCGAGAAATCGCGATCCTGCGTTAGTAGCTTCCCGCAGATCGAGAGATTTGTACAAAATATATTAATAAGCGACGGTACTAATCTCCTATTGCGCACAGAACAGGTCACTACTCAAGAAGAAAGGTAGAAAGCATGGGAAACTTAAAACAACGGAATATCACCAAGATTGGCAATGTGTTATAAAAACTCAAAATTTTGCGCGGACTTTAATGCGAGATGCCTTTAATAGTTTCCACAACGGAGCTTTGCCTACACATCTGGTGAAATATCCAAAGAGATTCTGGTCGTATGTAAAGTACATCAGTGGCATCTCAGTATAATGACAGTGGTTATGTTACTGATCAAAGTGCCGCTAAAGCGGAGTCACGAAATGCGGTAAATATTACAAAATTCGGTCAATAACAGCAGCCGACTTGAGTAAGTTAGAAGTAGATATCCTCGATGTAGAGGAGCAACTTAAACCACTTAATAAAGGCAACTTTTCCGGCCGAATTGTATACTAGTCACGTCCCCTTACGAGTATGGTGGTATATATTTAGAAATCATCTACAACCACTAACTCGACAAAATATAAGCCCCTAATGAGTGGAAATTTCGACACGTCACACCAACAGTTACGAAAGCAAACAGGAGTAATTCCCTGAATTATTGTCCCATACCAGTAACGTCAATCTGCAGTAAGATTTGTAACATACACTGGGTTCGGTCATTATGAATTGTCTCGAAGAAAACGGTCTATTGAGACCTACTCACCACCGATTCAGTAAATATCGTTCTTGTGAGGCACACCTAGCTTTCATAGTAATGAGTGCTATCGACAACGGACTTTGAACTGGTTCTTTCCTTGATTTCCATAAGGCTTTTGATACCATTTCTCATAAACGGCTTGTAATAATTTTGCAAACCCATTGAATTTTTTCCTAGTTGTGCGACTGGATCCGTCATTTCCTGGCGGACGGGTCACTGGGCGTAGTAACTGACGGAAAGTCATCGAGTAAAACAGAAATGGCATTAGGGGTACGAAAGGGAAGGGTTATAAACCGTCTGCTGTCCCTAATCTGTATTAACGATTTAGGAGACAATTTGAACAGCTTTGTCAGAGTGTTTGCACATTATTCTGCCGTTAACCCTCTAGTAAAGTTGGCATAAGATCAAAACCAATCGCCAAATGCCAATTTATTTAGCCAAAAGTGACAACTGACTCTAAACAATGCACAGAGGAAGGTCATACACATGAATACGAAAAGAAATCCTTCACGTACCGGATACGTAATAAATCACACAAATATAAAAACTGTCAGTTCAACTAAATACCTAGGAATTACAGTTACGAACTATTCGAGTTTGAACGATGTTACAGAAAATGTTGTCGGAAGAGGAAGCAAAGACTGCGTTTCGCTGGAGTCCCTAATCTTGTTAGTATTGTTAGTTCATCTACATTCTAACTTATATTTCTAATACCCAGTGTCAAATTGGAAGTGCTGTTACTGTTGATGAGATTTGATACACATGCCTGCCTGATTCTGGAGCACGGCCATTCCGCGTCCGGTGCTATTGGGTAGGTGCCCCTCAGCCTTTGTTGGTTTGTTTATTGACTATTTCCGCCCCTAATAAATTCCCTCATAATCTTGCGTGATACCTCGTTTGTCAAACTATTTAGGATATGATAGGTGTCAGCTCGTCGTATTATGGAGAAGATGTCTCTGTTCGGTAGTTGTTGTCTTAAATCATACGCTACGTCGTCATATGTTGGACAGTCATAGACGATATGTTCAGGTGTGCCGTCCCGAACACCACAGTCACACGCTGGTGTAGCCCGTTCACCAAATCGACGTAAGTATATGGGATATTGGCCATGCCCTGTAAGAAAGTGGAGCAGTCCTCTACTTGGCTCAAAGAAACCCATCTCTAATCTTTCCTTGTTATCAGTGAGCAGTTGAAATACCCTTCTCCCCGTTTCTTCATTTTCCCATGATTACTGCCATAGCTCCTCCCCCCCTCCACTGATAGCAAACTTGTCACCTAACTGTACCCCCATGATTTCCCTGGTCTTTCCTTTGGTTATCCAGTACCATGCTGCCTGCTCCCGTATATTGATGTCTAATGGATACAGCCACATTAACACCATCAACGCCCCCCCCCCCCCCAGGAGGAGTTCGTTATGCCCCAACAGAGCGTAACAGCATATTCCTCTGCACCCTTCTCACGGTCATGGCAGGCCTCGTGAGCCTGTGTGCTCAGACCCCACACCTGTATCCTACTATTGATGTTGAAATACTATCGTGACAGAGTTTAGTGAGATTGGGTTTCAGATGCAATCTTTTATGACCTATGTTGATGAGATTGTTTAAAACTTGTAGGGCTCATTGAGATATGGTGTCTATATCTGATGTATAATTCCACTTTTCATCAATTACAACCCCTAGATATCAGGCCTCGCAGCGCCGAAGAACTGGTGATTCTTTCATTCTAACGGTTGAATTTCTAATCAGGCTACCTTTCAGCAATAGATACGAAGATATGTGTGGTACAATCCTTATTTTCGCTTCGTGGTACCATTCTAAAAGTGATGTTATTGTTTTTTCCACTTTCGGTTCTAGGTCTTCACGGCTATGGCCACCAACAGCAGGAGGTCATCTGCGTAGGCTGTCACGTCTAGTACGTCCTAGCTGAGATATAATTTCTCTAGCAGCGGTTCTATATTTACATTCCAAGAGAGTGTCCCCAGAACAGATCCATGGGCAACCCTTCGTGATGGTTTTACTTATTTTCCCTCTAGGCGATGATAACCAAACCTCCCTGTCCTCTTAACAGCTCCTCAGACAGGCACGGAGGGGCCCTGAGCACTCCTTCTCACACAAGGGGGAGAAGAGCGAAGGCCACCACAGGTTGCCGAATGCGCCACTGATGTCCACCATGATGCCTACCACATACTTTTGTGGGGCTGAGCTGCAAACCTCAACCGCCAGGGCAGTTGCGTCAGACACTTATTGCCCCAGCCAAAAGCTAAACTGCCTGTTACTCATCCCGCGCAGTATCCTGTGTATCGCCAGACTGTCAGCCAAAAACTTCTCTATTAATTTCCCCAGGATATCTAGGAGACATATCGGCCTGTAGGAATTGGCATCCTTATGGTCCTTATCTTTTCCTTTCTTTATAATTACCAAATTTGCCCTTTTCCCAATTTTCGTAAATTTATCAAGCCTTAGGCATTCACTGAAGAGCCCTGTCAGAGGTCCTATTAGCTACTATGCCATCTGGCTTTGGAGCCTTCCCCCTTCTGAAAGGTTTAATATGTACTGCCACTTCTTCCTTCTAAAAGGGATACACCATGGTGTTGTTGCTCTACTCTACATGATGTTCCCTACAGATATGGCATTGAATCTCATTGTCCTCATTCTCCTCATCATCTGGTAACAGAATCTATAGAAGGACCTCTGCAGACTCCTGCCAGGACTCTGTCATTTGGTCGCCATCTCTGATTGTCGAGAGAACCTAGAGAGATATTATTTTTTCTCTCTGACCAACTTATAGGGGACTCCCCTATGGGCAGTGGCCAGTTGGTGCAGCACATATCTTTCCCAGCTTTTAACCCTAACCCCCTCAGTTCTTTCTGGAATACCTTTCTGGCTGCCCTGTATCGCTGCAGCCAGAACTGTTTTTCTTGCCAGATGACACATTGCTGGTAATACTTCCTCGTCTGTCTCACAGACGGGTGCATACGTTGTAGTTTGGCAGTCCATGGTGATGGGGAGGCTGCAATGGCTCTCCTCCTCTGTGGTACAGCAGCTTTCACCGCTCTAACTGCAGACCCCACCATTTTTTCAGCATACCTATCAACGTCTACATCACCCTCAGGCAACGGATGAATGTCACACTCCTGAGCTAGGCATTACCAATATGTCTTATTGCCCCAGGTCCCAGTGGCACTCCTTGACACTAAGGCTAAACATAATTAGATTATGGTCGTTGTGACTTGATCTAGGACTCTCCAGTTCGATGTTGCTGATGGAACTGGGTCTTGACAGGATGACATCTATGTTTTTTCCAAATCCACCTCCACCTCTATAGGTGTGGGGATTCCCTCATCTGTTTGCCACAACTAGTTCTGAGGCCATGATTAACTCTTCAGCCTTCTCCCCATTTGCGTCTCTAGTGCCGCCGTACCATAGGGGTGGTTACAATAATCTTTTGCCCCCCACAATGCCTTGGTGACTCGAGTGAGATGATCCCAGAAGTCATCAAAATTACCTCTATATTGGAAGTACATGTTAATGATGTACACTAGTCCTACAGGTGATTGTAATTCCACAATGTTGCAGTGGCTATTTGATAATTGAGCTATGGTAGCAACTCGTAAGGCCTTATTTGCTACAATTATAGCTGCTTTTGGCTCCTCCGCAGTGTACATTATGTACCAAGTGGCAGCCATATAAGGGATTTGTCCAGCTTGGGAGAATGGCTCCTACAAGCAGATTATATCCACCCTCCATTCCTCCACTGCCCATGGCAGTTCCTGAATGACCTTGCGACTATTATCTGTCCAATCATTATTTCACTTGATATTATGGAAAGTAAGTATGTACGTTACAATCAGGTCAGGTCTTTTTCCAATCTAACGCAATGTGTCCGTTTGCTAGGACACACTGTATTTAAATTTCCTCCAAATCAAATCTTTCATCCCGTCTTTCAAAAACCTTTTCAATCAGCTCACGCAGGGCTCTGAAGTCAGTGGGGAGATTCATCGACTTGAGTTCTAACCTGTCCACAGACTCCATTGGTGAGAGGGTGACCTTTCTACCATATTTGTACGCTATGCATACGACGTGCATGTCAAGCTCTAAGTTTGCGTACACTCTTCTTGGGTCTGCTCCCATAGCTCTTTGTGCTGCCTGCAGCTGCATCGTGCTGGTAGCAGTGCTTTCCTGTAGTATTTGTTATGAAAATCCTTCTTGTACGGGCATGGCACTGTTTATTGTACTACCATGTGCGCTGTTGTCTAATACTGGGCTGTGTTGGACTATGACTGGTCAGCCCACTGCCACTGGTCGCCCAACATATCTTTCTGCTTCATCAGTTTGAGTAGGCCCCCAGATGAGGGAGGAGGAGGAATGATCTATGTCTCCGCAATTGTGGCAATGAGGTACCACGAGGTATACCAAGAGGTAATTTTTGACGTGTATGGCATGGAACCCTACCTAATCCTTTTCCAGAGCTGTCAGTTTCTTCCACAGGGCTCCTGAGACCTCCGTGACTCGATGAACTACATCTCAGTCCCTAGGTCCTGTCCTCAATCTTAGCTTGAAATCTTTCATAAAGGTATTTATGCCCATGTCAGCTAATAACTTGTTTTTATGATCCTCTGTATCAACATCAACTATGACTACATTTTTAGTTGCCTTAACTCTATTAATTTTAAATTTTTTCTCAGACCAGATTTACTGTAGTGGCGAATATTTCCTGAACTTTCTTGACATCTTGGCCAGACATTGGTCTTAAAAAGACTGCTGTGTCCGGCCATTGGCAGACCTTGGCCATGGTGTCCTCCATTAACTGGGCCTTTGGTCCTGCTTGTGCAACCACACCAGCCCATGTTTTGACTGGTTGATTTTTTAGTCTTTCAGTTTCCTCTTCTAGCTCCTCAAATATGCCTTCTAACTTAGCATTGACAATTGCCTATGCCACCAGCTCATTTTTGATGGCCCAGATTGTGTCCTGACGAATTCTACGTTTTTAATATTAAGGAACTGAGTTATCCTTGTATGCCTATCCGTGATGCTATCCTCCGTCGCCTGACCCAGGCCATCTTGTTGCGAGGGAGGGGCTAGCATTGAAACCAGAATCACTTCTCTCTGTAGTATCCATCATTTCTTGGCAAGCGAAAGTGATCGGGAACCACTTCTCTTAACCTGGACCAACTTCTCTGGCATGGGCGGGGGGGACTAAACTGCAGCACCACCGCCGGCCTCGCCCCTAGACCGAGGACCCCTCAGCTGCCGGGTTCAACGCCTCGTTACCAGCACACCTGTCCCTTCAGTACTTGGTCACCGCCGATTTCACTCGTCCTGCATCGGCAAGTACAGCCCGCAGTCTGTAGAGGCGGACGCACCTCTCGCCTTTCGACCCCTACTGGCCTGAGCTTCCACCTTGTGGCCAACGACCCACTCAGGTGGGGGGCTGATCACGCTGTTGTTCAGGGGTGTGGACCCATTTAGCCTAACCCTGGCTGTGTTACCACCCCGTGGGCTTGGCAGAACACGCCTCGGAAGACAGAGGAGTGTCGAGGCACACTAGCCGACTTGGGGTAAGATTTCACGACAGCAAACCAGGCCACCAGCAGCAGTGACACAGATGGTGGCACATCCCTGTGTACTGGGGAGCAGCAGCGCTGAGCGGGCGCAGCAGGCCGCAGCCAAGGCCAGCAACGTGCCGCACCGGCCCTACACTGCCACTCAGCCCAGAACCCAGAAGTGACAGATGTTGCGTCCCTTTTCGCAGCTCCCTCTGCGCCATGCACCCTTTGCTTTCGCTTTGCGTTGGGAGACTCCTAACGTCGTCCAGGAAGTGAGGAACTGCAGCAGCTAGGCCGCAGGATTCCGGAATCGTCGTTACACTTACCCTCATACCCTCGCCCAACTGCTGCACTCTACTCAGGAGAGACAGTAGGTGTGCCTCTCGCAACGCAGCTTCCCCTCCATCATGCACCCTTTGCTTCCGCCTCAGGTTGGGGGCGCTTAACGTCCCATCATGACGGGAGTTTTACATCCTTCCTTGATATCTCCTGAAATTTTGCTCTGCGGTATGGGACCATCTGCTGACTGAGTTGGTGGAAGACATTGTAAAAGTTCAATGAAGGGCAGTTAGAGTTGTACTGTCGAAAAATAGTAGAGAGTGTCACGGATATGATCTACGAGTTGGGATTCCAGTAATTTGTACAAAGATTATTTTTCTTATGGCGAGAACTTCTCACAAAATTTCGGTCACCAACTTTCTCCTCTGAATATAAAAATATGTGTATGATGCAGCTGTTTGCAATCCACAGAAATACACTAGGAAAAAGTAAAGAACGTTACAAAACTAAAATATATTTAATACAATGAAGAGAAAGAAACAGGTAATTCTCAGAAGACGGACGTAGATGTTCTACATAAAAATTAATGCGACACACCATTCATGTCTTACATTCTCTGCTCTGTAAGAGGCTGTAGACATCAGAATGTAGAGCAATAACTTTCACCAGAATGACGGTTATTATCTTATTCCTAGGAGACGATAAAGGATATCGCCTAATTATTGCCGGCCGCTTCGGCCGACCGGTTCTAGGCGCCTAAGTTTGGAACCGCGTGACCGCTACGGTCGCAGGTTCGAATTCTGCCTCGGGCAAAGAAGTGTGTGATGTCTTTAGGTTACTAAGGTTTAAGTAGTTATAAGTTGTAGGGGACTGATGACCTCAGATGTTAAGTCCCATAATGCTCAGAGTTATTTAAACCATTTTTGAGCCAAATTATTAACATCACAACTTGTGGAAACAGCATTCGAGATAGGTCGGCAATGTACAGAGTGGGACAGCCACCGACCCCTTGTCTGGTAGCACAGTGGTAGTCAGTTGCTTCTGAAAACGACCATGGAGATATTTCTTGTGAACTGGAACTTTTTTTTTTCAAAAATGAGCATGGACGGAATGTCGAGAACGTATGACACTAGAACGTCATCCTCAGGAACTTAGTTGCACGTTGTAACGGAGTTTGAGGCCCAGAGCAGTTTTCGTGGCACACCATCAACTTTCCATCACTTTAATTGTTAGGTATGTCATGCCGTCGACCTACAAAGTAGTGATCTGAGGATAAATGTCGTTACGATGAGACTTGATGAAGAATTTAGCCTTCAAGATAGTTCAGCAGCTTATATGGTGGGGCAAATAAATGTGGTCCACAGAACGGAGCTCCAGGGTAAAAAGAAACACAGCAGGGGAAAGGAAATACAGCACTAACCAGACTGTGGCAGATACCACGAGTGACCACCGTCCACCTCTCGGCACTTGTGGGTCCTGGTCATTCAGTTGCTGAAGGTAAACCGAAGCTGGACCTCTGGGATTGCTGCAGTATCATCCCAAACGCTATGCTGCAGTCATTGAAGGCTATGAGGGTTGTTGGGACACACCCTAGACTTGAGGGCTCCCCACACAAAATGACTGCACAGTGACAGGTCAGGTGAAATGGCTGACCTCCGCTAATAACTCTTTCACACGTGACTCCTAGAGCTGGATGGCTGTATGGGCAGCTGCTCCATCCTGTTGAAACTAACTGTATGTGTTTACCTCCTCCATTAGTGCTGCCTGAAATGATTTCAAAATGTTGGCAATGTAACGCCCCAAAGTGAGACCCTGACGAAAGCAGATGGGGGCAATCACGTGGCGTGCAGACACTGCACACCCAACCCCATCGTTGTGGAAATTGTGCGGATTCTCTGCAGCCCAGAACCTGTGATTCTGTAAGTCGACACTTCGTCAGACATAAAGAACGGATCCATGTCTAAGCCATTCATTGTTATCTCATCCAGTCACAAAACTGGAGGCACTAAGGAACGAGTGCTGGTTATTATGCGCGAGAAACAGACACTCAGTAAGGATGCATGTGCCGAGACAGGTAGAATATTCGTCAGCATGATCGATGTGACATTCCAGTCTCTTGCAACAGACGCCGGATTAATTTGGTAGAACATTAAAGTATTTTCTGGTGCATTAAAATCACATTTCCAGGTGTCCAGGCATGTTTCAGTGTTTTTGATACTGTCTGACGCCATTTTTGCACTACGCTTAGCGTGGCGGCGGTTCTTGCTGGCACTTTTACACTATTAAAGTTCTCGACAAACAACTGACCACACCATTCCACCGCCTTTTTTGTAACGTAACTTTCCACAACGGACACCAGCTGCTCTTCTGTGAGCACCGTCGCCTCCTTTGCACTGCTCCACTCGCACTGACCCAGCTCGCACTGCGCTCTTAACTGGTCTGGATCACATGGCCGGCACATACGTCACAGGGTGTTGTTATGTGCACACGTTCACGTCCAATCGTATCCATTCGTCTGCGCCATTTTTATTTGTCCCTGCCTGTATATTACTGGGTTTGCTGGCATTTCACGTATGATGCCCAGACTGGAATGGAATGACGTTAACTCGCAGCTTGAGGATGAAGTGAGATGGAACAGCTGGAAGTGACAGAGATGGACGTACTGTGACTGCAGTTTTATGTCGATATCTTCCCCCAGGTTCCAGTTCTGGAGGTCGCCCCGTATTACTGTGTCTGCCCCCACCCAATGCCACAGATTTGTTACTTGCCGTACTTTCCCTATTATGTGAGGCATTATTGACAAAATTCGTTGCAAGTGTCTGATGAGAAAGATAACTTTAAAGGTGAGAGTGAATATTATTAGTTTTTTTTTTTTAAATTTACCATCAGATCAAGGGCAGTACTGATATTGGGGAACGTAAATGTAACAAATTTTACCTCTGCTTACTTAAAGAATGGAAATAACTTGCATCCTTATGCGCTACCTCTAGTGTGACAGTATTGTTGTGCTGTTTTCCAGCAGGACAATGATCGCCCACATATTGCACGTGTCTCTGTGAACGGGCAGTGTCCTGTTGAAGTATTCCCTGACCCTGACGGAATTTGTGTGGGGCAGCCTTGGACGCCGGCTTCGTCCCAGTGTCAGCATCAACATCTGTGCACCTGCTGGCCCCCAGTGGGTACAGAGCGACTCCATGATACCCATCCCAGCAGAGGCGGTGGAACGTCACACTGATAACTGGGCTCATATGCCCACATCTCTGTGAATCTGACTCGATCTTGCAATTACGGAAGTTACACCGATTATCTCCCTCTACCGCTGAAGTTTCAATTCGTTTTCTCCTCCCCTTCTCGACATTTAATGTTTTTTTGTCAGGTAGTGTATTTTATTATAATTGTCATTATTAAAAGTGCAGGCTTCTGTGGCACATTAAAAGTGAGCACAGATACGGCGTGATGCTAATGGCAAGTAATATATCCAGGGCTGTGTAGGGGGCTAGAGACAGTAGTAAGGTACGACCTTTAGAACTGCAACCTGGGGGATGTAATCGATATAAATTTGTTGTGGGAAAGACAAGGAATAGTTAAGGTAGTAGCGCAAGTTATCGCCTTCTTTATTTAACTATCAAGAAACTGGGCATGGTGTATTTTAAAGTACTAATTAGACCTTAAGTCTTAGATATAATTGATTTGCATATTCAGGAAAAATTAGTAGGGTTAGCGACAAGTGGTGACATCTACAACTGCATCTACAGCTATACTGCAGAGGCCGGCTTGCGCTGTGTGGCGGAGGGTTCTTTGCGCAACGCTGTCACCTCCCCCTTTTCTGTTCCAGCCGCGTATGGTTCGCAGGAAGAGCGACCACTAGTTACCCTCCTTCTGTGTTAAGATCTCTCTACTTTTATCTTCGTGGTCTTTTCGCGAGATGTATGTAGGAGGAAACAGTACGTTGGCTTCCAGCGAGTCACACTCTGGCGTCTCCCTCACCCGAAAACTGTTTTGTGTGCTGTTCCACTTCAAATCACTCCATAAACATAACTCCTAGATATATTACGGAAATAACTGCTTCCGGTGATTGTTTCGCGCTCATGTCGTCATACAATAAAAAGTCTTTCTGTTTACGTATTGCCAGTACACTACATTCGTTTACGTTGAGCGTCAGCTGCCACTCCCTGCACCCCACCAGACGTCGATCCTCTCCAGGTCTTCCAGCATTTCGCAGTAATTGTTTGAATTCGCGACTTCTCTGTATACAACAGCATCATCCTTGGAAATCTCATGGAGATTCTGACGTTATCTACTAGGTCATTTATGTGATAAAAAATAAGTTATTTAGCACTCTTTTGGACCATACTCGAAATTACTTTAACGTCTGATGATTTCTCTGCGTTTAGAGTGTCATGTTGTGTTCTGTTTGCTAGAAACTCTTCAGTCCAGACACACAGTTGGTCTGATAGTCTGCACGAACGTAAAGCGTGGTTATAATTACAGTGTAATTACTCGTAGAGGTCCAGTGTGGGCTGTAATTACCGTATGGTCACGAAAGTTGGTAGACATTCTAATGCCTTAACACAGAAATGATTTACGCTGGCAAAAAAAAAGTAGTTCTAGTTTTGGCCATCAGGTGCAGCTCTGGTGCTGTGAATGCTAGAAAGAAGGATAGAAGTTTTGCTTTTAGTTTCCTTAGGGCCAGCAGCATAATGAATGTCTGATAACGACATGATTATTAGAGCAGATGCACCGAATAGCTGCTTATAATCAGTAATCTTTATTTAGGATAGACTGTTTCGGCTCTGTCGCATTTTCAATTGCGTCTAGATTAACGTGACGTCCATATTGCGTCGTTAGTGAACTGTCTTAACTGCAACAGTTTTAATATGATAATAAATGATGTCAACATGATGAAAATAAAATGTTAATCGAGATGACAGTGGTTTGACATTTCCAATCTTACGCTTACATATTAGCCTCACACAAACAATGTAAAGCTGATTTGCACCGGGTGGGCAAAATCGGAATTCCGGAGGCAGCGTTAAGCGGATCTTTCATGGGTTCAACGACTTGAGTTGTTGTCCCATCTTGCATGAAAAGAGTGGTTTCCGCATATCTGCCAAATTTCGCTGCCATGGAATAATTACAGCCAGTACTCGCCTCCATGAGCAGATGCACGTCAATTATAATCCCCTGGGATATTAATTTCTACTGACACCCACTGTGCGGAACTGTGGTGCTGGAGCCAAGTGTGAAGTTTACAGGTTGTAATAAAACTCGCGAAATTATTCATCTTCGGCAATTTCGGCACTAATCGTCAAACCAAAACGTCAAGAAAAGCTGTTACGATGTTTGTTATTGTAATATATACTCTGAAACCATAAAAATTAAGTGATATGCATTACAAATTCATTCTATTATATCAAAAAATAGTCGACCCACAATATCCGTGCAGTACCCAAATGGCGAAAAATGCAAACATTTATAGAACACGCACGTGTATATAACTTCATATGGTACTGATTATATATAACATAGAAATAAAAAATCACATTGGCAAGAAAAAACTAAATTAAGTATTTCACTTGTAATGCTGTAGTATTGTGTTACATACTGTGGTGTTGCGTCACAAGTGGCACGTGTTCTTCCAGCAGCAAAACGCTCGATCACTCATTGAACATGTCACACAGCTCCAACCTTCCGCCGATTATTCAGTTTCCTGGACAATGTACAAAACGTAGAGGGGACACCACAAGCAAACGTAACCCAAAACAAGCCTTATCGTCTGTTGAGGGATCCTTATGGTGCAGGATGAAACAAAGCCCATTCTGTTTGCCCCTCCACTACGTCGCTGGAACGTGTGCTTCCAACAAGACAACGCGACTGTAATCACTGCTTTCCACGCTCTGCTCTCGTGTTCATTACATACCCGACCAAGTCTGAGTACCGTCCTGTGCGAAATCACAACCTAAAATTGCGCCAGACTAATGTTGAAATGATACAGTAGTGTGCTGTATACGTCCTGTCGATTCCGATGAAGATTCTGCAACACGTTTACTTTCAGCAATACGACGCGCTTTTACTAACATACTGTGTGAAACTGACTCTCCCTCCCACAAATTCCTAAGATTTTATGGCACAGAGATAAAAGATCAGTCTTTGGAATCAAATAGTCAGCACGTCTTAATATAAAATGTATACGTACTGATTGTTGATGAGATGGCAGGAAACTTACTGAGTGTATCTGTAACCGACAGTCACATATCGTGGTTGTTGAGGTAAAACGGAAGTTAGCAGGAGCATCCAGCCAGCCCTGTTGCCGTTGGTACATTATCAGCTTTACCTCATCTCCCATACTCTGTCGCAGTGATACAGGCGACGTAATGCTCATTCTGTCCCACCCTGAAGACATGCAAGACCACTTTAATATATCATGCTGTGCAGAACCGTAAGGTCAAACGAAGCTTGGTGTTTATTAAGGAGAGGCTGAATTGTGGAGAACATAAGAAGCGTTAGCCTTTACTGACCCTGCCACACTGGTATCTACCAGCACGACAATGTGCTTCTCTCATAGGTCCAATCGTGCTGAAGTATCTCAGCAAACCTGGTTGTGACATCTAAGAGCTAATCCAGGTAGCGTGTCTTGTTCAGTTGTGGCCACAACCCATGAAGCTTGTTCAGGACACCCTGAAGAGAGCAGGATACATCAGACCTGTTCCGACTCCATTCCTACAAAACCAACTGATTTAATCCTTGAACGGGACGACACCCACCTACTCAGTTATTGTGTTACACAGATACGTTCAGCAAGGAGTTTACCTGACCCAGACATACTGATATATTGGCGTTTCATGCTGACAGAATCATAAGCCAAAATAACCAGTGGTGTTTGGTCGGGAATCACAGAATTCGCAAGGTACAATAAGCCTCGCCTGCTGCCTTTTGCACAACTTTACTGGGATGTGTTATTCCAGCAAGACAGCGCTTACTGACTAACTTCCTGAAGACACACGTTCCTCATATCCTGTGTTACTGGTTAAAAGGTCAGTTTCTAAATATCCTTTGTGGCCAACTGCAACTTAAAATAACCCATGCTGTTCTGTGAGGGAAAAATAAACTGTGCTGGATTCCTCCAGGCTGTAGTACTGTGCTGCTTTGCGCGTGACCTTTCAACAGCACAAGACATTTATTCACTATTACCACAGGGTCACTCTCCAATACGTACCACAGTTCCCTCGGAAGTAACAAATCAGACACACTCTGTCTCGTGGCTTGGGGAATTTAAACATGAAACGATCCCACTGCCTCTGCTGGGTGAGTAGGAGACGATGTTCCACAAGAACACCGCCCTTTCCGTCGCTTTCTGCGATAAGTGGCACAAATTGTTCTAATGTCCATCAGCTCCACTGGCAATGACGTGCAAGCCTAATTTTTGAGTATCATGTTTTAGAGGAACCATTAAGCAAACAATCACTAATGATTGATCAATGAATAATACAGCATGGTTAATGGTACTTGGTAACAACCTTAACGAACGTATCTACTGTTTCTTTGCCATATTTACCGAGTGTGTGTAACTGAATAGATACCATTGTACGCACATTAATCTCTCTTACTTCGTTCTCGAGGTTCCTACTTGAGACATGCAATAGTTTCAACGTAAATGTAGCACATTCTGCCTCGAATTCCTTTTCTGTAAATTTACCTAATTGAATTTCACGCCAGCCGCTGTGGCCGAGCTATTCTAGCCGCTTCAGTCCCGAACCGCGGTGCTGCTACGGTCGCAGGTTCGAATCCTGTCTCGGGCATGGATGTGTGTGATGTCCTTAAGTTGGTTAGGTTTAAATAGTTCTCAGTCTAGGGGACTGATGACCTCAGATGTTGTCCCATAGCGCTGAGAGCCATTTGAACCATTTTTTTGAGAATTTCACGAGAACAACTTCGTCCTTCTTCCAAACACTGCGGTTTGAAAGCCACAACCACCTCTGTTACTTCTGCGTATGCTCAGTCCTAGCACTCTTTCTGATTTTGCTCCATACCCGCTGACATGCCGACCTGACCAGGTCTCCAGGTGCTGCAGCAGAAGTCTACATCTACATCTACATTTACATGGATACTCTGCAAATCCCATTTAAGTGCCTGTCAGAGGGTTCATGGAACCACCTTCACAACTCTCTGTTATTTCAATCAAGTATTGTGCGTGGAAAAAACAGCGCTTATATATTTCCGTGCGACCTCTGATTTCCCTCATTTTATTATGGTGATCGTTTCTTCATCTGTAGGTCGGCGAACATCCAGGTTCAGGTTCTTCATGTCGTTCAAAATCAGCATATCTATACATTGAAACGTCGTGCACTTCTGTATCATCCTCATTACATATCTGAATTGTTACGTTATACACTGAAGAGCCAAAGAAACTGCTACACCGGCCTAATATCATGTAGGGCCCCCGTGAGCTCACAGAAGTGCCGCAACACGACTCATGTCTGAATGAGTTCTGGGGGAAATAACACAATGAATCCTGCAGGGCTGTCCATAAATCTGTGAGAGTACGAGCGGCTGGAGATCTCTTCTGAACAGCACGTTGCAAGGCACACCACATATGCTCAATAATGTTCGTGAGATTTTTGGGCCAGCGAAGGTGTTTAAACTCAGAAGAGTGGTCCTGGAGCCACTCTGTAGCAATTGTGGACGTGTATGGTGTCGCATTGTCCTGCTGGACTTGTCCAAATCCGTCGGAATGCACAATGGATGCAGGTCATCAGACAGGATTCTTACTTACGTGTCACCTGTCAGAGTCGAATCTAGACGTATCAGGGGTCTCATATCAGCCAAAAACGGCACACACCGAACACCATCACAGAGCCTCTACCAGCATGAACAGCCCCTGCTGACATGCAGAGTCCTCGGATTCATGAGGTTGCTTCTATACCCGTACACGTCCATCCGCTCGATACGACTCCTACCTTTCATTTTCTTTGGTTGATAATACTAAGTTTATGACACTAGTTAAGTCATTAGATGCGAGGTCTTCGGCTTCCTGGAGGACCCTGACAAATATACTTAAATTAAGGACGTTTATAGCAACATACTGGCTGAAACAAAATATCAGCACAACGAAAAACCAGACAATGTGGGATATTTCACGTTTTTATTCACTTGATAGCTAGTTACGAGCCAGGACCCATTATCTTCCTTTTACGAGTTGCCACCCGCACAGGATAGATGCGTTGCTTATAGCGACTATGAGGCAATAGAGCGACTGCTATCAGGTACGTAGGTTGTTCTTGAACGTTAGCCAGATTATATGAAAAACAGTTAGAACCAGAGGCGATTCTGATCGGCACGCGTGAGAGGAATCAGGCATCACATCTGGATAAAGAGGGAGGACATCCTGGCCACCAATCGGCTTAATGGGAGTAACAGGAGAAAGCCAGTAAGAGGTCGTAGGAAAGGGTGACTTAAACGGATCAGACAAATTTAGAGGCGTCTCAGTTTTTCTGTTGTTTAATCATTGCAACACCAGAAATCCCAATGACTTCCCAACACCTGTATGTTTCTGGAAGATACTAGGACACACACCAGCTATCTCAACTTCCTTTTTCGCACCATCGATCCCACCAGTAGAGCAGGAGTCAGCACTACAGTATATAACAACCAACAGACTCACTTCAGGGAGCGCTGTGTGAGGAGTAGATGTACCCAACTCCACTCTGTCCTGTATACGATATCTCTTGTGTTGCACTGCGGACACAGCCAGTCTGCTAACAACAGTTTCACGACCCTGCAACGAAGTTCAAACTGAAAAGTCAGGAGCAGGTAGATGCGCATTCAGCTGTTGCTCCATTCCACCTGGCCAAGACGTGGAAACAATCTCGTGGGCAGTAGAAACGAGATCAGCTAACGCCAATTTCGGCGCAGTTCCAAGGAGGACTTCAACACAAATATCCTCAACTAGCATATTACATCAGAGGCGGCCACTTTACCTGATGAGAAAGAACGTCGCTACTTCCTCATTATATGTTGTATGAATGCGGTACTCACAAAACTGTAGATGGGAAGGAGTGTTGTTCTTTACTACCATCTCCACTGAACGGCTCCTACTGTAACTCTGTGAAGGACATTGAGTGGACTAGCGTTCACATAGTATACCCCTCACATCACTCTAAGAGACCAAAGTAAACTCTTGTTACACACGAGGACACGAAAACGCTGAGGGAAAGCTGTCCAGGTATGCACGTTCTGTGGTGAGGCAGTAAACTGGCGACCCTCCCACCTGGTGCTCGATGCGGAACTACCCCTGGACCAAGGCTGCAGAAATATCGTAGAAGAATCTATAACTTATGACGTCGTATTTGCAAATCAGATTGCTCTGGTCAATGTGTTGCATTGGAACTTTTCACGAATTTCTGAGTGATTATTTACGCAACTTGTCTATAGAATGCGGCAGACGAATGCTTTGGCAACAAATGTCTCTGAACCTTATTCGACAGTAGTCATTCATTTGATGTTCACATGGGGCGTTCATAGAAAATACCAGCTCTGGAAAAGAGACAAGTCAATTCCCAGGTTTGGAGGTGTGGAGTACAGTAGAGGGATACAGTTCCCATGTTTTGTCAGTAAGTAGCTACAGAAGTATCCTTCTGTTGTACACTTTTGTTGTATGATTTGTACTTGCAGTTCCTTTACAGTCGAGGCGTAATTCTGTGTATTTTAGTGAGTTAATAATTTGGATAGCATATTTCCATGAGGCAGTAGTTATGAGGATGAAAAGTGGTTGTTTGTCTCATACAATTGCCTGGGTTTTGGAATGGCTAGATTCAAGGTGTGGCTGATTAGCATGGTTGAGGTGGGGTGGTCAACACATTGGAGGAAATGGACAGGATGTCAGAACCCGGCCGCTCCTAATGTTTCCATAAACAGTACATCTTATTTTCAATAAGAGTAGGGTTCACTTGGAACTTCTCCTTCACTGACTATGTTCTGCAACTTATCCACTATCTCAATAAGAACAAAATTGTCATCTTTGCAGCTCTTAACCTTCTGACTACGTCTGTGTGTGTGAGTGTGTGTATTTACAGGGTGAGGGACTGGTGCCTGTACCACTGGTATAGACAGAACACTACCGCCTGTTACTGCTCCCACCCAGCGCAATGTATTAATTTTCATCGCTACAGTAGTCATTGCATTATCACACAATGGTTAAATAGTTCTTTATTTCTTTCTTTGTCACTGTGTTGTGTTTCTATCGAACTGCAGATGGTACACCGCTTTACTGTCTGCTGTTCTCATCTGAGAGTGTGTGCTTGCGTTTAGGGAGCGAACGTGGAACGCCACATTCACGTTCAGGAGAAAGTGGATCAGGAAGTACGAGCTAGTCGCACAGAGAAAGAAATGAAAAAAATGTGAAACTGCAGTCACAAACCAAACCCAGGAATAAATGCCAGTGTCCTACCAACTATTTAATTGACATTCAAATACTTATGTAACGATATGGCGCATAAAATCTTGTCCACTAGCGTAAATTCACTTGCTTTTTTTTCAAGACCAGACCATGATTTCCATATGTCGTCAACCATATGTCTGCAGCCCCTTGCACTCGTACTTACACTAAATGTATTCCCCTACAGGTGAGACATGTTAATTGACAATCGATTGCCCGGTATTGGCGGATAAACGCAATACTGCAGTTCCTGTGTTGTTCATAAAAACGGTGGAATGTTTCCTCGGACATGCATGCGTCCGTATTTGCATGCATGTCCGAAAGGACATTACAGTGTACTTCCGAAGAACACAGGTAGAGCAGTATAGTACTGGCCCACGAAAAGCTCTCGTACGAAACAAAAATATTGACCAATATTTTAGTCACACTCTTTAGTTTGTTTACGTCCGTAGGACATGTTTGAGTTGTGGTCTGAGGGAAAGTCTGTATAGTTCCTTGTCACCAGCAGGACTGTAAATTATGAACAATGTGTCGCAAATTGACTTGCGCACCAGCGTGTAACGTATGGATGCTAATATCTGTATGTAATGCTTTCAGGTGTACGTAGTGACGTAAGGAATTTCTGATACCTCCAACCATTCATTGCTTGCGTTTCCGATTTTTTTGCACTACCTCACACTTCCTTCGGTTACCTACTTAACGATTCCTTGATATCTGAGGATGTATCCTGTCAATCGATTCCTTCTATTAGTCAGACAGTGGCTCTATTGTTTCCTATCAGTTCGATCCTGTACCTCTTCATTATATAATCTATTTCACCATCTTATCTTCAGAATTATTCTGTATCACATTTCAGATTTTGCTAAGATGGGAGCATGACACTTGTATTTTCTGCTTGCCATCATCCGCCCATAACACCAACGTATGGATGGCGTGGGGGCTAATGTTGCAGGGCCAGACCTTCTGACACTCATCTGGACTGGCCCCCTCTAAATAAAGAACAGGCTGCCCTCCTCTTCGTGAACCATATGTTGGTCTGGCTGCTGTATAGACGGTCCTTCCACGTTGTTGCATCTGCAGTATGGCTGTCTGCATCACTGAGGCATGCAGGCCACCCCAGTTTTGCATAGCCTTGCTGCTAAACAGTGGAGGTGGAGGTGGGACTGGAGTATTGTAGCCTACGCTGTCCAATATTTTCCTTGGTTCGTAAATGACATGAGGGTATCACAGGCTCTCTATATTGTCCCTCGCACTGATAATCGCCGGGTAAGGTTGTCTAGACGTCTGCTGAATACTTTTAGTCTTCTGAGTCTTTCTTTATATTCTTATATAAAATTTATAAATTACATATTTGTATCTCAAGGTATACAGATAAAACAGAATGAAGCGATTACCAGTGGCTGTAGATATTCCGTACGGAGCAAATTTATTTTAGATTCTTTATAGATATTTTGTATGAAGCCCTTGTCGACACAGACAGTATGTAAGCGAGAACATTTCGTATCATACATTTAGATGCGTCTGTGGATGAATTGTCGCATCAGAAATGAGCGATTTGTGTTGTGTAATGGTTTTAGACATAGGTATTTCACATAACCCCTGGAAAAGAAATGAGTTGGTGTCAGGGCCAGAACTATAGCGGGCAGGGAACGCAGTACCGTCGTGGCAAGGACGACGGATTCAACGTTTTGGGAGGTGCTGATTCTAAAGTGTGCAGCTGCTTCCGATTCGCAGCTCTTGCATAACGATGGAAATTCTGAAGTTAATTTTACATTCTCTGCAATGCTTATCAATGTACTGGTAAGTGTTAGCTGCAGTCATGTGTCACCGCTGTAGTGGTTTTGGGTTGGCCCGTACGGTGGGCCCCAAACTGTACGGTCCCGGTCCGTGTCGCTGGTCTCGCACGCCCTGCATTGTAACGCCCACAGCCGCGCTGTCGCAGTTTGGAGCACAAACTGGATTTCAGCTGACCGCAAACCGCTAGCCGCCTGCGGTCACAGCTGGGATATGACGCCAACACTCTTGCCTGCTCTTCCCAAACACACGCAAGTAAAAATCTGGAGTATTCCTGGCGCACATCTGCAATGATCTCGTTACGCAAATATGCGTTCCTGCGTCAGTGGCTTGCCACTAAAGGATAAACATGTCCTTAAAAGGCAAGTGCGTCTATACTGTACGGATACCTGTGTGTAGCACATCCTGACACTTAACACTAGCTTTAAAATGGTTATGAATATTCTTAGCTAGGTTTGGAAAGTCATTTACCAGCTTCACTGACACATATGTGAAAATATGAAATATGCATTTGAGTATAATTAGTCCAGAACATTGTTCAGTTAAGCGAGTAGCACCAGTGTTTCTTGATCACATCATATAATTGCAATCAGCACAAGTAAATCTTATAAGATTGTTTTGAGAAACATTGTCCTCAGAAAATGGAAGCATTATATTACTACAAATATTTTTACTTGTTGCACCTTATCATATTCATAATGTTTTAAAATTTCACAAAGGTTCCGAAAATTACTGTCAGTTTTATTTGTGTCCTTATCAAAATATCAAACCAGAACACACGAGGTTTTAACATATTCTACATCTGTTGACTCATCAGTGAGAACACTGAATTCAGTGTGTCTCAGTTTTCTTGGAAATTCGTTCTGCGTTGTTATGGCTCTCTCCTATCACATTGTTTACGATCTGGAAACATTCAGTTCAACGCAGTTGAGTAGCATCTGAAATTTTAGAATCAGGGAAACAACTCTCGACTACGTCCTCCAGCTGATTTACTACAATCAAGAGAAGACTGTTCTGCCACGAATCCTGTCAAGTAAACACTGGATGATTGAACAGTGGAAACACGCTGTATGGAGTGACGTATCACGGTACAGAATGTGGCGATCCGATGGCAGGGTGTGGGCATGGCGTATGCCCGGTGAACGTCATAGGCCGGCGTGTGTAGTGCCAACAGTAAAATTCGGAGGCAGTAGTGTTATGGTGCGGTCGTGTTTTTCATGAATGGGGCTTACACGTCTTCTTCTTCTGCCTGGAACTATCATAGCACAGGCCTACATTAATCTTTTAAGCACCTTCTTGCTTCCCAACGTTGAAGAGCAATTCGGGGATGGTGATCGCATCTTTCAACACGGTCGAGCACCTGTTCGTAATGCACGGCCTTTGGCGGAGTGATTGGACTAAAAAGTCATCTCTGTAACGGACAGGCCTGCACAGATTCCTGACGTAACTCATATAGAACACCTCTGGGATGTTTTGGAGCCCCTGCCAGGACTCACCGACCAACATCGCTACCTCTCCTCAGTGCAGCCCTCCGTGAAGAATGGGCTGCCATTCCCCAAGAAACTTTCCAGAACCTGATTGAACGTATGCCTGCGAGAGGTGTCATCAAGGCTAAGTAAGGGCTAATACCATATTGAATTCCAGTATTACCGATGGAGGGTGCCACGAACTTGTGAATCATTTTCAGCCAGGTGTTGAGATAGTTTCTTAATGGAAAAAATAAAAGGTATTCATATGATGTGGGCTATAAACTGAAAGTAATAGCGTATGCAGAAGAACATGGAAACAGAGCAGCTGAGTGGCATTTCGGCCGTCCACCAATAGAAATGGTGGCTCCATCTTGGTGTGGGCTGTCTTCCCTGGAACAGACTGGGTCCTCTGGCCCAGCTGAATCAATCGTTGGCTAGAGATGGTTATGCTCGGGTATTTGGTGAACATTTGCAGCCATTCATGGACTTTATCTTCCCAAACAGCAATGCGCCATGTCACCAGGACACAATTGTTAGCTACGGATTTGAAGAACATTCTGGACAGTTAGAGCGGATGATTTGGCCACCCGCACAGCCCGACAGGCGTCCCGCCCAACATTTATGGGACGAAATCACTTCGTGCACAAAATCCTGTGCTGGGAACACTTTCACAGCTACGGGCGGTTACAGAGACCCCATGGCTCAGTAGTTCTGCAGGGGGTTCCTACGTCCTGTTGAGTCCCGCCACGTCGACTCGTCGGACTACGCCAGGCAAGAGGAGGTCCGGCACGATATTAGGAGGTGCCCCATGACTCTTGTCAGTGTCAGTGTATTACTGTTACTAATGGTAGGTGGAAACCAAGTGTTTAGCTGATTTACTTTCCGTTAGGCGACATTCCCTACATCTACACGTAATAATTACTGAGTAAGGCAGTGCATGGCGTAGGGAAAATCGTGTCTGTACTCTTTATTTCCTTTCATACCCCATTCGCGTAAAAATGACTGTCCGTAAGCCACCATACGCAGACTAACCTCTCTCATCTTATCCTCATTCTACCAACGCGAGATACACAATGAGGTGGGATACCTCATTATACCGTGTGGGACCTCCTTTTGCCCAGTGTAGTACAGCAACTTAATGTGGCATGGCCTCAACAAGTCATCCCTCCAGAAATACTGAGGCATGCTGCCTCTAACAGCCTTCCATAATTGCAAAAGTGTTGCCAGTGCAGGATTTTGTGTATTAACTGACATCCCTGTTATGTTCCATATGTGTACCATGGGTGGCTAGAGCATTCTCTCGATTTGCACAGAACGTTCTTCAAACCAATCGCAACAGTTGTGACTTGGTGACATGGTGCATTGTCGTCCATACAAATTATGTCGTTGTTTGGGAACATGAAGTCAATGACCGGCTGTAAGTGGTGTTCAAATAGCCAAAAATTACCATTTCCAGTAAGTCATCGGTTGAGCTGGGCCAGAGGACGCAGTCCATTCTACCTAAGACATCCCACACTATTATGGAGCCATCGCCAGCTTGTGAAGTGCCTTGTTCACAAAGTGGATCCAGGGCTTAGTGGGGTCCGTGCCACACTTTAACGCTAGTATCAGCTCTTACCGACTGAATCAGGACTCTTCTAACCAGATCACGGTCTTTCAGTCATCTGCGGCCCCACCGAGACGGTCACGAGCCCAGGAGAGGCGCTGCAGGCGATGTTGTGCTGTTAGCCATGAGCGGATACTACAAAAGGCTCTACAGGGAGGCAATCGAAATCGCTAAACACCCTAACAATTGCAATCGAAAGGAGGAGGGCGTGAAATTAAACGGTATATGGATGCCGGTGTTAAAGAAGATGTGTACCACTGGTTCACTACTGGGTGATGCCAACGGCGATCGACGGCGACTGACAACAGCCCATTGCACAGACGTTTTCAAAACACGTGACGTCACCCAGCGGTGTGGGGGCGCGGACACGGAATTTAACGGCAGTCAGTAGCGAGCCAGTGGGTGTGTTAGACCTTCCATCGAGCTACGGACCCCCTTGAAGATGCCTCCCGCAGTCGGAGACGAAACGTTGGGAATTGACAGAGAATTCATCAACCGACCACGGCGTAACAGCCCGGATAATTATAATGGACAGTCTGGATAATTGACTGATCTGGCCTTGCAACCTTTAACCAAAATGGCCTTGCTGTGCTGGTACTTTGAACGGCTGAAAGCAAGGGGAAACTACAGCTGTCATTTTTCCTGAGTGCATGCAGCTCTACTGTATGGTTAAATGATGATGGAGTCCTGTTGGGCAAAATATTCTGGAGGTAAAAATAGTCCCCCATTTGGATCTCCAGGTGGTGTTAATCAGGAGGATGTTGTTATCAGGAGAAAGAAAACTGGGGTTCTATGGATCGAAGCGTGGCCAAGATAGATACAAAGTCCATGCCTACCACTGTATTACAAGTTTATATGCCAACTAGTACTGCAGATGACGAAGAGGTTTGATGAAATGTATGATGAGATAAAATAAATTTTTCAGATAATGAAGGGAGAAGAAAATTGAATAGTCATGGGAGACTGGAACTCGATAGTACGAAAAGGAAGGGAAGGAAACGTAGTAGGTGAATATGGAATGGGAGTAAGGAACGAAAGAGGGAGCCGCCTGGTAGAATTTTGCACAGAGCGTAACTTAATCATAGCTAACACTTGGTTCAAGAATCATAAAAGAAGGTTGTATACATGGAAGAAGCCTGGAAATACTGCAAGATCTCAGATAGATTATATAATCGTAAGACAGACATTTTTGAACCAGGTTTTAAATTGTAAGACATTTCCAGGAGCATCTAGTGAGCAAGATGTATGAGACAGGCGAAATACCCTCAGACTTCAAGGAGAATATAATAATTCCAGTCCCAAAGAAAGCCAGTGTTGACAGATGTGAAAATTACCGAACTATCTGATTAATAAGCCACGGCTGCAAAACACTAACACGAATTCTGTACAGACGAATGGAAAGACTGGTAGAAGCCGACTTCGGAGAAGATCAGTTTGGATTCCGAAGAAATGTTGGAACACGTGAGGCAATACTGACCCTACGACGTATCATAGAAAATAGATTACAGAAAGGCAAAACTACGTTTCTAGCATTTGCAGACTTACAGAAAGATTTTGACAATGTTGACTGGAATATTCTCTTTCAAATTCTGAAGGTGGCAGTGGTAAAATACAGGGAGCGAAAGGCTATTTATAATTTGTACAGAAACTAGATGGCAGTTATAACAGTCGAGGGGCATGAAAGGGAAGCAGTGGTTGGGAAGGGAGTGAGACAGGGTTGTAGCCTATACCCAATGTTATTCAATCTGTATATTGAGCAAGCAGTAAAGGAAACAAAAGAAAAATTCGGAGTAGGAATTAAAATGTACGTAGAAGAAATAAAAACTTTGCGGTTATCCGATGACATTTTAATTCTGTCAGAGACAGCAACGGACTTGGAAGAGCAGTTGAACGGAATGGACAGTGTCTTGAAAGGAGGATATAAGATAGAAATCAACAAAAGCTAAACGAGGATAATGGAATGTAGTCGAATTAAATCGGGTGATGTTGCGGGAATTAGATTATGAAATGAGACGCTTAAAGTAGTATATGAGGTTCGCTATTTGGGGAGCAAAATAACTGATGATGGTCGAAGTAGAGAGGATATAAAATGTAGAGTGGTAATGGCAAGGAAAGCGTTTCTGAAGAAGAGAAATTTGTTAACATCGAGAATAGATTTAAGTGTCAGGACGTCGTTTCTGAAAGTATTTGTATGGAGTTTAGGCATGTATGGAAGTGAAACGTGGACGATTAATAGTTTAGACAAGAAGGGAATAGGAGATTTCGAAATGTGGTGCTACGGAAAAATGCGGAAGATTATATGGGTAAATCACACAAATACTGAGGAAGTACTGAAGAGAATTGGAGAGAAGAGAAAGTTGTGGCACAACTTGACTAGAAGAAGGGATCGGTTGGTAGGGCATATTTCAGGGCCTCAAGGGATCAGCAATTTAGTATTGAAGGACAGCGTGGAGGGTAAAAATCGTAGTGAGCCCAAGAGATGAATACACTAAACAGATTGAGGAGAATGTAGGTTGCAGTTGGTACTGGGAGATGAAGAACGTTGCACAGGATAGAGTAGTATAGGGAGCTGCATCAAACGAATGAAGTCCACAACAGCATTCAAGTTACGTAAATGTTTCCATCTCATGTAAATAAATAACTCTTTTAATACCATGTGTGCATTTGCGTTGTAGAAAGAGGAGACTGGGTACCCACAACAACATCCTCCCTCTTGCTTCCTTGCAGTACACCGCTCTACACCGTTCAGCTGCTGTCCCATGACTTTTGGCGTCTCTGGCGGAATTACAGTGTCATATACAAATCATCAAGATTTTACTTCTGGTCGTTGAACTTTCATTTCCTCACTAATCTCCTCTTCCTACTCCTTTACGTTTGTTTCTCTGGATGTACAGACTGAATAGCATGGGGGTAGGCTACAACTCTGCTTCATTCTCTTCATCTCATTCGACTCTTGAAACGTCAGTATTGTTTCTGGTTTATGTGTGAACTGTAGATAATTGAAAAGATGTTGTTACAGTCAGTATTGTCAAAAGATACCTCTGAATCTATAACCGCTGTAAACTACGAAACCACATACGTAACACTGCTGTGTTTAAAGATTCAAGGTATGTGAGTATTTTACTATCTGTACTGAACTATCGCCTGGTGTGAAGCAATAGCGAGGAAGCTTCATCATAGTCCGATCAAATAAATCAGAATCGTTCAATCTCCGTTGACCACTAATAAATAATGATGGTCAGATATCAATGAAGATCTCGGAATAAAGGGACACCATTTTAGTTAGCAGAAAAACCGTCGCCCTACGTTCTCCGTGGAGCCAAGCGAATGCCATTACAGGCTACACAATCCATATGTTGAAACTAGCGCAAACTACGACAGGCCGCCAATTTTAAGCACCACGAACAAAAAATCTGTCGTTCCTGGAGGACATGACCGTGACACCTGGTAACACCGACTCTAGCCTAGATAATAGCCTTAGTTCGTCTACGAAGAAGATCCACGAGTTCCTTCAGATGTGTCATATCCAGTAAGAGCCCATTGTTGATGGTGAGATCACTCAGATTAACAAAACAGTGGTGCTGTTGATTGCTAAGTTTCATCTGGTATAGTCCAGACATTACAGGTGACGACTGGACTATAACAGATGAAAAGTAGTAATCAACAGCGCCGCTGTTTAGGACCTGGTTCCTTAGTGGCCCACTCGAGAGGTGTTAGGGTGTGTGAATAGCTGTGAAACCTGGAATGTGTCTTGTAGATATGTACAATCTCTTGTGGGAAAACGTGATTGTCCATAGCACACACGTCATGAATACGTTGAAGTAAGCTTCCTTGTTTATATTGATGGTAACCTCCTCCACACAGCTCAGTGGCCACCGGTACCCTCGACGCCTCGCTTTGTTTGGGGAAATGGCGACCCTTCAGCCAACACCACACGCACACCCAGTCACCTACTGTCCGGTTCCTGTGCTGTCTGGCCCATTGGAGGCGTGCCGCATTATGTGCCGATGTCAGCTGTGACACTCTTAGAGGTATTCAACTCCGCACCTGCACTGCACACAGCTCCCTACGAAATGTACACATGGGAAATGGTTGAGATGGACCTCAGTTCTCTGACAGGGCAATTTCATGTCAGATGTGAAAATTATTGTCATTGACAATCCGTGTTACTCGTCTCTGTATATTTTTACGACTGTTCTTATGTCAGGAGTTACAGTTGTCTGTAGGCTGTTTAGGTTTCTATGTTGGTAACGCCACGTAGCGCTCTGTATGAAAATCACTGACTGTGCTGTGTGCAGTTTGTGGCTGGTTTGCATCGTTGGATTATTCAAAAATGGTTCAAATGGCTCTGAGCACAATGGGACTTAACATCTGAGGTCATCAGTCCGCTAGAACTTAGAACTACTTAAACCTGACTAACCTAAGGACATCACACACATCCATGCCCGAGGCAGGATTCGAACCTGCGACCTTAGCGGTCGCGCGGTTCCAGACTGAAGCGCCTAGAACCGCTCGGTCACACCGGCCGGCGTTGGATTATTCGCTATTGGAGTGTTGGGCAGTTGGATGTGAACCGCACGTAGCGTTCGCAGTTGGAGGTGAGCCGCTAGCAGTGGTGGATGTGGGGAGAGAGATAGCAGAATTTTGACAGCGGAAAATCTGGACGTGTGTCCATCAGAAAGAGTAAATTTCTAATACTCCATATCATGAACTGATATATATATATATATATATATATATATATATATATATATATATATATATATATATATATATACGATGACTTTTCAAAATTATTAAGGTATATACATTGTTTGTTCTCTATCAAAATCTTTCATTTGCTAACTATGCCTATCGGTAGTTAGTGCCTTCAGTAGTTAGAACCTTTTATTCAGCTGGAAGTATTGGCGCACGCTGTATTGCAGTAGTTTGAGTAACGAAGATTTTTGTGAGTTAAGTGATTCATGAAAGGTATAGGTTACTGTTAGTCAGGGCCATTCTTTTGTAGGGATAAAAAAATGTCGTGTGACGAGTGCCTCCCGTCGGGTAGACTGCTCGACTGGTGCAAGTATTTCGATTTGACGCCACTTCGGCGACTTGCGCGTCGGTGGGGATGATATGACGATGGTTAGGACAACACAACACCCAGTCCGTGAGCGGAGAAAATCTCTGACCCAGAAGGGAATCGAATCCGGGACCTTAGGATTGAGAGTCTGTCGCGCTGACCACTCAACTACTGGGGGCGGACTTTTGTAGGGCTCATTGAAAGTCAGACTGCGTTGCGCTTAAAAAATTGTGTGTTGGTATATGGATGATAAGAATAAGTAAAGAGATAAATGTCTAAGTACGTTCAGTTTTGCTCAGCTGTTTGAAAATCAAATAACGTAAGAGGTTTATCACCACAGTAATACATAATTTTCTAAGGGGATGTTTCACAGCCGCGTGGGATTAGCCGAGCGGTCTAAGACTGGACTGTATTACTGGTACCGGCGGAGGTTCGAGTTCTCTCTCGGGCATGGGTGTGTGTGTTTGTCCTTAGGATAATTTAGGTTAAGTAGTGTGTAAGCTTAGGGACTGATGACCTTAGCAGTTAAGTCCCATAAGATTTCACACACATTTGAACATTTGGATGTTTCACAGTCAATAGCAACATGATTCATAACACTTACCAGAAATTAAAAGCCATAGCTGCAAAAAATTGAATTGTGGCTCCTGTTTTTATCAAAGCCTTGGAGCAACATTTCTGGTAGAGAGCGCTTATGAGAAAATCATACGCTCCACTTACTCACGTGTGCACAAATCACTGCCTGTGAAAGCGGGTAGGTAGCGAGGTGAAGGAGTGTCCTTCCTCCTTGTAGTTTCTAATGTGAAACCAGCAAATAGCCACATGTCAGATGTTCTTTTTAGGTAAGTCCAGGGAGTATATCAGCAACCGAAATTAGCCACGTAGAATTTAAATTACGTTTATAGCGAATGGTAAACACAATCATAGCATACTTCGACATATCAAGTGTGACTATTCCCTCATGTGTATTAATTAACAAGTAAAGGTCCAAACTGTGGCATCGCGACACGTCGAGTTCGGAAGCCTGCCAGAACGCACATGCCTAGATGACAGCGGCCAGGCGGCACTCCTGATATACGCGAGCGCCGCTGCCGCCAGCTTGACGCTGTGTGCTGGCCACACCCCACAGGGCAGCCGATCGGCGCCCGCAGCTGTGCTACAAAGCCTGGAGCACAGGTGCCCAGAAGGTTTCGAGGGTTGGATTCCCTAACTTCCAGATCGAGGACCCACACTGCCTGGGCTACACTCAGGGTGTATCTTCGACGTAGAAGATCCCCAACCGCACCTGTCGTGTTGTTGCCCATCTGCAAGCTGTCACTGCTGCCCGCCGTCTGGTCGCCGTCGCCACCGCCGCCGCCGGGTCTGCTGCTGCCGCCGCCGCCGCTGCCGCCGTCTCCCTGTGCTCGCCGCCGCCCAGTGCTCGTCGCCACCCCCCCTTTTAGTTCCTTCTGTACTTCGGCGCCTCCTGTTGCCCTTGGGGACTGCCTGCAATCATGGACACCCCAGCTACCACCATCATCTCCCCTTCACCTGCTCCCACTGTAACATCATGGAGTGCTTCCTCTGGGATTAACCTGTCTCATCCACCTCCCCTACTCACACTCTCCTCCCCATCTATCTCCGCCTCATCACTGTATCCCCACCTGTATGTCACTCCTGCTTTTACCCCTGCTCCTTCACCTGCTCCTGATCCTGCTCCTGCCCCTGCCCCTGCCCCTGCTCCCGCCCCCCTTCCGCTCCTGTCGCCCACCGAGACGAATTTCCGCCTCCCCTCCTGCAACTACCACTGCTTCCCCTGCCCGAGTCACGCCCCGCTGCACCATAGTCGCTGCCACAGAGTGCCCAACCCTCTCACCCGGTGCTACTGCCTCACAGGAGGGCCCTGCCTCCGACCAACTCCCCATCCATCCAGTCCCTCATCCCTCCTCACAGGCAAGACCTGCATAAAAATCTTCCAAAAATCCACTACCTGCCCCACCTCCCTCTGACTCCACCATGGATACCACCCCACCTCCCTCCTCTCCAGCCCCCTCCCTGTATACCATCGTCCTAGCCAACCCTGATCTGAAATTCCTTGATGCTCGCACCCTCACCATTGAAATCCAAAATTACATCCCCACCGCACCCATCACCCAACTTATCCCTTGCAGAGACTCTGTTCTCATCAAGTCTCCCTCTCCCTCTTTCCATACCGATCTCCTCCGGTCTCTTCCCTGCATCACCTTTGGGCCCCATGCATCCCTCACCCCCTTCCTTACATCCTCCTCTCCTCATCAGTCCCAACCGCCTCGTCATCCGCCGACCCTCAATGCCGTCATCACAAAAGTCAGTGCTGTTATCATGGAGGCTGAGGTGTTGGCAGAACTGAACGCCCACCCTGCCCTGGAAGTCCACTTGGCCCGCCGTATTTACAACTCCTCTGGCCCTACTTTCATCATGTGTATATTTACCGAGTCCACCTCCTCCGTCGACCACCTCCTCATGCAGGGAGCCCTGATTTTCAACTGCTGCCACCCTGTTGACCTGTCACGTTCCCCTCCTCAATCCTACCGCTGCCAGAGCTGTCTCCTGTACAACGACCACCTCAACCAAAACTGCAAGAACCCACCCACCTGCCCCCATTGTGAAGCCTCCCACTTCCTTAATCAGTGTCCCAACCTTGCCTCCCCCCTTCCTGCAACACCTGCAATGAACCTCACCCCACCTATTCCTCCAAATGCAAAGACAAACCCCTCCCACCAACCCTGAACTCACTGTCCCTGTTCGCCCCGTCTACTCAACCATCCACGCTTACAGTTCCCTCCGTCCTCCGCCTACAGCAGAAGACATCATCCAACTCCTCACCATTGTCCTGCAGAACATCCACCGCTTCCAGCGCCCCCACACACTCCAGCAGATTTCCCTTGCCACCCGCTCTGTTTTCCACTTAATCACCTATGCCACCTACTCCCACAACCAGGCCCACTTTACCTTCACCTGCCTTGACACCCTTGTTTAGGCCCCTGTCTCCCCTTCCCGCATCCTTCCCACCTCCAACCTCATGGCGCATCAGCAGTATCGTCTCCTCTACCTCAACATTCTCTCCCTCCCTGCAAACAAATACTTCTTCATGCATACCCTCTCCCAGCACCAGGCAGACTCCTCCATCCTTAATGAAACCTTCCTCCAACCCCACCTTGTTGTCCGCACCTCCCCCTATTTCCTTCACTGCACTGACAATCCCCTACCCCTAGCCCAAGGCGGGGTCGCTATAGGCCACCTCAAGCATCTCCCTGTCTGACCACAACCTGTCCTCAATGACCCGTCCGAACTCCTCAGCCTATTTTTTCCCTCCCTCACCATCACCTGTGCCACTATCTACATCTGCCATGCAACTCCTCTCCCCTTTGACTTCATTTCCCATGTTGACCGTACCTTCTTCACCTATGTGATCGCTGCTGACCTCAACATCCACAGCTGTGACCCTGCCACCCTGTGGCGGTGGCATCAGTTCCTTGGCACCCTCCATGTTGACCTTGTTCCTCTCCCACAGCACACCCATTCTGAAACTAACTCCACCCCCGATGTTATCCCCGCTTCCCCAACCTCCTTGGTTGCATCGCCGTTTATGTCCTTGATACCATTGGTAGTGACCATCTCCCTGTCCATCTCACCATCTCCTCTACCTGTCGCGCCCCTGCAGCCACCCACACAGCTGCCCCTCCAAAGCCTGTCCACCGTGCCAATTAGGATGCCTAACAGGAATCCATTGCCTTACAGGTTGAAAGCCACCCCCTCACCTTTCACCGCCCTGATGACATCACCCATGCCTCTTCCTTCCTCCAGAAGACCATAACTGACGCTGTGGAGGCTCATGTCCCTTCCAAACTCATCCACTCTCATTGTCCAATGCTTCCTCCACAGGCAGCCCTTCTTCTGCGTGAATCCCGCAGTCTCTACCGCTCCTTCCTCCGCAGCCATGACCGGGTACTCTCACCCGCCACCGGCAATTATAGCGACACATCTGGGAACTCCTTACAACAAAAAAACGCCAGGACTGGCGCCAGACATGCACGCGCCTCAACTCCACCCTCCCTGTCAACTCCTCCAAGTACTGGTCTTCCTTCCACCGCCTTACTGGTAGCCATCCCTCCCTGCATTACCCCATACTCCATGATGATCGACCCTTTCCTGACAACCTCAGTAAGGCTAACCATTTTGCTTACCACCTATCTGAGGTCTTCTCCATTCCTGACGATCCCCATTTTGAGTATTCCCTCTTCCACACCATCCTTGACCGCATGGACACCTCTGTCCCCCCGCTCGCCCCTAGCTTCCAGTACTTGGATCGGTTACAGCCCTCAGACATCAACACTCCCATCACTGCACCATCACCACAATCGTCCTCCGCTCCAAACTCAACACTGCCCCTGGTCATGATGGCGTCATCTACCGCCACCTCAAGGAATCCCTCACATCCTTCCTGTCTGTCCTTGCTACCTTCTACAATGTTCTCCTCTCCACTGGATTTTACCCCGACCTGTGGAAGACTTCCCATGTCCTGCTGTTCCCTAAACATAACAAACCCCCCTCTGATACCTCTTCCTATCATTCCATCTGCCTCACCTCCATCTTCAGTAACGTCTTCGAGGCCATCCTCTCTCACCGTATTCACCGCCACCTTAACCAACACCACCTCCTTCCCCTTACCCAATGTGGCTTCCGGCCTTCCTTCTCCGCCAACGACCAAGTCCTTAACCTTACCAATCTTCTTTCCCTCCAAATTAACTCCTGTTGCTCTGCTATCTTTGTTTCCCTCGATCTCCAGAACGCCTATGACCGAGTCTGGCATCCCAGGCTCCTCTTCAAACTCCAGACGTATGCTCTCCCAATCAACTTCATCCATCTCGTTGCTTCCTTCCTCTCCCATCGTCCCTCCTACGTGACTATCCAGAGTTCCAACTCCAGTGCTTTCTATCCCTCTGCCGGTGTGCCCCAAGGTTCTGTCCTTTCCCCTCTCCATCTCCAGTACACTGCTGATATGCCCAAACCTTCCCCACCTGTTCATCTTCTCCAGTTTGCCGATGACACCGCCTTCCTAGCCCTTTATCCTACCCTTCAATAGTCCCAACGTACCCTCCAAACCCACCTTGACCAATTCACCACTTGGTGCAACCAGTGGGTCCTCCGTATCAATCCCTCCATGACCCAGGCGATGATAATAGGCCACACCACCTGCTCCTTCTGCCTCCATGATTTCTACCTCACCATTTATGGCCGTCCTATCCACCTCACTCCTAACCTCAAATACCTTGGCCTCACACTCGACCGCCACCTCACCTGGACTCCCCATCTCCTTACCATCAAAAACAAACCTCACAACCGCCTCCGCCTCCTGAAACTCCTGTCCGGCCAGACGTGGGGTCTGCATCCTTCCACCATCCTTCACACCTACAAATCCTTGATCCGTCCCATCCTCTGTTATGCCAGTGTAGCATTGATTTCCGCCACTCCCCGGTCCTATAAAGCCCTCCAAATCCTCGAACACCTTGTGCTCCACCTCACCTTCCACATCTGCCTTCCATCCCCAATGAGCATCCTCTACGACCTCATCCCCCTCCCCCACCTTCTCCTTTTCCTTGAACACATCTGCACACTATGTATTGTCCGCCGCCTTGATCCCCCTCACCCGCAGGTGTCTCCCTTCCTCTCCACCCCCAACCAGTTGTCGCGCCTTTACCATTGTGTCCCACCTTCTCTCCATCTCCACACCCTCCATCTCAACTTCCACCGCCTACCCCTCCCAGATGATGAGCTTCGCCCTGACATCTACCCTTCCTACCAAATCTAACCCCATCATCCTGCCTCCTCCTCAGGGCTCCCTCTCCTCCCTCTTCCTCCTCCTGAGCGGCTTCCCCCTCCTACTTCCCTCCCTCTTGTGCCCTTTTTCAGTGTCTCTGCACTCCCTCCAGCCCTGTCTTCCCTCTTCATCTCCCACCACACGTATCTCCTGGCCTCTTTGTGTACCCGCTGACACCCCTATTCTCTTCATCCCGCCGCTTCCCCTCCTGCCCCTTGTTCTCCCTCCTTTTCCATCCTCTCTGACCTTTCCCTCGGCAGGTCCCACCTGGCAGTTTTATTCTTCGTTGTGTGTGCTACAAGTGGGTTTTAAGTGTGTTGTTCTGGAGTTTTTATTATAATGTGGCCGACTTTTCACCTGTGCATGTCCATTCAGTGTCTTCTCTGTGTTTTAAGCATCGCCAACTGTGTTTTTTAACTTCCTGGTGACTTTTTTAACCGTCCCCTGTGAACGTCTCCATGTCAGTCTAATTTTACCTCCATTTTCTCCCTTTACTCTGTTTTATGTTCCCCTTTTTATCGCCTTATGTATGTAACATTTCTTCTTATTTTAGTTGTCATGTCGCTCGGCTGAAGAACGGCGGGTTGTGCCCCTGACAGCCCTCCCCTGCCCATATGGGGCAGGGGAATGGAATCACAATAAAGCAAAAAAAAAAAAAAAGGTGCCCGAACCTCAGCCAAGTGCGCAGTACGTAGGAGGGTGGACCAAAGTGCGCGAGAGGCTGGTGTAGCCGACTCGGACAAGTCTGTTACAGTAAACAAATACAATGGTGACTAAGGAAAACTCACTGTACGTCGATGCTTTCAGGTCCGTTAAGCATAAACTATTAAACCGATTACGTGACTACTTATAACAGGTCGACCAAACCGCCCTCACACCGAGGTGAAATAATGTTGAGGTGGACTGATACAAGAAGGTGAAAATGAGCGCTTATTTTTGTTTTGAAAATGTTGGTTTTAGTCTATAGCCACAGTTTGTTTATTTTCCCTCCCAGCTACCAGTTGCGGTACACACTACCATCCTCAGGCCATCCTCTGGCACGCATTCGTGACCCTCTCTTCCGAAGTAACTGCGTCAGATTTATGTATTTGACACGTTACATGTACTTGGGAAGTAAACTTAACCAGTAGCAAAATAAATAAACTGCTACTGAATACTAAAAAAAAAAAAATTCAGTTTTGTATTCGTCGTTGTTCGACTGAGAGTGTGTGAGGAATACGTATTTCTTTATGTAAGTTGAGGTGGAGGGGGAAGAAAGGAAGCGGGTGGGAATGGGGTACTGATGTCAGCTGCATCGAGGCTTTACGCAGAATCAGCGGCGACGAGTGGAAAGTGTGTGCCCTGCCGCAGGCCGCCTCAGCGCCACTCTGCGACTGCACTGAGTTATCTCCACTGCTTCTACAGAGCAGACCGACAAATACGAGAACCACGCAACACAATACCGCTGAGGAGGCAAAAAACAAATGTAGAATTTGCCCTCCATAGTTCTGGACACTTACAAAGCATTAATGTAGTGAAAGGAATGTACGGCCGACCTCTCCAGACTGGATGTGCTGGGTCAGACTAACTCCTAATAAGCGTGTCACAAGTGCTGATGTCGTGACATCACAGACGCGTATAGCCGCGTGAGGCGTGCCGCGACACGGCAGTTTTCTACGGGAGGTGCTTTTTACGTCTGCGTATGCCTGTCAGACGCTGGTTACGCCGTGATGAGTTTTCGGCACTGTGTATGATGGAACTGTTTACCAAACCACGGAAAAACACTCGAAAAAAGTACAGAATGTTAGAAAACTAAAATATATTTAATAGGAATGAAGAGAAAGGAGCAGGTAATTCTCGGAAGACGGACGTGGATGTTTTGTTCAATAAAAAATGCGACACGCCATTCATGTCTTACATTTTCTGCTGTGTAAGAGGCTGTAGACATCGGAATGTAGGGCTTTGGCTTTCACCGGAATGACGGTCATTATCTTACCCCTAGGAGACTATAAAGTAATTCGCCAAATTATTTACATCAAAACTTGAGAAAACAGCATTCGGCAATGTATACGGTGGGGCCGCCACCGACCCCTTGTCTGGTAGCCCAGTGGTAATCTGTTGTTTTTGATGACGACGATGGAGATATTTCTTGTGAACTTGAACTTTTTGTTCAGATTTAACACGGAAGGAATTTCGAGAACATACGACATAAGAACGTCATCATCAGAAACTTAGTTGCATGCTGTAACGGAGTTTGTGGCCCAGAGCAATTTTCGTGGCACATCATCAATGTTGCATCTCTTTAATTGCTAGCTATGTCATGCTGTCGAGTTACAAACTAATGATCTGAGGATAAATGTGTTTATGATGAGACTTGATGATGAATTTAGCCTTCAATATAGCTCGCCAGTTTATATGGTGGGGCAAATAAAAGTGGCCCAGTGGACAGAGTTCCAGGGTACGAAGGAACACAACAGGGTGAAGGAAATACAGTACTGACCTGTCTGTAGCAGATGTCGCGAGTGACCACCGTCCACCTCTTGGCACTTGTGGGTCCTGGTCAACCAGCTGCTGAACGTGGATCGAAGCTGGACTGCTGGGATTGCTGCAGTATCATCCCAAATGCTCTGCTGCAGTCCTTGAAGGCTATGAGGGTTGTTGCGACACACCCTAGACATGAGAGCTCCCCACACAAAATGATTGCACAGTGACAGATCAGGTGAAATGGCTGGCCAGCTACGGTCGTGACCAGACTGACCTCCGCTAACACCTCTGACACACATGACTCCTAGATTTGGCTGGCTGTATGGGCAGCTGCTCCATCCTGTTGAAACTAACTATAGGTGTTTACCTCCTCCGTTAGTGCTGCCAGAAATGATTTCAAAATGTTGGCAATGTAACGCCCCGAAGTCAGACTCTGATGAAAGCAGATGGGGCCAATAACGTGGTGTGCAGACACTGCACACCTAACCCCATCGTTGTGATATTGCAGCTCTGTTTTGTGGAAATTATATGGATTCTCCGCCGCACAGAACCAGTGATTCTGTGAGTTGACGTAACCACTCACGTGAAACCAGACTTCGTCAGACATAAAGAAGCCAATCACAAATCTGGAGGCACTAAGGGAACTCTGCTGGTTTTAATGCGCGGACAACAGACACTCAATAGGGATGCATGTGGAGGCATAGCTATATTCGTCAGCATGATGGACGTGTCATTCCAGTTTTTTGCAACAGGCATCGGATTGATTTGATAGGACATTATAGCATTTTCTGGTGAGCTCCAGTCACATTTTCTGTCGTCCGGGCATGTTTCGGAATGTTTTTTGACTTGTTCAAAACAGATACTGTCTGAGGCCATTTTTGGACTAAACGTTGCGTGGCGTTTCTTGCTGGCACTTTGAGACCATTAAACTTCTCGACAAACAACTAACCACACCATTCCAGTGCCTTTTTGTAACGTTACTTTCCACAACGGACCCCCGCTGCTCCTCTGTGAGCACCGTCGCCTCCTTTGCACTGCCCCACTCGCACTGACACAGCTGGCCCTGCGCTCTGCACTGGTCTGCATCACGTGGCCGGCACATACGTGGTGTCTGCGTCACATTCACGTCCAATCGTATCCATTCGTCCGCGCCATTTTTATTTGCCCCTGCCTGTATATTACTGGGTTTGCTTGCATTTCACGTTTGATGCCCAGACTGGAATGGAATGACGTTAACTCGCGGCTTGAGGATGATGTGAGATGCAACAGTTGGAAATTCATGTCGAGTGACTGAGAGATGGACATACGGAGACTGCAGTTTTATGTCGATTTCCTCCCCCAAGTTCCAGTTCTGGAGGTCACACCGTATTACTGTGTCTCCCCCTACCCCAGGCCCAGATTTGTTAGTTGCCATACTTTTGCTAGTATGTGGGATATTATTGCCAAAATTCATTGCATGAGTTTTCGCGCTCCAATTATTTTTTCTGTACACTGGTTTACTTTGGTTAATTGTATGTTGCGAACAAATGAGATTAATTATTATTATACTGGAACTGGCTTCTTATTAAATGAATAGTTTTGTTACTGTAACTCAGTAGCATGCACAACGTATCCACCTCTGCTACAATTATCGTAAAAATGTTCTGAAGTTATTTCTGTTATCAAAAATAATGAAGGTACCATACGCAATGCTTAATGAACCTCAAACCTTGCAGTGGATTTTTCGCCAACATTAATTATTAATCAGTGCCATGGCTAACACTAGAGCATAAGACTATCACTATTAACCAGAAAAAGATTTCTCTATAACTTTTACTGGCGCATAATTTTTGCTTAGCAAGGTTTCCTTTTCAAAAATGAAAGTATTTTTTTAACTTTGACACTGTTAAAGTTTAGAATATTAGCAGCCCTCGTCCGCCTGTGAAACAGAACGTAAAATCTGCTGCTTTGTACTCAGATCTCGAACTGCTGTGAGAAATAATTTTAAATGCACTTTTTGCCTGACCGCTTATTGCCGTATGACTGCGCTTATTATCAGATTTGAATCTCCGCCGTGTCGCAGCTCTGCACCACGGACACGACTTAAAAAGCTGAAAGTGTCGCAAATAAATGTGTAAAATACCAGGCAAGCTTTCTAATAGTACCATACGAATTCTCATTACACAACTATATTTAAAACTCGAATAACAAGTTCACACACCATTCTTAATAATCAGTGCCTAATAGCGTCCTGCTTACAATCTTGACAAATGAAAGCTACCTACGTGTTAAACATAGCGTCAGAGGTTCCTCCTCTCTATGTGACTCCAAGAAGACGACAACGACAATATTATTCTTACACTACTATCTATAAAATGGCTGATTGTCATGAAATCTTTGAGTTTTTCTTCACTAATTCTTTTCTGTGGCGGTTTCAGAACTCGCCGACACAGATTTTATTTCACAAATCCAGTACTTAATCCTTTACAAATACAAAATATATCATAATTGTCTCTGTTCTCTTATTATTCAGAGCCCACAGACGTAATCAGTGCCTGTATATACATAAATAAAATTGTAATTGCATAGTTATAAAGCATGCTGTCTTACAGTGATACAGTTGATGTGATACTCATTACGTCCCAACATGAAGACATGCAAGACCAGATTAATATATCATGCTGTGCGGAAACGTAGGGTTGAAACGATGCCTCGTGTTTGTTAAGGAGACGCTGAACTGTGGAGAACATAAGAAGCGTTAGCCTGCACTGACCCTGCAACACTGGTATCTACCAGCACGACAATGCGCCTCACTCATAGCTCCAGTCGTGCCCAAATAGCTCAACCAATTTGGTTGTGACATCTAAGAGCTAATCCAGGTTGCATGTCGTGTTCAGTTGTGGCTGAAAGTAGCCCCTGAGGCCTGTTCACGGCACCCTGATGAGAGCAGTATACACCAGACCTGTTCCTACAAAACCAGCTGATTTAACCTTTGCTCAGAACGACACCCATCTACTAAGTTATTGTGTTACACAGATCTCCTCTGCAGGGTGTTCCTCAGCTCACCTGACGCAGACATGCTCATTTATTGGCGTTTCATGCTGGGACCGAATAATAAGCCAAAATAACCAGTGGTGTTTGGTCGGAAAACACAGAATTTGCTAGATACAACAAGCCTGGTCTGCTGCCTTTTGGACAACTTTACTGGGATGTGTTGTTTCAGCAGGACAGCTCTTATTGACTAACTTTCTAAATCACACAGCTGCTCTACCGCAGATGTTCCTCATATCCTGTATTACTGGTTAAAGGATCAGTTTTTAAACATCCTTTGTGGCCAACTGTAACTTAAAATAACCCATGTTGTTCTGTGAGGGAACACTAAACTGTGCTGGATTCCTCCAAGCTGTACTACTGTGCTACTTTTGGGAGTAATCTTTCAACAGGACAAGACATTTATACAGTTTCACTACTCTCCATTACATACCACAGTTCCCTCGGAAGTAACAAATCAGATACACTCTCAGTCTCGTGGCTTGGGGAACTTTAGCATGAAACGATCCTCCTGTGTCTGAGGAATTACTGAACTCTGCAGGTGTCCAGAGTGTTGTCCTGCCTCTGCTGGGTGAGTAGGAGACGATGTTCCACAAGAACACCGACCTTTCCGTCACTTTCTGCGATAAGTGGCACAAGTTGTTCTGATGTCCATCAGCTCCCCTGGCAGTGACATGCAAGCCTCACTTTTGAGTATCATATTTTAGAGGAACCATTAAGCAAACAATCACTGATGATAGATCAATGAATAATACAGCATGGTCAATGGTACTTGGTAACAACCTTAACGAATGTATCTACTGTTTCTTTGCCATATTTAGCTAGTGTGTGTAACTGAATAGATACCATTGTACGCACATTAATCTCTCTTACTTCGTTCTCGAGGTTCCTACTTCACACGTGCAATAGTTTCAACGTAAATGTAGCACATTTTGCCTCGCATTCCTTTTCTGTAAATTTACTTAATTGAATTTCACGCCAGCCGCTGTGGCCGAGCTATTCTAGCTACTTCAACCCGGAACCGCGGTGCTGCTACGGTTGCAGGTTCTAATCCTGTCTCGGGCATGGATGTGTGTGATGTCCTTACGTCAGTTAGGTTTAAATAGTTCTCAGTCTAGGGGACTGATGACCTCAGATGTTGTCCCATAGTGCTGAGAGCTACTTGAACCATTTTTTTGAGAATTTCACGAAAACAACTTCGTGCTTCTGCCAAACACTCCGGTATGAATTCCACAACCACCTCTGTTACTTCTGCGTATGCTCAGTCCTAGCACTCCTTCTGATTTTGCTCCATACCCGCTGTCATGCCGACTTGACCAGGTCTCCAGCAGAAGTCTACATCTACATCTACATCTATATGGATACTCTGCAAATCCCATGTAAGTGCCTGTCAGAGGGTTCAATTCTCTGTTATTTCAATCAAGTATAGCGCGTGGAAAGAACAGCGCTTATATATTTCCGTGCGACCTCTGATTTCCCTTATTTTATTATGGTGATCGTTTCTTCATATGTAGGTCGGCGTACACTCCTTGAACATCCACATTCAGGTTCAGGTTCTTCCTGTCGTTCAATATCAGCATAGCTATACATTGAAACGTCGTGCATTTCTGTATCATCCGCATCAAATTTCTGAATTGTTACGTTATACACTGAAGAACCAAAGAAACTGGTACACAGGCCTAATATCGTGTAGTGTCCCCGTGAGCACGCAGAAGTACCACAAAACGACTAATGTCTGAATGAGTTCTGGGGGAAATAACACCATGAATCGTCCAGGGCTGTCCATAAATCCGTAATAGTACGAGGGGCTGACAATCTCTTCTGAACAACACGTTGAAAGGCATACCAGATATGCTCAATAATGTTCATGTCTGGAAGTTTGGGGCGAGTGGAAATGTTCAAACTCAGAAGAATGTTCCTAGAGCCACTCTGTAGCAATTGTGGACGTGTGGGGTGTCGCATTGTCCTGCTGGAATTTCCCAAGTTCGTCAGAATGCATAATGGACATGAGTGGCTGCAGGTGACCAGACAGGATGCTTATATACATGTCACCTCTCAGAGTCGTGTCTCGACGTATCAGAGGTCCAATATCACTCCAACTGTACATGCCGCACACCATTACAGAGCATCCATCATCTGCTGATATGCAGAGTCCATGGATTCATGAGGTTGTGTCCGTCCATCCACTCGATACAACTCTTCCTTTTCATTTTCTTTGGTTGATAATATTAAGTTTATGACACTAGATAAGTCACTAGGAGCGAGTACTGTTAAATCAATGTTGTCTCGAAGTCACGGAAGTTATTAGCAACATACTGGCTGAAACAAAATATCTGTACAACGAAAAACCAGCCACTGTGGGATATTTCACTTTTTTATTCACTTGATAGCTAGTTTCGGGCCAGGACGCATTTTCTTCCTTTTACAAGTTGCCACCCGCTCAAGGAAGATGCGTTGCTTATAGCGATTACGAGGCAATAGAGTGACTGCTGTCAGGTACGTAGGTTGTTCTTGAACATAAGCCAGATTATCTGAAAAACAATTTCATAGAAAATACCAGCTCTGGAAAATGAGACAAGTCAATTCCCAGGTTTGAAGTTGTGGAGTACAGTAGAAGGATGCAAATATCATGTTTGATCAGTAAGTAGCTACAGAAGTATTCTTCTGTTGTACACTTTCCTTGTATGGTCTGTATGTGCAGCTTTCACGTTGGTGTACAGTCTACGGTTAGTCTTGTGTATTTTAATAAGTTAGTAAATTGGATAGGATGGTTTCTTAAGGCTGTAGTTACGAGTTTGAAAAGCGGTTCTCTGTTTTATACAGTTGCCTGGGTCTTGGAATGGCTAGAGTCAAAGTGTGTCTGTTTACACATGATTGAGGTGGGATGGTCAACACATTGGAGGGAATGGACAGGATGTCTGAAGCCGGATGCTCCTAATGTTTCCATAACCAGTACATCTTCTTGTCAATTAGAGTGGGGTTCACTTGGAACTTCTCCTTCATCGACTATGTTCTGCAGCTTATCCACTACCTCAATAAGAACAAATTTGTCATCTTTGCAGCTCTTAACCTTCTGACTATGTGTGTGTGTGTGTGTGTGTGTGTGTGTGTGTGTGTGTGTGTGTATGCACAGGGGCAGGGACTGGTGGCTGTACCACTGGTATAGACAGAACACTGCCGCGTGTTACTGCTCTCACCCAGGGCAATGTATAAATTTTCACCGCTCCAGTAGTCATTACATTATCACGTAATGGGTAAATAATTCTTTATTTGTTTCTTTGTCGCTGTGTTTTGTTTCTATCGAACTGCAGATGATACAGCGCTCTACTGTCTGCTCTTCTCATCTGAGAGTGTGTGCCTGCCTTTAGTTTTTCGAACTAATGTGGAACGCCACATTCACGTTCAGCAGAAATTGGAACAGGAAGTACGAGCTGGTCGCTCAGGGAAAGAAATGGAAAAAATGAAAACATTAACTCACCAACAAACCCAGGAAAAAATGCCAGTGTTCTACCACCTACTTAATTGACATTAGAATACTTATGTGGCGAGATTGTGCGTAAATTCATACGCGTTAGCGTAAATTCACTTGCATTTCATCAAGACTAGACCCTGATTTCCATATGTCGTCAACCACTTCACGCTGACTTGGCTATGACTTCAACCGTGTGTCTGCCATCCCTGCACTCGTACATACGTTGTGTATATTCCCGTACAGGGGAGACGTGTTTACTGACAGTCGCTTGCCCGGTATCGGCGGATAAATGCGATGCTGCAGTGCCTGTGTTGTTCAGAAATACGACGCAATGTTTCTTCGGACATGCTGGGACTGACCGAAGAAAATCTCTATCTCGAAGCAAAACGTTGACCATTATTTTAGTAACACTCTTTGCACAGTCGTTCGTAATCTAAAGGAGTAGATATCATGGGCAATGTGTCTCAAATTGCCCTGCGAATCAGTACTAAACCTATGGATGCTAATATCTGTAAGTAATGTTTTCAATTGTAGATAATGACGTAAAGAATTCCTGATAGCTCCAACCATTCACTGTTCTGCTTCTTCACGTTTTCTGTACTACCACACACTTTGTTCCGTTACCTGACTAACGATTCCTTGATACTTGAAGACGTTTGCTGTTAGTTGATTCCTTCTATAAGTTTCATCCATTCGATTATGTAACTTTTCGTTAAGAACTGAATTTACCCATCATACCTTCAGCATTATTCTGTATAGGCTGCTGCCCCTCTACGGGAACCATATGTTGGTCTGGCTCCTGCATAGACGCCCCTTCCACGTTGTTGGATCTGCAGTACGGCTGTGTGCATCACTGAGGCACGCACGCCACCCCACGGCGGCGAGGGTCTTTCCGCCAAACAGTGTAGGTGGAGGAGGCATTGGAGTAATTTAGTGTACATTGTCGAATATTTTACTTCGTACATAAACGACATGAGGGTACCACAGATTCTCTGTATTCTCCGTTGCACTGATAATCAACAGGTAAAATTTGCTACTCTTATATCTATATGTCTACTTAATCGATTTAATCTTCTCCTTATATTCTTATATAAAATTTATAAATCATTTACATCTTTAAAACTTAATGAAGCGATTACCAATGGGTGTAGCTATTCGAAACGGACGAAATTTATTTTAAATTCTTTGTAGGTATTTGGTATGAAGCCATGGTGAGACTCGCATCATGTAAGAGACAAAGCGTGTCAGGCCATACATTTAGGTTGAAAATGGCTCTGAGCACTATAGGACTTAACATCTGAGGTCATCAGTCCCCCAGAACATAGAACTACTTAAAGCTAACTAACCTAAGGACATCACACACATCCAAGGCAGAGGCAGGATTCGAACCTGCGACCGTAACAGTCGCGCGGTTCCAGACTGAAGCGCCTAGAACCGGTCGGCCACACCGGCCGGCCATAGATTTAGGTCTAGATGGCAGAGAGCGCAGTGGCGGCATGGCAAGGACGACGGATTCAACGCTTTGGAAGGTACCGATTCAAAAGTGTGCAGCACCTTCAAACTCACTGCTCCTGCACAACGATGGAAATTCTGAATTTTATTTTTCGTTTTCTGTACTGCTTATCGACGTACCGGTAAGTGTCGTCAGCAGCCACGTGTCACCACTGCAGTGAGTTTGGGTTTGTCTGTGCGCCGGGCCCCCTACTGTGTGGACTCGGCCCGTGTCCCCCGCTGGCCTCCCTCGCCCTGTGTTGCTGTGACGCCCACAGCCGGGCTGTCGGAAACTGGAAGCGGCTCAGACCGCAAACGGGATGTTAGCTGCCCGCTGACCGCTAAACGCATGCTGACACAGCGAGGACATGACGCACGTCCCACACACACACACACACACACACACACACACGTAAAAGCGTGGAGTATTCCTGGCGCACATCCGCAAAGCTCCACTTACGCAAATACGACTTGGAGGCGAGAAATCGCGATCCTGCGACAGTAGCTTCCCACTAATGGACAGATTTATAGCAAACATGTTAGTAAGTCACGGCTCTATTCTCCCTTGGCACACAAAACAGCCACTGTTGAAGAAGAAACGAGAGAAATGACTTAAAAAAAGGACAGTATCACCAAGAATGGCGATGTTTTACTGAAAGTCAAAATTTTGCCGGGCTTCAATGCGATATGCTTTTAATAGTTTCCACAACGGAAGTGTGTCTTCACATCTGGCAGAAAACCCGCCTGTGTAAACATGTCGCCCACACATGTCGCGCGATCGCATTGACGAGGCTTGCAACCGGCAGGGTCAAAAACGTACTAATAGACGTCCACGATTTAACAGTAAATATATTGAAGCTGCGTTATAAGACAAAAATGCTCAACACATTCTAGAACACTTTTATTCTCAAAAGAACGAATAACTTGGAGCAGTGAAAGTTATATTGTGTCAGAAATGATCAAATCAGTCATCCACACCGTACTCGTACATCCAGCAAACGTGTCTGTAACTGAATAGCTTACAAATACAGGCCTTGTCAAGAAATCACAGTGGGCACCGGCTATTCTTTGTTTCAGCTGATACAGGGTCAGTGATTAACAAGCAGCCGTGTTCACTATACTCCAGCGTATTCTGTGTACCACGCTATGATAGGTATTAGTTCTCGTCAAAGAACACTTCTAGCGAGCGTAGTACTGTATTACGTTCACCAGTAGGATCAGAGACACAAGTTCACGGAACAATCAGGTGAACAAATCGTCAACGCGGATGTAGCATTTCGGCGTACACCGCCTGTGTTATTCACGTCACTCCGGTTTGCACACGCGAATAACCCAACACTGACGCCAGTGTAGAGAGCTGTAGAGGCCGCCGTTCGACGTGGGACTGCTCCGGCTGCAGTGCTGTGCTTACTGAGGCAGGCGGGGGCGGCCGCAGCGCCTCACCAGCTGCAGCGCCGGCCTCTGCTGCCGCCGACCGCTCTGCCACTGGGAGACCGCAGCAGCTGGCAGTGGGACAGCTCAGCTCCTTCACTAATACAGTCGGGATGTGAGGTGAAAGTAATACTGCATTCACCTATAAACCCCCTATTGAGACTAAATATCTGAACAGCTATCACTTCTTTCCTTCTGGAACATAGTATCAGTCAGACTTAAATGCCGTTCCGCCGCGTCTTTTAAACTTTGCAATATTGTATCGACGCTGTTCACCTGATGAAACTTACTGAACACCGAATTCAGTACCTACGAAAGACAGAAAAGTCAGACTAATGCTCTTCAAGTAACCAAAACCAATATTTTCATTACACTGTTCATACGAGAAATCAGGGTCAGATATTTTCGTTATGGAGTCCAAATGTTTGGTCTAGAGTCAGCCATGAATCTAACTAGTCAGCTAGATAATTTCTGCCTGACTGTCTGTTGACAATCTCTTGCTTTTTTACCAGACCAGGATGTTTCGTAATATTAACCAACCAAAAATCTTATATTCTTTTCACAAAACTCAATTTATCCCCGATGATTCATCATAATTATATTATATATTAGTACATCTGGAAGGGGTCAAATTGTCGTCCTTTTACAGAACTGCCCCATAAGCTGCACGTGCTGCGCCACTCTTTAATGCTGTCAGTGGTCACGTGATCACTCTCGCACTCGCAGACGAGCTCCTGCACGCCCACGCAGCCCTGACGCCCGCCAGAATCGTCTTATTCCAGGGGCAGCGGCGACAAGGCGTACAGCTACCGCAGCACAGGTAACAGAGCTCGTGAGACCAGACACCTCAACACAAACTGTTGCGAACCACCTATTAGCAATGACACTATGGGCACCCACACTTCTAACTCCTCTCCCACCCGCACCACAGCATCGACTGGTGCCGCCAGGGCTTCTTTCAGCTGGAAGAAGGAATGGCGCGCCCTGGTCTTCAGCGACGCCAGGAGATACTGCCTGCATCCAAGTGACGGTCGTTTGTGCATACGACGAAGAGCTGGTGAGTGCTACCTTAAAGAGTGTACTCTTCCGAAACACACTGGCCTTACTGTTCACCTGTGCCGTTCCTGGAGAGGACATGCAGAATGTTGTTAAACCCGCTCTTTTGCTTTTCTTGTAACAGGAAGACGGTGTGTTGTTCCAAGAGGATAATGCTCGCCCACATACTGCTCATCGAGCTCAATGTGCAAGACGTGTGGCACCTTCCCTGGCTGGCACGGTCTCTGGACTCCTCTCCAGTGCAGTAGGTGTGGGGTATGGTGGGACGACAAGTGACAGGTGTGACGTGTCAAGCGAGAACTCTTACACAACGACGTGACATCACGTATCGCAGGGCCGTATTCGCCACCCATACTATCGATGACACAGTCAGCGCCTGTGTTGCCGCCCGTAGTGGCTACGCCACGTGCTAATATCGATGTCTCAGGTTGGGTCGATGCCTGGTTCGTCCAAACCGCTTGTGCTATTCGTCTGTATGTGTTACCACTTCATGTACTCCATATGCAGTGTTGACAATAAATCTTGAGTGACCTATTAACCTCCAAAAGCTCCAATTGTTTCTCTGGCAGTCTATTAGCAACCATGAGTCGCAACATTTGCAGACAATAATCCTATACTATGAGATCATCAGCGTCCATCTTCCACCTCTAGTCCACGCTCGCCATAGACATTAAATCACAAGTAACTTGTAGTTAAAATAGATAACTCCACACAGAAATGTCCGTGGAAGCCCTGTAGGCTTGTTATAGCTCTACTACTGATGTGGCGACAATGGTTTCCAACTCATATAGGGTGTGGGGTTACAAGCTCAGACGTCTAGGTTATAATTAATAAGTATTAAGGAAGAATATTTAAAAAATGGCAGTTCAAATTTGCCGAAACTAGTCATCACTGTACGATCAATTGCGATTTCGGCAAATAAAGTTTTCGAATCAGAAGACTTCATCATTTAAAGCTATAGAGAGTCTCCTACAAGACTCTCTCTGTGCCAGGTAATCCAATAGGTGACTTTAATTATAATGAATGTAATCCAAATAGAGATGTGCAGGGCGAGTCAAAAAGGAATTTGCAACTTTAGAATGATATAGAGATGTATTGAGATAACTTATAGAATCGGTAGGTGTATGATTATGCAGCAAACAACCTGCATGTACTTCAGTCCATCAGTGCCCCATTCCACCAGCAGCAACGGCACCGTTGTGCACAGTTAAGATGGCTGCTTTCACTGGTGTGGAGCGTGCCCGCTGTGTGTCCTGGTACCATGAAACGAACTCTGCAAAAACTATTCGGCGGTTTCATTAAAGACCGCGCGTATGTTCCTCCCGTAGAAACAATTCGGCCGACCTGAAAAATTTAATCTACGCTGCCGTTGCTGAAGTTTCGCCCGATTTGCCGCAATGTGGGAAGGGGAAGTTGACTACCAGTGGGATGTGTCCCGCATCATAGATGGTAGTAACATCGAAACGAAATGACACTTTTATGTGAAACTTGAGCTTCTTTGCTACTAAATAACACATCAACCGACTCTGTAAGATATTTCAATATATTTCTGTATCATTCAAAAGCTACAAAGTCCTTTTTGACACACTCTTTCTTTTTAGCAATTTTCTAGAATGCTACTGTTGACCAAAGATAAGCTCCGTCCAAACGGTAAATCTTTGAACATTAGCCTTAGCCACACTCTTTGGTTTGTTTACACCCTGTGGAACAAGTGGGAGTTGTTGGCTGTGGAAAGTTTGCTTGGTGCTGTGTGATCAATTCAAATGGAAAACATGAACTACGTTCTCCAATGTGGCTTGTGAGCAATGGGTAAACTGGTGGATGTTTATTACTGCAAGTAATACCATCGAGCCGACCTTGCAGGGTAAGTAATTCTGTATATGTCGCCACATTCTGTGCTTCTTTCTATCGTCTTTTCTATCTTCCCAGGACTACATTTAGACATTAGAACAGCTATGCCAGAGATGACTGGTCTCGTGACATTTTGCGAAATATCTCATAAACTAATAATGGGAGGCGCCGCCCAGGGAGGTCGGGCTCGAGGACACGATCTGAGACCGCGTTCCTCACCAGCGTTGTTGAGGCCACAACTACCAATCATTCCCACTTTGCTTTTTTTTTTTTCTTCTCAAAAAATTTTATAATTTTCGATTTGTAAATTTGATGTATTATAATTTCGAGAAGTGATTACAGCTGTATGTTACACAAAAAATGACAAAAGACCTCCACGCGGCAGTGCACGGGCAGCGCTGCCCGTGACGTCAGCTGCGCAGCCAGACACCGCGGTGAGGCGGGGGCCGAGTGCACTGAGTGGAGGGAGCACTGAGGTCCGCAGAAAGTTATCAGGTGGCGGACCCTGGCTGTGCAAATGCAGGCTCGCAAAAGAATGAAAGTGCAGCCTTTGCTTGAGTCACTGATAGCTCGGTTAACTCGCGCCGGTCTTCCAGCACGCTTAGCACGATGCCGCAGCCGTGGCTGCTACCTCGGCAGTGAGCGGTCAGCCCCCACTGCCTGAGAGGACAGCGCCGGCCGCCACCGTCAGCTGCCGTCAGCCTCCGAGGCACCCACTCGGCCGCCCACTACGTGTTTTCACGCGGCTGCACAGACAAGTTGTTGTACTGCATTTGCGGCATTCTTAGTGGTCTTCCCTGCACGAAAAGCGAGCTGCCAGCAGTTTGTGCCGCTCAGAAGCCGATGAGACGACTTCTGGCGCCACCCAGCTTTTCAGATGCTTTTTACAGAACAGCCAGCAACCAACTAGATCTATCGGACTTCCTTGATTATAACTACCTCCGCGATTTTCAGTGGCCACTTTATAGACATCGATTATAAACGAGACATAAACATGAAGTTACCTCTGGCGCCAAAAGTTATGTAATTTCTTCTGATAATCCGTTAGGACATTGAGCTGTGCCTCAAACAAAACTATTTAAGGGTATGGAGACATCCTTATCAATACATGTCAGCAGGGGACCGACCGGTCAAGGGGCTGGAGGCTCAGGAATGGTGTGGAGCGTTTTCAGTTGCAGTGACATGGTACTCCTGATATGTCTATATACAATTCTGATAGTTGACACGTACATAAGAATCCTGTTTCATCATCTGCATCCATTCATGTCCATTGTAAAGTCCGACTGATTTAGGGAATTCCAGCGGGGCAATGCGGCAACCCACATGTCCAGAATTATTACAGAGTGACTCCAGGAACTTTCTTCTGAATTTAAAAACTTTCGCTAGCCACCAAACTCCCCAGATGTGAACATTATTGAGCATATCTCGGATGCCTTGCAACGTGCTGTTCAGTAGAGACGTCCACCCTCTCGTTCTCTTACGGATTTATGGGACAGTCCTGAAGGATTGATGGTGTCAGCTCCCTCCAGCACTAATTCAGACATTAGTCAAGTCTGTGCCACATGAACCAATTTCATTTACTCTTCAGTGCCTACATGTGTGCATGTGTATATGTGTGGTTCTTTTTTCACCTACGCACATTATGTAAAGTCAAAAACCAATTAGAAAAGAAAAAGTCGTTAACTGGGGAAACAGAGTGCTTATTATTAGTTTTTAATTTGTACATCGAATTAAATGCAAATATGGCACATAATTAAACGGAAAAAGCAGATAGTTTATTAATTTAAAAATGTATATGGAATTAAATGTGAAATTATATATGTGATTAAATGGTATAAATGGTTCAAATCGCTCTGAGCACTATGGGACTTAACATCTGAGGACGTCAGTCCCCTAGAACTTAGAACTACCTAAACCTAACTAACCTAAGGACATCACACACACCCATGCCCGAGGCAGGACTCGAACCTTCGACCATAGCGGTCGCGCGGTTTCAGACTGAAGCGCCAGAACCGCTCGGCCACACCGGCTGGCTTAAATGGTATAGAAAATGAATATATTAAAAAATACACATCGATCATTTTTTTTACAAAAAAAGATTGTTAGTAACCATTAGTTATTGTTTTGTTATATCTTTGTTATTTCGGAGAAAAGAAACTAATCGCTATAAATGACTAGCCAGATGTAAATGATGGAAAAGGAGGATTTCCTTAAAGTCTGGAATCGCGCGACCGCTGCGGTCGCAGGTTCGAATCCTGCCTCGGGCATGGATGTGTGTGATGTCCTTAGGTTAGTAAGGTTTAAGTAGTTCTAAGCTCTAGGGGACTGATGAGCTTAGATGTTAAGTCCCATAGTGCTCCGAGCCACTTGAACCATTTTTGATTTCCTTAATTCAGTATTGTAAGATGTGGCTAGTTATTTACAGTGTGCTGCATTACACATGTATTTTCTTCTAGAATAGACACCTTTACCTATAAAGCATAAAGAGTGTTCAGTTGCAAACTTCAAGGTAAAGAAGTAGCAATTAATAATATTATGTACAGTCACAGCAGCTTCGCAAAATATTACCCCTGAGTTAGAGTAACTACACGTAATTCAGCATTAACATCAAAGTGCTGACTGCTGCGGGCCACACGCTGTGGCGTGCCACCCCTCTGGCCGCCCTCCTCCGTGCACCACCAGCTGCGGCGCCAGCACTGCTGTGGAGGCCGTGGCTGGCTGGCTGGGTGGGGAGCTGGCTACTGGCTGCGGCCCCGCCTCTGCAGGTCTCCTCTGGAGGCGGGCTGGCGGCTCCCCACCCAGCCAGTGCCCACGTGGGGCCCGCTGCGGCAGCACGCCGCAGCACTGCCCAGCCGACACGTGCGCCGCAGAGGCGTCTCGCGCACAGTGCTGGAGACTTCCGAGTAAGCACTGGCTCATGGCAAGTTTATATGCACTTGAATGGTGAGGATTGGTACGCAGTGAGGCAGGAAGAACAATTTATTCTGTATTTTCTTTATTTACATATGTACGTTTTATACTCATTGTGTAGAGCGATGTTTTCCCAGACGTTGCTTCATATGAGTCTAAAAAATTCAGCTTGTACAGTATTCTGTCCAGCAAGTGCCTCAACATATGTATTAGTAGACATACCACCCCTGAATTCTACTTCACTGAACTCGATAGTAATAGGCTCTCTTGGTACAGCGAGAATAAATGCATTTATACACTGCTCCTCTTACATTCAAATACCAGTACCTCAGTCTGTCTGTAGCAGTCGCTAAGATGCAGTATAAATCATCCAAATTCCCCACACTCGAATGTTTTATTTAAATGCGCGTATCCCCTGAAATTGATTCAGTCATAGCTTCCCTGTACATATGCACTGTTGAAACCCTCCTCCCATACATTTTAAAGTCAGTTGGTGATTGTAATGCACCGCACTCTGTTGTCATCTACTTCTTTGTATACTCCCTCATGCTGCACAGATAGTCCTGTGGTGCCAAAAACACGTCGAAAGTTTTCTATTTCTACAGCCATCCCAAAGTCACTGTCGGGTTCTAGACCTACACTGACGCTTTTAGATAGACTAACACTCACAGTATATGTGTTGGTGAAAAGCAGTACACTTCTGCAACTTAACTGAGACTTGCCGACTTGAGGAACTTCTGATCTCTGTGTGAAATAGTTGAAAGACTGTAGGTCTGATAAATCTGGAAGATACTCCGTGGCTTGTTGCTGCATTCCAGCTGGAGTTCACTGGCCTGGTGTAATACATAGGTATTGTCGAGTATGTTTGGTTTTTCGGCCCATCCCTGCTGACTGCACTTTGTGACGTTCTTTTCACTACTTTATACAGACCTGAAATGATCTTTATTGGGCGAGAACAGTGTCGGGGAGGGGAATGTAGGGGGATTGGAGTGGGGAGGGAAGGGTGAGTGGATGGGAAGGCGACATACGGATATGTGTCTGCTGCAATATGACACCGGAAGAAAAGTACTGACAGATCCTAAGGCAGCGATTTCGCTCGTGCAGTCTCTTAACGGATGAACGCAGAAAAGTTTTGTAGATATGGGAGTGGAACGCAAGTTTCATAATAGCAGAACCCCTTACTTTCCACTCGACAGCGAGTGTTCATGAGAGACAAAGGTATCGCCATGAGTGCGGCAGAACGTAATCTGACAGACAGGATGAGCTGATGATGCTGTAGTGTACAGGGACGTCCAGGTGTTGAGTGACTGTAGGATGGTACAAGATGACTTAAGCAAAATTTCTAGTTAGTAAGATGAATTATAGTTAGAACTAAATGTAGAAATATTCGAATACAGAATTAGCAGCGCGCTGCTTGACATTCACGTCGATGAAATATCTAGGTGTGGCGTTGCAAAGCAATGTGAAATGAAATGAGCATGTAAGGGTGCAGCGGAGAAGGTGAATGCTCGACTTCGAGTAGGAGAATTTTAGGAAAGAATGGTTCACTTGTAGAAGACAGAATATAGGACACTAGTACAATCCGTTCTTGAGCACTGTTTGAGTGTTTTGGATCCGCACAAGGTCTTATTAAGGCAAGACGTCGAAGCAATTTAACTGTGCAGCCAGAGTTGTTACCTCCAGGATCGAACAACATGCTAGTGTTATGGAGGTGGTTTGTGAACGAAAATAGGAACCCCTGTAGCGAACACGATATTATTTCTACGAAAACTATAGAGGAAATTTAGAGAACCGACATTAGAAGCTGACTGCAGAACGATTTCACTGACGTCAACGTCCATTTCGCTTCAGGAGCACTAACAGAGAAATTTGGGTGTCTGTGGAGTCATGGTGAAGAAGTGGGATCTAGAGAAGATAAGATCCAACAAAGAACAAATTACAGAAATGCTGTCACTTGAGTTTCTAAACACATTAAGAGACAAAGAACCACCTGATAATGTCAACGAGTACTGGAATATGCTGAAAGAAGAAATCATTAAAGCAGGACAGCAAAATATAGGATATGTAAAAGGGAAAAGGGAAAAGAAACCATAGGTCACACTAGAAATGATTTCGAATGTGGAGGAGAGAAGAAAATTTAAAAACAAGAACACTGAAGATGCAAGAAAGATCTACCGAAGGTTAAATAATGAACTGCAAAGAGAAACAGAGCAGGCTAGGAAAAAATGGCTAAGAGGAATGTAATGCAATCGAAGAACTGGACAGGAAGGGACGACATACTGTACAACAAAGTAAAGACTGTGACATGGGATTAAAACAGAGCAGTAAGTGCTACTATGGAAATTTTGATTAAAGACGAAGAGGTAGTGTACAAAGATCGTGACGATGTCCTCCAGCGATGCGAAGAATATCTAAAAGAGCTATATGACACAGATCGCAAACCAGAAACTGTGGAACTTGAATTACTCAACAGTGTAAATGATGACCAGAAAAGAAGGCCCAACCATCATAATGGAAGAAGTAATGTCTGGCATAACTGCAATGAAAAATGGTAAAGCAGTAGGTACAGATACCGGGAGAAATATTAAAATGCTTGAAACAAGATGAAATAAGGGAAATATTGAGGTTATGAATAAAATATGTGACAGTGGTGAATGCCCTGAGGACTTTCTGACAAAACTAATGATTCCATTACCGAAAAAAACAAGGAATCAAGAAGTGCAGTGACCACAGGACAATCAGCCACATTTCACATGCAGCCAAAATGATGTTAAGAATAGTTAATAAGAGACTTTAAAAATGAATGGAGGAGAATCTTGGCGAGGAGCAGTTTGGCTTTAGACGGAATACGGACACCAGAGATGCAGTGGGGCTCCTACGACTCTTGGGAGAAAGGTTTATTGAAAAAGGAAGAGACCTCTAAATGTGCTTCACCGATCTAGAAAAGGCATTTGACCATGTGGCTTGGGACAAGCTAGCGACTGTAATGAGAGAAAAGAGAGTGGACTGGAAAACCAGAAGACTTATTATACCTTAATCAAAAAGCCTCAGTTAAAGTGAGAGGAGAAAGTATAAACTGGATCGGACTAGGAAAAGGAGTAAGACAAGGATGCTATCACCTAACGTTTTCACTCACTACTTGGAAAATATGATTGCCCAATGCACATTAGATGGCAAAGGAGTAGAAATTGAAGAAGTGTAGTGTTTAAGGTTTGCTGATGACATGGTCCTTTAGCCACAGGGGAAAAACAGTTACAGGATTTAGTGGACACCATTGACGCCATTATGGAATGAAAATTAACACAAAGAAAACAAAAGTATTGGCACTAGGAGAAAATAAAGAAATAAAAATTATGCTGAATGGAGAAATATTAGAACAGGTGCTAAATTTTAAGTATCTTGGAAGAAGGATAGACTCCGACTGGAAGTGCACCACAGAAATGAAAACAAGGATAGCAGTGGTAAGAGGCATTTCATAAGAAAAGGAGAGTTTTATGCAGCAGTGTGGACAGAGAACTGAGGAAAAGATAAAATGTTTTGTAAGGAGTGTTCTTCTGTATGGCCTGAAACATGGGTTTTGAGGAATAAAGACCGAGAAAGGCTGGAGGCTTCTGAGATGTGGACATGGCGGAGTATGGAAAGAATAAGTTGGATGGACAGAGTAATAAATGAAGAGGTATTGATATGAGTGGGAGAGGAAAGACAGTTGCTAGATGTAATAAAGAGAAGAAAAAGATATTGGATTGGGCATATATTAATAAAGAATGACGGACTGATAAAAACATGTGTAGAAGGTTATGTAGAAGGGAAAAGGAAGCGAGGAAGGAGGAGATTTCAGATACTGGATGACGTAATGGACGGTACAACATACAGCAGCTGTAAGAAGGAGGCAATGGATCGCAGAAAATGGAGAGGCAAAGGACCTGCTAATATAGCAAAAAACTGATGATGATGGAGGCATAAAGAGAGTCGCTTTTCCCTCTCTGTATTTACGAGCGTAACAGGGAAGAGAATGACTAGTGATGGTGCAAGGCAACTTCCACCATGCACCATATTGCGACTTGTGTGGAGTTGTAGATGTACATCTGCATCTACACCAGTACTCCGCGCGACACCCGGCGGTGTGTGGCGGAGGGTTCTTCTAGCATCACTAAGTGACAGTCTCTTTAGTGGGCTTGTCGCTTTGTCTAGGTGTTCTGCTGACAAAACACAGTCTTCCCTACAAGATATTCTATTTGATCGTTCCTATTTAAGTTGGCCCTAATTGTAATACCTTGGCATTTAGCTTAAACGGCACCCTTTCGATTTGTGTGACTCATCGAGTAAAAGAAATTTAACGGGTTCCTTCTAGTTCTCCTGTGGATGACGTAACACTTTTCATTATTTAGAATCAAGTGCCACTTTACGCACCGCACCGGTACACTCTCTAAATCATTTTGCTATTGCTTTGCTCTTCTGATGACTTTACTAGATGGTAAAAGACAGCATCATCTGCAAACAATGGCTGCTCAGATTGCCTCCTAAATCGTTTTTATAGATTAGGAACAGCACAATGACTACAACTCTTCCTTGGGGAAGGGCAGATACCACGTTTGTTTTAGTCGACGACTTTCGCGAACTCTCACCAGGCAGACAGGAATACGGGTGTGACCAGGATGAGAGGCGTCACGCCACGCTTCCCGTGGTTTGGCCGTCCTGCGGCAGACTTCCGCTGCGCCCGCCGTCATATTGAGCGCGCGCTCCCTGCGGCGCGCACTGCTTCTGTTTGCTCCCCAGTGTCGACAGCGGACAATGCAGCCGGCGGCCGTAATTGCCACAGTGGCAGCTCTGCTTGCAGGAAACGGGACCTACTCGATGCTGGATTGCTTATGCTGGGACATAGACAAACGCCCGGCTTCCAGTATCGGTGAATATGTGCTACGTTTGCAGTACTGTCACCGTCCCGGTAAGTGCTCTTTCGTGCTGTACGGATTCATAAGAGGTTATGCACAGTCCACTTATCAAACACTCACAGGCGGCTTGGCTTACATATGCTGTTATTAAAAATTACACGTTTTCTGCCTGACAGTGAAGGACTACGTTTATTATGAGGACGCTCAGCTAGGTATCCACTCTTAAGGAATACGTATACAAATGACATTGGTGTAACAGGGTGACGTGAACTGCTGGAAAGTGATGGCGTGCAACCGAATGCGAAACAGCCTGTCGTGGAGCTTATCGTAAAATTGGCTGTCCTTTAAGGCGTTGCTGCAGGTAGTGTTATAATATGTTTCATACGCACAGAAAAGACAGACATCTGGAGGTACTATTCATGTGGTGGTTCCAGGTGGTACGAACTGCTATGTCACACACTTTCCAGGAGCGGTAGCTTGTTCTTTAGGAGTATGATTTCTATGCGCGGCCTAGGAATCAAGAAAAAACACCTATTTTGACGAGCTATTGGCCAAAAGCAGTGATCATACAACAGCTGTAGTTTTCTTACGTCTGTTCTCCCACTCTTGTTTGCTGTGACGGAAATATTCCCTACGACCCTTGCCAAAATTACACACACGAGAAAGAATCAAAGGACGCAGAGCAATAAATAGCGTTCCAGCCAATTTACCATCTGGTTAATCAGTCGACATAACTGTATACGAATGCGAATTTATAATAGATGATCTTGATTGATCTGCCTTGGTACCTCTAATTTCCAGGGTCCCTTTCATGTACGTTTCCTCTTCAAATGCCGATTGGCTGCAGTTGAAAACAAATTCCTTGCTCAACGACGGGGCAAATTTGCTTATCTCATCTACAAATATTTCGGTCGATCCTGTAGTTTGCTGTGCATCGTCAAGTTGACGCTTTTCTCGAAATTTCATTATCTCACGTCCCACACTGCTGTATGCACTGTTTGATGTCATGGAAGCATCCACTGCTTCTCTTGAAATCTCTATAATGTATGTCGAGCATCCTTGAAACGCGCAAACACCAGTTTTTTTGACAAGTGTGCCTTGTCCTCCGTTGAATGTCTGTAGTTTTCCTTACACACTAACGGTCATATTTCTGCTGACTTGTTCAAAATATGTTCGTAATTGTTCTTTTGCTTTGCTGTCTGCGATTTTCCAAGTACGTAATTATGTTTAGCATCCGCTCCTTGGACAGCGACTGTCCTTCACTACGTTTGACTGGAAACGGGAGCTGCGGCCCTCTGTCCGACAACGACGATGAACTACAGCACACCTGTTTCAGTACAACTTTCTAGTGCCGTGCACGTATCGCCATCACTGCACTCCTCTTGTACACTGTTCGCACGACACCACGCATTCCACTGACTCATGCGCCACTTCTTTTACACTCAGCGAACTTTCTTGAGTTCCTTTCTGATCGAATCTCGACTTTGGCTACTGTTACTGAAGATATAACCCAATGTTTGCTTTGTTTATCGGCGCCATTGCTCTGCTCTGTAACAATACCACTAGCAGTGTAGCACTGTCGTGAGTTAGTCGTCAACTAAGCAGTGCAGCCACGCTCCGTAGCCTCGTGCTGTCGACATCATCTGACAGCTCCAGTCCCGCCACCTGTTGGCATCATCAGCCAGTGTTGTGTTAGCATCGTGGGCAATATGTGGGCCGCCGAATGCTCTCACATCTGATATGCAAGTGCATGTCCAGCCTGTGTCTTTACCCGTAGCTTACAGCATACACGGAAAATAAAATGGGTTATTCGTAGCAGTTGACCAGGAAATCCTAATGTTACTTTTACAAACATTTACATTAAAAGAGCTGCAGGATGCCTTACTTCAGCTTTTTCACCTTTGCTTTACTTAGAGCCGAGGCAGCGGCTTTTGTACTTCACAGTTCTCTTCTAAGCTTTAAGCTGTGTGACCTAGGGAGATGTACTCTCGCAATTTCATTACTCTACAGTAATTATATTTTTTGTGCTGCAATTTTTTTCCGCCGGTGTATTGCTGGCGAGCTTTCCCAGCGGCCCTCTCTGCTGAAGGAACGCCCATAAACTTACTCGCGGAGGTTCAGAGGACAAAATGAACCTTAGTAGTCCCCGCGTAATGCTTTCAGACATACGCATGCTATCTGAACAATTTAAAATTTATCATACGATAAAAACTGAAAATGCAGATAAAACGACCTCATACGAGGCAGAATTGAATGGCGATAGTTTAGTTGCACACATTTGTAATTTGCACAACCAGCTCTTTTCTGGGGCTTGTAGAGTTTCCAGACTTTAGAGGTTCCAGGCTGTGGCTGGAGTGTGTTCCCACAGCCGCAGAACGCGAGCGGCCCGCGGCGCGAGTCACCCAGTGCGGGGGTGGGGACCGCGGCCCGCTGCGTGGGAGGCCGGCCTGCCTGCAGCCAGACACGCAGGTCGGGGAGTACGTGGAGGAGGCGCGCCAGTCGGCCGTAAACACACTTTCGCTTAATCACAATAGGAGTAGTTTCCTTTCGTTACAGTGATTGTCAGGGAAAGTCCCTGAGGCATTGGCCGTAACTGTGTCATTATTCCAGTGATGGAAGCTTCAAGTACCGCTGCACAGTTGACGGGGACAGGCTCCCGCGAGGATATACGAGAAACACCGAGTCGTACAATTGTACATCGCAGGTTACGGAGAGCGCCAAGTGAGTCAGTCGGCCCTCAGACACGACGAGGCGGAGGTCTCCGTGTTGGGTCAGGAGCGTGGACTTCCCTCCGTACGAGTCAATTACGTTCATTGATATCAGGTGTGCATTACTCGAACGTTCGCAGTGGTTAATTACAAGTGGCATACAGCAATGGCATCCCGATTTTTCGGTTAACAGTAGCAGCTGCCCGCAGTCCCATCAGAAGCGACTGTTTGTATGTTTACAGCCCGGTAGCCACACCGACAGCGAGAGACGTCTTCAGAATTAGCAGTCTCACTGGGCCGGTACGGAACTTTCAGAATGTTTACCGGCGAGGTCAGCTCACCGCCGAGGTAGCCTCAGCTGGGCTGCCTTAGCGAAGCGGATCTGACGAGTGTAGCTGCGCGGGCTAACCGTCTGTTCCTTCACAGAGGCATTACGCTTTCTTCTTTCCTTTTGCTTCATTTTGAACTCACTGAGGGTTTTATCACGCATTTGCTCAAAAAGACGTGAGTCCCTCGTGAGGGAATGAGGAGGCAGAATATCTTTTGTGTGTCCAGAGATTCTGCCGTAAACTTTCTGGCAGGTGAGAACAGATCAGTGCTTTTTAGTGCAAAGCCACTCTCTGCCACTCAGTGCCTTCATATCTGCTTTTTTTGCGGCGAGGAACCGTATGTCAACCGCACTCGCATATCGGTCGACAATTTAAGTACGATTATTTCTAAAATGATCTGAACATTTGATGAGTACTTAGCTATAACATTTGTTTTCTCCCTGCTCCGTAAGCGCTGAACGTTCGCACACAAGTACAAGAGGACAGAAGTGCAACTACTGCCTCGAAAGTGTACAGAACAACGAATGGCAGCGACTCTGCTACTTACCTAACGAGATACCCCGGGTAAACACGGCTACAGCTAAGAGGAAAATACAGCTCAGAGGCGGATCCCAGAGATTTAAGCGAGAGGAGAGTGGTATGCCGTTTACATCATTGGGAATTCCAGCTTTTCTGGCTGCAGTTATTTGACTGTGACGCAGTACTTGGCAGGTAGACTGTGATGAGAGAGGGTAAGTGTGCGGCGCTCCAGGAGATGAGAGTACAGAATGCCCGGGGTCGTCATTCACGGCCCAGCCTGGACTGGAGATCTGAAGTCACCAGGAAAGGCTCCCACCGGCTGCCGCTCCAGTCTGGAGCGCCCTGCCGCCTGCAGCCCAGCTGCCTCTCGGCCAGCCTGGAGTCTCCTCTCCAGCCCCGCACTGCCAGCTCTGACACCAACGTCAGACTGTATCTGCTCTGGCGTTCTGCAAAGATCTATGAGCACGGGTCCATATGTCTTATTCCCAATCTCGCCAATCAAACCAGTTAAGGATAAGTGTGATTTTCACTTCAATATTACTGTCTGCGCCTAGCCAGATACATCGCACGTTCCTGTGGTATCGGTGCTAATTCTGTCAAGCTGGGGCAGAACAGCATGGCTGACATGCGACATTAAATTATTTTGTTGAAAGGATGTCGAAAATATCGCAAGCGAGCTGCCTCAAGGACTCAGAAATGTAACAGTTGCGATCAGTGTAAGCAATTACCAAGTGGCTCCCCGTGAGATGGGCGAGAATGTAACGTGGCATTCTCCGCTCTGCTCAGGGCCTCGATGCACGGATCGTCCACACCGATGCTGCAGTCAGAACCTCGGCTCATACGGAATGACGGCACAGTGTCCAGTGTTGTACTGTCGGCGCAGCTCTGCCCGCTTCCTCGTCAAGGGGAGCCGCAGCAGTGGCCGCCGTGCTGACAGTCAGCTGACTTGTTGACCTTTCGCTTGTAAAAGTGTGCAGCACACCTCATGCCGTGTCGTTGGCTGCAGCTCTCTTAGTGCTTCACTTTCAGTAGCTGCTAGTACTGATGAGCATATGAGTAGCCCGTGGAAGCTCGTGAGTCAGAGTCCAGACCTCGAGGTGACTGAAGAACGTTTTGCAGATTTGTCACCGGGGTTCGCAACGTGCGAGAGACTGGAGCAGCCGCTCACCAGGTGGTCAGCTGCGCAGCGCATGGCATACCGCATCTTGGACTCCGGACTGCCGCCGCCGCCAGCAGGTGGAGCGGAGGAGGGAGGGGGGTGCGCCGGCGCCCTGGCGCAGCTCCGCCGCCTCACGTGGCGCAAATCCTGGAAACTCGTCAAGCAGCTCGACTGCCGGGTCGCTGACGACTGTATCGACTCCCGCTGTGTACCGAGGTATGTAGACCACTCGACGCCATTACTACTAACCGTACAACTAATTCTTTCCTTAAATTTATTCTCAATGCTGTCACCTACTTTTCCTATTTTGCGATGCTAACTATCTGTCAATAAGGGCACGTTAGTGAGACCCAAAGAGGAAGCGCGCTAATACCTTCTGCCGCCGCCTCTTCTGTTGACACTTTCCACCGAGCAGTCAATGGAACGTGCCTCGTGGCATACGTCTCTCTCCGCTCGCTGTCTCCGCATATCGCTACAGCAGACAGTAAATGATCTGATGATGACAGTCAAAGACTGAAAGCGGTAACTAACTCTGGTGTCACCGCCAGACACCACACTTGCTAGGTGGTAGCTTAAATCGGCCGCGGTCCATTTAGTACATGTCGGACCCGCGTGTCGCCACTGTGTGATCGCAGACCGAGCGCCACCACAAGGCAGGTCTCGAGATACGGACGAGCACTCGCCCCAGTTCTACGACGACATTGCTAGCGACAATACGGACAAAGCCTTCCTCTCATTTGCCGAGAGACAGAATAGCCTTCTGCTAAGTCCATGGCTACGACCTAGCAAGGCGCCATTAGCCTTACCTAGTTTGAGAGTTATCGTATAAATGTCTCAAGAAGAACGCTGTATTCATCAAAGAATAAAAGTTAAGTATAAAGCAGCTACGTACTTTTCTTGCTACCATTCAATAGTTATCCTGTTCCAGACTTGACGCCAGTCGGCGTGTGTGTACGCGTGCATTTCTTTCGGCTCCCTTCCCAGTGTGGCGTAGCAAACTTGTTACGCCACAACACTAACAATGAAAGCTTTTCATCGAGACTGCTTGCCTTACTAAAATTGAATTTATATTCCTATTTCCCAACCGTATTATCAAAAATCAATAAAAGTATAGCGTCGTTTGAGATGACAACAGCTGTAGCTCGATATCGTTGTTAGTTGTAAATTAGTTCAAAAGTGAACAATAAACACTGCAAATGGCTAAATTAATTACTTTTCGAAAGAAGCAATTATAGAGCCAACACCCTGCACCACCAGACTACAGTAATACTCCACAACATTTGCTGTATATACGTAATTAAAATCTCTAACAAGGCAGCAGTCAGCAACAGTAAAATTATGGAAGCCATAGGAATCGAACAGCCAACCAGTAGCACGTCAGATGTTTATTCACACTTTTACCTTGCTTTACTGTTCATTAAGCCATGTGGCTATACCTTAGCATTTATATGGGTCATTTTAGTGTTGACTGAGCTTTATGACCTGTTTTCTCTTTTCACACAATAAGTTTACACACGTTACTACTTCTTCAAAGGAAGAAATGTTTGTATCTGTTTAAACCTAGGTAAGGATTCGAATAAACTTGTGAAGTACAACTAGCTGGTGCATGATTCCCATTCTTTCCATACATCATTAAGTTATAGTAAGACAGTCACAGTCAAGCCAACTTTTGCTTCAAGGATCATGAAATGGCATCACGGTATTACCGCCTCTAGCCTCGAAGAATTCGTCAACTCGGCGGGGAAGAGGGTTCCGAAAGTTTCTTCAGATACGCAGCATCTGCCCGAGGCCTCCCACTGATGCCTCAGATCCCGCAGAGCTACCAGTGTGTGGGGATGTGGGCTGCCACGTCTCAGCTGCTGTTCCAGACAGTACCGTACAACGTCTGCGGCTCTGAGACCGGGTTGTCTAGTGGTCGCCTCGAGGTGCTGTAGGGCGCCTGAGTGTTCGTGAAACCGGGAGTGTATGCACGCAGCCCTGGGAACACGACTGTGTGTGTCATCTTCTACAACGCAAGTGTCCAGAGAATAGGGTAACACTTCGTCACCGACAATGTTGAAATAAACGTGCTGGTTCAGGTTCACACTGACCGTAGTGACTGAATCCAAGTCACGGCGACAGATACACCCCTATGACACCATGGAACCACCAGTGGCTTGAACTGCATCCTCTATAGGCCGTCAGCCCCATCGCCACATACATAATTTCAGAAGAGGCGAAATCGCGCGACTCGTGTGACGCACCTCCACCCAGCCACTGTCCGTCTCTGTGTGGTTTGGCCCACTCAAGACGCGCAGCTGTGTGTGTCTGTGTGAGCGGCGGTCGCTGACTCCAAATGTCGAGTCTGTGCAGCCACCTTCCGAACGATTGTTAGGCAGCTGGTTCAGATGGAGCTGCTTTGCCAGGCATTGGCAATTTGCGTCTCGTTTGAAACCGATCGCCAGTCACTTGGAGTGACAATCATCAACAGCCCTGTCGGCTAGGATCTTTTTACGCCACTGCCCCACATCACTACGAGTGGTTCACCATTCGTTGCAGATACTTGGACAGTCCACATTGATAGACCAACAGATCGTGTAACTTCACTAGTGGTGTGGTCGTGGACATGTCCAAACGCAAAAATTCCTTTCTGCAAATTCTCGACATCTCCACGTCGACGCAGCTGAACGCCCTGATCCCACGCGAGCGACTGGCACGTACACACCGGATTGTCACCTCACCGTCACCACTGACGTCAACGGTGGAGCGTTGCAGCACGGCATCGAGCCCTCCAAAGCGACCTCTGTGCTCAATTAAGTGGAGGCATAGCATTTCGTCTGATGAGATTAGTTCATGCTTTCTAGAAGGTACACTTTTAGCCAACACTTAATTCGTCTATGATAAGCATCAGGTGGGAAATAACTTAGTAGTTGACGACTTCAAGCACACTTTGTTCGTTTTTAATTTCACTCATAAATGGTGTACCATAATCGGTGGATTACTTTCTTTCTACAAAAGACATATCGTTTTACGATCGCCACCCAAGTGTTGTTATTGCTGTTAGAGGCATATGTGTACTGTTCACTGGACATACACCAATTTCAAATCTTAGTTCCTCATTTGCACATAATGACATTTTAATATCATAAAGGAAAACGTTCCTGATGTTCTGCAACTACTATTTACATAATCACGGACTAGGATTTATGTTCTTATGCTGAGATATGATGGGTTGTGATTAAATTCGTAACATCTGCTTAACATTGGGAAAATCCGTTGTGATATTATTTTCATGCTCTGTCGATCATCGAACGATAATTCATTTACTTAGTTTCATTTTCTGTCAAATATGGTTATGTCTCCGTCATACACACATGAAAAAAGTTTTGCATCACCCCAGTTCCTAGAACTGCTGAAGATAGACGTTGATTGTGGATATTGTATCACAGTTACAGTCCCTTCGACTGTTCACAGATGTCACTAAACCCGCCCAAAGACGTAAACAACCGTGCATTAGCAGCGCTTACTAGACGGAAGGGGTCCGACAGGAAGGAGGTACACGGCTGGTGTTGTCTGTAGTCCAACCATGCCTAGACGGCCAATACCGCGGTTCGATCGCGTCCGCATTGTTACATTGTACCAGGAAGGGCGCTGAACAAGAGAAGTGTCCAGGCGTGTTGGAGTGAACCAAGGCGATGTTGTTCGGACATGCAGGAGATACAGAGAGACAGGAACTGCAAATCACATGCCTCGCTCAGGCCGCCCAAGGGCCACTACTACTGCAGTGGATAACCGCTACCTACGGATTATGGCTCGGAGAAACCCTGACAGCAACGCCACTATGTTGAATAACGCCTTTCGTGCAGCCACAGGACGTCCTGTTACAACTGAAACTGTGCGCAATCGGCTGCATAATGCGCAACTTCACCCCCGACGTCTGTGGCGAAGTCCATCTTTGGAACCACGACACCGTGCAGCGCGGTACGTGACCCACCAACCAATCTGAGGGATCTAGGCCGATTCGCCGTTGAGGAGTGAGACAATCTGGACCAACAGTGCCTTGAAGAACTTGTGGATAGCACGCCACGACGAATACAGGCATGTATCAATCCCAGAGGACGTGCTGCTGGGTATTAGAGGTACCAGTGTGTACAGCATCTGGACCATCACCTGTGAAGGTCTCGCTGTATGGTGGAACAACGTGCAACGTGTGGTTTTCTTGACCAATAAAAAGGGCGGAAATGATGTTTATATTGATATCTATTCCAATTTTCTGTACAGGTTCCGGAACTCTAGGAACCGAGGTGATGCAAACTATTTTTTGATGTGAGTATTAAGTAGTGATATTCATCCCAACATATCCATTTCTTACCACGTGAGCTAATAAGACTCCTGAAACGTTGACCTGTCACATTCAAAAGGGTAATTAGATTAGGAAGGAAGACTCTAAAGCAGTAGATGAGTTTTCCTGTTCAGGCAGCAACATAATTGTTTGCAGCCGAAGTAGACAGGACATAAAATACAGACTGGCTAGGGCTTGGAAAACATCTCTGGAAGAGAGTAATTGTTTCGCTGTTTAACATAAATTTGACCTTTAGGCTGTCATTTCTTAAGGTACTTGTCACGAGTGTATTCTTGTATGGAAGTGAAACATGGATGGTAAGCAACTGACACAAGAAGAGAATATTAGGTACTGAAATGTAGTGCTAGAGCAAACTGCTGAAGAATAGGTGTTTAGATTAAACCATTATGAGAAGATACTGAATCGAATTAGAGACAGTAAAAAATATGCCACAAGTTGACTGAAAGAAGGGATCAGTTGACAGAACACCTGCTGGGACGTCAGCGAATCGTCCGTTTGGTAATGGAGAAGTGGTGTGGGGAGAAAAACTTGTAGAGGGACACCGAGTGATGAGTACAGTAAACAGGTTCAGACGAATGCAGGCTGCAGTAGTGGAGGGGCTCGCACAGGATACTGTAGCATGGAGAGCGGCATCAAACTGGTCTCCGAACTAACAATGACAACTACAAATAATTAATACAATTGTAATGATAACAGAAATAACGTTATTTCTCACTAATCTGAAACCTGAATCTTGCTGACAGATGGAAACTGTGTGTCAGGCCGGCACTCAAACCCAGTCCTCCTCCTTCTGCGGACACTTCTCACACCAACTGTAGTATCGAGGTATGAACAACAATGTGGGCATTGTCGGCCCGCCTTGATGCAAAATATTTTTGTTGTTCATTTATTTATTTATTCATTGCCCATGTTAGTTTCAGAGACAAATATCGCCATCAATGTAAAACACGCAGAAAATAGCACAGCTATAAAACGGTGTAAAACGTTATTACATGTTTACTGTTTGTTTTTTAAATATTGTGTTCTGTGGGTACTTTCATAATAGCTTATTTATTATACATCACAGCGTGGTTTTAAGATTCTTGTTGGTGTTTGGGGCATATTTTCTGTGTTTTTCTGCTGCCGTTTTTCTCAACATAAATCATGTCATTTGCAACTGTGTGAGCGACTATTAGTAAACAAATACGAAAACGTGAACTTACGTATGTCAGCGTTATGCAGTTGGGACTACGGTAGTGTTGAGGATACAGTTTCGGTGTGTACTAGATTGTTACATAGTTTCTCGTGTACTCATGTTCGCTGGACGGCTTGCAGCTAGTTCTAGACACAGAAAAACGTAACTGTCGCACTTCTTTCATAATGCATAACGTTACGCCAACTTGCCGCTGACGTGTCGCGTGAGAAATGTATCACACGTTGCAAGAAGATTATGAAAATTTAAGCGCGAGTTCTGACGACTTCCGTTCCTCATTTATGTGTCTCTGTCTTAATGGACGAGTGGTTCTTTTGTAAGTTTGTGCTTTCTGTTGTGTGTCGTGCGTCAGTTCTCTCAGAGCAGTCAAGGTTGTGTCATTGAAAAGTGTTGTTTCTTCGTTTATTACGTTTTTCCCTTCCACTATTGCTTTTTGTATGTGATAATTTTCTTCTGTTGTTGTTGGTATAAACAGAAAAACTTCTGGGATAGAATAAAATGACCAACCTAAGTGATTACCAACACAAAGATATCAAAGGAACCCAGAGACATTAATAAAAAGCATCACACGCATCCTCACACAGAACCAGACAAAAAGAATGATACAAACGAATCCTGGAGCTCCACTCTTAACAGGCCTCCCAAAGGTCCACAAACTTCTCACTCTATCAGGCCAGCGGTGGACTTCAGAGAGACACATGTACACATTCCTAGAGAAAGCATACACATACACAAACAACAGAAGCTTCAAAACGCCAGAAGACATAATAGAGAAAATTAAGAACATCCCCCCAACAGCAAAACTTGTATCTTCTGACATTACATCCATGTACACACACATACTCACAGAAGAAACTATAAACAGTATAGAACAACGGCTAAAGTACAAGAAATTCCCAGAAAGACAAATAAATGAAATCTCATCCATTCTTAGTCTAATCACTGAACAAAACTACTTCACTTTCAGCAACAACTTCTGTTTGCAAAAAGAGGGGCTAGCCATGGGATATCCCCTCAGTGGGAAATTAGTAGGCATATTCTTGGATCGTATAGAGAACACAATATTCAACAACTTTCTAAAACAAGATGAGTACAAAATAATTGACTGGTATCGATACGAGGATGACATAATTGTCTTATAGATGAAACACAAAACAGTTGAAGAGCTACACAGTAACATCAACACCTACCTCAGTCCCACTTCACAAAGGAAAGAGAAAAAAAAAACAAGAATCTAAATTTCTTGAGTCTTACAGTTACAAGAAACAAGCACCAACATTATTTTTCCATCTTCAGAAAATCCACATCCACAACCACTGCTACCCATATCTCATCCAACCACTATACATTCAGTAAATATGCCAGCTTTGCACCCATGCTCCACAGGATAAACAGAACACGCCTTAAACTGAAGAGTACACACAGGAACTAAATATAATCAAACACAGCCGGCCGGAGTGGCCGAGCGGTTCTAGGCGCTACAGTCTGGAACCACGCGACTGCTACGGTCGCAGGTTCGAATCCTGCATCGGGCATGGATGTGTGTGATGTCCTTAGGTTAGGTTTACGTAGTTCTAAGTTCTAGGGGACTGATGACCACAGCAGTTAATTCCCATAGTGCTCAGAGCCATTTGAACCATTTATAATCAAACAAATTGCTGTTGGAAATGACTACAAAACAGATACCATAAACAAGCTCAACAGCAAGGTAAATATGAAACATAAAAATAGTGGCCACCCACTCAAAAGCACAAGCAAAGAATCTGAAAACCCACAGGCCAAACACACAGATAACACAGCAGACCACATCACTTCAGGAAACGGGAACATATGGTACACACTGACATACAGTAATAAAATATCACATAGAACTGGAAACATCTTGAAAAAGCAAGGGATCCCAATAACATTCTAAACAAACAACATAGTTCATAAAAGGCTAAGACCAGACAAAATAATCTCAGAAAAATTCAGCATGCTGGAAAATACCAGCTCACATGTAACTGCTATCAGACCTAACCAATAGGAGAAACAATCAAAAATATCCGAACGAAGTACACAGAGTCCTAAAAAGTGACAGCACACATTCCACTTTCGCAAGACACCCAATGAACAAAAACTGTACCTCCACTAATATCGAAAGTGATCTACACATAACAGAATGCACACACACGCAAAAAGACATAAACGAAGAACAGAACTTCCGCTAGAATTTTCATAGCGTCCTTGTAACATGCGATACATTTCTCGCGACACATGCTAATGGCAAGATGGCGTAAAGTTTTGGATTATGAACGAAGTGCGAAACTTACGTTTTTCTGTGTGTAAAACTAGCTGAAAGCCGTGCCGCGAACGTAAGTACACGCGAAACTATTTAACAACCAAGTACACATCAAAACTGTATCCACAACACTATGGCAATCCCAACTGTGTAACGGTGACATACATAAGTTAATGTTTTTGTATTTGTTTAGTAATAGCCGCTCATACAGTTGCAGATGACATAACCTATGCCGCGAAAAACGGCAACAGAGGCACACAGAAAATATGCCCCAAACACCAACAACAATCTTAAAACCATGCCGTACTGTATAATAAATAAGGAATTATGAAAGTACTCACGGAAAACAGTATTTATATAACAAACAGTACACATATAATAATGTTTTGCAGTGTTTTATAACTATGCTATTGTCTGCATGTCTTAGATATAAAGACCCCATGACCCATTAATGATGGCGACATTTGTCACTGATACTAGATTAGGGAATAAACAACTAAACAACAAAATCGTTTTGCATCCAGAAGGACTCTCAGTTCCCTTTTTTTGTATGCAAACACCATCTGGAAGAGTTCAAAATAAAATTATTCTTTGGAGACATGACTCACGATTGTACTCACAGTTTCTTTTCTCCGGCACCTCGTTCTCGGAATGATAAGGTGTCAGCCACGGCATTTTGGTATGCATGTTCCTGTCTTGGAAGAGGCGTATGAAGAGCTGGAAAGAAGACAGGACGACAGGCAACTCCTATGGACAGCTAAAGCAAGAGATAAGGCGACCAAGGACATAACATCAGTGAGGCCGATAAAGGATAAATCAGGTGTAGTATTATACGACCTTGAGAAAATCCTGAATAGGTGGTGGGAGTACTTTCAAAGGCTATTGAATGAGGAAAATGTATGAGAGAAGTATGTGTGGAGATATAAATGAAAGAATGACCCAAAGCATAAGTAGGAAAGAAGTCCAACATACGATGAAGAAAATGAAAAATGGGAGGCCCTAGGAGCTGACCAAATCCCAATAGAAGCATGGAGAAGTCTCGAAGAACACGGTACTGATATTCTCTGCGATCTAATGCAGAAGATCTGGAAAGGAGAAAGAACGCCGCATGTGTGGAGAAGCAGTATGCTTCTATATAAGGGCAATTATAGAGGGATAAAAGTGATGTCCCACACAATGAAGATCTTGGAAAGGATATTTGAGAGCAGGGTGCGTCTAGAAACCGACGTATGTAAAGAACAGTTTGGATTTATGCCGGGAAGAGGAAAAACCAACAAAGGATTCGAAAAATCTATATATTAACCTGCAAGGAGAACAAGTGATGATTAAGAAATTTAAATACCTAGGCTCTTACATAAAAAGTAATGGAGGAGTGGAGGTCGAAATACAGCAGAGGATAAATAGTTATGGATGAACTGGAGGAAACTGAGCTGAGTACTGTGTGATAAGAAGGTTAGCTGCAGAATGGAAGGAAAGTTTTACAAGTCTGTGGTGAGGCCTGCGATGCTGTATAGTGCAAAAACTTGCCCAATTACAAAAGGCCAAGAGAAAAAGATGGAAGTGGCTGAAATGAGAATGATAAGGTGGATGAGTGGGGTGACACGAAAGTATAGACTAAGGAAAGTGTACACCAGAGGAACAGTGAAAGTGGAGCCCATAGGGAAGAAGATCCGAGAAAGTAGGCTGAGATGGTATTTACACGTGCAGAGAAGAGGGGAGTACTATGCAGGGAGAAGAGTTGAAGACCTAGAAATCGAGAAATCAAGGAGAAGAGGAAGACCGAAACTGAGGTGGAAAGACAAGGTAGCAGGAGACCTACGGGAGAAAAGATGGCTCAGAGAAGAAGCACTGGATAGGAATTTATGGAAGAGAAGGATCCGGCAAAACAACGCCGACCCCACATGATGCGGGAAAAGGCTGATATGACGATTATGAGGATGGCAATGATGTTCCTGTCATTTGTTTGGAATGATTTGGGCAAACAGTAGCAAGCGTAAGTCACAATAGACGGATCAGGTATCCCTGTTTGACAAACAGTTCACGAGCTTTTCAAATCGCTGCTTCTAACACTCTGACCTTGTATACAGGATGATACTGGCTGTGTAATTCCCACCAGATGTTCTGATTGTTACTTCGTGATCTTCCTAAATTACTTCAGGCAAATGCCCAGATGATTCCTTCCATGACCTCACGGTCAACTGTCTGCTCATCCTCGTTAAACTATTACGGGTGTCCACATGCCTCTATATACATGTTTTCAGTTGTCAACCTGTGAAGCAACCGATGCCCAGTTTTCATCAAAGATGGATCCTCGAAGGACCTGCTACACGAACCGGGACGAGGGTGCTCAGACCGCCTGATGGTGTCAGAACCCTCTCCACGCACGTCACGTGAGCTCGCGAGGGCCGCCTTCCAGGACTGTGGCGGTACAGGCCCGAGGAGCGACGGCTCGGCCATGTGTGGGCAGCACGACGAGGGCAGGCGTGTCGCGGGGGAGCTGCGGGGCTACTGCTGCACATGTCGGACATTAATGATCTGGCAGACATAGTTAACAGTCACTGCACAGACGGTGTAGTTGTCTGTAACAAAGTGAACATGGTCAGGGAAGGAGGGGACATGTTGGATTTCAGTGCACACTGTGCAAGGAGCGCGCCCAGAGACGGAAGTTACCAGGTTTAGGCCATTCTAGGAGGCCAAACTACTAATTGAAGATGGCAACGAAAGGGGAGGCGATTCACATTAACTGATGTTGGTGGCCGTTCGTGGAACGTCTCCCAAGAAGGATGTCTGTTCTGCTCGAGGTCTGGATCACGAGAGAGGGACGCAACCGTGTTCTGCACTGCAGAGTGCTCCAGTGTCCACACACGTGACCTGTATCCCACACACGCTACTGGGTAAAACCGATGGCGTGAATCCACTAGCAGTCTCAGCACAGGGCTCAAGGCGTCTCTTGTCAGCGGCTTCAACTGGACAGAACTGCCACAGGCAGGCAACTTCTGTCACGTAGGCACAGCGTAAGTTGCTCTGGCAGAAAACTTGTAAAGATTTCATTGGGCCTTTGAAGTAAATTCTTTAAACAATTTCACTGAAATATTCCTTTACTGACTATCAGCACGTCCAAACGTACTACCTCAAAGCAAAATCACCGCCTGTACCTAATCACATCTGGATAAGATCTTAACCTTCGAGCTGCACAGTGTCATTTATCACAAATTTCTTTCTATATGCATTGTTAACTGTCTTACGCATTTTCGAGAACTACTTGAAACTTTTCACATGTAAGCGCTGTTCTCCCATGCCTTTTGCTAAAGAAAGCTGCGGTCTGAGCTGCAACTTAAGGTAGTAGAGGTGCTTTTTCTTTTTCTCTCGTCCACATGTCACACACCGTCCTCTTTTCTTGGTGGCAGGCTACCCAATTGTTTCAACCCACGGATCTTTGAATTTCTCTAGGAAAGTTGCTACGTTGACAGGAAGTGAAGCAACCTTATCTGTTTTGAATAGCTGAAGCCTCGCAAGGGAAAATGCTAAGTCTTTCAAGGAAAATGCTCCTTTTCTGGATTTACCTCATTTGCGTCGAAAATGATTTGAGTTCTTATTCCAGCTATATCCATTACAGAATAGAATACGACCAGTGGCCATCTTCTTGTGACCCATGCTATGGAATACGCTCTTCCCAGTTGATCGACTATGTAGACCCCTCCATTTGTCACATTGTAATAACTGCCTTATTGCAACAAGTTTATCAGTTGCTCTCCCTTCTTGTCTTGAGCTTTTGTCGTCAAAACGGATGCAACGTAAAAGGAACAGCAGTCTTCTATAGCTCATCACAGCTCCCGTAATCTCCATATTTCTGCCATCTGCTATCCACAGTTCGACAACATTAGTGTGGCTGGCTTGCGTAATCTCAAAGAGGTAAAGCAATCCCAGTAATGCCATTATTTCTTCTTTTGTAGTGTTCTTAGCATCCCTTTCTCTTGAATACTGTACAATTTCTTTCTTAGACTGAGTACAGAAGAGTGTATAATTAATATTTTGTCAATCGTTTCCAGGCTACGTACTGTCCATTTCACTTATGACCTTTCTGGATACACTTCCTGACCCAGGAAATATTTTTACAATATTCTTTCTTTTTGTTTTTATGACTACATTACCGCATAATTGATTCCATTTTCATTTTTATCTTTCCTAATAAAAATATAAACAGCGGAGAGCGACTGTTCGCGGTCATCGTCTGAATTGTGTTCCCGTTCGGGATCCGAACCTCGGTCACGTCGTGTGGCAAACTGTTCCTCTTCTTCCTCAGCGTCCTCGCCAATTTCCTTGCCTGATTCGGTGTCGAACCCTGGATCCTCGTCGAGTGGCCACGCAGCCTCCTCGTTGTCGGCCAGCTTTGTTGTGGCCTGTACAGGGTGGCAGGGCCCGCTTGTGGACGAAAGGTACCGAGATGAGAGTGAAAGGAACGCCACTTACACGACTGGGCGCGTTGTGTACCTTGTATTCTAAGACAGCACACGGGTTGTTTATTATACGTTTCTGCTGCTCACTTGGACGTATGACTACACAACTTACCACTGAGCTAGCTGAAGCTATAATGAAGGTATAGGTACGGCTGGCAATTTTATAACAACGATGCAATTTTTTTTATTTATTATGCAGAGAATTGGACAAGACAGTGCCATTTGCGGTTGGCGCATTTTATGCATAGTCGCGCTCAATCGAGAGTTAAACTGCAGTGAAGACTGAAAACTTCCTTTACTTGTTTGTAAACGTAAAACTGTGCACTTAAAAAATAAGCAGATAATAGTTATCCTCCACTTGCCATACCAGTGAGTAATATTTGGAATCAGTCGGTTTACAGAAACACGTAGATGCACGAAACACAGAAACCTGTAAAGGCAGTCGCAAATATTCCCTTAAAGCCTACCTGTAAATAAAAGTTATTTGAAAACGTCCTGCCTTCAACAAAACGCAGTTTCTTCTTTTTCACCCATACATGTTTCGGCGAGGCTTTATCGTCATGAGAGGTTCCCTTCATTTTTCTGCCGAACATAGAATATATTCAAACTTCCTGGCAGATTGTGTGCCGGACCGAGACTCGAACTTGGGACCTTCACCTTTCGCGGGCAAGCGCTCTACCAACTGAGCTACCCAAGCACGACTCACGCCCCGTCCTCACAGCTTTAATTCCGCCAGTACCTCGTCTCGTTATCAGGAGAAATAAAACTGGCGTTCTACGGATCGGAGCGTTGAATGACAGATCCCTTAATCGGGCAGGTAGGTTAGAAAATTTAAAAAGGAAAATGGATAGGTTAAAGTTAGATGTAGTGGGAATTAGTGAAGTTCGGTGGCAGGAAGAACAAGTCTTTTGGTCAGGCGAATACAGGGTTATAAATACAAATAGGGGTAATGCAGGAGTAGGTTTAATAATGAGTAAAAAAATAGGAATGCGGGTAAGCTACTACAAACAGCATAGTGAACGCATTATCGTGGCCAAGATAGACACGAAGCCCACGCCTGCTACAGTAGTACAAGTTTATATGACAACTACCTCTGCAGAAGACGAAGAAATTGAAGAAATGTATGATGAAATAAAAGAAATTATTCAGATAGTGAAGGGAGACGAAAATTTAATGGCCATGGGTGACTGGAATTCGGTAGTAGGAAAAGGGAGAGAAGGAAACGTAGTAGGTGAATATGGATTGGGGGTAAGAAATGAAAGAGGAAGCCGTCTGGTAGAATTTTGTGCAGAGCATAACTTAATCATAGTTAACACTTGGTTCAAGAATCATGAAAGAAGGTTGTATACATGGAAGAACCCTGGAGATACTAAAAGGTATCAGATAGATTATGTAATGGTAAGACAGAGATTTAGGAACCAGGTTTTAAATTGTAAGACATTCCCAGGGGCAGATGTGGACTCTGACCACAATCTATTGGTTATGACCTGTAGATTAAAACTGAAGAAACTGCAAAAATGTGGGAATTTAAGGAGATGGGACCTGGATAAACTGACTAAACCAGCGGTTGTACCGAGTTTCAGGGAGAGCGTAAGGGAACAAGTGGCAGGAATGGATGAAAGAAATACAGTAGAAGAAGAATGGGTAGCTTTGAGGGATGAAGTAGTGAAGGCAGCAGAGGATCAAGTAGGTGAAAAGACGAGGGCTAGTAGAAATCCTTGGGTAACAGGAAAAATATTGAATTTAACTGATGAAAGGAGAAAATATAAAAAAGGAGTAAATGAAGCAGGCAAAATGGAATACAAACCTCTCAAAAATGAGATCGACAGTAAGTGCATCATGGCTAAGCAGGGATGGCTAGAGGATAAATGTAAGGATGTAGAGGCTTATCTCACTAGGGGTAAGACAGATACTGCCTACAGGAATATTAAAGTGACCTTTGGAGAAAAGAGAACCACTTGTACGACTATCAAGAGCTCAGATGGAAACCCAGTTCTAAGCAAAGAAGGGGAAGCAGAAAGGTGGAAGGAGTGTATAGTGGGTCTATACAAGGGCGATGTACTTGAGGACAATATTATGGAAATAGAAGACGATGAAGATGAACATGAAATGGGAGATATGATACTGCGTGAAGAGCTCGACAGAGCACTGAAAGACCTGAGTCGAAACAACTACTGACGGCCTTGGGAGAGCCAGTCCTGACAAAACTCTACCATATGGTGAGCGAGATGTATTAGACAGACGAAATACCCTCAGACTTCAAGAAGAATATAATAATCCTAATCCCAAAGAAAGCAGGTGTTGACCGATGTGAAAATTACCGAACTATCAGTTTAATAAGTCACGGCTGCAAAATTCTAACGCGAATTCTTTACAGACGAATGAAAAAACTGGTAGAAGCCGACCTTGGGGAAGATCAGTTTGGATTCCGTAGAAATATTGGAACACGTGAGGCAATACTGACCCTATGGCTTATCTTAGAAGCTAGATTAAGGAAAGGCAAACCTACGTTTCTAGCATTTGTAGACTTAGAGAAAGCTTTTGACAATGTTGACTGGAATACTCTCTTTCAAGTTCTGAAGGTGGCAGGGGTAAAATATAGGGAGCGAAAAGCTATTTACAATTTGTATAGAAACCAAATGGCAGTTATAAGAGTTGTGGGGCATGAAAGGGAAGCGGTGGTTGGGAAGGGAGTGAGACAGGGTTGTAGCCTCTCCCCGATGTTATTCAATCTGTATATTGAGCAAGCAGTGAAGGAAACAAACGAAAAATTCGGTGTAGGTATTAAAATCCATCGAGAAGAAATAAAAACTGTAAGGTTCGCCGATGACATTGTAATTCTGTCAGAGACAGCAAAAGACTTGGAAGAGCAGTTGAACGGAATGGATGGTGTCTTGAAGGGAGGATATAAGATGACCATCAACACAAGCAAAACGAGGATAATGGAATATAGTCGAATTAAGTCGGGTGATGTGGAGGGTATTAGATTAGGAAATGAGGCACTTGAAGTAGTAATGGAGTTTTGCTATTTGGGGAGCAAAATAACTGATGATGGTCGAAGTAGAGAGGATATAAAATGTAGACTGGCAATGGCAAGGAAAGCGTTTCTGAAGAAGAGAAATTTGTTAACATCGAGTATTGATTTAAGTGTTAGGAAGTCGTTTCTGAAAGTATTTGTATGGAGTGTAGCCATGTATGGAAGTGAAACATGGACGATAAATAGTTTAGACAAGAAGAGAATAGAAGCTTTCGAAATGTGGTGCCACAGAAGAATGCTGAAGATTAGATGAGTAGATCACATAATTAATGAGGGGGTGTTGAATAGGATTGGGGAGAAGAGAAGTTTGTGGCACAACTTGACTAGAAGAAGGGATCGGTTGGTAGGACATGTTCTGAGGCATCAAGGGATTACCAATTTAGTATTGGAGGGCAGCGTGGAGGGTAAAAATCGTAGAGGGAGACCAAGAGATGAATACACCAAGCAGATTCAGAAGGATGTAGGTTGCAGTAGGTACTGGGAGATGAAGAAGCTTGCACAGTATAGAGTTGCATGGAGAGCTGCATCAAACCAGTCTCAGGACTGAAGACCACAACAACAACCTCGTCTCCTACCTTCCAAACTTCACAGAAGCTCTCCTGCGAACCTTGCAGAAACTAGCACTCTTGGAAGAGAGGATATTGCGGAGACATGGCTTAGTCACAACCTGGGGGGTTTCTAGAACCAAATTTTCACTTTACAGCGGAGTGTGCGCTGATATGAAACTTCCTGGCAGATTAAAACTGTGTGCCGGACCGAGACTCGAACTCGGGACCTTCGCCTTTCGCGGGCATGCGCTCTACCAACTGAGCTGCCCAAGCACGACTCACGCCCCGTCCTCACAGCTTTAATATCGGTACAGCCATTCTTATAAGGGAAGGCATTCCGGTGACTGAAATCGAACGACTAGAATCAGGAAGAGCCGTAGGCATAAAAATTTTTGATATGACCGTGCTTAACTTTTACGCCCCATCAGGAAATTCCCATAAACTGGATGGTGCGATGTTTTTTCAAGATGAACTAATTTATTTATTGAGGAAAAATCCGTGTTCTCTTATATTAGGT